>NC_081189.1:47568658-48283658 GCF_902713425.1 Acipenser ruthenus
AAGTACTGCATGCAGGCAATAAAAATGTGCATTATAAATATCATATGGGAGATACTGAAATTGAAGAAGGAATCTATGAAAAAGACCTAGGAGTTTATGTTGACTCAGAAATGTCTTAATTTAGACAATGTGGGGAAGCTATAAAAAGGCCAACAAGATGCTCGGATATATTGCGAAAAATGTTGAATTTAAATCAAAGTAAGTAATGTTAAAACTTTACAATGCATTAGTAAGACCTCACCTAGAATATTGTGTTCAGTTCTCGTCACCTTGTTACCAAAAGGACATTGCTGCTCTAGAAAGAGTGCAAAGAAGAGCAACCAGAATTATCCCGGGTTTAAAATGCATGTCGTATGCAGACAGGCTAAAATAATTTAATCTATTCAGTCTTGAACAAAGAAGACTACGCGGTGATCTGATTCAAGCATTCAAAATCCTAAAAGGTATAGACAATGTCGACCCAGGGAACTTTTCTTACTTGAAAAAAGAAACAAGGACCAGGGGTCATAAATGGAGATTAGATAAAGGGGCATTCAGAACAGAAAATAGGAGGCACTTTCTTTACACAGAGAATTGTGAGGGTCTGGAACCAACTCTCCAGTAATGTTGTTGAAGCTGACACCCTGGGATCCTTCAAGAAGCTGCTCGATGAGATTCTGGGATCAATAAGCTACTAACAACCAAACGAGCAATATGGGCTGAATGGCCTCCTCTCGTTTGTAAACTTTCTTATGTTCTTATGTTGTTCTTATAAGAGGTAACTCTGATATCTGATACTGTGATATATACCGAAAGAACACAGTAAAAAAACAACGTTTTTTTAAACACAGTAGTGGCTGTACAATCCTACTAATATCATTGATCACATTAGTACAAGCTGGTGTAACTAGAGCTGCGGCTGGTCAGGGAGACATTAATATTAACATACAGTAATAGCACTGTCTACTGGCACAATTTTGCTTTACCATTCTGTAGTGGAAAGAAAACCGCATCACAGTCAAAACAATGTAAAGGATTATGCAGTATATGAATATCTCTGAAAACAATTCAGAATTTAGGAAATCTGTAATGATGTTTTTTCACAAGGGACTAAGTTTGGCATTTATTAAATGGGAATCAGAGTTATAGTGCAATTTTAATATAATATTTATGTGCATTGTAGATGGTAGGGTCTGACATTTAAATATATACATGTTTTCATATTTTTTTCTTAGCAGACACATCTTTTTGCTTTGCTGAAACAGTATGTTTATAGTATTGTTAAGTGGCTAAAGTTTTTCCAGTGTGGCTAAAAAATGTTAAGTTACTTTAGCCACAGTGGCTAACTAGGGAGAACATAGTTATGGTATAAATCATAAAGATCTGCAACGTTATTGGTTGTTACAGAGCTGTGTATCAGGGGCACACCCAGGATCTAGTCTCATCTCAACCCTGTTTCACAGGATTATTATTATTTTTTGGCCGTTATGCAAACTGAAAACACAGCGTAACGGCCTGAATACAGCGTCATTTTTCCAGGTAACAACGTAACATCCCGTTACGCTCAACAGCGCGGGCGAGAACCCTGGAGCCATGGTAGGTGAAGTAGCTCACCACTACCACCCCTGTGCTGACTCGGGAGGGCAAAGACGAACACACGCTGTCCTCCGAAGCGTGTGCCATCAGCCGACCGCTTTTTTTCACACTGCGGACTCGCCACGCAGCCACCCAAGAGCTACAGCATTGGAGGACAACACAGCTCTCAGGCAGCTTACAGGCAAGCCCGCAGGTGCCCGGCCAGACTACAGGGGTCCCTGTTGCGCGGTGAGCCGAGGACACCCTGGCTGACCTAACCCTACCTCCCCCCCGTCCCTGCCCCCCGCTCCCCACCCCCCGCCCCCCAGTGCACTACAATTGTCCACGGTCGGCTGTGGAATAGCCTGGACTCGAACCGGTGACGTCCAGGCTATAGGGCACATCCTGCACTCCACGCGGAGCACCTTTACTGGATGCGCCACTCGGGAGCCCACAGGTGAAGTACTTTTTATTTTTATTTTCTTTAAGAATAATTTGAACGTTTAATAGTATGTATTTATAACGGCGACTAGCACTGCAGCCGCACGTAATGTTTTGATAGTTTAATTCGAAGACAAGACAATACTGAGTTTGCAAAATAGGCATATATACACCTTATAGGTTAATTGGAACTTGCCGGTAATAGGTTTGTAAATGAACCAATGAATATAACAGGCACATGTACTGTAGACTTCCTGCCTGAAATCTCGCAAGCTTTCTATTATGACATGTGTAAGGTTCGTCTTCTTTATAATCAAATAGTCTGGACGAAGATTGTCAAAATTAAAAAGTCTTTATTGTGGCAAAAGCAGATGAGGGGGAGAGATCGTTACCGGGGTACTTTGAGCAAGTTTCATTGAACTCTGTATTTTAATGTTGTAACTAAAAGCAACAAACCTGTGCCAAGGAAATAAACAATATTGCTAAGAGGGACAAGACTGGAGTGCGATTAACATACATTAAAAAATTAATCTCCCTAAACAATGTACGCATCAATTGCAGAAGTTAACTTCGATTTTATTGACAGCCCTAATTACTACCCATCTGCAAAAATCTCCTGCTGTACACAGTATATAAAGGTTAGCTACAACTACATTTTACAAGCATAAGCACACATGACAAGAATCACGTCTGCTTACAATTACACCCAAAACAAATAAACCCCCCCTTGTCTCCTGTGGCAACCAAAGAGAAACATGTTGAGAAGCTTTATTTTTTTCCCCTCCCCATGTATCCTGCCTGTCAATCACAAATGCAGATAACAGCTCCTTTCTCCATTCTTTACAAGCTGAGTGGCACTTAATTTAGCCAAACCATCCACCCCCATTGCAGGAATAAATACCAGATATTTACACCTAAAACACAAGATAAGAAGCTAATCCACAGAAAGGTGTGTTGCTAATATAGTACCCCAAACATTAAGCACAAACAGAGTTTCAATGATCTCTTGGTTCCTTACCATTTAAAGGGTACATGTACATACCAAATATATATATACAACCTTACATGTGTATATTGCGTTCACTTGATGATCAAACGAAATGGCAGCTTCAGTGATAGACAATAGATGAATTCATACAGTTAAAGCATAAAACAGATTGCAATATATATATATTAAGTTTACAATTACATATTGTCTTGCAGTGTGATTAGAATGCTGCAGCCTGCTAGCCTATTGTTTTGAAATGAACTTTCGACTGGATTATGTACACATATTTTAAGGTTATGTAGCAGTCGACATTTTGTTTGTATTTTATTTGCTGATCTGTCTTTAAATTATTATTATATTTTACGTAACTTAATGTTTTTTAAAAGCAAAAAAGCCACAATGGTGAAAGACCTGTAAGCATCAGATGCATGTAACCCTATTTATGCACAAACAACTATCCCTTGTCCAAGACATGCAGTGTTGTAAACAAGACAGACTTTTATACATGTAACCATTAAATTAATCTGTATGTTTAATTTAAGCATGCTGCTTTACCAGCCAGTGGTACAACTACAGCTGAGCAGTGTAGTGCTACACATACTGTGACAAAATAATCAAATCAAATACAAGAAAAGAAAGTCTAAAGCACACTGTTTTGGCTGCGCTACAGCCAACTAAGTGCAGTCTCTGGTTTCTTCCTTGGTTATCTTTAGTCCAGCTGCTCTCTGGCTCTCCTTGGCTGTTTCTCTCAAATCTTTCTCTTGGTTCTTCAACTCTCTTTCATCTCACTGCCAGCTTGCTACTTATCTCCCCGTCCAGGCCATGCCCCCGGTGCACCAGCCACCAATCCCAAGCATGCACGGCTTCCCGCTCTCGATCCCTTGATTGTTGCAACATCTTATCCCCTGATTTCTGACAATAGTGTTGCAACCGGGTCCCGCTCGCACGGAAAGCCAAGCTTCTGATTGGTGGTGATTCTCCCGTCTCTGACGTCCCTAAACACCTGCTGCCATTGAACATTTGACTCTGGGTCACAGAACCTGCAGTTACAGTAGACCCAGGGTTATTACAATACTATAAAATTAAGCCAATTTTATAACCAATCCACATATAATTTATATATGAACATATATGTATACACATAAAAAACCAAATGAAGAAAAATTAGAGGCATATAAGTGTAACATATATCGGTTTTAATATATGTAAAGTATAAGTTATTTCTGTATGGGTGAGGTCAACAACACATACATAAAATAAATGTGCAGTTATCTTTTTGCAAAATGTAAACAAACTAAACATTCCAGTAAAAAACTGGTTTGTGAAAGTTAACTAGCAGTTACTTTAAATATACACTTCATTCCCTACTTCAGTCTGTATTCATACCACAGGCACACACACCTACGCTGCTGCTACACTGTCACAGAAACAAAAGCATAAGAATATTTTTGAACTCTGCTTAACCCTTAACCCGTGAAAGCATGTTGATGGATAAGTCACATGGATTTACACAAACAATGCTGTTTTCAATGAAGTCGTTCCAGATTTCTGATGCCAAGGCAAATATATCTGTAGTTGTTCTCAAATCAAAATGCAAAAATATCAAGATTTCTTGAAAAACTCTTGTAATAGTAATATTATAAGACAGCAGACTATATATGCTCATGTAGACAACCAGACGGCAGTTCTCCAAGGAATTGATAGGATTACAATAGATATTTGGATAACACATATCATATCTAGTCAAGAGCAATATTTTATTTAAATACATACTGCTATAAACTCAGCGAAGGTACAGATAACAAACTGGCTTGTATACATATAAAAATAGCATATTGTAGGTTATACTAACAATAAAAGCATGTATTGTAACAAGCCGTCAAAATGACCCTG
This sequence comes from Acipenser ruthenus, assembly GCF_902713425.1. Classification (NCBI taxonomy): domain Eukaryota; kingdom Metazoa; phylum Chordata; class Actinopteri; order Acipenseriformes; family Acipenseridae; genus Acipenser; species Acipenser ruthenus. The sequence goes on from NC_081189.1 coordinate 47,573,535, forward strand.
TCCGACATCATCATAAAAACGCAAAAAACGGGTTTCTAGTTGTTTTTTCTCCGGAAAAAGCCAAGAAAACCATTCAATGGCCGAGTGGGAGCAACAGGCGCCGAAACAAGCCGAAAAAAAGGGCGTATCTCATGAATAGTCATACTTGCCCCTGGCACCAGATAGGGGCGGCCATAAGGAAACAAGCTGCCTGAATCAGTGCACAGAGAATAACACGGACATTTGCAGAGCTTTTTTGAGAAGTTATAGTAATAAAATAATGACTTGGATCGCATTATTGAGGAGTTTGGTGATAAAACGAGTGATCAGGAGATGATCGATCGATATGTACGACTGTTATTATTATTATTATTTATTTCTTAGCATATGTGAAAGCTATAGCGAACGAAAGGGTGGGGCAGGGCTGGAGATGCCCAGTGAGTGCTTTGTTGATATGCAGGGCCTTTTAAACCTGTTTGACTGTGGAAAAAAATACTTTTAAACAGCGCATCTAAAATTAACTGCGTGTGTGAAAATAAATTGGACCTGACGCGCCTGACACGCACTTAATAAATGGACTGCAAAGGGTTAAAGTTGCAGAACGTACCGATACGTTCGTACTCCCTGGGGACCAGAAAGCAGCGAACGTACCAGTACGTTCGTACTACTCGAAGGGTTAAAGAGAACGTTGAGTTTACCGTGTCCCATGGTTGGTCCAGATCTCTCTGTGAACTGTTTGTCCAGATGACCTCCATGTGCGAGCTTGCAGTAGACAGATTTAAGCAGTCGAAGTTCGAGGGTGTACCAGGGTCAGTTGCGATCTTTCTTGAGAATTCTGATTGTAAGCGGGGCAACAGTGTCAATGATATGAGTAAGGGTGGCATTGTAGAGGGTCACTGCATCATCAACTGAGGACAGGAGAGTACCAGTTAGAGGGGATGCAGAGACACATTCTGAGGGTTTCAGAGGATTCAGTAGATTCCAGGGACGGAACAATATCAGTAGGAAGGAGCAGGGAGGTTAATATTAGCAGTAAATAAGAAATGGTCAGCGAGAGAGACATCTGAGACGGAGAGATTGGAGACATCAAGGCCCCTGGTGATGAGCAGATCCAGGGTGTGTCCTCGGGTGTGAGTGGGGATGTCGACAGATTGAGAAAGTCCAAGACAGTCCAGAAGCGTGTTGAAGTCAGTCACTACGGGGGAGGAAGGCAAGTCAACATGAATGTTGAAGTCACCTAGGAGTAGGATTTTGTCAGTTGAAGTGCAGACGAGGAAGAGGAATTCTGAAAACTCGTCAATAAAAGCAGAGTTGTTTGGTGGACGGTAGAGAACAGCAAGGGTAAGGGACATGGGAGAGGGGAGCTTGATGACGAGATGCTCAAATAAAGAAAAGGCAGGCAAAGAAAAAACTGAGGAAGCGACCACAGAATTTGCAATAACAGCAGTGCCCCTGCCTCAGCCAGTGAGGTGAGGTTTGTCAAAGAGGGTGGCTAGATGCAGCGAGTGCAACAAAGTCTTCAATCCCACATTGGATCAAACTCGGCAACAAAGCTTTCAATTCTTGATAGAATCAACAAACAGCTGCAACAAAGTCTTCAGTCCTCGGTATAGGATCCACAACAGCACCCGTCCACTCTGTCCTCTTCGCTGAATCTTTTAGCTACGCAGGGAGCAGGGCACAGTTTCTTTTGGATACTGGTTTTAGATGTACAGCAGACCTAGACTAGTTTGACTGATAACAGTCTCTGTAGGTTTTACGGCAGTCCTCTAGCCGGGGCTCAGTCTCGTTGCTTGTGGTCATTGACTCGCTTGCAGCTTGCTTCCTCGTCTTGGGTCCGTTTGAGGCAGAGGTCGTCTTAGGTACCGGAGTTGCAGCTTTGCTTAGCAGAGTGACAACACCTTGTTTAGCATTCGATTGTGGAGTGCAAAATGTTTAGTTTTGCTTGAATATTTATAGTCTTTTCACTCTACTGCATAGCCACTTGAGATAATTTGTGTGTCTTACCTTTTTTTAAACTCACAGTCCTTTGATGTTTTAATGTCCTTTTCCACATAACTAGTTTATGTCTTCCAGGGGGTACGTGGGAAGATTTTCAAAAATGTGCAAAAAAAAAAAAATATTGGGAAAAATATGTTCAAGTTATTTCAATCTCAATAGGCAGGAAAACATTTACTGAGGTCACTGGTGTGAAATCTCTAGTTTATTTTGTATTTATAGGACAATTTTTTACTTTAGTTTCGGTGTGTATTTTTTATTCACCCTGGCCACTTCCCGCCAGCTGACCCTCGCTCGCTCCTCCGCGGCCGCGCGCCAGAGTCACTCACGATTTCAGGTAACAGGCAGCTAGCTTTGAGTAGAAGAAAGACACTAGCTATGGATCAATGGCTGAAAAAACGCACTGTTCCAAGCAGCAGCAACGCTAGCGGCAGGTCAAGTGAACACGTGGAGAAAAGAAAGAAAGTTGACAAGTCAAAGTACCTTCAATTTCATGAACAGTATGTCCTCTTCGGTTTCACATCCACACCTACAGAGCCGCCTCAGCCACTGTGTTTCCTCTGCGGCGATGTGCTCTCAAATAATAGCATGAAACCAGCCCATTTACAACGGCACCTCAGTACCAAGCATCTTTCCTGTGTGGGAAAGACAGCAGAGTTTTTACATAGAAAGCTGTCGGAATTTAAGGGAAGTCAAGAGAAATTAAAGAAAGCAACTGCAGTATCAACCAAAGCATTGGAAGCCTCATATGCTGTGTCGCTACTTGTGGCTAAGTCCAAAAAGCCGTTTACTATAGCTAAGGAGCTAATTTTGCCTGCTGCTGTTATTCTCGCAGAAACAATGATTGATAAGAAAGCAGCTGATGCACTGAAGACTGTACCATTGTCAAATAACACGGTGTGTCGCAGGATCGATGACATGGGCGTTGATATTGTTGATCAAGTGGTGGAAAAGTTCAAACATTCTGGTTCATTTGCTCTGCAGTTGGATGAATCGACCGATGTCAAAGGGGAAGCCCAGTTGATTGCGTTTGTGCGATACAGAGACATTTCGGAAATTAATGAGCACATTCTGTTCTGCAAGAAGCTAACGGGGAGCACTACGGGTGAGGATGTGTTTCACATTATTGACAGCTTTTTCTCAGAGCACAATCTGGATTGGAAATCCTGTACTCATTTGTGCACGGATGGTGCGGCATCAATGACTGGGAGGGTGAAAAGATTACTTGCCCAAATAAAGAAGGTCAATGCCGACGTTGAGTGGAATCACTGTATCATTCACAGGGAGGCACTGGCCAGCAAGAGAATGAGTCCTGAGTTACATGATGTTTTGAATGACGCAGTGAAAGTGATTAACTTTATCGAGTCCAGGCCTCTGAATCACAGACTGTTTGAAAGGCTCTGTCATGACAGTGGGACTGAGCACCAGCAGCTACTGCTTCACACTGACGTACGTTGGCTATCGAGAGGGAAAACACTACAGAGGCTTTTTGAGCTGCGCGACGAAGTAAGTGCTTTTCTGTCAGAGCACTCACACCCCCTTGTGGCTGTGTTCGAGGACACAGACTGGGTAGCCCGCCTTGCCTATCTTGCTGATGTGTTCAGCAAACTGAACAACCTGAATCTAACTCTGCAAGGTAAAGACACACACATTCTAAACGTGTATGACAAAGTGTGTGGATTCATGAAGAAGATCAAACTCTGGGAGCGGAAATCTGAAGATGGGGACATAAGTTGTTTCCAGCAGCTTGACACCTACCTTTCTACAGGTGATGTTGACAGAGCTCCTATGGTGCAACTAGTGAGCACACATTTATCCAAACTCAACAGTGAGTTCAACTCCTACTTCCCTGACATTGAAAACAAGTCTGCCAAACTTGACTGGGTGCACAAACAACAACATTCCTACCAGACTGCAGGAAAATCTGCTGGATGTGTCCTCAGACCGTGGCTTGAAGATGAGGTACTCAGAGACAACACTGTCACAGTTCTGGTGTGATGTGGAGAAGGAATATCCTGATTTGGGGAAACATGCACTGAATGAACTGCTGCCATTTGGATCTACATATTTATGTGAAGTGACATTTTCATCTATGACCATAATCAAGACCAAGCACAGGAACAGACTCAACTTGGAGAAAAGCCTGATAACTGCTGTTGCCACACTGTCCCCGAGACTGACAAAGCTTATGAGTGAGAGACAGGGTCAAGTTTCTCATTGATTGGTGAGTCCTCATGTGTCATACGCAAGTCTATACATATGGGTGATATTGAGAGTAGGCTGCTACTATGTGTATAAAATGTGATCTTTGTTTTTGTATAACTGGTCTGGACTCTTGAAGATGTGAAAAAGTCATACAAATATTAAACTGATAAAAGTATGAGTATTATTATAGTAATACATTATCGTTATTCACAGGTAAATGACACAGACAAATAATATTGATATTAAACCTAATTTAGTCAAATTTACACCTAATCTAGGAATCACACCGGTCACACACACATAAGGGGGTACTTCAGGCAGGTGAAAGTGTTTTGGGGGTACAATACCCAAAAAAGGTTGGGAACCACTGGATTAAGTTAAAACTGGAACATTGAGTCTTTAGATGCAACAAAGCAACATCTACCCCACAGGCTTCTATTTCTGAAAATTTTCTCCACAAGATCAAGAGGTACAATGCATAGAAGATATAATTACCTTAAAGTCTGTGCAAAAGATTTGCAACCATACAAAATGTTTGAAAGCCAGTCTTTTCAAGAACTTGCATAGTCACTTATCAACATAGGAGCTGCGAAAGGAAAAGTTAATGTGGATGAACTCATCTTGTTTTAGCCACGAAAAAATGTTCTACAGTAAAGGCTGAAACATTGCCAGTTATTTAACGTTCGATTTCAGAAGCATCGGCCTGTGGGACTTCAACTGACATGTGGACAGGTGATTACTGAAAGGTCCGCTATTTGTGTATTACTCTGCATTTTATCGATAAGAACTGGAGTCTGCAATCTCGTGTGATTTGTACATGTGCTTTTCCATATCAATCAAAAATTTCAGTGAACATAAAATCTAAAATGTAAAAACAATTATCAGATTTTGGATTGTCATCTGATGAAATCTACAAAATTGTGGTTATCACTGACCAGGCCAATATCGAAGCTGCTTTAGGTCAATTAAATTTGAGCACACTTTCAAGAAGAGAACAAGGAATTTCAGCCAGTGACCCTGTGCCTTGAGCAATGCAAGGCATTGGTTACCTAGTTCAAACATGCAGGATTGCAAGTCAACTTGAAGCACACGCTGAAATAAGAATGTCAAACTAAATGGAATACAGATGTGTTCAGATGATTCTTGTGAGCTGTGCTGAAATTCACAGAAGGAGCAACATCGTAAGGAAATGCTTCAGCTAACTCCAACCCTTCAAACATGCAAGTCTTCTGCGTCTGACTCCAGAGTGCTGGAGATCCTGTAAATCCACTGCAAATGACAACTTGCAAACCAATTTGTACTAGAGCATCACGCTATGCTGTCAGTAATGCTAAAACATCTATGCATGTTTATCAAACAAGAGAGTTAAGACATCTATAAAAGAGCAAGGGTTGAGGTGGTGAAGTTTGCTGCAGACACAGGGACTGATCGTTATGGGCCACAAAATTAATGTGAGCACAGCTACTCTGCTACAGCAGCACATCCAAATCAAAGAGTAGCACAAGGCTCTGAGATTGATTTTAGTCAGAGGGAGGATTTGGATGTGAGAGAACAAGAGGTGTCAGACAAAGTCACAACAACCTTGGAACAGAAATTGGCCATGGGTGATAGTCTGTCATTTTGGAGAACACATGAAAAAGAACCCTCCTGATGTCCAGGCTTGCCAAAAAGATTCTGTGTGTTCCAATATCAAGGCCATTTTTGCATTGCCAGGTCGTACACTGGAGAATCGCTACACAATCAATCCCCTCGCAAAAATTTGTGCTTTTGCACATAAATTGATATTTTCCAACACGGCACAAAACAGTTGTGCGAAGTTGGAAATGTGTTTGTGCCTCGCAAAACCACCTGCGCATTCAATACAAAAATAGCAGAAATGCACAAGGGCTATGTGTGAATGCACAGAATTGGAATACTACATGACAATGGACTGCTAAAAATACCCTGCCAAGCAACTATCATAGGTGTACAGTACATAGCAATATTCGTCAGATACACTCAAATGTAACCTGCACGTGGAATGCAGACTGAAAGCTCACCACACCTTGGCACCCCCACCCCCACCCCCACAAACATATAAATAAGCTTCTAAATGGAGAAATGAAACAATGGACCACTGGATAGTGTAGGCTATTCAACATATAACTTAAATAAAAAATATATTGTAGTGCCTTACTAACTGGTTAAGTGTCAACATGAAGGAGACAGACAAAATATTTCTGTAGCATCAAATTCCACTCTTTATTTTACAGAAACGCGCCTGTCAGCTGGTGTTCTGAGTAGCTCTGACCCGTGCTCCTTACACTATACATAAACATATTTACAGAAGTGTGGACTGTAAAGAAACCCACAATGCTGAAAACACTACTCTATTCAGAAGCTCCAAAGACAGGAATCTCAGCATGGAGCTGGCCAAGAACGTTACCTGTGGATGCAGCCTGCATATGTGCATCCCTTACTCATACTCCTGCTGAAAGCCCCTTCCAATTGCCCCCCACTCACCACTCACCCTGCTCCTACCACACATGTATGGCATAGTCAATAGCATGGAATGCAGATTGTGGGTGTCAAAGTATGCTTCTGATATCAATGAGAAATAAATAACAATACTTAAAAAAAAAAAAGTCAGCTGTGTCCTTATACCTGAGTGTGGAATTACCGGGTGAGTGGCATGAAAAGGAAAGGGAGCCTTTGGAGAATGCAACTACAGGGATATTTTATGGATTGAGCCCTTGGGCACTGTGTCCCTTTGCCAGTGTTGCTGAGGATAGGGCACTTAGCTAAACGCATGAAATGGAAACATTCTGCGCATTGCAAGCCTGTCACGCTTATCACAAAACTTAGCCATTTTCATTCAAATTTGGCCTTTGGAGCAATTCAAATATTTTTGTGCTTATGCATATGAAATTTGCACCCATGCATACATGTGTACCTAATGTTTATCACTATCACAGTCATTAGCATGGCTAATAAGCTAAATATTTAAAGGGCCATCATAGATTCTACGGAATTCATACAGATGTATCTATGCTGTGCTGTTTGCTGGGGAGTGAATCTATGATTTCTCTACTTCTGTCTCCATAATTTTGACAGGTGTCACACAAATATGAGTACATGTTACCTATTCTAATTCGTTTACATTATTTGACTTTCTTGTTTTCTGTTACAGTAACATTCGTTTTTTTTTTCTTTCTCAGTATTAGCCGTGATCCTGTTTATCAAACCGCTATTACTCCCTGTCTGAATCCACAATCATAACAATCTCTGTCTCGTAGTCAGTTTACAAACAAAGAAAGGCTTGACATAAAAAAAACGTGTGCTAGGAGGAGGGGGGCGTGTCTTGTTTGCTGCATTTAAAAAAAAAATTGAATAGCTTACTTTATATTAAAAAAAGACATGTGTTGTAATGCATAGGTCACATTGACCCATGTGGCGGTTCTAGGTAGAACTGTTTTTATAACTTTAAATTTTTGCGATTCTGGTATTTATCGCCGTCTGGATATATATTTAGGAAAAGTCAAAAACTGACATACACATACGATTTACAACGGAAGAGTAATTAACATTTTAAATCCAAAATGGGCCAAATTGACCCGGATGGCGGTTCTAGTTTTAAAGCTAGGGCTATGAACAGTTACTTTTTAAGGATTTCTTCCCTCCAAAATGGATGAACTCTTGATCTGAAGCAGCAGAAATCCTAATTCATAATATGGGTAATTCAATGAAATCCTTTCTTGATCCACAATATTACACTTGTCAGATTTTAAAGAATACAAAAGCAACTTTTGTAAACATTATTCAAAAGAACACAACAAATAATAATAATTCATGGGCGGGAGCTAGAGCTGCGTGAAGAATATGGGTTAGTATTTAGAGGCTTAGCCTCGAGGGAGTGATGATGGCCTGCAGAACAGGAGAGCTTGTGATGATGGCCTGCGGGCCAGGATTGCTTGTTTTGAACTGTTAGTGTCAGGGCCAGGGCAAAGGACGGGGTCCGGACTTTATACCGCAAGAACCTCGTACTGCGGAGGTCGGCCCCCTGGGCCCCCGGGACCCCTGAAAAGAATCCTTGGAGGCCTCATGGACCGGGCCATGCCCTCAGAGGACGGAAAAGTTCATAACCTGGAAAGAAGGAAGAAAAGAGAATTCCTGTCTCCAGGAGCCGCCAAGGCCAGGCACTGGAGTGCGCCCGCAGGGGTATAGAGTTTTGTTAGTATTTGGTTTTAGTATTTAAGAATTGTAGAAGACCACCGCTCCTACTGGTACAGTAAGAGATAAACGACAGAGTCTCTGTGTGAGACAAGAAATAGCGCATGAACTGCGAAAGAACAGCATGGCCGGTGGTCTCCTCTGACTCACTGCGGCGAGGACCCCCCTTTTTAACGAAGGCATGAGTAGCTGCGGCTGACTTGAGGCCAGGATAGTGAGACTCACTGTCCCCCCAAAAGGATGGACCACACCTGTGAAGACAAACAAAAGACTGCATGCCAATGCGCAACAAAAAACAGAGCAGGACAAAGAGAGGAGGTGGTTAGTAAGACGGTCTATGTGCAACCCTCTGCTCGGTGGAGAGGAAAAACCTCCTCTGCTAGGAGGAAACCTCTGGTGGTGGGAAGGGTGCCCCCACTCCGGGCATACCAGCAATTGATTGGCGAGCTGCTGAGATGTCTGTAGGAAGAGAACGGAGTAGGAGTGATCTGCTGCTGATGACCAGAGACCCATAGTTTTTATAAGGTGATGACTAAGATTGGCTTTTTCTGCTGTTGAGGCTGTTTGAGGGGGATGGAGGGGCAGATGCAGAAAAAACTGCAGTGGCAGTTGATGTTCCTGCTGAAAATGTTCCCTTTCAGAAAAATAAAATGAGCGTGGAAAGTAGCTTTGAAAATATCTTTAGTTCAGTAGCAGTGAATACTGGAAGTGTACAGGATGGGAAAGTCCAGTAAAATGCAGTGTGAAGCCTTTTTCCAAAAATTAAACTTGACAGAAACAACAACTCAGCCATTTCTATTTGCAAGCACTCTAAAATTAGAACTGTATTAGAAAATGTTCCTTTTCAGAAAAATAAAATGAGCTTGGAAAATATCTGATTTCCATTAACGAGGGTAGATGTTAAAATTTCATGGTGATTTTAACTCAGCTCTCGCCAAGATAAGCACCAACTGAGACGTAGATTTACAGTAAATAATGTAATTGAATATAAAAAATAATGTGATATCTTGTAACAATTGTAAGTCGCCCTGGATAAGGGCATCTGCTAAGAAATAATTTAATTTAACAGTAAACTAATGTGATCCATCTGTGTCTCCATCCATTTGCGCTTCCTTCCATATGATGATGTAGATATCCTTCTGTCTGGTGTTGATGGCTGAAGTGTAATGCTGGCTCCAGGGATCAGCTTATTGCCTCCCTAGCGCATCAGCACACACAACGGCTGTGATGCTGGCTCCGGGGATCAACCACAGTGCGATCTCCCCAGTGCATCAGCATGACAACCGTCTGGATTGAGCTAAGTAGGGTACATCTCTGGGGTCTTCAAGTGGGCACCTTCCATCGACTAGCCCACGACACCTCAAGAGGGCTCGACGGTGATTCTGGCGTCCCAGCATCACCCCCCTCCATCCCCCATTCAACTCAGCCCAGCTTACTTACCCGTACATCAGCGTTTCTTTCTTTCTATTGCGCTTGAGATCCCCAGCCAGAATCTTTCCGTCTCAACCACAGCCACTTGTTGCTCCTCTCTGCTGCTTCAGATAAGTTCTTCACTGTGCGAGGCAACTCTTGGCCACTGAATCCAATGTCTCTGAGAAACCGGGTTGTAGAGTGTGCCACAAATCCTCAACAACCCACCTCCATTGGGTAAACCCGGACTCTCCATCCTCGCTGTTCCGCTTCAGTGGCTAGTTGAGCATACCGGAGTTTCTTCCTCTCATACGCCTCATCTACAGCATCCTCCCATGGCACTGCTAACTCTAACAGGTGAACAAGGCGTGCTGCTCCAGACCACAAGACAATATCTGGTCGAAGGTTAGTGGTGGCAATCTCGGGTGGAAAAATAAGCCGTTGACCAACATCTGCCAGCATTTTCCAGCATTTTCTAGCAGCTTCCAGTTGTCCTGGGCGAGGATTGGTTTTAACACCTTTTCTTGGTGGTTGCTCTGCTGGGCGGAGGAATGTTGTCTTTTGTGTGTAATGTTTTGATGGAACAGGTGGCAAACATTGCAGCACCTGGTCATGGCGCCAAGTAAACTGTCCTTGGCTAAGAGCCACCTTACATCCTGTCAAAATATGCTTTAATGTTGCAGGTGATGAACACAAAGGACATGAGGGATCCTCTCCTACCTAGAGGTTTAGGTGCTGTGGTGATGGGAGAACATCATATGTTGACCTGATGAGGAAACTGAACCTGCTTGGTTAAATTGATCATAGGTCTTGCCAGCCAATCTTGCGTTGTTCCACACTCTCCCATCTCATCCATTCTCCCTGCTTGGCCTGGGAAATGGCCTTTATGCACCTCATCCTCTCCTGCTTTTGCACCTCGTTGACTACCAGCTTCCTCCGTTGAGCTTGGGCTGCCTTGTGGCATGTAGGAGGAGCTGAACTGAGACCAAGACCCCCTCTTCCATACTGAACTTGCCCCATGATATCACCAATTCGAAGGGCAGCCTTTGCATCTTCCACAGCTTTCTTTGCCGCCCACTTTCAGTTTTCAACACAGGTTGCCTCCCTTTCGCATTTGTCGCGTGACTCTACTAATGTAATTTCCAGTCTGACCTTGGCGCACTTAAACTCCTCGGTTAGAGCAGAGACTGGTAGCTGCAGTATTCCTTTACCATAAAGTCCCACTCTGCTGAGGCAGCATGGAACTCCCAACCATTTCCTGATGTATGAACTGATTAAAGCTTCCAGCTTCTCTACTGTTGTCAAAGAAACCTCGTACACAGTCAGTGGCCACAGCAACCTCGGCAGTAGACAAACTGAAAGCACCAGAGTTTTAGTTTACCTGGTAAAGCGCTGCTGTCTATGCTCTTCAACCCTTCCACTGCTTGTTGTCTAACTTCTCCCACACAAACTGTGTCCTTTAGATCCCCGTCGTACCATCTCCCAAGACTCTTCACTGGCTTCTCAGACACTTGGTATTGCCTCACCATTAATGAAAAACGTTTTATCAACTACTTTACCTTTAATTATAGAGATGCCCCTTGATTTAGTGGGCTTGAATTGCATTCATGCCCATTCAATGTTATTGGTTAATTTGCCCAATAACCGATTAGTGCAGGCTACTGTTGTAGTCATGGTTGTCATGTCATCCATGTATGCTCGAATTGGTGGTAGTCGCATTCCAGAAGCCAAGCGCTCTCGTCCCACTACCCATTTTGATGCCCTAATGATTACTTCCATTGCCATGGTAAAAGCCAGTGGAGAAATGGTGCATCCTGCCATTATTCCAACCTCTAGGCATTGCCATGTAGTGCTGAATTCTGAAGTTGAAAAACTAAATTGCAAATCTCCAAAGTAGGCTTTCACTAAATTTGTTATTGTCATCGGTACACTGAAAAAAATCAATGCTGCCCAAAGAAGTTCATGTGGCAATGAACCATGTGCTTTAGCCAAATCCAGGAATGTCACATGGAGTTCCTTTCTCTCCTTTTTAGCTGATTGAATTTGTTGCCAGATCACATTGATGTGTTCTAAGCATCCTGGGAAACCTGGAATGCCCGCTTTTTGTATTGAAGTGTTAATGAAACAGTTCTTTAATAGGTAAGTTGACAATCTCTGAGCAATAATACTGAAGAAAATCTTGCCTTCTACGTTTAATAGGGAAATAGGGCGAAACTGACTGATGCTTGTAGAATCTTTTTCTTTAGGTATAAAGACTCCACCTCTTGCTCTTGGTACAACCTGTTTTTCCCATGCCACTTTCATCAATTTCCACAGGATTCGTAGAACTCCTGAAGCACTCTTGTACACTCTGTACAGAATTCCATTAGGCCCTGGAGATGATGAAGCCCTTGCTTTTTTCACAGCTTGCTCTACTTCTTTCCACTTAGGTGCACAGTCCTCCATTTGGTATTCTGGTGGATTGATAGGTGGGATGTCTGAAGGAATTGACTTAGGCTCCTGCCTTTTTGAATCTGTATATGTTTCCTCCAAACATCTATCCGTCTCAAACTTAGATGCTTTTAGTGTGCCATTCTTCTCACTGGTGAATAAATTTGAATGGGTCTTTATAAAAGTTAGTTCTCGCATGCTTTTTGTAGCGTTTCCGTAGGCGCTCAGCTCTGCGCAATGTTGCAAGCTTATCTTTTATGACCCTTTGTAAGAGATTGAGTCCCTCTTTCTGACTTTGTTCTGCTCTTCTCCATTGCTTCCTCAGCTGTCTCCTTTCTCCTGCTGCCGTCTAGACTTTCTAGGAATAGTTTGTACTTTTTCCTTCCTTTTTTCAACTCCAAACCTCTCGCTTCCATATGCGTAGATGATGTCCCCAAATTTATCCATCTTCTTTTCAACTGTAGCAGAGAATGTGTACAGGACAGGAAAGTCTCCTGGTTGCTGTGCTTCTGTGCTGAGAGGAGGCGACAACCATGACTGGAGAGGAGGGGCTTCTGCAGCTTGTTCTGGGAGCTGCAGCCTGTCCTGTGAGCGAATTGTGCGAGCAAGTTTGCAGAAGCACGCTTGTGAGAGGGAAGCAACGTGGATGAAGCAGATATAAAGGTACATTTATTACTGAGCAACGCCATACACATGCTTCCAGCCAGGGTTTTTAAGAGTTTGGCAAGTGGCCGATCCTTATAAAATAGCTGCTCCGGAGGCTGAGCCTGCTGGCGGGGGCGTTTTGATCTCCGTAGTGCCGGGTCAGCAGGTCTGGTGCTGGGTAGAGGTCTACATTAAAAGTAGACTGTCCATCGGAGAAATTAATAAGATATTTTGAGGCGAATCAGGCAGGGAGTTTTCCTGCAATGGATGCAAAAAAGCAAAACACACAAAAAAGCATAACGCAAGAGAAGGAACATAGATTGTGACGTGGCTTAAATAGGCAGCTAGCTTTGATAGGCAGGAGAAAAATAAGAGGAGAGCAACTCCAGCTCCCGCCTCCGAACTCCACTTTAAAGTTAACATTAAAAAAATGTCTATGAATATGTTTCACTGCCTGCATTTGGCACAGACATTTTTCTATTCTGTTTTATTTTTCTGCTACAAGTTTAAAGTTAAGGACATGAATTTGTAAGTTAAAGAGTATGACAAGCAGTAATTTAGACTGAGACATTTTTGTTTGGTGGTTTGATTACTTTAAAGTTAGAAAGCAGTCACTTTTTATGATTGCATGTTCTGAAGTACAAACATTTACAATAAAAAAAAACGTTTTTCAGAAGCTGTGCAGTGTTATTTGTTTAAAAAAATGTTTTAAATGTAAATACTGTAACAAGCTGTCCTTACCGTAACTATAGTGTCATCACCGTAACAATGGTTATTTTAACAAATAAAACTGCAGCTGCAGTACCAGGGGTGGGGGTTATACTGTCAAGGTGTTCAGAGATTCATGTCTTAAATAAAGAAGTTTGTTATGTTTTTTCCACTGCTACTTATTTTACAATAAAAAATATCTACACAAAACCTCATGCACTTGCAAAAACTAAATTTAATTTTAGTAGTCATTAAAAACTAAAAATCGAAGTTTTTCTTCTAAATATGAATTATTATTTTGTATTAATATGTAATATTATAATATTTAATAAATATGGTGTGTATTTCTTTATACAAGATATTTTATTTGTGTTACGGTAATGGCAGCTGCATAAGTTAAAAAAAATTGAAACCCCCAAAATATATAAAAATACTAAAATTTTTATATATTTTCATTGATTCAGATTGTTTCAATGAAAAAAAAAAATTCCCGTAGAATGACCCATTTATATATATTGTGAACTGGCTGGCACCACTCACGGTTCTTGCCCCTTTAAAAATTTGACCCAGACACAGAAATTGATTTTTTTACACACTAACACGCTATATTTTTAATAAACAAAATAAGCAAAACACAAAATAAACAAAACAAACACCTAGCTCCTTTTAGAGCACTGACTAAACACACGGGAACCTAACTAACCCGCAGGACGGCTAAGCCGTTTATCTGCTACAAACACCAAAATACTCTCTTGAACTTACTTCTTAACGACTGCTTGGAAGCAGAGCACCTCTTCTGCCTCCTTCTCCTCAGCAGCCCCGAGCAAACTTACTGCTTCCCTTTTATACCCTGCACCTGGCTCTAATTTAATAATAAGCACCAGGTGCAGGGGATAATTAGGCAATAAAACAATTCACAAATTAAAATTAAACAATAAAGCAAAACAATCAAACAATAAAGAAAACAAAAATGTGCCTGCGCACATGTCCTACAGAGGGAGGATTTTAACCCCCCTCCCTACTGTCTTACACATCCCACCCTTGCCTTTTCAAGACACCAGCCATTCAATGGCTACCTCCCTCCACCCTTAAAAGACCACCCACACTCAAGTCCAGCAATGTCAATTGCCGCCCTCTTCCACGGGCGGGCTTGAGGGTGGGTCAGTCCCTCCGGCGCTGCCAGGGAGGTACCACGACCCGGTGACACGGGACCCCACCAGGATGACAGGGCCGACTGCAGCGACGACCGGGACACCGGAGACTGCAGCAGCGGGCAAAGGTCTTCACCTGGGGACTTGCATAGCGATGTCCGATCACCCGGGGGGAGCGAAGAAGCGACATCTGGCAGCAGCCCAGCGACGTCTGGGTGATTGGGGAGAGCGGAGTGGGGAACCAGGTGTGGAACTGTGGCTGATGGTGTAGGTTCCTTGGTTCCAGGTCTAGCGCCAGGTGGTCTAGGCAGACCTGCAGGGTGTCCAGGAGCAAGGGGTAAGGGACCGTACCCGACAGCACCAGACTGGTTTCCAGGGGTGGTGGTCGGGGCTGTGGTGGAGGTAACTCCCTCACCTCCTCTGGCTCTCAGGGCGGCAGCTCAACCCCCTCTGGCTCTCAGGTCAGCAGCTCCACCCCCTCTGGCTCTCGGGTCGGCAGCTCCACCCCCTCTGGCTCGCGGGACGGCAGCTCCACCCCCTCTGGCTCGCGGGACGGCAGCTCCACCCCCTCTGGCTCGCGAGACGGCAGCTCCACCTCCTCTGGCTCGCGGGATGGCAGCTCCACCCCCTCTGGCTCGCGGGACGGCAGCTCCACCCCCTCTGGCTCTCGGGAGCAAATGAAGACTTTTCAGCCTGTGACCTTCTGGGAGATGTAGTTCTTTTTCCCCCTCCAGGACTACACTCACACATCCTCCCCCTTGTCTTTACAAGATACCGGCCATTCGACGGCCACTTCCCTCTACCCTTAAAAGACCACCCACCCTCAAGTCCGATCTTTTTAATCGTCACCCTCTTCCACGGGCAGGCTTGAGGGTGGGTCGGTCCTTCCTCTGGCGCACTCAGGCAGGGTCCACACACCAGCAAGAAGGGACCCAGACGGCTTGTCCTGGGCAACCGAAACGCAGGCGGGTGACCAGGAGCAAGGACTGACAGGCAGAGGTGCGCGGCTGTGGACCAGCGCAGTGACATCTTGGATCTCAGGGGGAGTGGAGCAGGAAGTAGGGGGAACGGAGCAACCAGCAGGGGGAGCGCCAGTGACGTCTGCCTTTTGCGCAATGACGTCTTCCTTCTGCGCAGCGACGTCTGGGTTCCAAGGGGAAGGGGAGTAAGGGACCAGGCAAGCGACTGTGCCTGACCGTCCTGCGACCTGGGCACAAGGTCGAGTGGAGGGAGGTCGAGTCATTCCGGGCTGGTGTCCACGTACCTGGAGCACGGGACCACACTTGATAGCACCGGAGTGCCTCCCCCGGCCTGTTGCTGAGGCTCTGTTGGAGGTGGGTTGCTCACCTCCTCCCCCTTGACTTCAGCCGGTGGCTCCAGTGACAGGAACAGCTCCTTGTCCTGCTCAGGAAGCAGCACCTCCTCCTCTGGCTCTCGGGACGGTAGCTCCACCCCCTCTGGCTCTCGGGATGGCAGCTCCACCGCCTCTGGCTCTCGGGACGGCAGCTCCACCCCCTCTGGCTCTCCGAACGGCAGCTCCACCCCCTCTGGTTCGCGGGACGGCAGCTCCACCCCCTCTGGTTCGCGGGACGGCAGCTCCACCCCCTCTGGTTTGCGGGACGGCAGCTCCACCCCCTCTGGCTCGCGAGACGGCAGCTCCACCTCCTCTGGCTCGCGGGATGGCAGCTCCACCCCCTCTGGCTCGCGGGACGGCAGCTCCACCCCCTCTGGCTCTCGGGAGCAAATGAAGACTTTTCAGCCTGTGACCTTCTGGGAGATGTAGTTCTTTTTCCCCCTCCAGGACTACACTCACACATCCTCCCCCTTGTCTTTACAAGATACCGGCCATTCGAAGGCCACTTCCCTCTACCCTTAAAAGACCACCCACCCTCAAGTCCGATCTTTTTAATCGTCACCCTCTTCCACGGGCAGGCTTGAGGGTGGGTCGGTCCTTCCTCTGGCGCACTCAGGCAGGGTCCACACACCAGCAAGAAGGGACCCAGACGGCTTGTCCTGGGCGACCGAAACGCAGGCGGGTGACCAGGAGCAAGGACTGACAGGCAGAGGCGCGCGGCTGTGGACCAGCGCAGTGACATCTTGGATCTCAGGGGGGGTGGAGCAGGAAGTAGGGGGAATGGAGCAACCAGCAGGGGGAGCGCCAGTGACGTCTGCCTTTTGCGCAATGACGTCTTCCTCCTACGCAGCGACGTCTGGGTTCCAAGGGGAAGGGGAGTAAGGGACCAGGCAAGCGACTGTGCCTTACCGTCCTGCGACCTGGGCACAAGGTCGAGTGGAGGGAGGTCGAGTCATTCCGGGCTGGTGTCCACGTAGCTGGAGCACGGGACCACACTTGATAGCACCGGAGTGCCTCCCCCGGCCTGTTGCTGAGGCTCTGTTGGAGGTGGGTTGCTCACCTCCTCCCCCTTGACTTCAGCCGGTGGCTCCAGTGACAGGAACAGCTCCTTGTCCTGCTCAGGAAGCAGCACCTCCTCCTCTGGCTCTCGGGACGGCAGCTCCACCGCCTCTGGCTCTCGGGACGGCAGCTCCACCCTCTCTGGCTCTCGGGACGGCAGCTCCACCCCCTCTGGCTCTCGGGACGGCAGCTCCAGCCCCTCTGGCTCTCGGGACGGCAGCTCCACCCCCTCTGGCTCTCGGGTCGGCAGATCCACCCCCTCTGGCTCTCGGGACGGCTGCTCCACCCCCTCTGGCTCTCGGGACGGCAGCTCCACCCCCTCTGGCTCTCGGGATGGCAGCTCCACCCCCTCTGGTTCACGAGACGACAGCTCCACCTCCTCTGGCTCGCGGGACGGCTGCTCCACCCCCTCTGGCTTGCGGGACGGCAGCTCCACTTCTGGAGCAGCAGGTCCAGCTTTGTAGGCTCTGGCTCCTGCAGCCCTAACTTCACTTTTCACCTCTTAGTCTGCTCCACTTGAGCAGCGGTGTTTCTTTTGATCTGGTCGATCAACTCTTTTAAATCCATATTCTCCTGGTCTTAGGGGCGCCCACACATGTTGCCACCATATGTAATAAATCTTGCACCACTCAGGTTCATTGCCCCTTTAAAAATACCAACCCAGGACACAGAAATGGATTTTCAAAGCGCTCTTGCACTATTTTTAATAATCACAAAAAAAAATAAACAAAACAAACACCTAGCTCTTTTCTTGAGCACTAACTAAACACAAAACAGGAACCTAAACTCTCTTGCAGGACAGCTAAGCCGTTTGCCTGCCAATTAAACAAAATAATCAAACAAAACAAAACCACACAGGTTTCACACTGATCTAAAAGGTTTACACTACCTTTTCCTTTCCATAAGCTTGTACACACAATCAAGCGGGCTCTCCACACAGCAGCCCAGAACAGACTGTCTGCTTTCCTTTTATACCCTGCACCTGGCTCTAATTTACAATAATCACCAGATGCAGGGGATAATCACTAATCAAACAATTAACAAAAATAAATTAAACAATTAAACAAATGACCTTCTGGGAGATGTAGTCCCTTTTTTCCCCCAGGACTACACTCTCACTATATATATATATATATATATATATATATATATATATATATATATATATATATATATATATATAAATGTTGAACTTATTAAAATGTAACAATTTAAACGTAACTATCAATAAAACAAATGATACACATATAAAAACATGAATCTCACTCTGTGACTAAAAGTAAGGTTACTAAGTAAATTAAATAAAAATAATAAAAATAATAAATCTTAATTTAATTAACAGAACAAAAAGATTAACTCACATTAGGGACACATATCCTCTTGTCTTACTCATTGCTAAAATCTCAAAAAACCTTCACAGCCCTGGGGGTGAAAATTGGCCTGACAGGGTGAGGATTAGCCTAGGACAGAACTCACCCGGGGTGAGAATTAGCCTAGGCTAATTCTCATGGGGTTGACTTTTAGCCTAGGCTAATTCTCACAAAGTGATTGCTATAATTTCATGAGGTGAGAATTAGCCTGGGGTGAGAATTAGCCAGTAACACCGGCCAGTCTAATCATTACTAGCTGACAGTCACACGTTCCCACAAGGTATTTACAACTATAAACAAACAATAACACACACACAGCTTTGCTGTCATATTTATAAATACACAAATTATAATAAAACAAAACAAAATAATACACACTAAACACAGGGACAGAGGGGTACCCCATTCTAATATAAATAAACAATACAAAAACAAAACACCACATTTTATGGCAGGGCTTTGCCCTGCCCTCTTTTCATGTGCAGGGCTCCTCACCCTGTCACATATGGGTAGACACAACTGATATAAATTGTATAGTACAGTTAATGCCATAAAGCTATTACAGTACAAGTAGATGTGATTTTAATGTAATCCGTTCTGTCAGAGCCACATCAACTATTCCATGCTTTGCATTGTGTTTATTGTTCTGCCATCAGCGACCTTACACTTGTTCAGCTGTATGTGATTATATAATTTGTGTTTTAACAATGTAGTTTATGAAGGTTTACTACTGCACATTTGCATGATTTACTGTGTTAATTTCACACAATTTCTCATGCTTTTATCATATATCCTGCATAGTATGAAATTATTATTACCACGGAACAAGGGTTGTAAGAAACAAATTAAAAACGGGGTAAAAATGGCAGAAAAGATATGTCACATTGCTTGCTGTCCTAAATCACAATAAAATCAGTACCAGTAGTTAAGAAGAATACATATGCAGTACATATATATATATATATATATATATATATATATATATATATATATATATATATATATATATATATATATATATTGTAACACAGCAGGGAGGGGGTTAATATCCTCCCTGCAGAAAACATGTGCAAATGCACAATTGGTTGATGTAATTGTTTTGTTTTATTATTTAATTATCCCCTGCACCTGGTGATCATTGTAAATTAGAGCCAGGTGCAGGGTATTTAAAGAAAGCAGCCAGTCTGTTCTAGGCTGCTGAGTAGAAGGAGGCAGGAAGAGGTACTCTGCTTCCCAGCAGTCGTAAGGTAAAAATACGTTGTATGAAACCTGTGTGGTGTTATTGTGTAGTGGGGAAACAGCCTAGCTGTCCCACTGGTAGTCAGGGTGTTCCTGAGGTGTAGTTAGTGCTCGTACAGAGCTAAGTGTTTGTTTTGTTTATTTTGGTTTTGTGACTATTAAAAAATTAGCGCAACAGCGCTGTTAAAAATCAAGTTTTGTGTGTGGCTGGGTCATTTTAAGTGCTGGAAAAGAACCCGAAGGACTAAAACCCTTCACAATATATATATATATATATATCAAGTCAAGTACAAGGTTGTCCTGGAAGAAAACTTGCTTCCTTCTGCTCTGACAATGTTCCCCAAATCTGAGAATTGGTTTTTCCAGCAGGACAATGCTCCATGCCACACAGCCAGGTCAATCAAGGTGTGGATAGAGGACCACCAGATCAAGACCCTGTCATGTCCAGCCCAATCTCCAGACCTGAACCCCATTGAAAACCTCTGGAATGTGATCAAGAGGAAGATGGATGGTCACGAGCCATCAAACAAAGCCGAGCTGCTTAAATTTTTGCGCCAGGAGTGGCATAAAGTCACCCAACATCAATGTGAAAGACTGGGGGAGAGCATGCCAAGACGCATGAAAGCTGTGCTTGAAAATCAGGGTTATTCCACCAAATATTGATTTCTGAACTCTTCCTAAGTTAAAACATTAGTATTGTGTTGTTTAAAAATGAATATGAACTTATTTTCTTTGCATTATTCGAGGTCTGACAACACTGTATCTTTTTTGTTATTTTGACCAGTTGTCATTTTCTGCAAATAAATGCTCTAAATGACAATATTTTTATTTGGAATTTGGGAGAAATGTTGTCAGTAGTTTATAGAATAACACAAAAATGTTCATTTTACCCAAACACATACCTATAAATAGTAAAACCTGAGAAACTGATAATTTTGCAGTGGTCTCTTAATTTTTTACAGAGCTGTGTATATATATATATATATATATATATATATATATATATATATTGTGAGCGAGCTTGCCACTCACTCAGGTTCGTGCCCCTTTAAAAACTGAGACCCAGCATACAGAAATGGATTTTCAAAGCGTGGTTGCGCTATTTTTATTAAACAGAAACAAAATAAACACAAAACAAACTCCTTACTCCGTTTTTGGAGCGCTTACTATACACACTGGAACCTGACTCACTCGCAGGACGGCTAAGCCGTTTACCTGCCCCAAACCTTCACAGGTTTAAATTGTACCTCTTTCTCCTGACTGCTCAGAAGCAGAGCACCTCTCCTGCTTCCTTCTACTCAGCAGCCCGGAGCATTCTGGCTTCACTCCTTAAATACCCTGCACCTGGTCCTAATTTAATAACAACCACCAGGTGCAGGGGATAATTAAACAATAAAACAATTAACCAATTTAAATTAACAATAAACAAATACAATTAAACTAAAACCAGTGTGCATTTTCACCTGTTTTCTGCGCAGGGAGGTTTTAACCCCCTCCCTGCTGTCTCACATATATATATATATATATATATATATATATATATATATATATATATATATATATATATATATATATATATAGTAAATGAACTCGCACCACTCACGGTTCTTTGCCCCTTTAAGAATAGACCCAGGACTCGTGAAATGCTTTTTTTTTTTTTTTAACGTGCTGACGTGCTATTTTTTTAATAAACACAAAAATAAAACAAAACACAAAATAAACACCTAGCTCTTGTTCGAGCACTAACTAATACAACGACAGGAACCTAACTAAAACAGGACAGCTAGGCTGTTTCCCTGTCACAAAAACAAAACCATATGACCATGGTTTTCTCAACTCACAGATTTCACCATACCTCCTTTTGTATGCTTGCACACACACACACACACTCACAAGCGGGCTCTTCACACTGCAGCCCTGAGCAGACTGACTGCTTCTCTTTTATACCCTGCACCTGGTCATAATTTACAATTACTACCCAGGTGCAGGGGATAATTAAACAATAAAACAATTAACAAAACTAATTAAACAATAAAACAAACTAACCAAAAATGTGCCTGCGCACATGTCTTACGCAGGGAGGATTTTAACCCCCTCCCTGCTATGTTACACTGAAAGCGGCGGCTCCTACCCTCTGGGCTCTGGAAGTGGCGGCTCCTCCCCTTGGGCTCCGGAAGTGATGGCTCCTCCCCTTTGGGCTCTGGAGGCAGCAGCTCCTCCCCTCTGGGCTCTGGGAGCGGCAACTCCTCCCCTCTGGGCTCTGGGGCTGGAGTCAGCGGGGCACCCCCTGCCTGCTCCCACCTTTGGAGCGGCAGGTCCAGCTCCGTCGGTTCCGGATCCGGTAGCCCCAACTCCTGTCTCCACTTCCTACACTGCTCTTGTTGAGCAGCAGTGTTCTTATTGATTCCCTCAATCAATTCTTTAAAATCCATTTTCTGGGTTACAGGGGCGCCCACTCTCGCTGCCACCATATGTAAACGAACTCGCACCACTCACGGACACCTTGATTGACCTGGCTGTGTGGCATGGAGCATTGTCCTGCTGGAAAAAACAATCCTCAGAGTTGGGGAACATTGTCAGAGCAGAAGGAAGCAAGTTTTCTTCCAGGACAACCTTGTACTTGGCTTGATTCATGCGTCCTTCACAAAGACAAATCTGCCCGATTCCAGCCTTGCTGAAGCACCCCCAGATGAGTCCATTTTTCAGCTTTGCCCAACACCTGGTCGTCTAATGGTTAGATGGAGACCTGGAGAGGCCTACAAGCCAAAGTGTCTCGCACCCACTGTGAAATGTGGTGGAGGATCGGTGATGATCTGGGGGTGCTTCAGCAAGGCTGGAATCGGGCAGCTTTGTCTTTGTGAAGGACGCATGAATCAAGCCAAGTACAAGGTTGTCCTGGAAGAAAACTTGCTTCCTTCTGCTCTGACAATGTTCCCCAACTCTGAGAATTGTTTTTTCCAGCAGGACAATAATAAACACACGTTATCCGCCCCACAATAATACAATACACGGTCACCAGTTCGGGTGTGTGCAGTAGTGCTCGTGGTGGGTGATAACAATTATACAGTGATTGTGGTGTTGTTGTTCTGGGTAGTGCTGGCCCGTGTTAGCCGTCTAGTGATTTACAAAACAAAAGACAATTACTAACAACGACAAAACAAACAAAACACTCACAAATCCTTTTTCTTAGTTTTAGGGGTTTCTCCCGGTCCTTGCAGTTTCTTGTTTCTCAAACCAGCGAAGGAGTAGATTTGCGATTCTATGTCCCCTTTATGCTATCACGCATGACCCCTTGGTAAACGAGTGCAGCTGTCTCTACTATCTGCAGCTGCTACATCGTTTCCCTTCTGGGTCAATACGTTCCTGCAACGGAGTCTCGCCTTCTTCCAGACTGACCGATTTCCCGGCCCGGGGAAAGAACTGTCAGGCCAGCTCGTCCAAAGAACTCTACTTTCTCTGCTTAGCGCCTTCATAGGTCGGGAGGGAGATTTACAACCAAAACTCATAGTATTTCTGTCACAACCACCCACTCGATATTTGCCAGTGTCGGGGTCCAATATAAATTGGCTATATATCCATACCTGCCAACATTTGGAAACTGTTCAGTGTGGGAGGGGGGGGGGGGGGTCATACACATCATACACATGGGAGGGGTCATAAGCAAAAAAAACCTCATATAATAATAGACATATCCCCTCAACACCACAGGACCACCATGACAGTAAACACAGGCACAATGAATATACCTTTAAGTTAGTGATCAGCAGATGTGTCAGCCGCACGAAGAGCACAGCGTGTGGTTTTCACTAATTCTACTTTGCAGAATCTTTTTTTTTTCTTTTCTATGCATCGGGACGCGGGACATTTGTTGGGAAATCGGGACTGGCATGTATGTATATCGAGGGCTGCGATATAGCGAGAGACCCATAGAAAAACAAATAGGCTAACAAATACTGTACTCCCTTGTTTTATCGGGGACGTCAGGGTCCAGTATAAATTATCTACCTGTTTTTTCTCATTTTTTGTATAAAAAGCAGCACACCATTTGAATTTGTACTGTGAAGGGTAATTGCTTCTCATCAACTTAAGTCTCCAATTAAGTTCATGAGTCTTCCTCTCCTTTCTCAAATGCACAAACCCACTGCATTGAAAGAATCGCATTCCAAACATAGGAGGCTTGTTGCTAGGGAGCTGGTGTCACTGCCGTGTGACTTTTGCTAGTGCATTGCCGCCACAAGTAGTGAACACCTCGTTGGCTAAAATAAAATCTGCTTCAGCAAGTAGATATTTAATTTGCTTTGTGTTATTGTGCAATGCATGCATACATGATAACAGTATGATATGAATGCTTTGTTTGTATTTGTTTTGTATATTGTTGTTTGTGATGTGCAGTACGAAATAAAATGAACAGTAATTCTAGGTGAAATTGTCTATGTATAGTGCAGCTAAGGCATGCGCAGTTCGACTGTAAAAATGGGGAGCCAACTGCAGGACCGCGATATATCCGCAGTATAGCAAGGGGCGATATAACGAGGGGTTATAAACCTAAATCACTTAATTGATAACTTGATTCTGTTAACATGTGTTAATATAAGGAATTCTCTGTTTTATTGGGAATAATATTATGTTAAAAAATGCACAATTATGCTAATATATTTAGCATAAGTCAACTATTCAGTGCTACCCCTAATAAAGACTTGTCAGCTGCTTAATGTTTGTGGATTTTCTAAATGGTTATTAGTAATAAACTAAATGGGGGCATTTACACGTTAAAAGGTGACAATCTTAACTGTATGATATATTTTGTTCACATCTTAAGACACAATTTCAGTACAGCATGATACTACTTTATAAGGATGTTATGTGAGTGAGGTGGTGCAGTGCGCAAAACCTCTATTTATGCTTTCACTACCACCTAGTGGCTTAGATCATGGTGGTTTCTACCAAACGAAAAATTTGCTTCAAGACTGATTAAAAAGGGGGTGTTGAGGATAGGATTGACGTGTTCTAGCAGAGCTGTAAGTGGAAGCTCTCATGACACCTGCCAACACCTTGTCTGACTATATCCAGTGCCATTGTCCATTACATTCCATGAGCACTTAACTCCAACAACAGATTTGGAAATTCAGACTGGTACCCAATAATACACTACAGACGCATCCCTACAATGTTAAGTCAAGATTTTACTATTTAAATGCTGTACAGCACGAATTGAGCAGCAGCTCTGTTTCTTATGTCAAAATGAATACTGTATGTCTCCAAAATGCCTGTCAGAAATGTATGTGACTGATTTCCTCAAAATCACAATCAGAAACTAGATCCTATAGCACTCTTCAATTTACTTTACTTGACAAACCCATTAAAATTCTAATTGCTGGCTCAGTTTCTTTGCAATATGCTCACATTTATTCAACAGAAACAGTGGGGCATTCAGCAGAAATCTATTGGGAAATAACTGGCAGTGATCCCTGAAGGCTGCTTTAAGTCATGATTTAATAGTCAAACTCTATTGGCCACATTTAGAAGGTGCCTTACTGTAGTCCACCTTGTAATCTCTGTTGATTTCTACCAAGAATAAAACACATTACTGTTAACTAGGCTTATGAGAAACTACATACAGCAATTGTCTTTGCTCAGTGAGCCTAAGATCAAGCTGCAGGGAGCTGTCACGAGCATTTCCACTTTATTAAGTCAGACTTGCTGTACCTCTGGGTTGAACCGATTTTATATATTAATTTGTGCATTACTGCATCTCATAAAGCAGCTGCCAGGGAGTCATAAAATAGTTACTGGCTACCATGAACATTCTGAAGCAGGACAACAATATTATTATCCCTCAAAGCAGTCATTTCTATCAGTTAACAACCACAGCTTTAAGTACTGCTTTAGGTGGGTGCATTACTCAAACCTCTCTATGAATATACAATGAAACCCTGTGAAAAGAATAATAAAATAGCTCTGTGCTCAGTAATACAGGCTGTTATTTTAAATAAGGGGTATGGAAAAGGCATTGGAGGGAAATGTTCACTTGCATTGTGCTGAAGTACAGCAGTGCAAATCATTTCAAATAATCATGTGCTGTTATTTCAGCGGTTCTAGAGATCTCATAAAATACTGGAGGTGTGCAATTTGCAAAAAGCATTCAAACTCTTAACAAATGCCCACGCATGTGCTGTCCCCAGTGTATTTTTTGTAATTACTATAAATGTTATGCATTTTAACTTTCTTTTGATGGAGGTTTTTTTTTTTTGCGTTCCAAATGAAATAGTAATAGCATTTTTTTTAACAGCCTTTCTTTTGAGCTGTGCATCTCCTTAATCTCCTATTATAATTGGAACGCTCCAGGGTTATAAAACAACCTATTCCAGTGTACTGTATCTTACTAAAATAATTGTAGTCTAGAAACCTAAACCTAAAACTATAAATTGTTTTTCAAATTGTTTTTTCAACTTTCTTTTTAATTGTGTGCTTAATTTTAGTGCCTATTATTTTCCCTGAAGTCAGTAATAGCTGGTGTTTTCTGATTCATCTTCAATAATACCGCAAAATATGATATTGGTGGCATACTGGCATGGAACATAGCTGTATTCAAGAGACAAAAAGCTACAATAAATGATATTAAGGATAAAAAGGATAACTGAAATGCAAAGGAAATGTAAAATAGTGTGCATATGTTCTTACTGAGCTGAGCCATTTAAAATATATACACAAATACTTACCGTTCTGACAACTGCTGGAGAGCTAGTGATCAGTGTTGCACTGCCATTAGATTGAAAACTATATAACCACAAATGCAGAGAAGTCAGGCTCTTGCTTAGAGGTTAAGATGCTTGCTTAATGTTCATGGTTGCCAGTTAGCTCTCAGTAACTGAGATACAGGCTGTCTACCATTACAAAACATGCAGTTCCACTGCCCTGGTATGGTTTTACCCAAGCTCTTTAAAAAACAGCTGGGCCATTAGCCATTACATTTGCATATATTATGGTTGCTACTGCACCTCTATAATTTAGCATAGACTACCTGTAATTACCTAGTGTGGTTTCACTAAAATGTATTTTATTTTATTCGTTTGTATATATTCTTTCTTGATATAGCAACTCTTGTAGACTGTCCTTCAAAAGACTACACATTTTTTTACATTGTGCAAATACTTGAACTTTAAGACAGTTACTATTAGTTTGAGTCAGTGATAAGAGAATGGACATTCTATGTATTATGAACTGCAGCTACAGTTTGCATAACACTCACTTCCAATAAAATAATAGCATGTTGGTATTACAATTACTAAATATGCATTAAACTTGTATTTGTTAATATACAAAGGTTAACTTAGCAGTTGTACTGACAATAATGTATCCATTTATATGTATGTGCAAAAAATATAATTTGGATCAGTTAAAGCTACAAGGGCTGGATGGCTGCCTCAGCTGCCTGAAAGGGGAAGAGTGGTACTTCACCTGTGCCGAGCCCAAGCACTCCACCATTTGCAGCCTCGTTCACGCCACCCTTCAGCCAGATGCGCCGAAGAGAAAGAAAAAAGGCCTGGATGAGAGCGTGGAGGAGCAGCAGTGCTGATTGGAGGCAGAAGGGGTGCCTATGTGTGAGGAGTGTGGGGACTTAGGGCACAATTTTGGAGAGTGCCCATGGGCAGACCCCCTCTTCAAGGAGGTCTACTTTGGCCAAGAGGTGGAGTCTTGTTTAGAATGGCTTTGACTCAAGGTCCTCCAGCCAACAAAGGTGGATACCCCCACCTTTGCAGTGTTTCCTTCCCCATCCTACCACAGCGAGATTGAGGCCTTAAGCTAGTGCCTCATCTGCAGGGAGCAGGGGCACTTCCCAGACAACTGCCCCCTCCCAGAGGTAGAGGAGGAAGAGGACCAACTACCGGCCCAGAGGAGAAAGAAAGGACAAGACAGGCTCCAGCTCCCACTAGGAAGGAGCCTAAGCGTCCAGCGCCCACGAGGGGGATCTTTGACTAGCTGAGGGACCCTGAGGGGAACTTCCAGGAGGCCCTCCCGATGGCGGTCGACCTGCTGTGGGCCAGAGATGGAGAGCAATGGGAAGCCTGAGAGCAGCAACATCGCCCAGCATCCCTCCTAGACATCGGATCTGGGATGGGCCCCGCTATCTCCAGTCCCATCGGGAGGAGCCATGCATACTCCAGCACCACAGGTAGTAGGCAGGTCCACACCAGAGCCCAGAGGAGAGCAGCACCCAACCCCAGCGACCAAGGAACAGCCGCACCAGTCCCCCATGACCAAGTGAGTGCCGCACCAGTCCCCTGCAACCGAGGAAGACCACTTGCTGTTCCCACCTTCGCCACCACGAGGAGACTACCTGCTGTTCCCACCTTTGCCGCCAGAGGGAGACTACCCGCTGCTCCTGCCTCAGTTACCAGGGGGAGATTACCTGCTGCTCCCACCTCCACCACCAGACGGAGACCACCTGTTGCTCCCACCTCCACCACCAGAGGAGCTGAAGCTACCTCCTGAGGGTCACCTCCTGCCGTCTTCTCCCAAGGGTCAACTCCTGCCCTGTCCTGCAACGTCTAGGGCTGCTAAGCCAGCAATGTCCGGGGTGGCCTGTTCTGTACTGCCCAGGGAGGCCAGTTAGCCATTGCCTGGGGAGGCCTGCATGTCACCACCAGGGGACATCTGCACAACACCGCCCAGGGATGCCTGCTTGTCATCACCCAGGGCTTTGTTATGTCCAGCAGCAGCAGTTGTGCTGCCAGAAATTCTGGGGCCGGAGCCCAAGAAAAGGGAGCTGCTGGCTACAGAGAAGACGGGAGAGGTGAGCAGACTGACGCCACCCACAGTAGTGGCACTGCCAGAGTATGCAGCCACTGCCAAAGTGTCCCACGCTGAGAGCAGCATGGCTGCTGCCAGCGCCAAAGCCACGTCCGGAGTGCCCAGTGCCTCTGCCACTACCGGAGGTTCCCATGCTGAGGGCAGCCTCACCCCTGGCACTGCCAGAGTGTCCCGCACCACTTCTGGAGTGCACTACACCGCTGCAAGATCTGGCATTGCTGGAGGATACAGCCTTGGAGATGTCAGTATTTCCGCATTGCCGCTGCCAGCATTTCCTCTGCCGAAGTGTGCCACCCCACTGTCAGCATTATCACTGCCAGCATTGCCAAGGGCAGCATTTACACTGCCAGGATTGACACTGGCAACATTGCTGCCCATGGGCCAATTGATACTTCCATTCCTGGCCCAGGACTATGACCGAGTCTGTTGGGTTTTTAAGGGGGGAGGTGGCCTTTGAGGGGGAGACGTGTGACAGGGTACACCCCACCCCTTTGTGTATTGTATTATTATTATTATTATTATTATTATTTTAAATGCATGGTTTATTGTGTTAAAAACACAATGTTTTGTTATTATTGTTTACAGCCTGGATGGAGTTAAAATGTCCCATCCAGATAAAATCGTGAGAATGCGTGGTTGTGACAGAGAGCAAATGAATCTGATTAAACAATCTCCCTCTCGACCTGTGAGGGCGCTGTACAACAGGAACTGCGTGCCTCGTGCTGAATGGTTGGGCAGTTCATTCCAGGGGTAGTCGGAAGCCGGCCATTCAGGAAGGGGGCGGCGTCACAGTACCAGTAGTCCTCGCCCTAGTAAGGTGAGCGAAGTTTCAGTCATGAATTGGAGGAGAGGTGATTGAACTAGCTATCTGCAGGTAGCGGGGCTTGGGGTACTTTAGGGGGGCATTACGCCATGGTCGGTTCCTTTTTTGTGGTTAATGGGAGGAAACTAGGACTGGAAATGTGAGTGGAGTGTTTTTGTCTTTGCCAGACGGCTAATACGAAGCTGGGAGCTGCAGCATGAAGCCAGCGCGAAGCCTGGACCTGTAAATACACACCACCACTGCTGAGAGCACCGCACCTGCACAAAGAGCACACACAGTCTGGAGACGTGTTTTCTGTGTCTGTGTTGCGTGTTTGTGTTTGTCTTATTATTTCGGGACTGCAACTCCTTTTGTTATAAGCTGGCAATACCCAATTGTTGGGTAAAGCCAGTCTTATTAGACAGTCTCAAACTGAGAAAAGAGCAATATTAAAGTGTTGTTTGAACCGTAACTTTGTTATGTCATTGTTGGAGCCCCTGCATCATATGTACACCTGAGCACTGCAAACCACACACTCACAGTGGTCAACAGCGAGTGATTACTGACAAACTGGCTGTTGACCACGTGTATGAGAAAACCTGTGCCGAATGTGGTCGAGGGATAAACCTTGTAATTAATAGCCAGTTAATCCCTCAGCCACAATATAAAAACAAGCAGCTTTGGCTGAACGAGGTTGGTGTGTTCAGAGGCAGAACGAGAGTCGGGAGGTGAAGTAAAACAACAATAACAATTACAATTGCTGTTTGTGCTGGATTTATACCAGAGCGATACTTGTGTGTTCCACGTCTGGTTGTCTGTCTGTTTTGGCCACCATGCCGTTTTTTTTGTTAAGTGTTTTGTTTTGTTTAAATATTTTATTTATTATTAAACACACAGCAGTGCTTTCATACCCCAGAGTGTTTTCTTCCTGGTCTGACGTCACCCGCAAGCCATCTTACCACAATTACGTTTCAATTTTTTTTTTTTGCTGGAAATGTTCAGGAGGACTCATCATGGATAAGTTTGTAACTAAACTGAAAAAACCCTGTCAGATGGCACTCTTGCATTGTGTGTTGGAGATTATCACAGTGGATGAGCAAAAACAACTATCATCTTCTTTATCAGCTGGAAAAAACTTGCTTTATGCCTCTTGAATTAGCAGTGCCATCAGAAAATGAAAATTGTGGCAAAATATCAGAGGCCAGTAGTATTATCCATGGAAAGTCCACAACTATAGCTGGGAACCATAGCATAAACATAATCATAATCGCTCAGCAAACAGAATGCATATTCCACTTCCAGCCATTTCTAAGGATCAAGAGTCCTACACTGCTTTTGTTAAACAGGAGTTTTCAAACTGGAATAAAGTAATAGAACGGTTTGGCTCGCACAAAAAATCGAATTTGCATCGTGCAGCTGTAGGCTTCTTATCGTCTGTAAACGCTGGGGTTAATGTAGCTGTGGTCTGTTCAGAAGCAAAATAAAAACAAATGAAAGAAGCCAGAGGGGCTCTGATCTAAGCAGAATACATAATAAAAACTACTTACTGTTAAAAAAAAAAAAAAATTATAGTGTTGAAAAAAAGTTAAATCAGTATAATGTTCCCCAGTGTTCTGAAAAAAAGGTCACCAATTCCAAGATGTTACTGTAAAAAGTAGGATTTTTAGTGATTTGTTATAGGAAGAGAGTCAAATACAGCCAAAAACAAAAGAAAACTTGTTCCAGAGCATCTCACTGAAAATCCCTGGTCCTGGGAGAGCATCTCACTGAAAAACCCTGGTCCTGGGAGAGCATCTCACTGAAAAAACCTGGTCCTGGAGGAGCATCTCACTGAAAAACCCCGGTCCTGGGAGAGCATCTCACTGAAAAACCCTGGTCCTGGGAGAGCATCTCACTGAAAAACCCTGGTCCTGGGGGAGCATCTCACTGAAAAACCCTGGTCCTGGGAGAGCATCTCACTGAAAAACCCTGGTCCTGGGAGAGCATCTCACTGAAAAACCCTGGTCCTGGAGGAGCATCTCATTGAAAAACCCTGGTCCTGGGGGAGCATCTCACTGAAAAACCCTGGTCCTGGGAGAGCATCTCACTGAAAAACCCTGGTCCTGGGAGAGCATCTCACTGAAAAACCCTGGTCCTGGGGGAAGGGAACAAGGGGTGGGGCGGGGCTGGAGATGCAGTACTGAGTGTCCTGTTGATATGCAGTGCCTTTTAAACCTGTTTTACTGTGAAAAAAAAAAAAACTTTTAAACGGCGTGTCTAAAATAAACTGCGCATGTGAAAATAAATTGGACCTGACGCGCCTGAGACGCGCTGAATAACCGCACAGGGTTAATACACGCATCACTACACTGTACTCAAATTTAAGACACAGGCTATTTTTGAGAATAGGAATACAACTTGTATTCCTATTCTCCTATGAACATGTTCGGATATTCGTTCAAGGTGTAGATATTCGTTCAGATATTCGTTTTCAAAACATTATCAAAGCCATTATATGTAAATATGGCGCGGTGCCCCCCGACCCTGTGTGTATTTTGTGTTATATGTTGTATGTGGCGTGTTATTGTTGGTGTAGGCCAGTAGTGTGCTTTATTTAGCACAGGTGATGTAAAGTGTATAATTGTATTTAGGCACGGGGATTGCACAATCACCAGTGGGGCAGCAGTGTGGAGTAGTGGTTAGGGCTCTGAATTCTTGACCGGAAGGTTGTGGGATCAATCCCAGGTGGGGGACACTGCTGCTGTACCCTTGAGCAAGGTACTTTACCTAGATTGCTCCAGTAAAAACCCAACTGTATAAATGGGTAATTGTATGTAAAAAAAATGTGCAAAAAATAATGCAATTGTATGTAAAAATAATGTGATATCTTGTAACAATTGTAAGTTGTCCTGGATAAGGGCGTCTGCTAAGAAATAAATAATAATAATCACTCCATGTGCAGATTAAAATGGGTATTAGTATGGAAGCACGGGGAGTACAATTAGTTCACGTGATTCCAATTGAATGATTGATTAGCAAACAAGTCTCAGTACAGCTGCATAAAAGGGTGAGTGCTTCACGCACACAGGGTTGTGTTGTTTGGTCGAGAGTGGAGAATGGGTGAGGAGAGGAGAGAATTGATTAAGAAAAAAAGAAATAGCAATTGTTAAGCGATACTTGTTTGTTTAGTGTTAGTCAGTTTTGTTTGTCTATTTATTTTCGCTCAAAGTGCTGTGTGCTGTTTTGTTCAACTGTTTTATTTTCAGTGTATTATTAAAATGCGTAAGCAAGCGCATTCACATTTCACTCACAGTGCTGTGTGTTTCTTCCAGGTCTGATGTCACTCCTACAGCCAGCCTGTTCACAGTAACACTGTATTAAAGTCGAAAAATAACCCAGAAGAAAGAAAGGTCTTACTTTAGCCTCATAAAGAAAGCAATACGGTAATTAAATCTTGTGTGTATTTCAAGTAAAAACAAAGTAGACAACGCATTTTTTTTTATCTCACAATAAATAAAGTGGCCATAGACACATTTTCATAAAGTAAGATTGCATCATGAAAGAAAATGAAAACGATTACTACACGAGTCTTTTCTTTTTGTAAGTATGACCTGTATTACATTGCAGACCGAAATGATTGACTCGCTTCTTTGTATATATATATATATATATATATATATATATATATATATATATATATATATATATATATATATATATATAGTGGTGAAGCACAGGTTACAATCCTCAATGGAAGGTACATAAGTACTAGACATCAGCACAGTATATTTCCAGGTTGACTGTCAGCAGGGCGAAATGTAGTCCAGAGTCTAAACCAGGCAGAGAAACTGAACTACGTTATCCAAGAGATGCTGCGCTGAGTAATACGGTCAGCAATGAGAAACACCTGAGGCTAATTAAAGCCATAGATAAAAGCAAAGGAATTCCGGTGATCAGGGTCTGTAATAAGGTTAAGGCCTGAGAGAAGGCCTGTGGCTAGAGGAGAAAAAAAGGTATTGTGGTACTGTGACAATGTGCCACGCCCCTGTGTGTATTTTTGTGTTTTATGTTGTATGTTGCGTGTGTTAATGTTGGTATATAATGATATGGCTGCATGGGATATAAATGGGTGTGTGTAGCACAAGTTATTTAAAATGTATAATTGTATTTAGGCACGGGATTGCACATCACTTCACGTGCATTTAAAGTATTTAATAATATGTGAGCACGGGGTTGCACAGATTTAGTTCACGTGCTGGGATTCAAGTGAATAATTAATTGGTAATTGAATCCCAGCACAATTGTATATATAGATGCATGTTTCATTCACTCAGGGTTGGGTGTTCGGTGAGTAGTGAATGGGAGAGAGAGGAGGAAAAATAAAGTTAAAGATTAACAATTGCGGGCTCCCGAGTGGAGCATCCAGTAAAGGCGTTCCGCGCGGAGTGCAGGATGTGCCCTATAGCCTGGAGATCATAAGTTCGAATCCAGGCTATGTCACAGCCGACCGTGACTGGGAGTTCCTAGGGGGCGGCACACAATTGGCTGAGCGCTGCCTGGGTAGGGAGGGCTTAGGTCGGCAGGGGAATCCACGGCTCACCGCGCATCAGCGACCCCTGTGGCCGATAGGGCGCCTGTGGTTCTGTTTGATTTTTATTTGATAATTACTGTTTACTGATTATTATTGTTGTTATTGTGATTATTAGCAGCGTTTTTGTTTTCATTGTTAAAAAAACAACAAAAAACAATGTTTTTATCTATATTGAATAAAAAAAAAACGTTTTTATCTCTATATTGAATATGGGTATGCAGTACACAGCAGCATAAAGGGTTAATGAAAAACACAGTTTAAGTCATTTCTTTGTGTTTTATTTATCATGTTAACATTTTATAAATTACAGGTTTGAAAACATTATTATTATTATTTTCAAAATCTGGTACAATTGTGTTGGCTAAAACAAACAATAAAAAATTAACACAAAAACACAAAAAGTCCAAAAGAAATATGAAAATTGGAAGAACATTTCCAGTTTTTACTCTTCCCACAGAAGATCAAGAGATGGCAAGTTCTGCTTTTCCAATATTGTCTTTAAAGGCAACATAAGGACCTTTTTATTTTATTGTGTTACATAAGGGTTAGGCATAGGATGGGCAGCAGTGTGGAGTAATGGTTAGAGCTCTGGACACCTGACTGGAGGGTCGTTGGTTCAATCCCAGGTGTGGGACACTGCTGCTGTACTCTTGAGCAAGGTACTTTACCTAGATTGCTCCAGTAAAAACCCAACTGTATAAATGGGTAATTGTATGTAAAAATAATGTGTAAAAATAATGTAATTGTATGTAATAATAATGTGATATCTTGTAACAATTGTAAGTCGCCCTGGATAAGGGTGTCTGCTAAGAAATAAATAATAATAATACATGTTCCCATGTGTTGCTACAACTGTTTATGCAAGGTGTGTGTGTTGATTTTTTTTTTTTTTTTTTAACTTTTAAATTGCATTCCCTGTCTCTCAGAACTACATTTCCCATCATCCACCTGCTCACTGGTAAATCCATCTCAGTTACATGAGTAGCAACACATGGGAACATGTAACACAATACAATAGAAAGGTGCTTATGTACCCTTTAAGTTGCTTTAGTCTTTACAACCGTTTATTATACAGTCTTTGTTTCTCTGTCCACAGGATTTTGCAGGGAAGCATTTTTTTTCTCTTTTTCTTAGGGTTTGGCGGTTTCTGTTGGCTGTTTCCAGTATCGCATCCTCACTGTGCTTTGTCCAGCAGTCACAATAAACACTCCTCTAAAATCTTGTATGTGGTCTTTTTTTTTTTTTTTTTTTTTTTTTTTAAACATACACTACCGATTGTAGTTCTCTTTGTATGCCAAGCAGTGTGGAGTAGGGGTTAGGGCTCTGGACTCTTGACCGGAGGGTTGTGGGTTCAATCCCCAGTGGGGGACACTGCTGTTGTACCCTTGAGCAAGGTACTTTACCTAGATTGCTCCAGTAAAAACCCAACTGTATAAATGGGTAATTGTATGTAAAAATAATGTGATCTCTTGTAACAATTGTAAGTCGCCCTGGATAAGGACGTCTGCTAAGAAATAAATAATAATAATTCGGACACACAGTCACAGTTTATTTGTACTCACAGTGTCCTTCGGTTTTTCTAGGTTCTAAACGGGGTTTCTTTATTTTCCTCTTGCTTTAGACGGCTAAGTAGAAAGTACCTCACACAGCTTTGTACTTCCTTTGGTTTCCGAATCAGATCTCAATATCCACGCAGGGTTCAGCACACAGCTTTACCAATGCAGCAAGTCTCCATAGACACACTCACGTAACTCGTTTACTCCTCTCATACACACCCCTGACTATCCTTCATTTTTTTCCCGCTGTTGGAAACCAGCTGACTCAAATGACTCCTGAGAAGTTGTGGTGGAGTTTCCTGCCCCTTTGTTTATTATTAATTTATATTATGATTTATATGTTTATATGACGGCAAAAGCCAATATTATTTGTTTTTGTTTTGTATTTTAAAGACCTGTAAGGATGCGTGACTGATCAGCTACTGGTTATTTAACTAGCTGACAGTCACGCATCCTTACTAAACTCGTGCAGACTGTGGCCGTGCAGATAATTAACAGCTAGTTAACCCCTCGGCCAGAATATAAAAGCCTCCAGCGGAGAGTGTACAGAGGAGAGTACGGGAGAGCGAGCGAGCAAGCAAGGAGAGCAAGGAGAGCAAGGAGAGCAAGGAGAGCTAAAAACAGCTGTTAAAAACAACTGCTAAAAACAACTGCTAAGCGTGCTGGTTTTCACCAGCATGATACTTATTTGTTTATTTGTTTGGCCAATGTGCCCTTTTGTTTAGTGTTTGGTGTTTTGTTTGTTTTGTTTATTTAATAAAATAGCTGAGCGCCGTAGTGCTCAGTTTCACCACCGCCATTAATTATTTTGGTTTCTGTTCCTGGTCCGTGACATCACCACCAACACACCACACAACAGCTCGGTCACAGAAGTGTAGTCTAGTCAATACTACTTGAATGCAATAGACATTACGGGTATTTACATTTTTAAACTTTTAAAACCATAGTGTTTTACGTTAATATTTCAGTGTACATATTACTAACACATAACATACTAACCACTAGGTTTTTAGAAAACAAAATCTTTTAAAACAGATGTGACAAATGCAGTTTTTAATATCGCCAGGGACAAAATATTACAACCCCCGCTGTTTCTATAGGCATGCTCCTGCGATAACTGCATATTTGACACATGTCTTCCTTCCCAGCTCAGAACCACCAGTTCAAGCAGCCTTTTTATCTCAACAGTGTACTCTTGACAGCCCATCTGCATTTGCATTTAACCCACTTGTAGTGTGTTAGGTATATTGGGGGCACCAAAGTGTAGGAAATGAGATATATATCTTATTTGAGTTCAGCATCATGTAGAACCCGGATTCCCTTGGCAATAATCGAAATTCACACAATGTATCAGAAATATAAAACAAGACTTTATTTAAGAATAAAAAGGGTGCATAACTAATATAATATTACAGAAAGGAAAGGCTATTGGTTAGAGATATTCATGAATAGTACACAGTTCATTGATTTCTTAGTCAAACGATTACAACGACCACAACATTATTAGCATACATGGCTAAGATACTAATATTAATTATGGTTAGTCACACAAAGTGGCCTACTTTGCATTAGCATTTTCAATACTCATTTCAAATCAATCATATTTCATAGCAAAATGCATGAGAATTAATTCAACTTCCTATTCAGAACGGAGTGCAACATTCCAATAACTAATTTATCAAACTAGTTTTACTGTGTTAATTTAGTTTAGACATGATCTATCAAACTGACAATATGTTATCAACCTCAATTGATTCTATATTCAAATTAACTCAGAAATGGGGCAATGATCAAATTCTCTGCATTTATTAGGAAACTCCTTTGAGTTACACATTTCAACAAACAAAATACAAAATTTCTAACACATTCCAAAACAGGAAGTTATAATCTATTCCTAGAACAATCCACTAATTTGATAGCATTAGCTACAGTTAATTTCTCGAGTCATAAAATGTTTTATATTTCATATGTTGAATACGTATCGATTTTCAACAAAGAAGTCAGTCTTCTTAGGGAGATGCGAACACTGCAGTTTCTCCTATCCGTCTGGATCTGAAGTTCCACCTACAGAAAAGAAGACAGTTTTCCTTGAAGTAGGCTTTGTATTGCGTCGGCTCTCAGCAAAACAATAGTTCTTTTCAAAGGGAGGCAGCTATTGATTTCCAATAGTCTTGCAACATTATCTTTGACTTGTCGGAAGGTTTCCAACTGGAAATAGTTCAGTTGATCAAACGTAACTCGCAGTTCAAAGAATGTGTTACAATTGAAAAGTTATGTAATTTGTAAAAGTGTTCTTGTTGCAATTCTTTTGTACATGGTACGGGACCTTCCTGAGGCACAGCAGCTGGCTCTTTGCTTCAGTTCGTTTCACGGTTGGTTTCAAGCAGTGAAATAAAAACAAAGACAAGCTTTCGGATCAATGCAGTGTCCTGTTTCCTGGTTCAGTCTCTCGCAGAGCAGAGAACAGTGTCCTCTTCAGAGCTGATTTCAGCTTCCTGTTAGCCTTCTCAGAACATGGTTCTACCCATTGGATTTCTGCTTGCCTCAGTCTTTTGAATTAAACCCTGACCCGTCTTGATTGGATCGTTGAATTTGTGGGTGGTGTTTAAAGTCACGCAACCTGCCTAAACACTCGTTGGTTTGTCTCTGGGCCACTCCTTGGCCTTGCCCACAGCTCGTGATTGACAGTTCAACAAAAGTTCCTTTGTCCTGTCGAAGGTGATTGACTGGCTTTCCCCCTCTCCGCTTTGAGAGGGGGAGAAACTCACCGGTGTCTGTTTCTCATCAAAGTCTGCCAGAATTGCCTGTGCAGTGATCCCAGTTTGTGATTATTCAAAGGAATTTTTACCGTGCTTCACAAAGCTGCATTTGTCTACCTCTGACCAAGAGATGGAAGAAGAGAATATTAACTTGGAAGTTTCTCAAATGATTTCAAACTGTGCATTTCAGTAAGACTGCCAAGCACTCTTTCTCAACTACCGCATGCCTCATCTCAGACGGTAGTAACTTACAACTTAAGTACATGATAGGGTGTTCTTCTCCATCAACTATTTGGGAAAGGACTGCTCCGATGCCCACCTCTGATGCGTACTTTTAATACCGGACCATTACCTTTAACTTCTACAAACGATTTCTCTGCAGCATCATTCCATTTAACCTTATTTGGAGTGACTTTCCTTATTAGGTCTGTAAGTGGAGCTGCGATAGATGAAAAATCTGGCACAAACCTACGGTAGTATCCAGATAAGCTCTTGTTTTTGTTTTATTTTTCGGGACCGGCCAGTTGTTTATAGCATCTATTTTATTAAGCTTTGGTTTTATTTGACCAACACCTACAATGTATCCTAAATATTTGGCTTCCATTAACCCCACAAAACATTTTTCCGAGTTAGCAGTTAAGGAGGCCTCTGTCAGGCTCTGTAAAATAGGACTGACTTTTGACAAATGGTCCCCCCAGATTTCTGAAAATTACAGTGTCATCAATATACACAGAAGCACAGTCAGAATGGAGTCTTAAAACCTTTCTAAAACTCACTAAAAAAAATGAATTTACACCACCCATGCACCAATTTTCCCCTTACCCCATATAGAGGTAGTATTTGTTGTGACAGACATACAAACACAAAGTTATTTTGCAGTGTTAGTCCAGTTCATGTGATGACAACAGACTGACACCCCTCTGTCGACAACACTGTGGCTACCCCGCCTTGCGAAGGGAACAAAAGAGAAGAGGGACAGCTCAGGTCACCCAGCCTCAGCCACCCCGTCCTTCGGCTCCAGCCCCCCCCAATAACCCCCAATTTCTCCCAGCTCACGTACAATGTTAGATGGTCAAGGGTGTGGGCCGGTCTCTCTGTAATCTCCTTACTTAGACCGGACCCAGCAGCACTGCACTTCACTGCAGGGGGAGTGGGGTTAGCCTTATGGGGATCAGCTTGAATGATGCTGATCTCCACCGTCTGTATTCCCTCTTGCTCTCTCCCTCCAGCTGTTATCCTCTTTCTCCAGGCATGGTGTTGTCAAAGGAAAGCGTGGGGGGGGGGGGGGGGGAACAGGGCTCCAGCTGCCTCTTACCAACCAAAGCAAAATCAATGTTGTAATTAATGTAAATCCTTACTGTTCACATGTACAGTCTATGGATGAACCAATACTTTATAAATGTGGTTAACATGTCCAGAACAACTAAAAAGACTTTCTTTCCTTGTACTACCGCACTGTTTGTTTCTCTCACTCTCGTGCTGTGTTGTTCAGCTTGCAGCTTCTTCCTGGATCCTGGATCCTGGTACGTCTCTTCTGGTCTTCATTCCGGTCTCCACGCTCCCTTACCTCTGGTTCCTAGTCTTTATAGCCTGGTCAGTTAGTGTTAATGGAAACAGTTAAGCAGTCAATTGACTGCAGTTGTGAGGATTTTAGCTTTGATGAAATAGGGCTCGTTCTAGTTGCTGTTTCCCAAGCCTTTAAAATGACAACACTAACAAATGAATTGCGTAGTACATGATCAATTTAAGTACATACAACTTAAACACAAATGCCATTTACCCCACATACTTGTGTTAGTCACTTTGTGACATATACATGCGTAAAACAAAAAAAACTTACTTTGAACTGACTTTCTGGATTTGTTAAATCACTGGTCAGCTGATAATTCATCAAAATGATGCAGTGCTTTTGGAGGTCGCTTAGATTGAAACTTATCTCGTACTCCCCATGTCTGTGCAACTTTGACCGCTGATTTGCTGCTATTGGAAAAAGTTTGTCTAAAGCATGATTTGCACGGGACTAAAACTCAGGTGTCCTCAGAGTTGGTCAAAAGCAGAGGACATCTAATAACCTCCCAGACATGGATTAGTTTTCATCAAGAAAAGTTAGCAAATTCAAAATAATGCTTTGCTGTGGCCAGAGAAGGCACTTTTGTGCTTGATTTGTAAACAGTGAACCGGGTGTAAATAACTAATTTCGTTGTACCTTCTTTTCCAAAGGATAGAATAACCATTTCGTCCATTGAGTGATATGTAATCCTTCAAATGCACCTTTCAAAGCATCCATTTAAGAGTCACCAATTATGTTTTGTATTTTCCCCTGATCCCCAATTTGGTTATGTCCAATCATTGTGTTTACTGAACTGTAGAATCTCAGGACAGATCGTACCAATAATATTATATTATAATTTATTGTAAAGTCTGGTGTTGCTTTGTGGCGAATACCCCGGAAATGCTGTATGAATTCTAACATAACACTGGCATGGTTGATGCGCACGGGAGTAAAATGGCACAGAACGCCGGAGTTTGAAATTTTACAGAAGGTCCTGATGTCCTGTAAAAAAAAAAAAAAAATGCAGCACCTGAATTATCTGGGATAAAAAGAAATGGATGGCGTGCACGGGACTAAATTTCGCAGTTGGGAAAAATTCAAAAACATCTGCTTGTTGTGATTTTTAGCCCCATGTGAATTGGGCTTAAGATCTTTCTAAATGGTATGTGTTTTCTAGCATTTCCCTAGCTTTTCCCAGTTCTTGAGTTTCAGACTGCAACAGTTTGGACAGAAAATGTATTGCTTCCAGATCTTAAGTCTGAAAACAATCATAAGAACTACATTGATGCTTTCTAAATGTTTGTATAAAGATAAAGCTTTGTCTCGCTCTTCAGCAAGGCTTTAGGTTCTGAAAAATATAGCATTATATGTCACCACGTGTTGCTACAACTGTTTAAATAACATACCTGTAATTTTTTTAATAACGTACCTGTAACAAAATGTCCACCCTAGTACACTGGGGTTTGCACAATGACAATGTGGGCAATAATATTTACACTATCAGTGCACTAGAGCAGACATTTTGAAAAAAGCTTTGAAACAAAGTTATAAGTCGGGTAAAGTGTTTTCAGAGTTAGGTTGGATTCGCTTACAAAAGAAGAGAGCAAAGCCCATCGATTAATGCTATGGCCAAAAAATGTATATAAAATCGCTCAACAAAATCTTAAGTTTCAAAGTTCTGCAATTGTCCACACTGAATTGTTTAACACTAGATTTAAATTGTGTGCAGCATAGCGCACATATCTTGAGTCCGGTTCTTACTCAGCAATTGTTGCTTGTACACAAGAATAGCACCATCTTATCGCTGTCCTCATAGTTGACAGTTCTTGTTAAACTAGATTTTGTGCATGCTGTCTTGGGGTGTGTGCTTTGTGCAGCTGCTTGCAGGGAGAGAGGGCTGTCTGTCATGCATGAGCGCACTCTGTAGTTGGAGTGTACACATTGAATTGGGAATTTAAAGGGGACAGGAAACACTTTTCGGTTTGTTTGTAAATGATAAAATAGATGGGAAAGCAATGTAATCACGGGTTTGTTTGATTGTTTTTGATCGGTATATGTCAAACAAGCTGTTTAAATTCTGTGGTCTATCAAACTGTAATCCGCCATTGCTGGAAATCACTCCTGTGATGTCACTGGTTGGAGAAGGCAGCAGGAGAAGTATGTGAAGTAAATGATTTCTGAAATGAATCATGAAAAGATGTTTGTGTGCAAAGCGGATTTTTTGATCAGATCTTTGAACAGCGCTTCTGGTGACTTGGGAGAATGAGTATGCACGCATATTTAGGCTTCCACACACAGAGTGACAAAAAGATTCAAAGGTGGACAAGAGGTGGCTTTAGCGGTGTGGTTTCATGAAAAAGAAACTATACCCATGGGGAAAAAAATGAAATGATTCATGATAAAAATAATAAAAAATAAAATATTAATACGTTAACAACTTACCATTTAATTAAAAACATTAAAGCTGTTATGTATTTAATACCTATGAAGGGGGGTTATAATAATAATAATAATAATAATAATAATAATAATAATAATAATAATAATAATAATAATAATGTAATGCGTATGAGAATTATGAAACACATAAACAAACACAGGCTACCTGCTGGCGGCAGGTCGTACAGAGTCAGCTTGGATGCAGTGCAGTATCCAGGACCTCTCTATCCAGGCACACAATTTTAAAACCGGCATTTTGCGTGACAGTTTTTCAGGAATTCTGTGCTGTATGCAAGGAATTTCGGCATTACTGTGCAGTTACAGCAGCTGCACCAGAAATTGTGTGCTGTTCTGTCAGGATCCGGATCTCCCTCAGGAATCTGAAACCTTTCTTTCAGTTTCAATATGGGAGGCTGTGTGGTCCAGTGGTTAAAGAAACAGGCTTATAACCAGGAGGTACCCGGTTCAAATCCCACCTCAGCCACTGACTCACTGTGTGACCCTGAGCAAGCCACTTAACCTCCTTGTGCTCCGTCTTTCGGGTGAGACGTAGTTCACACACCCTAGTCTCTGTAAGTCGCCTTGGATAAAGGCGTCTGCTAAATAAACAAATAATAATAATAATAATAGCGGAAAACATCTAAATTTAAGTGCCGGTTGCCATAGTTTGTGTTATACAATAAATACAAGGGTGTTTTGAGTGGGAAATGTTATCTTTAGCACTTGATGAATAATTTCTACGCACAAAGTCCCAAAGTTTCCCTTTCCCTTTAAAGCACATAGGCCAAAAGTATAGTCAAGGATTGGCACCACCTAGTATAAAGGGGAACAGGTGGAGTTTGCTTTTGGTGTCGCTCATCTCTCCACCTGAGGTACCAAAGAGATTAAGCCGTTCTGAATCTTGTTAGAGGTACCCGAGAATACTGTGGCTATTGACAAGTGATTTCTTAACATGCTGTCATAGTTGGAAATCAGAGAAAGTAATTCCACATA
Organism: Acipenser ruthenus; assembly: GCF_902713425.1. NCBI lineage: Eukaryota > Metazoa > Chordata > Actinopteri > Acipenseriformes > Acipenseridae > Acipenser > Acipenser ruthenus. Next base: position 47,616,774 of record NC_081189.1, read on the forward strand.
ATTACCTCTATTTGAGAAATTGGTGCCTTCATCATGCCCTCTGAATGCCAGTTCTTGCTTGCCAAGGTAAACATAATTAATCTAGCATTTAACCCTTTAAGGACCTGGATGGTGTTAACACAATCATTCTGAAGTGGGCTTCAAGGACCGCGATTGTGTAAACACGATAAAATCATTTTGTTTTTAATGACTTACAGGGCCACCTTACTTTGCAGTACAGGCTTGAAACACATATTAATGGATAGGGGAGGGACTGACATTCACTTCCTGATAGTTTTTTTTTTCTTTGTGTGACATCACAGAGGGGCATTTAGTGTCTAAAGGGCGTAGAAAGTTTTGGCAGCGCTGAGAAAAGAGACATCACAGCCTGCTTCAGAGAAACTTGTAAGGTAAGCCAAACATGGAAACACAACATTTATAAAATATCAAGAAACGAGTGGATATAAGCAGATACTAGTTCATAAACTAAAATTATCAGGTACGATTTTTTTCTTATTACTGAAAATAATGGAATGAATAACTCTTATTTATAAATAATCATAAAAAAAACTACAGTAGTGTCCATTATTGCTTATAAAGACCCTGAGAATAATGTCATTGCAATCACTCAGGTGAAACAGTGTCTTGTAATTTGCCCAGACATCAATATTTTTCAACAAAACTTTCAGGAAGTATTGCAAGGTCCCTTTTAGTGAATTTTTATAAGAAGAGTCAACTACAGCCAAAAAACACCTGGTCCTGGGGGAGCATCCCACTGAAAAATGCTTGCTCCTGAAAGGGTTAAGAATCTGTATTTGAGGAATTGGTGCTTTCATCATGCCCTCTGAATGCCAGTTCTTGCTTGCCAAGGTAAACAGCATCAATCTTTTTTTTCTTACTTGCTCATTATGATGTATTGTATCCCTACACTTCTGTTCATCCAGTTGAACATCAATCTGGGTTTGTGTTACAGCGGCTCGCAAGTGACTTTGGGAAAGCTCATGTTTTTGTGCTGTTTCGATAGACATCCGAGATTGCTGTAGCCAGTGCTGTTCCATATCGCCTTTTCTGTGCTGAACAAAAGACAGTCCCAGCAGTATACTTTTTTTAATTGACAGCTACTGGTAAGCCACGGATACCTTTCCTGATTTGAATTTTGGAAGTGGCAAGTATATCCCTTCCCTTCCTGTGTCAGTTCAGGTATTTGTGGTGTATACTTCAATTCTTTCTGAGAAAGTTCTTCTGAAAATTGATTCGTAACCAAATCGACTACGATGTCTCCGTTGTCTGATGACATTTCTTTTTTTACATCTTAAGTGAAATTTCCCCCTTAGTTTTCCCTTCAGTGTTCTAAGTTTAAGTGTGTTGCATAAAACAACTTAACCTCTTTGCTGGCATGGGTAGTTGCCACCTCCCTGGCCACAGGAATTCTACATTTTTTGCAATACATTCCTTTAATCACAATTACTATATCTGCCTTTTAGTGTATCCAAGCAAACCTATATATTTTGTTCAGCCCACATTGACCTTTCCACTGGTGCAAACCCCATCTTGTAAGATGACCAAATTATTGAGCCATAAGTGTAAAAAAAAACAAAAAAACAAAAAGGGAAATTCATACATTATCATCTCGGTTTTGTTCCAGATTATGTCTGTTTTTTTCATAAGGCAATGTTGAAAGCTATATATTGTTAAATTTGTCTTTCAACATGCTTCAATAGGTTTCTGATTTACTAAAGCATGTCTGTACAATATACAACAAAAAGCACAATATACAACAAACCGAAAGTTAAAAAAGGGTAAACAGACACACACACACACACACACACATACACACACGCGTAGGTCAAAAGATACACTGAAATACAATAAATCTCCTTACTACCTCCAAATAATTACAAATAAATTACATAGGTATGGAAGATTCCTATTAGATTATAAATGGTTACTAATAAAAAAAAGGTTTTCAACTGCAGTAACTGGAAGCGTGTTTTTCTGTAACTCCAGGAAATGCAACAAACAAAAATATGTTGTTGGTAGAAAATAAATATGTCATCATAACAAAAATAACAGGTTGGGATAAATGAAAAAAAAAACCTGGAGGTGAAACACTGGCAAAAAAAGTACTAAAACACAACAACTCAAAAGAGCTTCCCAAAATTCTCAAATAGCTTTATGTTATTTAAATTTGTATCTCAATGTGTTCAGCCAAATGTGAGGTGTAATAAACTTGGTAATCGAAAGTAAAATAAATACATAAAAAGAAGAACGAGTTCAATTTCTGGTTTATCCAGATACTGTATATAAAAGAAAGAAACAAACAAACTGAGGAAAAAGTATAAAATACCAGGAATATATCACATATATAAATGTCAATTGCAGAAAACATTTATATAATGTATTGATAAATATACAGAAGAGGTTTTTTTTTTAAGTTAAGCAACAAACAGCAGTCTTAACCACTCCTCCTTGTCTCACCACAGAAACTACAACAACAGAGCGCTTAAGCAACTGAGAACAGGTGGGTCTTTAGAGGTGATTTAGAGTGAGCGACGGTGGGAGCATCACGCGCCAAAGCTGGGAGAAAGTTCCAGAGAGTCGGAGCCATGAAGCTAAACGAGCGTTCTCCAAGTGTGGTGCACTTTTGCTTGGGGATAACAAGCAGGCCAGTCGGAGGGCCTCAGCTTGTGGGCAGGGACATAGCGGGTCAGCAGGTTGAGGAGGTACTCGGGATCTGTGTGATGAAGGACATTGTAGGTAAACAGGAGAGTTTTGAAAATAATCCAGAACTTTACAGGTAGCCAGTGCAGCTGGGCCAGACAGGGGGGGTGATGTGATCACGTTTTCTGGTAAGGATCCTGGCAGTGGCATTCTAGACTAGCTGCAGTCGGTTTATGGTGCGTGCTGGGAGATCACCATATAAAGAGTTGCAGTAGTCGAGTCAAGAGGAGACAAAAGCATGACATAGTATCTCCGCATGTGGGAGGGAAAGGTAGGGACGGACTTTGGAGATGTTTCGAAGATGGTAGAAGGAAGATTTGACCACAGAGGCATCAAAGGAGAGGTTGCAGTCAAGAAGTACACCAAGGTTTCGTACTGTGGGGGAAGGCAGCAGCAGACAGTTTCCGAGGTTCAGGGCAGCTATATTGAGATTCTTAAGTTGAGTTTTAGATCCTACTAGAAGGAGTTCTAGTTCTATTTGCTAGTGTTCAGCTGAAGAAAATTGGCAGACATCCAGGCCTCAATGTCTTGAATGCAAGCTGAGAGCCAGACCATGGCAGAGGGGCTTCCAGGATCGAGTTTAAAGTAGAGCTGGGTGTCGTCAGCATAGGAGTGAAACACGAGGCTATGTTGGCGGATGAGGTGACCCAAGGGAAGCATGTAGATATTGAAGAGAAGGGGCCCAAGAACAGATCCTTGGGGTACACCACAAGTGACTGGGTGTGCAACACCACTGCATCCATCATAGAAGACAGACTGCATGCGTCCGGTTAGGTAAGAGCACATCCAGGAGAGACAGGTTCCAGAGATCCCAGCATGGAAGCCATCTTGAGGCAGGGGATGCAATTTAAAAGTTTAAAAAAGTGGTCAAAATGTAAAAAAAAAAAAAAAATTAAAACAATACACACACCTTATGTAAACAGTTGTAGCAACACATCTGAACATGGAACAGAACATGTAAAATCCCCTTATGTGCCCTTTAAGTACAAATACTACTTAAGTAGAATTACTTAAGTATTTCCCTTAAGTTAGTTAACCCTTGCACAAAACGACTTAAGGGGAAAATTAAGTGAAAATACTTAAATGTCCGATTGAGGTCCCTTAAGTCAAAAAAACCGCAATGGCAGCATTTTTGAAAATTGAAGAGGACAGAGCCACACTTCACAGAAGGATTTTCAGAGACAGAGAAAATCCTTTGGACTTTCAAATCCTTTGGTCTTTCAAATGTCTGCAATGCTGGAAGCAGACAACACAAACAAGAAGAAATCACGCATTGCACCCTGTTCTGCAGATACTGGTAGCACTTGGTTTTTTCGCAACTGGTAGCTTCCAAGCAGTTGTTGGAGATATATTCCATAAACACAAATCTACTGTTAGCAGAATAGTTCACAAGGTTTTCAATGCGCTATGTCAAAGGGTTGGACATTTCGTCCACTTTCCAAATTACGACATGCAAAAGGACTATGCTGTGGATTTCCCAGGATTGTAGGCGTTATAGATGGCACCCACATCAGAATACAGGCACCACATGAATTCGAGGAAACCTACGTTAACAGAACAAATTACCATTCAATTAACCTACAATGCATTTGCGATCCATCCTGACTAATTGCCAATATCTTTGCCTCTTGGCCTGGGAGTACCCATGATGCGAGAATTTTAAAGGAGAACAAGATTGGCAGAGATTTTGAAGAAGGGAGATACAGAACTTCTGCTTGGGGACAGTGGTTACCCTTGCCGCCCCTTGCTGATGACACCATTTCTTAAACCTTCAAATCCTTCTCAGGTAACGTTCAAGTTATTTTAATTAATACAGCTACATATTAATGTATTTAAACGTTCATTCTATATATCGTTACTATATTGCTTTTTTGTGCATTTATCTGTTTTGCACGTATTGGCACAACTTGTATTTACTTAATTGTAACTATTGCATTTGCTCTTACTTGTAATTATATGCATTTTTTGTACTTGCATTTATCTGTATTGTAATACTCTGTAACTACTGCATGGGTGTCTGAAGCAAATTAATAATAATATAATTACAGGAGAATTTCAACTCATCTCATGCCAAAACACTTGTGATCATAGACGTTTTCACTGCCTTCATGCGGAGCTCCGTGTAAGTCCAGGATGAGCCTGCAGAATAGCATGTGCAGTGCTATTCAACATTTCAAAGAAACGCGGTCTCCTGGACATCGAGGAAGACAACAGCCATAATGAGGAGGAACGGGCACCAGGATGCGAAGAGGGGCAAGACATTTGCACTAAAGGAAATGGCTTCTTTAGAAGAGATGGCATCATAAATTCATTTTTTTCAGTTTAATTTTCTTTTTTTAAAAGCTTAATTCAAATCCTGTGAAATCCAGCAACTTTTTGGAAATCCACAGCATTATTCAGTTATTCGGAAGTGAATTCTGTTTGTGGTTTTAAATTTAATTCCAGCATTGCAGACATTTAAAAAGACAGAAATTTGTCAAATCCATAGTTTTTTTTATTATTATTAATTGCTCGTCATCCATTATATCCAAAGGATTTCTTCTGTCCCTGAAAATCCTTCTGCAGGCAAATGTGTTAAACAACTCACAATGTGTTGTTTTTTTACACATTACTAAGTGTGATTAAGGACAACACATTTTGTGTTCATTTTAACACAGGCACTGTGTTGGAATATTTAGGAGAGACACAGAATTTGTTTTAAGTGTGTGTGTGTGAACTAAGTATTTTAGCCTTATTTTCATGTTTAGATCTGAGAAATATACAGAGTTATTTTTTTTTGTAATTAACATTTTTATTTAAAAAGTAAACAGTTCATAAACCCATATTATGTATTGCATGTTAACTGATTAAAAAACACTGTTTTAAGATCAATACAATGTTAATAAATATTACTGAAGTTTTAAATTGTATTTAATTGCAGGAGGATAAACGTCATTCATTGCTTTACTGAAACGCATTATTGCTCAGGTGCATTTGGGGTGCCAATTTAGTTTCCCACTTGTAATTCATTTAGAATGATAGATTGTAGATTTAATTCAATTTCAAGTTTTTCTACTTCTAATTTTATTTTCTGCCTCTCTAAGATTAAAACTTCCTTCTGAAGATTAGTAATTTCTTCTCTTGATGCTCTGAGTTCTGCTTTGGCCGCTGTCTTTGTTTCTTTCCTGATCTTCTTGTAACATAATAAATGACTGGTAACATACAGTGTAACAATGAAGCCTAATTAAAGAACATTAAGTCAATATTAAGCTACATATTTATTTATATTCTTTTTATGTAAACGTGTTATTGCCTAGTCACATAATGTCCAACAAGGTATCATGTATTTAAATTTATGAGAATACCATCCTTAAATTTTGATCATTAAGTTTTATTTTTTATTTTTCTCATTACATTGTACTATACATTGAAATCCAAAAAGGTGGAGGCTACAAAAAGGTGACCAAGTGATTAATATTCAGAAGGCTAATTAGCGGTATGAATTGAGATCTAATGTTTTATTAAGCCCATACGGTCCCATTGACTTAATTGTATATATCCAAAATGTCTCTCTTCCAATTAATTATTTAATTATATTACCTCCTCTCTTAGAAACAAACTTTCTCAAGTCCTATACACATGAGGCTTGATGCAGAACCGTGATTAAAAGCTTGATAGTGTCTTGCGATTGCATAGTCCTTGTTGTTATTCCGTATACCTGCCTTATGCTCTGCTATACAGATTTTCAAGTTTCTTTTAGTTTGGCCTACGTCGATCAGGCCACAAGGACACTTAGGCATGTATACCACATGGGTTGTGTTACAATTGATAAAACTTTGTGTGGTATATTTACGACCGGAATGGGAATGTGTAAAATGTTTAACGTTATAAGAATTTGAACAATGAATACATTTTCAACAAATTATCATGGATCTCGGTTGTTCTGTTAAGCCAACTGCTATCTGTACTTCCGTGTCGAAATGCGTGGTTATGCTGATGATTTTTTAACAATAAAACTCTTCTTGTTTTGGAATACAGAGTGTTTCACCTTTCTATTAATGCTCACATTTAAAGATCTAAAAGGATAAAGAAGTATACTTTGGGTGTGCGGCTAAATCTGTTCTTTGCAGCTGCTATTCATGATTTGCACATAAGTCACCAAATCACGTGACTTAAGTGTGGTCGGGCATTTTGGACGTCAAAAAGCTTTGAACATCCTATTGACAACCTGCAAAGATGTAGAACTTTTTTTAAAACACTTTTTTTTTCAACTAATGCAGTCCGAAAGAAACCATACTTGACATTGTCCAATGAAGTCAGTCATCTCAGGGGTGAACATCGAGATAGATACATCGAGAAAATTCTGCTTACCGGGCTTCAAAATGATGTGTATTTGGTGCCAGCTGGTCTCTTCTCTGAGGTTGTCAAGTGTGACAGTACATCTCTGCTGACTTTACGCATCACGATATATATTTATATATATCACTATGTAATAAACAACATCTCCCCGTACACCGGCCAAGATCCCAAGGCATACAAAAGCCTTGATGCATACCTGTATTTCATATCAAGATGGGTGACATGTTTGTATCAGTGGCTATACCAGGGGGACGCGTCCGTCATCTTATCAAGGTAATCACATCTTAATTTCACTTGATAAACTAGCAATGACAGTGACAGCACTAATATAGCCAAAGGAAATATAAGAAGAATTACAAAGAAGAATTCAGAGGTTTTTGTTGTTGTAGTTTTGTTATGTTCTTAAATTATATGAATTACAGGGTGACATTGTTGTGTAAGAATCCCACCTTTCTGAGGGTGTGCACTTTATTTAAAATACAAATGAAAATAATATTGCTTACTGATAGGGTTGCCACCTGGCCCCACAATCCCGGGACACTTCGAGACAGAACAGGATTTTAAAAAGACTACTTCTGAGAGAAAAGAACGTGTTAATGAGCTCCTATACCTTCGATCAAATTAATGATGGTGCTTAATTACCATGCACGGTGCAAACAATTGTAGAATTATAACAATAATGAATACAATATTACTTTTCATGTATTTCATTATTATTAATTATAATCATAATATTTAATTGATTTATTTGCAGACACTAATACGTAAAAGTCGTTTACTTTCTGTTTGTTAATATTAAATCGCTAAAACGTACAATTACTCTCCCAATCAGTAACATTGCTCAGCTGTTCGGAGGCAGTATGTTGAACTGATTAGAATGACTTGTTTGTTGCGCACAGTAATTTAGCAATAGGATTCATTTTAGCAAAGGTGTAGGGCTAATTAACACATTAATTTATTTCAATTTAGCAGCAAGTTTAATTATTTAATTGCTCCTTACCTTGAATTAACCTTTTTGTTATTGATGTGGCTGCACAACACAACGGCCTCCAGATCAAGTTTTAACAAGGTTATTTTCCACATCGGCGAGGAAATATTAAACTATATAATTAATTTATCTGTGTAACGCATGTTTTACATTTATAAAACTTGTTTGGGCTCTCCTCTGTACCACCTACTACAACATCTTTTTTTCTATTTTAGTTTTTTAAAACACTGGTAAACAGGCTGTCAATATGCCGTCTGAAGGGTTTTCACGTCCAAAATGGCCGACAAGCTGCTGGCACGTGACTTGTGACATTAGGTGCAAATCATGAATAGTAAGTTTTTTGATCATTATACCACTGCTGAACAATTCCAGCTAGTGCAAAGACACTTCAATCAATCAATCAGTCTTTATTTTATATAGCACCTTTCATAGTGGACCACCATCACAAAGCGCTTTACAAGATGCATTAACAACAAGAAAATCCATAATACTTTAAATACAGAGAAATGTATAATACATACTATACAGTAAAAAACAATGCATAATACATTAAATACAGTGGAAAGTGCATAATACATGATAGTAGCATAATACATGAAATAGTAGCAACAACACAGCAGCTAATAGCAGATATCAGGCTTAAAGAGCATGGAAAGCAAGAGAGAACAGGTGGGTCTTGAGAGATGATTTAAAGCGAGCGACGGTGCCATGAAGCTAAACGAGCGTTCTCCAAGTGTGGTGCACTTTTGCTTGGGGATAACAAGCAGGCCAGAGTCATTTAAACACTTATTTAAACATTAAGTACCTTTTGGCTAGCACCTCACTTCAAAAAAAAAAAAAAGTTTTTTGTGCACAAATGATATTTGAATCTATCTATCTATATATATATATATATATATATATATTTCAGTCGTAGTTATTTTGTGAAAGTTTAGTTTAGCGCGTTTTTCCTCTTTGTGAAGCAGCCTTTTGTTTTGGTTTGTTTGGTTTTTGTTTCGCTGTGACAATTCATTAAACTACTGTGTTTATTGCTGCTTGCGCCGTTGCTAGTAGGTGACCAGGTTAGTCTGGATACCTACGTGGCACAGTCACGCCGAAGTATACTGTTCTACCAAGTGTGTTACTTCTTTGACCGGGACTGGTTAAAACACGGTTTGGTTCTTAGCTGCAGGAGCAGCGATCTGTTCTACCAAGTGGATTACTTCTATGACCAGGACTGATTGAGACAAGAGGTAGTATTGGATCATTGTTTATTACTGTTTGAAGGTATCCTGGAAGAAAACTTGCTTCCTTCTGCTCTGACAATGTTCCCCAACTCTGAGGATTGGTTTTTCCAGCAGGACAATACTCCATGCCACACAGCCAGGTCAATCAAGGTGTGGATGGAGGACCACCAGATCAAGACCCTGTCATGGCCAGCCCAATCTCCAGACCTGAACCCCACTGAAAACCTCTGGAATGTGATCAAGAGGAAGATGGATGGTCACAAGCCATCAAACAAAGCCGAGCTGCTTGAATTTTTGCGCCAGGAGTGGCATAAAGTCACCCAACATCAATGTAAAAGACTGGTGGAGAGCATGCCAAGACGCATGAAAGCTGTGCTTGAAAATCAGGGTTATTCCACCAAATACTGATTTCTGAACTCTTCCTAAGTTAAAACATTAGTATTGTGTTGTTTAAAAATTAATATGAACTTATTTTCTTTGCATTATTCGAGGTCTGACAACACTGCATCTTTTTTGTTATTTTGACCAGTTATCATTTTCTGCAAATAAATGCTCTAAATGACAATATTTTTATTTGGAATTTGGGAGAAATGTTGTCAGTAGTTTATAGAATAAAACAAAAATGTTCATTTTACCCAAACACATACCTATAAATAGTAAAACCAGAGAAACTGATAATTTTGCAGTGGTCTCTTAATTTTTTCCAGAGCTATATATATATATATATATATATATATATATATATATATATATATATATATATATATATATATATCTCACACAAAAGGCATGCATAATAGAAAAATCAAAAAATTAAAAGGGGATATTAGTTTCTCCTTATTTGCTAAACTCTTCTGCCTCTCACTGTCCATGGATTACCTTTTTAATTATCAGTAAAAGTTTGGATTTAAAAGGGTTTGCAAACATCACACATCTCTAGTATTGCTCCATTAACAAATAGCTTGACAATGGTTGTTTATTAGACTTCACAAGTGAACATTTCTATTTATGTTTATATATGTATAATCATTTTTACATTGAATGTTCAGGACAAGGCGCAAGTGCAGTTAAAACTACAAAGTGCAAATGAGTGCAGATGTTTCAGTCACAACGTGACCATCCTCAGTGCTATAAGACTGAACCACGTATCACAGTTTAATAGTCACGGCAGTTAATGGACGTGTAGTGTCCCAACTTATAATAATTAGTTATTAGGTTCAGACAATTTAATACACCTGAAATCGGACAAAATACTTAAGACACAATTTAACCAATAAATGCTGAAAAAGGTAAATTATACATCACAGCCACTGCTACCTATAGACATACAATAATATCTATCCATTGAAAATACAGAGAAGGGGAATGAAACAGAGTTGATTTAGTGCTAGGATGCACCAGACACTTTAACTGGTACTGCACAGTTTTTGAAACATTTGTTTAGTCCCAATTTAAGAATACAATACAAGCAAGGAACTGAAAAGATCATCAATAAAAGAAAAGGGATGTTGTAATAAGTGCTAATAAGAGTAAGAACATGGATTTTAGTACTCCTTTAATTATGCAGCCTGCATAACATTAGTAGTAAGTCAATTTGTTTTGTTAAAAGGGCAACCAGAGTGCAGCAGCAGTAACTCGATTTAATAAGATTTCAGCAGTGTAATTACTGGCTTTGGATGCGATTCAGAGCCTCTGCTGATTTACTGATGACTGATAATTGAGTTCCAGAGGTGGGACTCAAGATAAGGAAACACTTTTCTGTTTCTAAGCGAGCCCTCAAGAATATCTGGCTGCCTTCTTCAAGGTCAAAAGAGGTACGATAATGACACAACAAATGTAAAAGCAAGTCAGCAAAAACAACTCCCAACGTGCAATTTATAGTTTCTTAGTCGGATGCTAGAAGGCCAGATTAGCAATGCTGCTGCTGCTGTTGCAATTTTACTCCCACGTCTTTTTTTTTTTTGCCAGTCTAGCTCCTCTGATCTGAAATTCCTGTTAGTCAGTTTGAGATCTAAAGAGTCTTGCTGGTCCCCAGCTTCCCAGCAAGTTCAGAAAGCTAAGATCAAAATTTAAAAAAAGCTAAAAAGCTAAAAAATGTTGGAATATATGGGCTGGTTAAAAACACATTGTGTTTGAAACCTACCTAGAGAAAAGAGGGCAGTTGAGCCTTATGGGCAAGAAATACATGGGTTGGACAAACAACTGGAAATACCTACCATATATAGCACTCAATTATTGAAATGGGGGGACACTTGTATCATAAATGTGTTATGCAAAGATATAAAATATACCATTTCTTGTTTAAGTTTTATCAATTGTATTCATTTTTAATTGTTTCCGTAATTCTCTGATGTGGAGTTTACAAATTCACATTACTGCAACAGCTTGTTTAAAAAAATGTGGTCTCTTGCTGTTATTGGCTTTATTTATCCTACAACTCTGCCTCAGCTTGCATTTTATTTCTCTTAACCCTTTCTCAAGCATTTTCAATTAAATATATTTATCATGTGTGTCTGTGACAGAAATATAATGATTATTGGTTGTAAATCTCCCTCCCGACCTGTAAGGGCGCTAAGCAGCAAGAACAGAGTTCCTTGGACGGGCTGGTTTGACAGTTCTTTCCTAGGGTTCAAGGGAAGATGGCCAGCCAGGAAGGGGTCGAGACTCTGTTGCAATAACGCATTGACCCGGAAGGGAAACGATGTGGCAGCCGCGGATTGGAGAGGCGGTTGCACCAAAGGGTCATGTGTGACAGCATAAAAGGGGCCGGAGAATCATAGTCTGTTCCTTCGAATTTGGTTTTGCAAAATAAACTGAGAACGACAGTGAGAGACCCCTGTAAAAAGAAAGCAGTATCGTGAGTGTTTTTTTGTTTGTTTGTCTGTGTGTAATTGTCTTGTTTGTTACACCACAATAGACGACTAACACGATTCCGGAACTGTCGCCGAGGGCCAGCACTAAAGTTGGAACAGCACCACTACTGTCACAACTTCCAGAAAGCTTTTGACAAAGTCCTGCATAAAAGATTAATTCTCAAAGTGAACACAGTAGAGATTCAAGGAAATGCATGCACATGGACTAGGGCAGTGGTCCTCAAAGTAATTTGGGCACAGGCATAAATTGATCTTACTTAGCTGTTTGTGGGCACGCTGACTATTGCATAGGTTCTTATCTTAAACACCGCCTTCCTGCGACATATACTATATATATATATATATATATATATATATATATATATATATATATATATACACACACACACAGAGAGAGAGTTTTAGTGGTTTAGAGTTATTCTTGGGTCACTTATAAGGCCAAGTCTCACGCAGTAGTTGTGCGTGTTGCGCTTATTCTCTAAATAAAATACGCAATGTAAATATTTTTTAAATAGCATGTTTACACAGATAACCATGAATAAACTAAAATAGAGTATAGATAGCGTCTCACTTTGTTTCAATTTGGCAAATTTGTCAACACTACAGTTTTAAAGACCACTCATCTCCAGTACAATTATTCAGAGAAAGTGGATTTGTAACTAAGGCTGGGACCAAAATCAAAACTTTGACAACCTGCTAATCGCACTTAACAAAACTGTATTTAATAGCGTTTTCTTTTTATGAGTAGAAGAAATAAGATACTTACAAAGAAAACTAGGGCCGTCAATTAATCGCAGTTAACTTCTGCGATTAACACGTAAATGTTTTTAGAGATTAATTATTTTAACGCGCGTTAATCGCATTGCTGTGTCTTGAGCCTTTCGGCACACTGTACTTCAATCCCGGCCACAGCAACATTGTATTGAGTGTCTGACTGCAGTTATTGTTTAAATAGACAGTTAGTCATTAAATGGCTTAATGGAGCAAAGCACAAAAAATGAATGGGATTTTTTTTTTTTGACGGGCTCAGTGGACAGAAAGACACTTACTTGACTACTGTCAAAGTGAGTTCCAGTATCAAACACACTTACATCTAGTCTCCTGCGTGCTGAACATGCCTTCATCTCTCAAAATACACTAGCAGCTCTTTTACTACAGACAATAACAACAACAAATTAAACCCACCAATTTCGACAGAAATGCAGGATCGCTGCAAGCCCATATCAAGCTAAGTATGATCATGATAATAAATGAGTTAGGCTGCTTGCTCTTTTTTTTTTTTTTTTTTGCATTATGTAAAGCCTAACAATTGTTGGTTTGTAGTTTTTGGATATGATGACAGTTTTGTTTTTTTGTTTTTTTTGTATGTTCTCTTCACAATTAACAGTTCATTTCCTAGAAGTGCTTACTATAGCTACGTATTTATAATTTTATTTAAAAAAAAACTAATTTATTTCAGTTCACAATCACATTTAAAAATAGATATCCTATGTATTATGCTTTCTGATTTCTGTATGCTGCTGATCAAGCTTGAACCGCACATTTTATTGTGTTGGTTGTATTTGTAATTTCTAAATTATTGCCCCTAGTACATTTTGGTGGTGCTCTCTATGGGTAAATTTCCTGGTTAAATAAATACTTAAATAAATACATTTTAAACTATTTTATTTACAGTTAAGGATAATAAAAAACAATAGCATCAGTAATAAAACAAATTTAAATTCAATGGATGTAGTAATTGTAACAATTTAATATGCGATTAAAACCGAGATTAACTAAGATTCATTTTTTTAATCGTGTAACAGCCCTAAAAAAAAAAAAAACATATTAAATACAGTTTTGTTAAGTGCGATTAGCGGGTTGTCAAAGTTTTGATTTGGTCCCAGTCTAAATCTTCTACGGTGTTTCCCTTGTCTGGTGAAATTAAAAATATATATATAGAGAAAAATAAATTCTAAATACTGAAATGTATTGTTTTTCTCAATAACAGTCAGTGAAATTCAGCACTTACCCAGCATAATAACACCCCACCTCTTCTCACGAATGATTGGACAGCTGGCAGATCTTTCACTTTCCCATTGGCTACTCACTCTCCTTCAATTTTCATGCAGGGTACCATGAACGGCCTCTGCTTGCTTATGATTGGACAGCTGCGTAAAACCATGGCAGATATTTGACTGTCCTATTGGTTAAACTTACTGTCAGTACCTGCAAATGAAACAGACACAGTTTATGTCCCACCTAGCTCACTTATGTTTGGGCTATCGTAGAGAAAATGCTGCTATTCAATTGGTTGATTGTATCGCAGAGACCCTTCAGGAAAAAAAAAAAAAATGTTGCGTATGTACAAGCACAGCATAAGCGAGCAGCACTGTCAAGAGATTGCTGTGACGCTTTTGTTGGAAAACGTGTTTAAAGCTTTATTTATTTTCCCACACAACGACCAGCCAGAAATGTGTTCAAGACTCATAATTTAAGAACAGCTGCCGCGGGCACGATCGCCTGGCTTCGCAAGCACAAATTTGCTCGCGGGCACCACTTTGATGAGGACCTCTGGACTAGGGAGTAGTTAACATGTAAAAAACAGAAAGTACTGATAAGAGGAGAAACCTCAAAATGGAGAGAGGTAACCAGTGGTGTACCACAAGGATCAGTATTAGGTCCTCTGCTATTCCTAATCTACATTAATGATTTAGATTATGGTATAGTAAGCAAACTTGTTAAATAGGAGGAGTGGCAAACATTGTTGCAGCAGCAAAGGTCATTCAAAATGATCTAGACAGCATTCAGAACTGGGCAGACACATGGCAAATGACATTTAATAGAGAAAAGTGTAAGGTACTGCATGCAGGCAATAAAAATGTGCATTATAAATATCATATGGGAGATACTGAAATTGAAGAAGGAATCTAAGAAAAAGACCTAGGAGTTTATGTTGATTCAGAAATGACTTCATCTAGACAATGTGAAGAAGCTATAAAAAGGCCAACAGGATGCTCGGATATATAGTGAAAAGTGTTAAATTTAAATCGAAGGAAGTAATGTTAAAACTTTACAATGCGTCAGTAAGACCTCATCTAGAATATTGTGTTCAGTTCTGGTCACCTCATTACAAAAAGGATATTGCTGCTCTAGAAAGAGTGCAAAGAAGACCGACCAGAATTATCCCGGGTTTAAAAAGGCATGTCATATGCAGACAGGCTAAAAGAATTTAATCTATTCAGTCTTGAACAAAGAAGACTACGTAGTGATCTGATTCAAGCATTCAAAATCCTAAAAAGTATAGACAATGTCAACCCAGGGGACTTTTCTGACTTGAAAAAAGAAACAAGGACCAGGTGTCACAAATGAAGATTACATAAAGGGGCATTCAGAACAGAAAATAGGAGGCACTTTTTTACACAGAGAATTGTGAGGGTCTGGAACCAACTCTCCAGTAATGTTGTTGAAGCTGACACTCTGGGATCCTTCAAAGCTGCTTGATGAGATTCTGGGATCAATAAGCTACTAACAATAAGCTACTACCCTGGGAACAGATATTGGTCTGTACATTAACATTTTTAGTAATATCAGGTACACTCAATATAGGACTGCTACACAACACCTATTTAAATTTTCCTGAATGCTTTCTCATTCCATTTAACCTTATTTGAAGCTTTTTTTTTTTTAAATCAAAATCAGTTAGCGGTGCCGTCACTGCAGAAAATTTTCGAACAAATCTCCTATAATATCCTGCTAGACCCAAGAACACTCTCACTTGCTTCTTGGTGTGAGGAATAGGCCAATCCTTAATTGCCTCAATTTTACTAATTTGTGGTTTTATCTTACCACCCCCTACCACATAACAGTATTCCTATAAATTAACTAATTTTCCACCACAAAATGCTCCTGCACGTTAACCTCTGCATTTTCTACTAGAACCCCATTCAACGATACCACTTATTCTCTCACATGTATCAGTGTTGGAACAGTTTCCTGTTTTCTAACAAACTGGTCACTATGTGTTTTGACATTTTCATACCATGACTCATCCCTGTCAATTGTTATTTTCCCTGCTTCATCAGCTATCTCGTCCAAATTACACTGTGTGCTCACTCCCTTTGTAATTCTTTTTGTGCTTTCTCCCACAAGCACTTCTCCCAGGGTCGCTCTTCAACCCCAACTTTAATTTAAATTTTCTTACCAATTCTGGCCGCTGGTCTTGTCTTCCATGCAGTGGGGTTAACTGCCACGTTCCTGGGTCTGCTGCATTGAGGTTGTTTCGCTAGCTCCTTTGCTGTGAGCTGACGCTTCACAAAAGCCACACAGTCATCAATAGTGGAGGGGTCTCCTTGACCCACCCATTTGCGAAGGGGTGCAGGAAGGGAGCGGAGATTCATAACCAGTAGTTCAATAATCTGACATTTGTGACTGAAGTGCTCTCGTGTTAACACCAGGAGTGGTATTTTTGGGCTCTCAAAGCCATGGTCACGTCTGCAAATGCTAGGATTTCTGATTTCAAATGCTTGTAATCCTCCGCCTAGGCCGAGTTGAGGTCAAAGTAGGCCTTCTATGCAACGCCAACTAAAAAAGGTGCAAGTACTCCCGACCACTTGTCCTTTGGTCAGCGCTCACGAGTTGCAGTCCTTTCAAAAGCCAGGAGAAAAGTCTCCACATCATCATTTTCCGTCATTTTCTGCAGTACATTGGAGGACCTGATTGAACCACATGTGTCTGGTAGTGGTAAAGGTTTCTCCAGATGCTGTACGATTGCCTGGCTCTCCAGTTGAGCCTCCTTGATCTGCTCTTGAAGCAGCCTATGGGACTCCTGTTGTGCCTGGATTAACTCTTGCTTAGCTTCATAGATCTGCTCTTGAAACAACCTATTGGACTCATGTTGCACACCGATTGCTTCTTGTCGGTTCTCCTGGAGCTTTCTAGTGGACTCTTGCTGAGCTGCAGTGGCACTCACCAGGGTACAGACCAGTTTGTTGAATTCTGCCATGTTGGTGGTTAACTCACTGTGCAAGGTTAAGCTTGAAGGTAAGTAACTGTGTTTGGTCAGAATCCCACCACTAACACCATCTGCGAGCTGGAAGCTTAAATATTTGGGGTATTCCAACCAATCCCTGCAGAGATGAGACCAGGAAACAGAACTTCAATGAATACAAGGTATGTTTATTCAACAACAAATAAATGAAGCAATATATTAAAAGTAATAAAAAGGAAAATCCTAACCCTCACCCGGGTACTAACTAAACTATTTCCTTCTCGTCTGCAAACTAATAAACAAAACAAAAAGATAACAAGGACTGAAAACATAAACGTTCTTCTTTGAATTTCACCTTGCAATCTTCCTCAGTTAGGTGTATTTTATAGTCCTTGTAATAATCCTTGTAATAATAAGAAGTCTTTTGTTTTCTTCTTTTTCACGGCAGGAGCCAGGCCTGCGTAAGGGACTACTAGAATAAAGACAAAGTGCTTGTGACTTGGTAAAAGAATAGGGGTTTCCCCTAGACTACTCGGAGAACTGCCCTCGCTGAGATGAGGCCAAACTGATCGACTTCCAAGGCCGGGAAGTGAGGACTTGGAAGGGGAAACTAAGGAAGGATAGGAGGACGAACCGGCACAGGTGCAAATGAATAGATTCGATTTTTTTTTTTAACTTTATTAACTAATCTAAGGGACAACTACAATATAGAACTCTGCCTTTAATGCACTTTAACTTGCACTTATCTGCTCCCTATTTTACTGTATGTAATCCTGCACTTAACCCAATCTGTAGTATTTTGTATTTCACCTGCGCTCGTATCTAACCCTGATGTAACTAGCAACACTGTTATCTGCTCTTGAACTGCCCCGATATCAAATTATTATTATTATTATTATTTATTTCTTAGCAGACGCCCTTATCCAGGGCGACTTACAATCGTAAGCAAATACATTTCAAGTGTTACAATACAAGTAATACAATAAGAGCAAGAAATACAATAATTTTTGTTCAAGTGTGACAAACCACAATTCAATAATACAGCAGATAATAGTGATAGTTACATCAGGATATGATTAAATAGTGATAGTTACATCAGGATATGATTAAATACAAAATACTACAGGTTAAACACTTGGCAGATTACAGTATTCTGAAGTACAGGATTAAATGCAGTAAAATAGGGGGCAGATAAGAGCAAAATAAAGCACATTTAAATGAAGGGTGATAGTGTCCCAGGATACAAACAGAGGAGTTCTACAGGTGCTGTTTGAAGAGGTGAGTCTTAAGGAGGCGCCGGAATGTGGTCAGGGACTGGGCAGTCCTGACATCTGTAGGAAGGTCATTCCACCACTGCGGAGCAAGGGTGGAGAAGGAGCGGGCTCTGGAAGCAGGGGAGCGTAGCGGAGGTAGAGCCAGTCTTCTAGTGCAGGCGGAGCGGAGAGGTCAAGTGCACTGTGTTTTGTATTTGCTCTTATTAGGACTGAAGTCATTGCATTTTGTATCTTGCTCTTAACTGTACTGTAATTCTTGACATGTATTGTTTGTATACAACTGTAAGTCGCCGTGGGTAAGGGTGTCTGCTAATAAATAATAATAATCGCTCGGTGGAGAGGAAAAACCCTGCCTTTGTGGGAGGAAACCTCTGGAGGAGAGATGGCCCCCACTCCGGGCATGCTAGCAATACTTGTTCAGGAGAAATACTATCAAGGAGAAAAGAGCGAATGTAAGAATCCACTGCTGAGGTACGACTGGTTGATTTTAACTTTGGCTGCAGCAGTGTGGAGTAGTGGTTAGGGCTCAGGACTCTTGACCGGAGGGTTGTGGGTTCAATCCCAGGTGGGGGACACTACTGCTGTTCCCTTGAGCAAGGTATTTTACCTAGATTGCTCCAGTAAAAACCCAACTGTATAAATGGGTATGTAAAAATAATGTGTAAAAAATAATGTAATTATAAGTAAAAATAATGTGATATTTGTAATAGTTGTAATATTAATGATTATATTTACAATATCATATTTATTTAAGTATGTCAGGACCAATTATCTTGAATTGATACTTTACTAATGAGTTAATTACGTATTATTCTATTTAATTGGCCCCATCTGACATATATTAAATTCACCTGATGTTTTTTAAATCTCTAACACCTGATGAAGACATGTATTGTCAAAACCCATTGTGTTTTACGTTTTTAATAAATAATTGTATTTATTTTTTTAGATGTAAAACATTGCCACTTGCTTTTTACTTTCTTGAACACCAAGTCTAAAATGGATACAATTGAGCCATCCAGTGTGCCATCCACCCAGTCTCTGCAAACATGTGGACTTTGGTTTGTCTTTTACTCAGCACGATTGATAACTAAACAGAGACTACTTTTTTAATATTCTGTGCCATTCTGGGTCAGCACCTACATGAAAGATTTATGAACGTGGGCTGTGCATGAATGACTTTTTCATTATATATAATTATGGTGGTGTGGCAGTTGAGTTGGGTGCTCAGTGTTAAACCCCTAACTTTGCACTTTAATAATTGCCCACAGATTTGCATGCTCCATTGACTTGTAATATTGTGGGGGGTTTCATGATGCTGCCTTGTGCGGCTTCTGAGATCTGGATACCCACCTAGCATCCAGGGCTGCCAGTTGCTACTTATAAAATCATCCTATTGATGAACCAATTTCCCCCCATTTTCAGACTTTTCCCCCTATTTACACAACAATACCCATATTGTAAAGGGGGAGTTGCATAGATAGTATTTACCGTTAAGTCACTTATGTTGTTTAGTGTGAACCCACCTTGAGACACTTCACACCTCACAATTATGAATCATAGATTTCAAAAACTGTATAGATACAAACGATCAGCATTGTTTTACTGTTTTGCTCGAATTACTGAGTTAGGGTTGAACTCATTGCCACAAAAGCAAGGAAATGTGGTGTTTGGGTTTTTACCCCTACCTCGCCATTCCCCCCCCCACCCCACCCCCCCCCCCACCGTCGTCCCCAAACATCAAAAGGAACCAGACAACACAAGCAACTGCAGACTGCTGTCATCAGGTAAGACATAGAACATGCAACTCTTTCCAGATGACACAAGAGACATCCATCATCATGGTCCACTGGTGCTGTAGCAATGGATATACATGTACACTTCAACACATACACACACACTACAGTCTGCTGAACCGTATCAACTTTACAAAAATAAAACTATATTTGCATGCACTTTTGATCTCAATGCAAGGATGAAAGTAATTGCCATGTCTCAGTGCACTATTATCATTTTCTAGCATGTAAAAGCATTCAAATAACCATAAGGCTCATTCCACCAGCTTTACTGCTGCCTCAATGGCTGCTTCCAGGGACATTCCTATCCAGAAATCTGCAGGGCTGCTACCTGGAAGTCAGCACATACCTGTACCTCCCATTACCATATTGACCTTGAGTTACGCTGGGATGTTTGTCTTGCAGCCTTGGTTCTGCAGTCTCTTTTTCCTAAATAGGTTGTGTGTGCCTTTACCCCTCCTCCCAGAGAACTGCTAGGAGTCTGCCATAAGTGTGGACAGTGTTCCTTATCCACGTCCCTAGAAATGAGGGTTACTGACATGCAACCGTAGTTCTAGGAGTCGTATATGATGGACTTCAAAACAACCCACTGACCTACCCTGGCATATGGCACACCGATTCTTGCTTCCAGCGTGTAAAATCAGACGTCACAGGCCTGTGCCGAGGAGGATACCACCCGGGTGGGTAGGAGGAGCAAGTGTAAAGACCTTCTGGCCAGGATTAAAGGGGGAAAAGAATATTATCTACATGTCGTTCAGGCCGCTCCGAAGCAGTCGACCCACCAGTGCTATGTCTTCAAATTGAAGAGATTTTCCATTTGGTGTCAGGGCACGGAGCTAGACCCCCCGTCCTGCCCAGTGGCGAGCATCCTGGATGACCTCTGGTCCCTCCCAGGTCAGGCCTATGGTTGATGACCCTTAAAGTGCTCTTGGCAGCCATCTCTTCATACCAGGTGTGGGCTGGAAATAGTTCCATTTTTGTAAAGTTGATACGGTTCTGCAGCCTGAAGTGGGTGTGTATGTGTTGAAGTGTACATGTATATCCATTGCTACAGCACCAGTGGACCATGATTATGGGTGTCTCTTGTGTCATCTGGAAAGAGTTGCATGTTCTGTGTCTTACCTGTTGACGGCAGTCTGCGGTTGCTTGTGTTGTCTGGTTCCTTTGGCTGCTTGTGTGTGGGGGTTGGAATGGCGAGTTAATGTAATTTTTTGCAATTAATGTAGTTGTAGTCAAAAGGTTTACATACCCCAATGGAAGTTTATAACAATTCCTAGGAATTTGTCAAAAATAGAATTTTGTAGCAAAAGTTTTGCTTTTGTGGATGAGGAAAAAAAGTTACAAGAAATAAGAACATAACAACATAAGAAAGTTTACAAACGAGAGGAGGCCATTCGGCCCACCTTGCTTGTTTGATTGTTAGTAGTTTATTGATCCCAGAATCTCATCAAACAGCTTCCTTGAGTCCCCTCTAGTAAACAGCATGACAACTGCATGAGGCCAAATAAATGCACCTGGAACATAAACAAATGTACATCTATCTATTATCTGTCTTCTGCCTGTTAAGCTTATTGATGCCAAAATCTCATCAAGCAGCTTCTTGAAGGATCCCAGGGTGTCAGCTTCAACAACATTACTGGGGAGTTGGTTCCAGACCCTCACAATTCTCTGTGTAAAAAAGTGCCTCCTATTTTCTGTTCTGAATGCCCCTTTATGTAATCTCCACTTGTGACCCCTGGTCCTTGTATCTTTTTTCAGGTCGAAAGTCCCCTGGGTCGACATTGTCAATACCTTTTAGAATTTTGAATACTTGAATCAGATCACCACACAATATATCCAAGCATCTTGTTGGCCTTTTTTATAGCTTCCCCACATTATCTAGATGAAGACATTTCTGACTCAACATAAACTCCTAGGTCTTTTTCATAGATTCCTTCTTCAATTTCAGTATCTCCCTGTGACGGAAATATAATGAGTTCTGGTTATAAATATCCCTCTCGACCTGTGAGGGTACTAAGTAGCGAAAGGGAAAGGCTTTGGACAGGTTGTCCTGACAGTTCATTCCCTGGGTCGGGAAGTCAGTCAGCCTGGAAAAAGACTCCAGTGCCGGAATGTATTGACCAGGAAGGTAAACGAGGTAGAAGCTGCAGGCAATAGAATCAGCTGCAATCGTTTACTAAGGAGTCATGCATAACCGCATAAAAGGGGCTGGAGAATTGTAAATCTTTTCCTTCACTTTTGGTTTGGAAATAGACCCAGAAGGACCTGTGCACTGTGTATTGAAAGTTGTAATGAATGACCCCTACTGGCCAAATAGGCACAATGTATGTGTGCATAAAAGACATGACTACAAACCCTGCTAGGGGGGATTCCCCTTTAGCGAAACTGTAGTGTGTCTGCCTTTAGTGCCAAGGGTCAGCAGTTCAAATCCAGACCCCAGAGGAGGATGAAAAAATAATAAATACATAAAAAAAAAAAGCCATTACAAAGTATCGTGGGTGTTTGTTTGTTTTGTCTTGTCTATAATTGTTACTTGTGTGTTTATAGACGGCTAACACGTTCCGGAGCTGTTGATAAGAGCCAGCACTGAACCCGGAACAGCACTGCACTATTTGTCACTCTTTAAACTGTATCACCCACCACGAGCACTACAGCACACACCCAGGACTGGTGACCGTGGTTGTATATTGTGGGAGAGATACTGTGTTTATTGTTTAGGGCTGCAATCCCTCTTACTGTTCTCAGTGTTTTACGTATCGTATAACCGGAGTTTATTATTTGGTCACCAGACCTGGATTATAACTAAAATAAAACAGATATTTTTCCATACCGGATTACAAATCTCTGTCTGTTTATTCCTGCACTGTATCACCTCTGCACCACTTTGCCACACTCCCATATGATATTTATAATGCACATTTTTATTGCCTGCGTGCAGTACCTTACACTTTTCTCTATTAAATGTAATTTGTAATGACCTTTGCATTTAACAGTGAATGTTTATATGTGATCTGGTATGACTAAAATTAAGGTGAAATAAAGAGAGAAAGACATACCATCAATTTCCAATTGTTCTGTTATTTCTTACCATGGTGTCTTTCATTTTATTGTCTTTATTACCACTGACACTGGCATCATAAAGAACATTATATTTTTCAACTTTAATAATTAAATTCTCATTGATGTCCATTTCTCTTTTATTTCTGTGGTAAATTCTGCGTGAACAAGACAGTGACAGCCTGACAGCCTGCTTCAGAGAAACTTGTAAGGTAAGCCAGACATGGAAACACGCTGTAAATCCGATGTACACGTATTTGACATATTTATATTGGAACATTTATTCTTTCATGTGTTTTAATATATATATATATATATATATATATATATATATATATATATATATATATATATGTTTTTACAACATTTATAAAATGTCAAGAAACGAGTGGATATAAGCAGATACTAGTTCATGAACTAAAGTTATCAGGTACAATTTTTTTATTATTACTGATAATAATGGAATGAATAACTCTTATTTATAAATATTTATTTTGAGAACATAAAAAAAAACTACAGTAGTGTCCATTATTGCTTATAAAGACCCTGAGAATAATGTCATTGCAATCACTCAGGTGAAACAGTGTCTTGTAATTTGCCCAGACATCAATATTTTTCAACAAAACTTTCAGGAAGTATTGCAAGGTCCCTTTTAGTGAATTTTTATAAGAAGAGTCAACTACAGCCAAAAATCACCTGGTCCTGGGGGAGCATCCCACTGAAAAATGCTTGCTCCTGAAAGGGTTAAGAATCTGTATTTGAGGAATTGGTGCTTTCATCATGCCCTCTGAATGCCAGTTCTTGCTTGCCAAGGTAAACAGCATCAATCTTTTTTTTCTTACTTGCTCATTATGATGTATTGTATCCCTACACTTCTGTTCATCCAGTTGAACATCAATCTGGGTTTGTGTTACAGCGGCTCGCAAGTGACTTTGGGAAAGCTCATGTTTTTGTGCTGTTTCGATAGACATCCGAGATTGCTGTAGCCAGTGCTGTTCCATATTGCCTTTTCTGTGCTGAACAAAAGACAGTCCCAGCAGTATACTTTTTTTAATTGACAGCTACCAGTAAGTCACGGATACCTTTCCTGATTTGAATTTTGGAAGTGGCAAGTATTTGTGGTGTATACTTCAATTCTTTCTGAGAAAGTTCTTCTGAAAATTGATTCGTAACCAAATCGACTACGATGTCTCCGTTGTCTGATGACATTTCTTTTTTTACATCTTAAGTGAAATTTCCCCCTTAGTTTTCCCTTCAGTGTTCTAAGTTTAAGTGTGTTGCATAAAACAACTTAACCTCTTTGCTGGCATGGGTAGTTGCCACCTCCCTGGCCACAGGAATTCTACATTATTTGCAATACATTCCTTTAATCACGATTACTATATCCGCCTTTTAGTGTATCCAAGCAAACCTATATATTTTGTTCAGCCCACATTGACCTTTCCACTGGTGCAAACCCCATCTGGTAAGATGACCAAAATATTGAGCCATAAGTGTAAAAAAAACAAAAAAACAAAAAGGGAAATTCATACATTATCATCTCGGTTTTATTCCAGATTGTGCCTGTTTTTTTTCATAAGGCAATGTTGAAAGCTATATATTGTTAAATTTGTCTTTCAACATGCTTCAATAGGTTTCTAATTTACAAAAGCACGTCTGTATAATATACAACAAAAAGCACAATATACAACAAACCGAAAGTTAAAAAAGGGTAAACACACACACACACATACACACACACACACACACACACACACACACACACACACACACACACACACACAAGCGTAGGTCAAAAGATACACGCTTGAGACAAGGCAATTCTATTTCTGGAGTAAGGGGGGAGTTTGCGTAGCAGCTACAGGGATATATAGAATATATCTTCATGGTGACCCCCCCACAAAAAATGAAATAATACTCTTGGACAGTTGTATTGGATTTACCGCTGTATCATGTGTAAAGGGTTTCGCAGCCTTCCAAACAATAACAAACTTATGAAAAAATGTGAGAATCCATTGTATGGCTGTGAGACTCTCAAAATGTTGAAAAACCGTGAGTTTCACGGGTAAACCTTGAGACTTGACATCCATGCTTTCCTAAAACCATGCTGACTGTCTCCCAGGATACTGTTACCATATAGGTAATTTTCCATTTTGGATCTTATTATAGTTTCCATAAGTTTACATATAATAGAAGTCAGGCTTATTGGTCTGAAGTTACCTGGTTCGGTTTTGTCTCCCTTTTTCTGGATCGTAAAAAATACTTATTTTAAATTATTTATTTCAGCAATTTTTTTGCAAAACTCAAAAAATGCTAATTCAAAAGTATTCACACCCTGACAAGGAAAATTAAATTGATAGCCAGTTGAGGCACCTTTAGCAATAATAACCTCTTTTAAGCGATTAGGATATTTGTCAATGAGCTTTTGACATGATTCTTTAGTGATTGTTGACCATTCTTCAACGCAAAATTGTTCCAGTTCATTCAAATTCTGAGGACTTCTCATGTGCACAGCCTTCTTCAACTCATACCAAAGATTCTCAAATCAGGACATTGACTAGGCCATTCCAGAACCTTTTTTATTCTTCTTTAACCATTCCAAAGTAGATCTTGATGTGTGCTTTGGATCGTGTAGTGTTGGAACGTCCAGTTGCGCTTTAAAATAAGTTTTATAGCAGAGGGTCTCAGATGATTGGCCAATATCTTTTGGTATGCTATGGAATCCATTTTACCATGTATTAGAGGGAAAACAGCCCCATAAAAGGATATTACCATACCCATGCTTGACAGTAGGTATGGTGTTCTTTTCTTTGTAAGACTCACCCGACTTTCTCCAAACGTAACGACTATCTTTTACTACCCGGATATTGATTTATTAAATTTGAGAATTTAAAGAACGTAGCAAATATGACAATACACTTGTAAGCGCGGGTCTCTGGCCGGTGTAATAAAGAGAACGTTAAAACAAGCTTTAAGCCTTTTCTTAACTGACAGGATATCAATATTTTACAGAAAACAATTTAGTGATCAAGAACAGCACTTTATTGTTACAACCAAAACAGACACACATGTCCAACTAACTGTTTTGCGACTGCTGTCAAAACCCAGCTCGCTCAGTTTACGGTAGCTATTGCGACAGTCCATAATGTAATAGCGGTGCTGTACTACTGCATTAGTTTTAAAACTGAACATAACAGCCATGTTAACAACAACAACAACAGCAACAATGGAATATGGCCAATAGATGTCATGAAGAATCTCACAGCATGAAGCACATTTAATATTAAAACAGAGATGTTTATTATTACAATGTTTCCAGTACTGAAAAAGGTTACACAAGTCTACAGATCTGAAGGGACTAATTGTATGTGTACCATATAGTATTTATATATATATAATGCACTTAAAATATACAGATTTTTTTCTTTTCTTTTTTCTTTTTTTCAATTACCTGAAAGATTCGGGTACTCGGGTATTTCTGGATTTTCTAGCTATGCCGTATCACATGACTTTTCAAATACATCCTGGATTCGATTTGAACCAAACATTCATGTTTGTTCTGGCTCTCAGGTATTACTGGAAGTGATTGGACAATAAACTATAACTGCCTATTTTGGACGGGTAATTTAAACGTTGAGCTTGAACTGATCGCTCTTACACACTCTTTGCGCACTCTGACATCACTTGGATTCTTCTGCCCTGGAAAATAACAAAAGAACTGCTGCCGCTGACGACACCATATTACTACGCCTGAAATTATTTTAAAATGTTCTTTCCAAATCTATTGGATAAACAGTATAAAGAAAAGGACTTTGCTTTTAAAAAGCTAAAACCAAGTATGATAATTAGTCAGTTTATTGAATTTTCAATGTGCATAGAAAGTACAGGATTCATCTGTTTAAAATGTGTATAATGAAATGTGAAATAAATCCATTGTTTGAACATATCTTGAATTCTTAATTTGATAGACTTTATTAATTTATTTCTGAAAGTTTGGGATATATTTCAAATCCTGATCAAATACCATATTTCATATCCTCAAATGAGGACACTAAGCAGGAGGGTTGCTGATGGGTAGGACCAATTTCTATTTAAGATGTAGTAAGACCTCACCTAGAATATTGTGTTCAGTTCTGGTCACCTCGTTACAAAAAGATATTGCTGCTCTAGAAAGAGTGCAAAGAAGAGCGACCAGAATTATCCCAGGTTTAAAAGGCATGTTGTATGCAGACAGGCTAAAAGAATTGAATCTATTCAGTCTTGAACAAAGATAACTACACGGCGATCTGATTCAAACATTCAAAATCCTAAAAGGCATAGACATTGTTGACCCAGGGGACTTTTTTGACCTGAAAGGACCAGGTGTCACAAATGGAGATTAGATAAAGGGGCATTCAGAACAGAAAATAGGAGGCACTTTTTTACACAGAGAATTGTGAGGGTCTGGAACCAACT
The DNA here is from genome assembly GCF_902713425.1 of Acipenser ruthenus. NCBI lineage: Eukaryota > Metazoa > Chordata > Actinopteri > Acipenseriformes > Acipenseridae > Acipenser > Acipenser ruthenus. Next base: position 47,644,450 of record NC_081189.1, read on the forward strand.
CCCCAGTAATGTTGTTGAAGCTGACACCCTGGGATCCTTCAAGAAGCTGCTTGATGAGATTCTGGTATCAATAAGCTTAACAGGCGGAAGACAGATAATAGATAGATATACATTTGTTTATGTTCCAGGTGCATTTATTTGGCCTCATGCAGTTGTCTGAGAGTCCAGTAATTAAAATGCAAAAGAAGCAAGGGACATGGTGGCAAAAATCCTCAACGACAACAATTATGTCTTCGGCATTGGCATATATTTTGCTTGTGTTGAAAGATACACAGTGACTCCATTATTTTTGTTCTAGCTTTCAAAACACTACATTTCAAGAGGAAGCTCTGCTCTATATGACAAGTAAATGTCTACTTCCTTGCATAGTTTCTAAAACAAAAGGATATTTACTATGCTATGTACTTGCACAACTATCAAACCACATTCCTTAATGATAAAAGCTTGTTAATAACTACAACAAAATAACTAGCTTTTAACTATAACAGATGCACCAGCTAAGTTCCTGTTTTAGATAGACAAAGTACTACATTATGTATTACAGTTATGTCAAGTCTTATGGGCATGCTATCTCACGCATTCCTAAGATTCTCACACATTTTGAGTAAATGTTAATGGTGTCAATTAAGTGCAGTTAAATCCGTGATTTAACAACATAGACCATTTTGAGTAAAAATATAATGATAAAAAAAAAAAAAACTCAGGGGCTGCAAGAGACAACAGTACATGCTGTGCCTCGGGCACGGGACTTAGAGCATGGAAAGCCATTCTCCAAGCCTGTGTACTTTGGTAACCATGGCGACTACAGGCATTCTTTACATGCGCAAGAGGAGAGAGGAGGTTGGGTGTGTGTGTGAGTGTGTGTGTGTGTGTGTGTGTGTGTGTGTGTGTGTGTGTGTGTGTGTGTGTGTGTGTGTGTGAACACTTGACTGTCAAAATAAGTATGAGCTTGCCCAAAAAAACAAGCAGGACTTGATCAAAAGTTTCTCATATTACCCGCTAATATACAAAGCAAATAATATTTGTACAGTAAAGTGTTTTTCAAAACGCTGATCACTAGGACAAGGTGATATGCAAAATAAGAATATTGTTGCGTGCGCCCTTATGGAAAAAACATATATTTTTAATATATGGTAGAAAAGTATGATCCTTATATTTTTCATATATTAAATTATTACTTTTCACAAATTTTTACAAAAGAGGATACGGACAACATGCCCCACATGACGACCTGTTCTTATCCAGTTTTAAATAGCTTTAGCATAACAGAGGCAGAAGTGTTAAAGGGACTTGGAGTTCTTAAAATAAACAAATCTCCTGGGCCGGATGAGATCCTCCCAATAGTACTCAAAGAAATGAAAGAAGTTATTTACAAACCGCTAACCAAGATCATGCAACAGTCTCTTGACACAGGGGTTGTACCGACAGACTAGAAAATTGCAAACGTAATACCGATCCACAAAAAGGGAGATAAATCCAAACCAGGTAACTACAGACCAATAAGCCTGACTTCTATTATATGTAAACTTATGGAAACTATAATAAGATACAAAATAGAAAATTACCTATATGGTAACAGTATCCTGGGAGACAGTCAGCATGGTTTTAGGAAAGGGAGATTGTGTCTCCCTTTCCTGTATTACTTGTATTGTAACGCTTGAAATGTTTTTGCTTACGATTGTAAGTCGCCCTGGATAAGGGCTTCTGCTAAGAAATAAATAATAATAATAATAATAATAATAATAATAATAATAATAATAATATTTGAGGATGCAACATCGACAATATATAATTGCAAAGCATATGACAGGTGTAAGGTAATGCATGCAGGCAATAAAAATGTGCATTGTAAATATCATATGGGAGATACTGAAATTGAAGATTCAAGGGAAGCAATGTTAAAACTTTACAATGCATTAGTAAGACCTCTAGAATATTGTGTTCAGTTCTGGTCACCTCGTTACAAAAAGGATATTGCTGCTCTAGAAAGAGTGCAAAGAAGAGCGACCAGAATTATCCCGGGTTTAAGGCATGTCGTATGCAGACAGGCTAAAAGAATTCAGTCTTGAACAGAGAAGAGAAGACTACGCGGTGATCTGATTCAAGCATTCAAAATTCTAAAATGTATTGACAATGTCAACCTGAAAAAAGAAACAAGGACCAGGGGTCACAAATGGAGATTAGATAAAGGGAGATTCAGAACAGAAAATAGGAGGCACTTTTTTACACAGAGAATTGTGAGGGCCTGGAACCAACTCCCCAGTAATGTTGTTGAAGCTGACACCCTGGGATCCTTCAAGAAGCTGCTTGATGAGATTCTGGGATCAATAAGCTACTAACAACCAAACGAGCAAGATGGGCTGAATGGCCTCCTTTCGATTGTAAACTTTCTTATGTTCTTATATATAGAAATTGGGCGATCCAGTGCTTTACAGGTTTAACAGTATTAGTACTTCAATACAGTAATATAAATATGGTTATCATATTTTTAGCTCTTAGGCTATAAAATGCAAACAGCTAAAAACGCCCACCGCTAAATTCTAGAACATTCAATATATATCACTCTCTTAAGACTAAAACATAATTTCTATACCTTATAGCAATGCATCAATATAATAGAGATATTAAATTCAAATATATGCTTACCTTCCAGTATATGGAAGTGTAGTGTAGGATATATTGAAAAATAAGAACTGTCATCAAAAGGCAGAGACTTGTGAATACGACCAAACAGCAATCAGTTTTTCAGAGATCTTCAGAGCATGGGCCACACCTTGGTTTTTATAGAATTTTCCCTCCATTGAATACATCTGGAGTCCCAATTAAATCTGATCATCAGTCTGTTTTGACAGTTCCTATCTTTGAGTTAATGATATTTTCTAGAAGGATCCGGTCAACTCTGTTTTCAGAACTGATTGAATATAACTTTTTGCCAAAAAACATTGAAACATGATTTCATCGCTCTCTTTTTTGAACTCCTCCTTTAACTAAAAAGTCAGGTGGACCAAAGTTCACAGAATCCTTGCTATAATATAATACACGTATCTGTATATATATATGAGAGATGTTTTTAATATGTAACACCAGCTCTATTTGATTATATTTAGGTTGGTCAAAAAATATATGTCTCTCTTAGCCGCATATTATGTTACCTTTTCAGTGTGTTATCAATGGGTCAGTTTAACTTCATATACAAATGTGTGTTAACAAAGTATTTGACAAAGACTGCCTTTGAATAAGCATACAGTGGTCAGTTCAATTAGTTTCATTTAAATTTAAGCTATAATACACATGTTAAATATAATAGCCTTGTATAAACTGGTACCATGCTTGGACCAAGCTTGACCTCTCTCTCTGTTTCTAAAAATTCGCCTGCACAAGCAGGTTTCAGACACCCTGTTTACTTGCCAAGGCTAGTGTTTTAATTAATATGAAACTCCAGTGTAAGCACTTTAACAAATTCACCGCATGAAGTAATTTTTTGGCCAATTCAAGAGACACCTGGACCGATATCTTTTCAGATAATACCAAAAAAACGCTTACATCCTCATTTTTATAACTCAGCTCTCATTATTTTCTTATAATATAATGAGATACATACTCCTGTCTTTCTTAAAGCACCTTCCATTGGTTATCATTCAAGGTTGGCAAATCCCGCTTTTAAGAGCCAACACCGAATTCTGCTTTGAGGTGCCAAAGACTAAGTTTTATTTTTTGAAGGTCTAATGCAGAATTATACTGTGTGTCTGAAATAAAATATTTCACTTTACAGTTTCCCTGTAAATAAATATCTTTGTTTCTTACTGCAGTAAAATCTTTATTTAAGCTAAACATGTATATTCTTTGGTTTCATTGATATTATAATGTCTAGACTTTTTGTTTAGTTGGAGAAACTGTACTAATTCTTAAATCGATTTTGTCAGTACCATGCTTCTGTTATAATAAACTTTTACTATGTTATTTCAACAGTTTATATTTAAATGGCATTATAAGATGCATTTCTAGTTAAGTTACTTCAGTATAACAGTTGCCCCAGAAACTGTAATATTATTTTACTCCATTGATTTTAATGGAAGGTCCAGGTATTTATATCTAACTACAGGCTAGCATTAATATACCAGAATGCCATAGTGCTACAGTGACTGAACTAAGTCTGACCTTCTTCACTGTTCATACAAAATCAAGTCAAAGCAAGTTTTAAGACAGCCTTTGCTTTTTGCCAATTTTAGGGTTGATTAATATGAAACACTATCGTAAGCATTTTTCAGTACTCGTTATTTCAAACCAATATCTAACTGAACGTATTAACACGTCCTACTCTTTCCATTCCCATCTCTTCCTGCCAGGTTCTAATTCATTTCTGTTATATATAGAAAATGATTATTGTAAGATAAACTCCTATCTTCTGTTATCCGAAAGGTATTTCAGTTCGTTAATATTAATGAGATCGCTCATTATAGAGATGATCTTGGCTTTTAAACCGCTGACCATCAATAATCCCCACTTCATCGGCCCAAACCAATGAGTCATCTTCAACACTGCTTTTACTACAAGCAGGTGAGAATGAGGTTACAACATGAGTTGTATTCCTTCAGCAAGTTTACTGTTAGAGTTACAGTTCATACTTTAAATGATTTTATAACATGTAGTTCTAATTCAGATATGTCAATATAGCAATCTCTTATAAACTGCAATTCTATTTTACTTCATTTTAATTAGCAGCAAATGCAACCTTGAATATTAAAACTTAGGACTGCTCATACATTTACTTAATGTTATTATATTAGGTTTTTATTGATTTAAATACTTTTGTTTTTTCTTACTATAATCAAACCTAGTTAGATTGTTTCTAGCATTTTAACTGTGCTCCACAGATTCTACCATTCTGCTCTCTCTGGATCAGAATGTTTTGAGACTCTGAGTCTAATTTAAAAAGATGCTTTTGTCTGATAAGGTTGGTTTGGAACTTTCAGCAGGTCAGTCTGACCTTCAATGCAATGAACTCCTTCTCACAGGCCTTACACAGATCTGCTAATAATATTTTCTAATAGTTGTATATTCTTTAAAACACATTACAGTCATTACAATATTTGTTGCAGTTTCACAAATTTTCAATTTGTATCCCAAAGATCAGCCTGCTTCCAGTAGCTGTGACAGTCTTTGGTCAGTTTCTGATACCTGCAGAAACCTAAATCTTGTTAGCTGGGCTCCCATCTCTGCATTTTCATTCCCATTGTCAGTGGGCAAACACATTTTAACTGAATCTGGGTCCATCAAAAAACCACACACCCTTGCAACAGAGGCCTTCCATGCAAAAGGATCTAATGACTTATGGCTCAAAAGGGACGTGCCAGAACCGTCTGTGACACAACCCTTGGCATCTCTTAGATAGATAGATAGACATAGTGACTATAACTGTGTCCAACTACCCTCTCCCCTAAGCATCACACTCACCACAGGTTTCCCTAAACACAAATAATATAGGTGAGCTTTTCAGCTTCCAATGCAAGCCAGAATGACATACAAACAACACATTGTCACTGGTAGAATTTATAATATGGTTACTGTCAGCCTTTTACAATGTCATAAAACTAAAATAATACCATTTTACTACATTATTTTTGTGGACATTTGTTAATATAAAATGTTTATACTTAACAATAATATAAACTAGTTATAAACATACTGTTTCAGCAAGACAAAAAGTGTATTTTATTTTAAAAACATGTAGATATTTAAATGCCAGACCCTTCCCTTTACTTACACATAACAGTATATTTAAAGTGCACTGTAACTCTGATTTCCATTTAATCAATGCCAAACTTAGTCCTACGTGAATGTGGCTGCAGATTCTGAATTGGTTTGCCGATATGATATTTATGTGCTGCACCTTTACATTATTTTGACGGTGTCACGGTTCCCTTTCAATTCAAAGATGACTGCCAAAACAATACTTTTGGGATATGCCTGCTTGTCAGGTATTTACTGAGCATTTTATATCAAAGCTGCCAATAGGCCCCTCCAAATATACTGTATGTGTATGTGTCACAAAGACGGCCGGAGTGGGTGGTGTCAGACCAGAGCCAGGAAGTAACACACAGAGACTTGGATTTTGGTTAAGCTGAGCGCGTGATCGCGCTCAGCATTTAATCATTAACAGCACAGAAAATAAAAAGGTTTGCAACAAAAACACAGGACACAGCACTTGAGCCAAAATAAACAGACAAACAAAACGAACTACACAGCCAAACACGGTGAGCTTCTTTTACTACTTATTTTACTTTTACAATTCCCTCCGTCTCCTAACCCGTTCTCCACTCACCGAACACCAACCCCCAGTGAGTGAAAACATGCAGCTTTTATGCAGTTGTACCGAGATTCGATTGCTAGTCAATCATTCAATTGGAATCTCGGTACAACTGCACGTGAATTAATTAAAGTGCAATTCCCCGTGCTCACATATTATTACTTTTTGCTTGCACGTGATGTGATGTGCCATCCCCGTGCCTAAATACAAATATACAATTTACACACACGTGAAACACAGACCCGCTTATATCCCGTGTACCAAAGCTTATACACCAACATTTACACACAACACGTAACATATAACATACACAGGGGGGGCACTTTTTATGATATAAAATAATACAGTTTTTTTGCATATTTCAAGGCCTATGGTGTGCTGCATGTCAATATAAAACAAACAAAAAAATGTAAATAATATTTTAAAATTAATAGTTGTAATAAGAACATAAGAAAGTTTACAAACGAGAGGAGGCCATTCATCCCTTCTTGCTTGTTTGGTTGTTAGTAGCTTACTGATCCCAGAATCTCATCAAGCAGCTTCTTGAAGGATCCCAGGGTGTCAGCTTCAACATCATTACAATACCTTACATTGCACGGTAATGTGGGTTTAATCGCACAGTACTGGAAATACGATTCATGTAGCCCATTGACAAATAGTCTTGCTGTTCACTTCTTTGGTTATTTATGATGTCTGTTTAATGTAAGTTACTCCTAGCCATTTACTTTATCAAATATATCCAGTTAACACGCAAAGGAGAAAAAAGAACACACAGACTGAATTAGATGTTACGATTGCCTTTCTTTTTTATATTAGGTATTCCCGATGACTTGTAAAATGTTGGTACATGACTACACATTTGAACAAGTCTGTTTCATTAGCGTCCTCCTCGCTTGCAGTATTTAAACCTATAGATTCTGACATTCACAGAACAAAATGGGAACTCGGGGAAATAATGAAATACCGGTAATAATAATAAACTTTTTTTTTTTATTCAGTTCTTTTTTTTATTCCGTTCAAGTTTTTAAATACGTTTTCCCAAAACAACATGTAACCCCCCCCCCCCCAGTAGTATTTATTTAACTTACAGGCTCTCAGACTCAGTGTGCTCTACCGGTACTGTATGCTGTTCTTTTTCAAACTGGTTGACTGTGACGGAGCAGCTCAATGATGCAAAAAGCCAAATTAATACCGGTGCAGATTACAGTCCAGTTGGGTCTCCAGCTGGACGACAGAGTAGCTGCCATTTGCAACTGTCTGGCACTGTTTCTACTAGGATCAACAGTATGTGAAGTAGTGGTTAGGGCTCTGGACTCTTGACCGGAGGGTCATGGGTTCAATCCCAGGTGGGGGACACTGCTGTTGTACCCTTGAGCAAGGTACTTTACCTAGATTGCTCCAGTAAAAACCCAACTGTATAAATGGGTAATTGTATGTAAAAATGTGTAAAAAAATAATGTAATTGTATGTAAAAATAATATGATATCTTGTAACAATTGTAAGTGGCCCTGGATAAGGGCGTCTGCTAAGAAATAAATAATAATAATAATAATAATAATAATAATAATAATAATAATAATAATAATAATAATAATTGGTGTTGTGCCAAAAATTACTGGGTCTGATGGCTGCAGCTTCGTCAGCCATCCAACTGGGGTTACTTCACATGCGCCCGCTTCAAGCGTGGCTCAATGTCTTTCGGCTACACCCCAAGCACGACAGACACCATCAGCTGACAGTGTCTCATCTGTGCTGGAAAGCGCTACACTGGTGGAGGCAAGCCCCTCACCTGAGCGAAGGCGTACATCCATCAAGTGGTGACGACAGACGCATCCAACTCCGGTTGGGGGACAGTCTGGACAGGCAGAGCAGTCCGCAGATCCTGGTCAGGTCACTGGACATCCCTGCACATAAATGTGCTAGAGCTGAAAGCAGTTCACCTTGCGCTGCAACATTTCCTCCCTGTGCTCCGCAACCAACATGTTCTTGTCCGCATGGATAACGTATCGCCAGGGAGGGCTTTGGTCCCTGTGGTTACACCGCATAGCCTTTTAGCTGTTGATCTAGGCACAGACACTTCCTGTCCCTCCAGGCTGTACATCTCCCGGGAGTGGTCAACTGGGCAGTTGTGGGTCTGGCCCCTGAATGGGGTGCATTGGTGCATGGCCAGAGGCCACGAACCCATTTATTGCCCTATAGCAATTATTTTACAGTTTCTGCAAGATCTGCTAGAGGCGGGTAAATCCCCCTCTACATTAAAAGTGTACCTAGAAGCCATATCTGCATGCCATGTCCCCATTGACTCAGTATCCCCAGGTGCTCATATACTGGCTATCCATTTTCTAAAGGGTGCTCGACGGCTACTTCCTCCTAGAAAAGACATCCTCCCCGAATGGAGTCTAGACGTGGTACTGGAGGCTCTCACTAAGGCGTCGTTTAAGCCCATACATTCCACAGAGTTGAAATATCCCTCTATGAAGACTGCCTTTCTATTATCTATCACCTCCACTCAGTGGGTCAGTGAGCTACATGCATATTTGGGACAATGGAAACAGGGTATCGTTGCGCACGAACCCTGCTTTCCTCCCTAAGGTGATTACAGCTTTTCACTTGAATCAGTCAGTGGAACTAGAGGCTTTCCATCCCCCTCCCTTTGTGAAGGAGTCAGATAGGAGATTGAATTCCCTCTGCCCGGTCCGGGCATTGAGAGGTTATGTGGATAGAACGAGAGCGGTGCGTCAGTCTGATTAGCTCTTCGTCTGTCATTACCGTTTACCCGTAACAGAAACAAATATTAAACTTAATTTCTTCAACAACGCGTTTGTTATCTTTTGTTTTTCTCTCCAGTTCCACACACATGTACCCTTCTTCCATACACCTCTCCCAGACGGGTTGAACCTGTCCCCTTTTAAAGGGCTTGTAATTACCTGATTTAAGTCCACCTGCCAACAATAAATCAATTAACTGGGCCAACAAGCCAAACCCTGTGGCCTTCTGGGCAATGTAGTTTCTTCCTGACTCCCTTGTAGTCAGGCCAAGACCTCTAGTGGTTGTACAGTGAAATCACAGGGCATAAAGCTCTTTCCATACTCAAGCTTATATAGTGCCCTTGAATTACTTTATTACAATATATATATATATATATATATATATATATATATATATATATATATACTGATAATACTAACAATAATAATAATAATAATAATAATAATAATAATAATACAAATAAATTACAAAAATAGCGGACAAGGGGTGGGACTCCCCGTCACAGCCTTCAATAGGCACTAGGGTCCTCGAGGTTGCACACTCACACCACCAACACTAGATGGCGGTAGCGAGATGTCCCTCATATACTGTCCGCTCATTCTCCCTCGCGACGGCTTTGGTATACTTTCCCAAAAGTATTGTTTTGGTGGTCAGCTTCGAATTGAAAGGGAACAATAGGTTATGGATGTAACCCTTTCGCCAAGATAAGCACCAACTAAGATGCAACTTTACAGTAAACTAATGTGATCCATCTTTGTCTCCATCCATTTGCATTTCCTTCCATATGATGATGTAGATATCCTTCTGCCTGGTGCTGATGGCTGAAGTGTAATGCTGGCTCCAGGGATCAGCTTATTTTGCCTCCCTAGCGCATCAGCACATACAACGGCTACAATGCTGGCTCCGGGGATCAACTACAGTGCGATCTCCCCTGAGCATCAGCATGACAACCATCTGGATTGAGCTAAGTAGGGTACATCTCTGGCGTCTTCAAGTGGGCAACAGACTGGTGGTATGCAGCACAGGTTAAAGAAACGCGCTGGACAAGGGAAAATAATGTGTCAGCTGTCAAAGTGAATATGAGAAATGCAGTGAGTGATGAAGCCAATTTGCTTAAAAAAATTAAAAGCAGACCGGACATATCCATCAATGGATTTAGGAAATCTGGAATTTATGATGCGATCAGAAACTCTGAGGCTGTGTAAACTGTGCCTGGAACTGTGGTACCTGTAGGACTGTTCTTTATTAGGTTAAGCAGTTCTGTTTTGTTTATTTTATTATTTTTATTCATTTATTTATTTATTTTTTTCAAAAGGGATTAATTAAGTAGCAGCCAAAATTGTTTATGCAAGACATAGAAAATCTGTAACAATGGTGCAAATTTGCTTTGGATTGTTATTGTCGATACGTGCAGATACTACTATCCACCGTGTATAATTTATTTTAACATGAACAATATGTTAAAATAAATTAGTTCTGCACCATTTTAAAAAAGCTGATTTTGCCAGTGGCTTTATTGTTAAAGTTTTCACACGTGCAATACTGTCCTACAATTACTACATGTTATTGTGATCATTCCACTGTGTTATGTTAATTAACCATAGAGATTTAGCAAATGCCTATCGTTAAAGTGTACTACAGTTAGTAATCCTTTCCAATTACTGATATCTTAAAACTGAAGGGCCATATAAGAACTATAAATACTGTAACTCATTTTTAGAAGGTCTTTGTTGTTCTCCAAGTCGTTGCAGTGACATTGTAGATGTTATAACGAGTTACTGTAAAGCTGATACTGTTTTAGCAGACACATTTCATTAAGTAAACATCTATTTGAATGTTTTTTAGATTAAGTAGAAATACAAAACTGACTTTTCTATGTAAACCTGCTAAGTGATAAATGCCAATTCAAAAATCGTCAAAATCTACCAAGGTAGCAAATCTGCAAATTTAATACCAGCTAAAATGTCCAGTTATACGGTACATTTGTTGCTTAAAGGATTTCCACTATCTTATTAGAAATGTACTGTTTAGCACTGATCTGTACATTCTACTTTGCCCTCGGCATTTGAATAATGCTTTACGTTACATTGGTCTGCGTGTGACTAAATATATAACCTTTACAGTAAAATATGGGTTACTTATGATATATAATAAAGCATTAAGCTACGAGAGGGGTGGGTTACCATGGATATTGTCACTGCTTGGTGCGTTGTTAGGGACGAGGTGTAGCCGAGTGCCTGCAGCCAACCAAGCAGTGACAATATACACAGTAAACCACGTCCTCAAGCACCTTAATGCTTTTATAAAATGGATTTACTAACGTAAATACAAGAGAAATAGTTTCAGAAGATTTATTAAGAAATTTGAAGGATAACCTTCTGCAACAGTAAATAGTTCCTATGAACTATTTGATACTCAGGTAAGATTTTTCTTTATTTGAGTTGCAATTTTCTGTACTGGACACTTCAACTGACTGAGTTTCCAAACCAGCGGACCAAAAGGAACCATTGAGTATAATTCCAGTTGCATTTTCCTTTCATGGAACTAAATTAATTAATTGTAACACATTCACATAGAATTGAACTGTTAATGATTTAGTCTGCACACTCTGCATGTGAAATAACTTTTAACTGAAACTTGATGAAGTAACTATAAGTAATCTGCCTCATATTGCTGTATGAAGAAGTTTTTTTAAAAGTAAACTTGCCATATCTTTAATCTATATACCATTAATAAGCTTAATGTGTTGGTTGTGCTTGAATAACCGCACTTCTAGGGGCTAAAGGCACTCTTACCCTTACTACGCCCCTGGGCGTGCGGTTATTCTAGCACAACCAACACCCTGTTGTGTCTTCTTGATTACTTTAACCAAATATATGCGTGCATGTATGTATAAACATTGTATATTTAGTGGTAGCCTTTAGTAACATTGAAAAACCTGAACCAAATTTGTGTACATTTTGACTCATTTTGTCTCTTTTTACCGACAAACAACCAATAGTGTCATAGTTTTTAACGTCTATTATTATTATTATTATTATTATTATTATTTATTTCTTAGCAGACGCCCTTATCCAGGGCGACTTACAATCGTAAGCAAAAACATTTCAAGCGTTACAATACAAGTAATACAATAAGAGCAAGAAATACAATAACTTTTGTTCAAGTAAAGTACAAGTTTGACAAACCACAATTCAATAATACAGCAGGTAATAGTGATAGTTACATCAGGATATGATTAAATAGTGATAGTTACATCAGGATGTGATTAAATACAAAGTACTACAGGTTAAAAACTTGGCAGATTACAGTATTCTGAAGTACAGGATTAAATGCAGTAAAATAGGGGCTGATAAGAGCAAAATAAAGCACATTTACATGAAGGGTGATAGTGTCCCAGGATACAAACAGAGGAGTTCTACAGGTGCTCTTTGAAGAGGTGAGTCTATTAATAACTATTAATAACGTTTGTTAATATTTATTATTTAAAGTTGCCATGACACAATGTCTGTAAAATAATTCTGACCATCACAAACAGGCTTTTCAGGCTCAGAAATCATTTGTAAAAAAAAAAAAAAAAAAAAAAAAAAACCTACTGTGATGGGGTGCAGCCTATTTTGTGGTGGTTCTGTGTTTTTTGTATTGTTAGAGTGGATGTGAGTGAGTTTGGGGTGTGGTTCAGTGAATTTATGTGTGAGGAATGTGTGGAATGTGCCTGGGCTAATGAGGTGTGAATTGCCCAATTAGCCCAGGCACCTGTATAAAAGGGAGTGGTTGGGTATGTTAGGAGGAGAGTGTTTGTTAGGAGGAGAGTGTTTGTTAGGAGGTGAGTGTTTGGAACAGTGAAAAGACGTGTGTGAGAGAGTGAGTGATTCTTTCTGTATAGTTTATGTTTAAAGCCTGTTTTTGTGTTCGTCTTTTTGGTTGGCCACCGTGCCTTTTTATTTGTGTTTTGTTAATTAAAATATTTTGGTTTCACTGCACTTTCTGTCTCTGAGTCTTCCCTCTGCTGCTATCCTGCCACACCTACGTAGACAGGACATAGCTACTGTACTAATTTTCTGGCTTGCACGTTCGATTGCTAGAAATATCAAGAGCACAATACTGTATATACTGCATGATTATTTGTACCGAGATCTGATGGTATTGTGTTACTGTAGTACAGTATACTGCAGTTCTGACAGAGCTAGGCTGACTGAGAAATATGTCCGGGTTTGGTCTGTGGAAAAGGTGGCAACCCTAATCACAATCGCCCTCGTAGTCAAAGTCTGTTTCCAAAGTTTCAGTTTCTCTGTACACAATTCCAAAAGTATTTCGCTCAGACCCAATCTCCAACTGTCTCCTTCACTACACCCTCCGAGTGTTGTAAAACCCAACCCTTTTAAAAAAGGTAACACAACTACGTACACACACAGGCTAAATGCGGTTGTGAGTTCACCTTTTGCTCTTAATACAGTTTGTATACACACACAGTTCGGTTACAAAAGGAAGCGACAACCGCACTAGTTAATCCTTTTCAGAGCAAGTATCGAGTGTGGTTATTAATTCAGTTTGGTTAGTTAATGCGCACTAACTGTGTGTGTGTATTACAACCGCACTAACACAATTCGTATCCCCAAACGCCACAGTGTGACCACAACTCGTTTTTCCACCGATACCAAACGTCTCATCTTTGTGTTTTGACACTCCAGGAACTGTCTCAGTAAATGACAAAGACGCATATATGACTGCTTAGACATGCGTACATTTTTAATCCAGTCATTTGGAAACCAGGCTTCTGGTCGGAAGATCCCGCAAATGTTTCGATCTACCGTCATGGTACTGCAGATCGTTGCCACTGTATTTATCAGTGCAGAAAAAGCTAAACGGCGTCTCCGCTGGTTTTGCAGAAAAGAACATAGCTGTGCTTGACGAGCTCTCGATCGATTACGTACAATACTTTCTACCAAAAGCATAAACAAAAACACAGCCTCCATCATGGGGTTTCCATGCGGGTCAATTTACACGTGAAATGGCGATGCGCGAGGCACGTTTGGGAGAATTACTTGGGTAAATCAGGTTTGTGGCCGAAAAAATGGCCAAAGAGAGTGTAAATGACGAAACACACGGGAAAACCACACCCAGGTTTGCATGGAAACCCGCATTTCACGTGTAAATGTTAATGAGCGTGTTTATCCTACAACTATAAATATTGCAAGGGAGCAGGTCAGTTGTTACTGTGGATTCCAAGACAGCAGAAAGTAGTGGCTGATGGGCGATTTTATGGTTAGCAGTGGAGTAGTTCACCTTAATGCTAATGCGGGTGGTCTTTTTTTATTATTGTTCTGGTCTGTCATGTTGTATATGCCTTGTGGGTTTACAGTTTTGTATAAAACCACTTACCACAAACTGCTTTATGCATTTGTTATAACTGTTTGAGAATACCCTTGCTGTAAAAACTACGCTAAAGTTAAACACGAAGAGCAAGTGAGCTGCTTAACTGAATTACTTCCCATCCTTTTTTTGATCCCAGCTATGTCCAAAGACAACTAGCATCTGCCCTCCACGTTAATAAATATAGTTTGTGAACTGGATGTCATAAGCCAGATCGATTGCCCAAAACAGCGCAACAACATCCAAGTTGTTGATGCCCTCTCAGAACTGACCAAATAAAATTGCAAATTAACGTATTGATTGTGTTTTATTTGTTTTCATCATTAATATTTAACACAGCAGTATATCCAACACAACTTAAAAGAAAGGAGAGCATCTCTGACAGCACGAGCCTCCTCAAATTGAAATACAATTTGGTCAAGAGCAGTAAAACACATTATTAACCAAGCAGGCACAGGGTATTTTGCTTTATTACAGCAGCTTAGATTCACTTGTGTACCAGTTCTCTGAGCATGGAAACCACATTTTCACAAAATGTCCCTAGTAATCTTCAAAAACAGCATGAGTACTTTACGTATGCATAGCTAATTTACATATCAACCCCCACCTTTCCCATTCATTTGCATGACGTTGGGTGAAAAGACCGGTTTATTCGAGTAAAATAATCATTTACAGGTTATTTTTATCAACTCTTGTTAGTTATAACCCCCAAACACTTTACATTTGCATACGTTGTTTACCAACCAGTTTGTTTATGTTATTTTTCTTAATTCAACACATCATGCCGTGATAAAGTATTTGCCCCCTGTCTGATTTTCTGCATTTTTGCATATTTTTGACACTGAATGTTATCAGATCTTCAACCAAAACCTAATATTAGATAAAAGGGACCCTGAGTGAACAAATAACACAAAAAATTGATACATATTTCATTTATTTATTAAAGAAAGTTATGCAACACCCAATGCCCCCGTGTGAAAAAGTAATTGCCCCCTTAGACTCAATAACTGGTTATGCCACCTTTAGCAGCAATAACTGCAACCAAATGCTTCCTGTAGTTATTGATTAGTCTTTCACAGCTCGTGGAGGAATTTTGGCCCACTCCTCCATGCAGAACTGCTTCAACAGTGACATTTGTGGGTTTTTGAGCATGAACTGCTCATTTCAGGTCCTGCCACAACATCTCAATAGGGTTTAGGTCTGGACTTTGACTAGGCCATTCCAAAACTTTAAATTTCTTGTTCTTCAACCATTCTGATGTAGACTTGCTTGTGTGTTTCAAATCATTGTCTTGCTGCATGACCCAGCTGCGCTTCAGCTTCAGCTCACGGGCGGATGGCCTGACATTCTCCTGTAGAATTCTCTGATACAGAGCAGAATTCATGGTTCCTTCAATGATGGCAAGGCTTCCAGGTCCTGATGCAGCAAAGCATGCTTTACCGTTGGTATGAGGTTCTTACTGTGGAATGCAGTGTTTGGTTTTTGCCAGACATAACGGGACCCATGTTGGCCAAAATGTTCCACTTTTGACTCATCTGTCCATAGAACATTGTTCCAGAACTTTTGAGGATCATCCAGGTGCTTTTTGGCAAACTTGAGACAAGTATTCATGTTCTTCTTAGTGAGCAATGGTTTCCGCCTTGCTACTCTGTCATGAATTTATGCCCAGTGTCTTTCTGATGGTGGAGTCATGAACACTGACCTTAGCCGAGGCGAGAGAGGCCTGCAGATCCCTGGATGTTGTTCTACGGTTCTTTGTGACTTCCTGGATGATTTTACGCCTTGCTCTTGGAGAGATTTTGGAAGGACGGCCACTCCTGGGAAGATTCACTACTGTCCCAATCTTTCTCCATTTGGACACTATGGCTCTGACTGTGGTTCGCTGGAGCCCCAGAGCATTAGAAATGGCTTTGTAACCCTTTCCAGACTGATAGGCATCAACAACTTTTTTCCGTTCTTCAGGAATTTCTTTTGTTCGTGGCACGATGTGCTTCTAGAACCTGTGTGCTGACAACTTCACTCTGATGGTAAGGGCCAAAGTTAGTCAGATTTATATTGGGCAGGGCTGACCCAAATCAGGCCTGTTTGTTAACCAAAGTACTCAAACAGCTGACCCTAATTATCCCTTTAATTGGGTTAAGTTAACTAGGGGGGGGGCAATCACTTTTTCACACCTGAAGATTGCATGTTTGATTACTTTGCACACCAAACAAATGAAAGAAGCACCAAGCTTTGGTGTCATTTTTTCATTCATACACCCTCTATATACTATTACAACCCACAAAAAAATCTGACCAAATACAATGTGAAAAATGTGCAAAAATGCAGAAAATCAGACAGGGGGCAAATATTTTTTCACGGCACTGTGTGTATATATATATATATATATATATATATATATATATATATATATATATATCTTTTTTTTCAGTAACATAGGCTGTGTCAGGGCAATCATTGATTTTCTGAATGTCTTGTTGCCATGAAATGCAGTGGAGGAACGACTAGTGCTAAACAGGTCATTGCAAGGTCATCTCACTCCAATGAAGCTCTTTCTTTAGTACGTATTTCCAATGCACAGAATACAGTAACCTAATCATGCATACTGGGAGTATGCTCACATAAAATGAATGGAACAGACTAACATTAGATTTATGACTTGCTTGCATTTGTTTATTTAAATTGCACAAGGCTACTGCTACACAGGTAATATAACATGTAAACAATAATGTATTTTATTAAATTAATGTATTTCTGAAAGCAGTTCAATATTTATGGCTCTGTCTGAATCAGAGTTAAATGTCTCAGTTAATATAACAGAAAATGTATCAATATGCCCTTTTTCTCATTTTTATTCTCTCTGGGTCTCCTTTGCAGGCTGTCTCTGCCTCTCGCACACATACAAAATCACTTACTTAGCATTCCTTTATAGTCTCACTTTGAAGTGAGGTAGCAGAGGAGTTATGTGGCCGAGTAGAATAGCAATAGGATATAAATCTTCTCATATCTTAAGGTTAGGTGTTACCGCTAAGTTAAAAAAATAATTAAAAAAAAAAAACATGTTCCAATCTCTCATTAGCAAAACACTTGTCAAATGACTTGTTTTGCTCTGTTTTCCAGACTTTTTTTTAAATGGACTTCATCCGAGTCAGAGTGAAAGAAAAATATGGATAACAATAACAAGTTTGTGAGAATATTATACAAATCATAAGCCACTGTCACACTGCCATGATCTACCAGGGCCAGAACCTACCTGGGCAGGACCCGGTGTCATGCGGGTCGGGTACATGATTTCACACTGCTTTTGATAAAGCAGAGTTGATTTGGGTGACAGACGCAAGTAAACAACAATACGCATATCAATGCTCTGGAAGCAGCTTGTTACTGACGCTTCCATCCAAGCTTCTCTGGATTGAACCATCGGCCCAAATGTTGATTAGAGCAAATGTTTCTTTATCCCTGCTGCAATCTGGCTCATGATGTGTCTCAAATCAACAAAAATATGGATAAACAGAAACGTTCCTTGCAGAAGTGAAACTGTCACACAGGCATGGCTGTTTGTTATTGCTTCGGCTCACGAACGTCCGTCAAGCATTTTATCTCCCTCAGCCCGGGTCAAAGCATGTCAACCCAGATCCTAAGGTGGGTCACTGGGACTAGGGTTGCCACCATTTCCACAGACCAAACCCGGGCATATTTCTCACTCAGCATAGTTCTATCAAAACTGCAGTATACTGTAATACAGTTTAACAAAATACCACCAAATCAATAATCATGTAATATACACAGTATTGTGCTCTTGATATTTCTTGTAATGGCTACTAATGGCTACCGCTGACTATGCAGTGCATATTATGCATACACAAACGCATATAGAGTCACCTCCAAAATTATTGGCGCCCTTGATAAAGATGAGCAAAAAAGGCTGTATAAAATAAACAACACAGCTAATGAGCTATATTTTATGCTCAAATATATGGGAAAACCATATTCTTTTATTCTAATAAAATTGCTCAGAGAAAAAGTTTTTTATTAACAAGTAATAACATTTGTTCTCAAAAAGATAGGTTTCAGAATTATTGGCGCCCCTAAAGATTCTTATAAATAAAATCAAACAAAATTAAATCTGCATTAACATTCTACTTTAAGTTCATTTCAGTCTTAAGGAACTGTATTATGGCCTTCCATGGCTTTCTGTTTCACTGGGGTATAAAAATGAGGTAACACGCATATTAAATCCATTTGTCATCCATCACCATGGGGAAAGGCAAAGAACTCACAAATGAAAAGAGACAAATGGTTGTTGACCTTCATAAATCAGGCAATGGGTACAAAACAATAGGTAAAAAATTAAATATACCACTTACCACTATTAGGGCAATAATTAAGAAGTTCAAAACCACTGGAACACTGGTAAACTTGCCTGGTAGAAGACGCAAGTGTATCTTGACCCCACTCACAGTGAGGCAGATGGTTCGGGAGGCAAAGAGAAATCCAAGGGCCACAGTTGGAGAATTACAGAACTTGGTTGAATCTTGAATCTAGACGCCACCTCCATGCCAATAGGCTATTTGGAAGGGTTGCCAGAAAAAAAGCCTTTATTGAGAGCAACGAACAAACGTAAGCGCCTGGAGTTTGCTGAACGGCATTGGCACTTCAATTGGAACCGGGTGCTATAGTCAGATGAGACAAAAATAGAGCTCTTTGGCCACGCACACCAGCGGTGGGTTTGGCGTTGAAAGGAGGATGCATGTGCAGAAAGTAACCTCATACCTACTGTAAAATATGGTGGTGGATCTTTGATGTTATGGGGCTGTTTTGCTTCCACTGGTCCTGGGGCCCTTGTTAAGGTCAACGACATCATGAACTCTACCCAGTACCAGAACATTTTAGCCAAAAACCTGGTTGCCTCTGCCAGGAGGCTGAAACTTGGCCACAAGTGGATCTTCCAGCAAGACAATGACCTCAAGCACACATCAGAATCACAAAGAAATGGTTAATTGACCACAAAATCAACATTTTACAATGGCCATCTCAGTCTCCGGACTTGAAACCCATTGAAAACCTGTGGTTTCAATTGAAGAGGGCAGTCCATAAGCACAGACCGAAGGATATCAAGGATCTGGAAAGATTCTGTATGGAGGAATGGTCTAAGATCCCTCCCAAGGTGTTCTCCAATCTCATTAAACATTATAGAAAAATACTCAGTGCCATATCCTTGCAAGGGGAGGGTGCACAATGTACTGAAAACAAGGGTGCCAATAATTGTGACACTTTTTTTGGAAATAAATGTATAATTTGAGAAATGTGTAATTTTGGTTGATTCCATTGAATCATTAATAAAGTCAAATATATTCCACATGTTGGAAAATTACAATATAGCTCAGTACTGGTATTATTTATTTTATACAGTCTTTATGGTCATCTTTATCAAGGGTGCCAATAATTTTGGAGGTGATTGTATATGGTTTAATTGCCATAATATATCATAAGTAACCCATATTTTACTGTAAAGGTTATGTATTTAATCACACGCTGACCAATGTAACATAAGCATTATTCAAATGCTGGTGGCACAGTAGAATGTACAGATCAGTGCTAAACAGTACATTTCTAATATAAGATAGTGGAAATCCTTCAAGCAACTGTACCATATAACTGGAAATTCTGGCTGGTATTAAATTTGCGTATTTGCTACGTTGGTAGATTTTGACGGTTTTTGAATTGGCATCTCTTAGCACGTTCACAAAGAAGAATGCCACACAGTTTTGTATTTCTACTTTTAGTTTCAAAAACATTCAGATTCATGTTTACTTAATTAAATGTGTCTGCTAAAACAGTATCTAATTTACAGTAACTCGTTATAACATCTACAATGTCACTGCAGCAACCTGGAGAACAGCAAGAGGGCCTTCTAAAAATGATTTACAATATTTATTGTTCTTATATGGCCCTTCAATTTTAAGATATCAGTAATTAGAAAGGATTACTAACTACAGTACACTAACGATAGGCATTTGCTAACTCTCAGTTTTAAAACTTAGCTATGGTTCATTAACATAACACAGTGGAATGATCACAGTATTGTGTAGTAATTGTAGGACAGTATTGCACGTGTGAAAACTTTAACAATAAAGCCAAAACTAAAACGCTTTACATTTAAAACTGGTTAATAGACTAGCAAGCACTGGAAAAATCAGCTTTTTTTATACAGTGCAGAACTAATTTATTTTAACATATTGTTTAGGCACTTTGCGATACCTGCACGGTGGGTGTCTTAATAGTAGGATCTACACGTCACGACAATAACAATCCAAAGCAAATTTTCACCATTGTTATAGACTTTCTAACAAGTCTGGCATAAACAGTGTTGGCTGCTACTTAAATTAAACCATTGTTAAAAAAAAAAAAGAAATGTAAAAAATAACACAAAACTGCTTAACCTAAAAAAGAACTGTCCTACAGGTACATACCACAGTAGCAGGTTCAGTTTACACAACCTCAGAGTTTCTGATCACTTCATAAATTTCAGATTTCCTAAATCCATTGATGGAAATGTCTGGTCTGCTTTTAATTTTTTTAAGCAAATTGGCTTCATCACTCACTGCCATTCTCATATTCACTTTGGCATCCGACACATTCTTTCCCTTGTTTACCGCTTCTGTAACCTGTGTTGCATACCACCAGTCTGTCAGAGGGCGGGATCGCACACTGTCATGCCACACTCTGATTGGTGGAAGTGTTAATGGCGATCCAATCCAAACCACCAATAAAGTCAAAATAAGTTCCACTCCAAAATATCCCGTTATACCGTATGTCAAAGAAAATATTAAAGGAATGTTGGTGTTTGTTATGCGTTTGACTTAAAACCGGACATTAGGGTGTCCGGCTTTGTTATTTCCCCATGAGCTGCTTCTTGGTATGAAATATGTTTTAATGGTCTTAACCCACAGACAGGGCCAGCCTTAGGCTGTGCAGGGCCCTAGGCGGGGATGATCAAGTGTGGGGTCCAGAACATCAAATGAATGCGATAGTAGCAACCGTATCTTAAAGTTAGTATATAGGTGCATTGTGTAATCATATGCACCTACATATGCTAACGTTAAGATATGGTAAATAATATTAAAATGTTAATTTTTTTTTTTTTCTGGTTGTTTGTTAGACTATCATTTTATATAATTCACAACTTCAAAGCATTCAATTCCAGTCTACTTCAGACACATCACGTATTCTAAAATGACCATGCCCCAGTAGGCCTATTGAAAAATACTTTAATGCCTGACTATAAAGGGGTTCTGACAGGTCGGCGGCAAAAATAACTATGCAGAAAATAAATAAATAAATAAACAAATAATAATAATAATCAAAAAATCCCTCTGACACTTAAGTTGACACTGTATGCAATGCCACTTTTTACAAAACATTTTTACAAAATTAACCCCTGGGCATTATCAAATCTTTTTTTATGTCAGAACATACATTACAAAGCCATTTTTCTAGCTTTAGCAGCAGTAGTCCTTTATCAAATCTGATTATTCAACATTATTGGAAACTTCGGTCTCATTTGACAATCTTTGAGTCATCGTTGAGCACAAATATGTCTTGAGCAATTTCAGCCTGGAAAAGCTGCGCTCACCAGAAGCAACCGTCTGCTGCTCTGTTTTCATGCATGTACTTCAACGTTTTCATAGGACTCATGCTTACGAGGTGCCGACATGATGAGCTGCAGCTACAGCATCAGGGGTGCAAATCATTTAGCACCAGAGAGCTATATAAATAATAATTATTATTATTTGGGGTCCAAGCAACAAAGTTTTAACTCTTTACAGAGTGCAGATACGGTCATGGTTACTATGGAACACATATAGGAAACCATATGCGCTCTATCCAAAAATGCCCTTGTCAGTGACCTTTGACTTCTCCTAAAGGTCCAATGCAAAACTGTCTTATAACTGCTTACAAAGCGCAGATAGGGCCATGGTGACTAAAGAACATACAGTATATAGGAAACTATATGGGCTCTAGCCAACTGCAGTGGTGGCCATATTGGATTTGTCAAAAATATTGAAACATGTTTTGCCTGAAACCGTTTTGCCAATTGAAGTTAAACTTTGCATATTTAACCTGAGGAAGGTTGTCTGTGAAGTTTGTTAAATGCAAAGCTGCTACATCAAAAAACATGGAGACCACGAACAAATCAAATTTCAGCATATATTGTACTATTAATCTGTGGTACAATATAGTACAAAGACTAGTAGAAGCCAATGGGCTACTATGCCACATGTGAAATACGGTCATAGGTCACATGGTCTGGCGCTTGGACCCCGGTCATTGCTGCTTGCAGCTATATTTATTATTATTATTATTATTATTATTATTATTATTACTACTACTACTACATTCAGAAATAGTTGTAATTAATTAAATCTAATTAACAAAATGATGAATGGTATTAGAAACAATCATGCTGTATATTTATATGTATAAAACTCTTTACACAAACATCGCTATATTAAGAAATCTAAGATGGCATACCCAAGTAGCCCAGACATTCAACATATTAACGAAAATAGCTCATGATTTCAGCTACATTGAATTGTATTTATAGATTAGATTTACATTAGCTGCAACAACCGATTTGCATGATTATATGCATCTAACCAAAATATGAGTATTTTTGAATTAACAAAATGTGTTTTTTAGCTAGCAAAGCTTAACTTTCATGGTAAAATGAAGAGGCTTGCAAGCATGAAACATTATTTGACAGTGTAGTGTTACCTGTTAAGCCTACATACCTTTTTTCGACTTGCTGAACAAATATTTAATTGATAACTGTGTAAAGTGCGCTGCGACATGAATGTTACAACTTTCCCACATGACAGGAACCTCCTCTCCTGTGTATGTGGATGAGTGTGGTGGGTCATGCAAGTAGTCCAGACCCAATGAGAAACTATCAATAATGGTTGCTAAGGGATTTAAAAAAAAAAAAAAATTTAAAAATTTTTAAAAACATGTCTACTGGCGCCAAAATTTAATGTTGCTGGCGCTATATGACTAAGGCCCTGTGAAAATCGTGCTTTCACGGGCTCCGCTGAAATCGTGAAATTAGCCCAATACCGCGATTTTTGCAGTATTCTTAAGAAATAAAAATAATTTTATAATTATTTGTATTTCATACAAAAAATTTAAAAAATCACATTAATGAAACTGTACAGCTCTGCTATGTGCCTGCGTGCTAATATTAGCCATACACACAGTGCTGTGCAGTGATTATGTCATGTGACTATATGCAATCTAAGCAGTAAATTAAAATACTACACACTGTAAACAAGAAAATGGATGTCTCTAAAAAGGCTAAAAATGTGTCTGCAGCAGATCAGGTAAAGCAGTATCCAGCAGGAGTTTTACTCAGCGATGGAGGTAAGCTCTTGTTCTGTATGTCCTGCAAAGTTACTGTAGATCACTACCGAAACTCGTCTGTTGACAGGCATTTAGATTCACCGAAAATAGAAAGGTGGAAATCTAGACAGTACTGCGACTGCTTTATTGGCAAAGAAACAAAAAACTGTGACTTCCATATTCCAAAAGTCCACTGTGGCAATGTGTCCCGCCCCTGTGTGCATTTCTGTGTTATATGTTGTGTGTGGTGTGTTAATGTTGGTGTATTGTAGTTGGTACATGGGATATAATGTGGGTAATGAGCATGAGTATTTAAAATGTATAATTGTATTTAGGCACAGGATCACTTCATGTGCATTTAAAGTATTTAATATGTGAGCACAAGGTTGCACATAATTAATTCACATGCTGGGATTCAAGTGAATAATTAATTAGTAATTGAATTCCAGCACAACAGTATATATAGATGCACGTTTTACTCACTCGGGGTTGTGTGTTCGGTGAATGGAGAACGGATGTGGAGAGGAGATAAAATAAACAAAAAGAATAATAATAAGAAGAAGTGGTGTTTGTACTCACCGTGTTTGTTAGTGTCTGTTCGTTTTGTTTGTCTGTTTATTTTGGCTAAAGTGCCGTGTCCTGTCTTCTGTTTGTTTAAACCTTTTATTTATAATAAACCTTGCAACAGGGCTTTCATTCATTATTTTCACTCGCAGTGCTGTGTGTTCATTTCTGGTCTGAGGTCATCACTAAAGCTAGCCTGTCACATCCACTTATTACATTTTGACCTGATAGAGGCATTTGTTTGCTCAAATATCCCTTTTGAAAAAATGAACATGCACCTGACGTACTAGAACTGAAAGCTGTCCTTGCAGATACACTTTACCTACAGGCTGTTAATTATACACCGTTTCACAAGCTATTGTAAAGTGCTTGAGTAACTTTGATGTTTATTTTGATGTCAATGCATTTATCTGTATATTTGCTGTTTTAAAACTGCACCCAGTCCCAGCCTTTGGGGGGACCCAGCCCCGAGTCCATTTCTTTTTTTATTGAGGCCATTTTAATGACTAGACATAAAACAAATATATAGGTGCCGTCTACTCCACTGGGATTATTAAAAAAAACCCTAGCAAGGTAGCATTGGCAGACTGTCAATCAAAACACAAATTCGCAAACAGATTGTCTCTCTGGACGCAGAGCCAGCTCTCTGACAATAGGTCAGTGTTAAGGTCATGTGATTGCTCTGCTGGGATGTGGAGATGTGATACTAAAGGTGTAATTTCGAGAGTTCAAATAGAGCTGGACAATCTGATTTGGTGAAACCATTCCGCCTTCCTGTCATCTTGTGCTTGTTTGGTCGAACAGCTCGGTCTGCTTGTTCGGCTACGGCCAAAAGTTTTGCATTGCCTACTTTTTTTTTGTTTTAGATTAACATAACTTAGATATTTTATTTAACACCATATAATCAAAGAAACTACAGAACAATATCGCAAAAAAAGTCTTCCGGAAGCCATAATAATACAGTATTTCATGTTGGATTTTAAAATGTCCGGCCAGACTACAGGGGTCGCTGGTGCGCGGTGAGCCAAGGACACCCTGGCCAACTTAACCCTCCCTCCTCCCGGGCGACGCTCGGCCAATTGTGTGCCGCCCTCTGGGAGCTCCCGTCCACAGTCGACAGTGGAATAGCCTGGACTCGAACTGGCAACGTCCAGGCTATAGGGTGCATCCTGCACTCCACGCAGAGCACCTTTACCGGATGTGCCACTCGGAAGCCCCTGTGATTTTATTTTTAAATACACTGCAGTGGGGAAACAACCATGTAAAAACAAAACAAAATAAACCTAGCTCTCATTCGGACCACTAAATAAACAATATTTTATGTGATCCCTAATGTCAGGACAGACAGGCTGTTTACCCAACTAAACAAGGTTACATCAAAACAGTTCATAGACTCCCCCAGCAACTACAGTTATATGGTGCATTTTACTTATTTACACAGGTTTGTATTAGTACAACCAAATCGCTCACTCGTTCTTTGTTTCTTTCTCTTTATTCGGTTTCTGTGATGCACACACACTTCAATTCCGTTCTCCTCTATACTCCCAACACAAAGATATTGGCTAATCCCTTTTTAAGGAGGTGTCATTAACTTTAATAACCATTTAACAACACGACCATTAACCTTATTTTGCGTGCATACTTACGGGAGCACATGACCTCTAGTGATCAACCCATTATATTGCAGGAAACAAAGCTCATTCTCAAACTGACATATTGATTTTGTACCACCTCACCACAACTGTTACTTGATTGATTACTGTCTTGTTCACAGTCATCGTAATTCAGATTCAGATTCAGATTTTGCTGCTGATGTATTTGTTTTCAAAAGGGTTTCTTTAGGTTGTTCTGCAGCAGCGCTGTGTTTTTTCTTTGTTTCTTTTTTTTTTATATATTGGGGGGGGGGGGGGGGGGGGCGCTACTTCACAGTCTTGCACCAGGGCCCAGTAAACCCTAGCGCCGGCCCGGTCTTTAGAGGCATCACTCCCCAGGGCAGTGTTGAGGCTCATTAGCACCAATATTGCCTGTGTTTCTGACCTGTGGGTACATTTGGTCTTTAGTCTCTGCTGTCATGACCACTTAATCTTTTTAACAAAATAGTCATGTTCTCAAAAAGAGATATTCAATTAACTGGTAGCCATTTGCAGTTAAAGGAAACTAATATTGTATTGGCTGTATAGTAAATGAAAGGCTGTACATTTGAATCTGTCATTTACTAAAGTGTTATCCTTGTGTAAGACAATACGCTTCACGATGAAACCACAATTATACTGCACTCAACATAAGGCATCAAGATCCACTGTATATAATAAATTGATACATTAATCCTTTAAGCTAGAGAATAAATCACTGTAATAAAAATATGCATTCCTATTTATTTGTTTTAAAACAACTAACTGCCAGGCATATCCATATATGCCCTGATTCCGATACCCTAATAAATGTTCCAGTGTTTTATCTAAATTGGACAAGCAGTTCTCTAGATATATGTAAAAACAAATGCGTGTGATAAATATAGTCTGTGACGTAACAGAAAATTAATTACAAAAGAAAAAAAGTTGCAGTATGAACTTCAAAAACATTTTCTGTTATTTATTTATGTTATTTACTTATGCTGTATCAGCTATATCTAAACAAAATATTGTAAAGCCATTAATATTTGCGACCAAAATATTTGTTGAATCACACCCATAAAACCTATTTTGCTCCAGAAATGTTGGCGACCTGTTGCACTGGTCGTAGTATATTACTTTGTAACAATCTCAAATCTAGAGGAAAATCAAATGATTTTAATTACCTGATCAGAATTATATTCCCACCCGCAGTAAACCCGCAATAAACCAAAGGTCCACACAGCAAATTGGCCAATGTTGAAATCCCAGTGTTAACCCTTAGTGTTGATTTTAGGTGTTACATTTTCACACATTTTCACACCAAGGTATGTTTCACAGTGTAAAATAATATCAACATCCGGGATAACTGTTGAAACCTTCCTGTGTTGTTTTATGTATTATGTGACTGTCACCTTGAGAGGCGGGGTAGTGCTCTGGGGTGGGGAATGGGCTGCCTGTGTGTGCATTCAGTGTTTGGATGGTGCTGACTCCCTAAATAAATCATGTTGTATCGATGAGCCTTGGTGTGTGTGTCTCCCTGATCATTCCTGTGCTCACTACAATATTTTGATTTGCTTTCGAGGCAATGAAAGAATGTTTGACAAATTATGAAGATATTAGTTTACACTTTAGTTTATATACAAAGAGTACAATTGTGTAGTCATATGAGTTATCACTAGTGTTAATATGAAAGAGACGTAATTTAACTCCCATAGTGTTAAATGTTTTACACTATGGAAGTGTTATTTATTTATTTATTTTTTTTAACTTTTTCAAAAGTGTAACTTTTACACTGTTGGAGTGTAGAGCAAAATGCATACTGGAAAAGTGTTGATTTAACACTGGTCAATTTGCTGTGCTGATCCAAAGAATAAACGCTGGGTAAGTCAGTATTCATTACAATAAATATGCATTGAGGTAAACAAAAAAAACAAAAAAAGAATCAAAATACAGGAAATGGAAGTGGAAAGAATAAACAATTAGAAGAATGAGAATTCAATTCACAATTCCCTTAAATTAAATCACATCCAATATGTACCGATCAATACATGATCAATTGACCTATAAGATAAAGACAGGCCAATTTGAGTCCTTGATTGTCAGATTATTATTATTTGTTTATTTAGCAGACGCCTTTATCCAAGGAGACTTACAGAGACTAGGGTGTGTGAACTATGCATCAGCTGCAGAGTCACTTAAAATTACGTCTCACCCAAAAGACAGAGCACAAGGAGATTAAGTGACTTGCTCAAGGTCACACAATGAGTCAGTGGCAGAGGTGGGATTTGAACCAGGGACCTCCTGGTTACAAGTCCTTTTCTTTAACCACTGGACCACACTATTTGTCCAGAACAAGTGTGATTAAGGAAAAACTACAGAAAAATATATAAAGTTGAAAAATTACCCTGGTTTGGAAAAACATGATTTCCCAATGGAAAGGTAGCTCGGACAAATTATCCTTGTAAATCTCAGGGTAAAACAGGAACAGCTTTGTGAGACAATGACCAGTAATCCACAGCCTGGATATAAAGACTTCAGTACATCTCTATTAATGTGCTAAGGTGAATTTCAAACTCAGCTAAATAAGTCGATTGTAGAATTAATTATGATTTTTTATAGATTTCTTTCCTGATTTTTTTTTGTTTTTTGAGAGTAGAAGATTAGAAAATACTTTTTCTAACACACACAGCAACCAAACTGACTCTCCCCCTACAAAACAGTCAAGTGCCTTGTGGCAATGTGCCCCATCCCTGTGTGCATTTGTATGTTGCGTGCGTATGTTAATGTTGGTGTATAGTCATTGGTACACGGGATATAAACGGGTCTGTGTTTCACGTGTATTTAAAAAGTGTATATTTGTATTTAGGCACGGGATTGCACATCACGCACGTGCATTTAAAATATAATATGTGAACACGGGGTTTCACGTAATTAATTCACGTGCTGGGATTCAAGTGAATAATTAATTAGTAATTGAATCCCAGCACAACAGTATATATAGATGCACATTTTCATGCAGTCGTGGTTGGGTGTTCGGAAGAGGAGAACGGGTGAGAGAGAGAGGAGAGTTAAAAGAAGTAAAGATCATAAATATAAGTGTTTGTTCTCACCGTGTTTGTTTGTCTGTCCGTGCACCGTTTGTTTAGTGTTAGTCCGTTTTGTATGTCTGTTTATTTTGGCGTCAAGTGCCGTGTCCCGTGTTTTCTGTTTAAACCTTTTATTTTGTCATTAAACGCTGAGTGCAGCCATTGCACTCAGCATTTCTCATCACCATCACCGTCTCTGTGTATTCCTTTTCTGGTCTGACGCCACCCACTCTGGCCGTCTTTGTGACACGTGGTGTCTTCGTGGGATAGCCGCGCCTCCAAGCGTCAGACCAGGAGGGGTCTGGATTAAAAAAAAAAAAAAAAAAAAAAAAAAGATTACAAATATTGTTTTGGGGGAAAAAAACAAAACAAAAAAAAAAATCAATGGCAGAAGACGCCATCAAACTGCGGGGCTGGTTCCTGGAGAATGCTGGGCTGGAGGCCCAGTCTCTGCCCATAATCGTCCGGGCCCTGTGGATGATGGACAGTGAGAGATGGGAGGCCTATCAGGAGGAACACACCCCAAACACCTTGGAGGAAGGTGTGGAGTTTCTCCTCAGCTACCTGGAGGCAACGATAAAAGGAGCAGCAGCCCAGGTAGCAGGACCACCAGCAGAGGGTGAATGCCTGCTGGTTTTGCCTCCACAGCCCAAATGGGAGGAGCCTGAGCATCCACAGCCCAAATGGGAGGAGCCCAAGCGGAAGGAGCCCGAATGTCCTACGCCTGAGTGGGAGGAGCCCGAATGTCCTACGCCTGAGTGGGAGGAGCCCGAACGTCCTACGCCTGAGTGGGAGGAGCCCGAACGTCCTACGCCTGAGTGGGAGGAGCCCGAACGTCCTACGCCTGAGTGGGAGGAGCCCGAATGTCCTACGCCTGAGTGGGAGGAGCCCGAACGTCCTACGCCTGAGTGGGGGGAGCCCGAACGTCCACAGCCCAACAGGGAGGAGTCGGGGCGTCCACAGCCCAACAGGGAGGAGTCGGGGCGTCCACAGCCCAACAGGGAGGAGTCGGGGCGTCCACAGCCCAACAGGGAGGAGTCGGGGCGTCCACAGCCCAACAGGGAGGAGTCGGGGCGTCCACAGCCCAAAAGGGAGGAGTCGGTGCGTCCACAGCCCAAAGGGAGGCAAGTCGGGGCTTCCACAGCCCTGGGACCCAAGCCACCAGCAGAGGGAAAATGCCTGCTGGTTCAGCCCCAAGAGCCAGAAGGGGAGGAGTTACAGGCTCAACCCCCTGAAAATTTTTGGGGGGGAGAAGGGCAGGATGCTGGTGTCCCCCAGCAGCCTCTCGCTATGCTGCTGAAGGCAGCACGGCGTGCACATGCCCAGCCGCCACAGCAGAGGGAGCCAGCACCGCCAGGAGCAGAGGAGCTGGAGCTGCCTCTACCTCCACCACCTCCAGGAGCAGAGGAGCAGGAGCTGCCTCTGCCTCCACCACCTCCAGGAGCAGAGGAGCAGGAGCTGCCTCTGCCTCCGCCACCACCACCGCAAGGAGCAGAGGAGCAGGAGCTGCCTCTGCCTCCACCACCTCCAGGAGCAGAGGCGCAGGAGCTGCCTCTGCCTCCGCCACCACCACCGCAAGGAGCAGAGGAGCTGGAGCTGCCTCTGCCTCCACCACCGCCAGGAGCAGAGGAGCTGGAGCTGCCTCTGCCTCCACCACCGCCAGGAGCAGAGGAGCTGGAGCTGCCTCTGCCTCCACCACCGCCCAGAGCAGAGGAGCAGGAGCTGCCTCTGCTGCCCGTACCTCCGCAGGGAGTACGGTGGCCGGAGCCCCAGAAAGGGGAGCTGCCGGCCACTAAGAAGGGGGACGAGGTCTGGAGACCACTTTCCCCAGCAGCAGTTTCGCTGCAGGAGTTCTTGTGGCCGGAGCCCCACAGGAGGGAGCTGCCGGCTACGAAGAAGGGGGAGGTCAGGGGACCACCTGCCCCCGCAGCTTTTTCGCTGCAGGACTGGACCGGCATGCTGTCAGCCGTGCCACTACCGGCAGGGGTGCTGACAGCATTGCCAGCATTGGGCCCACTGAAGCCTCCCTTCCCAGCCCGAGACTTTGTCCTGGACTGCTGGATTTTTAAGGGGGGAGGTGGCCGTTGAGGCCATGTGTGCTGCGCACAAGGGGGGGTATATGTGGCAATGTGCCCCGTCCCTGTGTGCATTTGTATGTTGCGTGCGTATGTTAATGTTGGTGTATAGTCATTGGTACACGGGATATAAACGGGTCTGTGTTTCACGTGTATTTAAAAAGTGTATATTTGTATTTAGGCACGGGATTGCACATCACGCACGTGCATTTAAAATATAATATGTGAACACGGGGTTTCACGTAATTAATTCACGTGCTGGGATTCAAGTGAATAATTAATTAGTAATTGAATCCCAGCACAACAGTATATATAGATGCACATTTTCATGCAGTCGTGGTTGGGTGTTCGGAAGAGGAGAACGGGTGAGAGAGAGAGGAGAGTTAAAAGAAGTAAAGATCATAAATATAAGTGTTTGTTCTCACCGTGTTTGTTTGTCTGTCCGTGCACCGTTTGTTTAGTGTTAGTCCGTTTTGTATGTCTGTTTATTTTGGCGTCAAGTGCCGTGTCCCGTGTTTTCTGTTTAAACCTTTTATTTTGTCATTAAACGCTGAGTGCAGCCATTGCACTCAGCATTTCTCATCACCATCACCGTCTCTGTGTATTCCTTTTCTGGTCTGACGCCACCCACTCTGGCCGTCTTTGTGACAGCCTGTAATAGAGAAATTGCCAAATGGCTTAATGAGACAACTTTCAGCATTTACCACGAAACCTCAGAAAAAGTTACATTTGTAACATTAAAATGCTTAATAAGCTTTCAATTACACTTTGATAACCAGGCCAGGTTTTCTGCCATCAAATTAAGTATAGCAGGCAGCAAACTTCTTATTATATGTACAGCACTAAGATATTAATGCCAAAAATGTGTACGTTTCCTTTTTTCATATGCAAAAAAAGCATCATATTTATGGCTTTACAGTATATAAAGCCATATTTACTGTTCAACCTCTCATTATTTTTAATGACTCATATATTAAATATGTACTGCAGACTCAGCTAATAGTGGAAAATTAAATTCCCCCCAGGAAGACTATTGTTACCTCCAGCCCCTTGTCTCCCGTCTGTATTTACTATATGTAGCAGCGCTAGGGATCCCAACACTGAAACAAGACTGTGAGAACACTAGAACCGCCAAAGCAGTCATTTTTAAAATTGAAATTACTCTGCGTGTGTTAAAGATCTACAGTTGTCTGTTCATGACTTTTCCAAAATATATGTATTAAATACCCTGACAGCATCTGAAAGTCAGAAT
This sequence comes from Acipenser ruthenus, assembly GCF_902713425.1. Lineage (NCBI taxonomy): Eukaryota > Metazoa > Chordata > Actinopteri > Acipenseriformes > Acipenseridae > Acipenser > Acipenser ruthenus. The sequence goes on from NC_081189.1 coordinate 47,676,888, forward strand.
CGCAAAAATAAAAACAATTATAAGCATTTTTACCTAGAACTGCCAAAAGCTGTCATTTTAATATAAATGTTAATATAACCTACAACACGCTATTTTGTATATGTATCCAATCCAGTTTGTTATCTCTACCTCCACTGAGTTTACAGCAGTATGTATTTGAATAGAATATTGAAGTCTAGATATGTGTTATCCAAATATCTATTGTAATCCTATCAATTCCTTTTGAAAACTGCCATCTGGCTGTCTACATGAGCATATACAGTGCCTTGCAAAAGTATTCAGACCCCTGACCAATTCTCTCATATTACTGAATTACAAATGGTACATTGAAATTTCGTTCTGTTTGATATTTTATTTTAAAACACTGAAACTGAAAATCAATTATTGTAAGGTGACATTGGTTTTATGTTGGGAAATATTTTTAAGAAAAATAAAAAACTGAAATATCTTGCTTGCATAAGTATTCAACCCCTGTGCTGTGGAAGCTCCCAGTTTACACCGTAGAAAGAAATTGCCCTAACGAAGACACAATTACCTTACCATTGGCCTCCACCTGTGAACCATAAACCCCACTGTTGAAGGATCATTGGTCAGGCTGTGAATCTGAAGGAAAATGAAGACCAAAGAGCATTCTACAGAAGTTAGAGATAAAGTAATACAAACGCATAGATTAGGGAAAGGGTACAAAATAATATCCAAGTGTTTGGATATCCCAGTGAGCACAGTTGGATCAATAATCAGAAAGTGGAAGCTGCATCACACCACCCAGGCACTGCCAAGAAAAGGCCGTCCCTCAAAACTCAGCGCTCAAACAAGAAGGAGACTTGTGAGAGAAGCCACAGAGAGGCCAACAATCACTTTGAAGGAGCTACAGAGTTCAATGACTGGGAGTGGAGTAATGGTTCACCAGTCAACCATATCAAGAGCTCTGCATAACACTGGCCTGTATGGGAGGGTGGCAAGAAAGAAGCCTAAGAAAAAAGTACCATCTGAAAGCACGTCTGGAGTTTGCCAGAAAGCATGAGAGTGACCCAGCCGTGATGTGGGAAAAGGTTTTGTCGTCAGATGAGACCAAGATAGAGCTTTTTGGCCAAAACTCAAAGCGCTATGTGTGGCGCAAACCTAACACTGCCCATACCTCAAGACACACCATCCCTACAGTGAAGTATGGTGGTGGCAGCATCATGCTGTGGGGATGCTTCTCATCAGCAGGGACTGGGCATCTTGTTAAAATTGAAGGAAGAATGGATGGAGCAAAATACAGGGAAATACTGCAAGAGAACCTGCTTCAGTGCGCTAAAAAACTGAAGCTTGGGAGGAAATTCACCTTTCAGCAGGACAATGATCCTAAGCAGAAGGCCAAAGCAACATTGGAGTGGCTCAAGAACAAAAAGGTGAATGTCCTACAGTGGCCCAGTCAAAGTCCTGATCTCAATCCCAATGAGAATCTGTGGCACTATTTGAAAATTGTGGTCCACAAGCGTCATCCAACCAACCCGAAAAACCTGGAGCAAATCTGCCAAGAAGAATGGGCCCAAATCACCCTGACACTGTGTGCAAAGCTGGTACATACTTTCCCCCAAAAGACTTAAAGCTGTTATTGCAGCGAAAGGTGGCTCTACCAAATATTAATGTGTGGGGGTTGAATACTTATACAAACAAGATATATCAGTTTTTTATTTTCTTAAAAATATTTCCCAACATAAAACCAATGTCACCTTACAATAATTGATTTTCAGTTTCAGTGTTTTAAAATAAAATATCAAACAGTACGAAATTTCAATGTACCATTTGTAATTCAGTAATATGAGAGAATTGGTCAGGGGTCTGAATACTTTTGCAAGGCACTGTATGTCATCAACATGGATGATCACTCTGCAATAAACCAGAAAAACGTGACGCCCAAGTGATTGTAAGGTGACTGTTACAGTTCAAGTATTGTTCAAAAGCATTTTGCTGTGATTGCTGATTAAACATGATTCCACTCTATAAAAGAAAATATGACAACTTTTACCAGCCCAACACTCCCTCCCCCCTGTCTTCTCTGTCACTTTTTTCAACAAACGAATATCTGTAGAGAACATGTGGTAATATTTCAAAATCTAAGCTCCTTTTCACAATTTAGGCACTATTTTAAAAAACAGCTGAAGCCCTCTGATAAAAACTCAGGATAACATAATCCAGCCATGCTTCTATGAGATTCTATTCAATTATAATCCACTTAAAAACGATATTTACCCCAAAGAAGGGACCCACAGCAGACTTATAGCAAAACATTTCAGTTCTTCTGAGTTTTTATTAGCCCAACTCTCTACATGCTCTGTAAGTTAATAACTGCAATCCCGAGACATATACTGCTTCTTGAAAAGCGCATATTTGTTATTAAATTGATTAAACAAAAAGCCTTGAGATATTCTGAGGAAATCTGCCTTTTTCTTTCATGTAGAAACTAAAGAGGACAGGTTTATTTTTGTAAAAGTCTGCGATCTTCCTTCATGTTGTGTTTCCTGTGTATGTGCAGTTGCATGTGTGCATAAACATATGCCTACAACAAACCACCAGGTTATGATCGAATGTATGTGAAAGTAAATGAAATGGCCCTGGGGCAGCATCTCCCTTGTCTGCTCCTTTCTGCACAGTGTTGTCTGGCTCAGCTGTAGTCTTCATGCTACACATCAACAGCAACCTGACCTGCTAAGGTTGGAGGACGATTCAATCGCTCAGGGCCTCAAGAACAAACATTACTCTCTGAATGAATGCCTATTCTGTTGTTTAGAAACAATCCACATGTACCCTAGAGAATTGGTACAGACTGTCTGATGTTTCCTTTTCTACACAGATTGACTGCAGTTTGCAGAAAGAGAACAAGAGGCATTCGTGTTTAAAAAAGAACCAAAATGTCTCTCGCAATAGAAAAAGCATCCTTTTATTATTATTATTATTATTATTATTAATTATCAATTAATAACTCATTCAGCAGATACTTTTATCCAAAGCCACTTACAGAGATTAGGGGCTGAACTATGCATCAACAACTGCTGCAGTCTCTTACAATAGGGCCTCGGTTTTACGTCTCATCCGAAGGATGGAGCACAAGGAGGTTAAGTGACTATGTATGGACTGCTTCTCTACATTAAAACTACCCCTGCTCATAATTTAGTTTTTCAGAACAATTAATGAAATGCTTTTGTAGACATGTACAGTAAATCCCAAATTGTCAGAATTTCTCCTGCCTTCATTTTGTGTTGGTCAACATTATGGGAGCAGTCAGTCAGGGAGGAAGGTAAGGAGGGGTTGGAAATTAAAGCTGGGTAAATTAGGACATAAAAGTAGTACAGCATTTCAGCATATATTTTATTTTACAACTTAGTAAACATGAGGTCACTAATATATGAAGATGAGGCAGCCTACTTCCACACAAATAGAATTGAGTGTCTAACCATCATCTTGAGCACTATCTTAGTTTTTTTATACACATTTTTGTGTAAGGGTTGTCATTATATACATTTCATATCAGCGGACGGGTTATTACATATCAAATCACTCAATATTTAAGTATTTTCCAGCATGACCACTTCAACTCTCCTGTATTCAAAGGACTGGAAAAGAGAGGATGAAAAAAATATAAATTTTGGACTATCAATCATTTTGCTCAACTATATTATGAGTTTAGCTTACAATATATTTGAGCAAAATGATTGATGGTCCAAATTTACATTTTTTTTCACTGCTAGCAGGGCTTAACCTTAAAGTGCCTTTAAAAAGCATTTCTCGAACAAAAAGTGATCAGATAGTGCTTTAACATTATTTTACAGTTAATTTGATTGCTTTTTAAGTCCTAATGTTCCCTAGAAATGAGCATGAGTAATAAGCTTTGTACTTGTGTGCTACTCTTCTTTTTACTCCATTTTAAATATTCCATGGAAAGCTGTGTTCCTTATTCCTTATGGTCAATAACACTAGCTAAGGAAGCTACCAAGCATATCATGTTATAACACCAGCAGCTGAAAGCCCCTGAATGTATTTTCTCAAATTGTTTACAAAGACGATAGACAAACCTGAATTTTCCTCTCTAGAATTAACATTGGTTTCAGTCCATCTCATATGGGAAGCCATCTTCAGGCAGGGAATGCAATTTAAAAGTTTAAAACAGTGTTCAAAATGTAAAAAAAAAAGAAGTGTAAATACACACATCTTACTTAAACAGTTGTAGCAACACACGGGAACATGTAACACAATAAAATAAAAAAGGTCCTTATGTACCCTTTAAATTGTTCATAAACATGAGTTTTGTATATTTTAGGTTTATGCAGTTGTGGGTTTTAGTCTTGGTAATGCTTGCTGTTCTTTTTGAAAACAGGCCATATCAGATTTCAGTTTTACTGCTATACCTCTCTGCCCCCTCTTGTTCAAAGCTTGTAACTGTGAGACACATATCTGCAATGTGCAGAATATTGAATTTCATTCTATTAGGAATTCAAACAACTAAACATTTTTTTAAATTAAACTAATTTATTGTAAGAATACAGGAGAATGGCATTTAATTTGGATGAAACCCCCATCGTACTGCTAAAGCAACTATAGGGCCTATAACAAACTGAATTGTGGTAATTTCACATTGAGATGGAACAGCTGTGTCAATGAATGTTACTCTCCCAGGCAATTATTCATTTCTATAAACTAACAGATGATAGAATTATATATAATTTTAAAAGATCAAGTGTCGGAGTGACTGACTGACACTGGTTTTCCACACCCACCAACCGGCACAGACTCGTTGCATTCTCAGGCAAGTATATTTTATTTACAATATTTACACAAATAAACCGTTTCTACTATAGCCTAAGCCCTGTTTGGGCCTCTGACTAACTCACTTCGACCCTCTCTAAGCTACTTCAAGACTACTCCAGGCCTACAAGTATTGGCCTGTGAAAGATCCAACTGGAAGAGTCCAAGTCCACCGGAGCGAACCTCACTAGCCAGAGTAGACGTGTAGCCCGATGAGCAGTAAAGAGACTCCTTCTCCTGGAGTGAGTCAGTTGACACCGGTAAGCGCAGGACCAACTCCCTTTGTCAGAGTTGTTCTGTACTGCAGGACAGGTTCCCTCTCCTGGAGTGATCCAGTAACACAGGTAAGTAGAAACGTGCTCCCTCTGCTGGGGTAATCCTGTAACACAGGTAAGTAGAAAATGTGCTCCCTCTGCTGGGGTAATCCTGTAACACAGGTAAGTAGAAAATGTGCTCCCTCTGCTGGGGTAATCCTGTAACACAGGTAAGTAGAAACGTGCTCCCTCTTCTGGGGTAATCCTGTAACACAGGTAAGTATAGGGCAACTCCCTCTGCTGGAGTAATTCTTAAACACAGGTAAGTATAGGCTAGGTCCCCTCCTTAAGAAGGGTTCCAGGAACACAAATGAAGTGAACCCGGACATCCAGAGACAGGAATACAGATGGCAATAAATTGTATCCAGACTGTGGGGAAGAACCCCGGCAGCCAACTCCCGGTTGTCCACGGATGCAAGTTGAAAACAAACCAAAAACCACGTGTCCACCTTTCCTGTGCAAACTCTATGCCAAGTGTCTCCTACCAGTGTTCAAAATAAACAGCGTCTTATAAATCAAGTCTGACGACTCCTTTGTGTCTGATTTATTTTGCTGTCTCTGCCGTGTGTGAATAACCAACACACCTCCTGGTCCCGTGTTACAACACGTAAAAACAGACGCTGCTGTTGTGCCGGCGCACAACTACACACCGTGGAACACCGCGGAATCCCTTAAAAAAATCGATCACTGAGAAGTAATATAAACTTCAAAAACAAAACGTTTCACAAGTAATAATCCACCTTTAACAAAACAAAAGGCTACCTCACCAAGAGGAAAAACGCACTTGCATTAATTGAATGCCAAACTACTTTTAAATAGAAGCGTTCACTTTACCTTCCAATCTTCTACAGCACACTGAAGAATACAGGTTTCTTTCCACAGGACAATAAGGCGGAGTTCCCCACGATCACCTATTGCCCCGATTGTTCTGCCCTGCTTCCTTATAAACCCAGTAACCGCTCCCAATTAATTGGTACTCAGGATTCTGGGTTGTGTAGTTTCCCCCACAGTGTCGCCATTCCTTAAAGGCGACACCGCTCTTTCCTCACAATATATATATATATATATATATATATATATATATATATAGATATAGATATATATATATATATATCAGCAGGGAGGGGGGTTAAAATCCTCCCTGCAGAAGACATGTGCGTATGCACATTTAGTTTAATTGTTTTATTGTTAATTATCCCCTGCACCTGGTAGTAATTGTAAATTATAACCAGGTGCAGGGTATTTAAGATGTGCAGTCAGTCGGCACAGGGCTGCTGTGTGACGAGCCCGCTTGCGAGTGCGTGCAGGTGAAAAAAAGAAAAAGGTAGTGTGAAACTGTCTGGTGCATGAGTGTAAACCTGTGTGTGTTTTGTTTGTTGATTTTGTTTGCCAGGTAAACGGCTTAGCCGTCCTGCGAGTGAGTCAGGGACCTGCTTGTTTAGTCAGTGCTCCAAAAAGGAGCTAGGTGTTTTATTTTCTGTTTTATTTTGGTTGTTTTATTAAAATAGCATGTCAGCGTGTTAAAAAAATCAATTTATTGGGTCTGGGTAAGTAATTTTAAAGGGGCAACAAATGACTGTGAGTGCTGGCCGATTTTACAATATATATATATCATTTTGTCACAGGATTTTAAAATGAATCACTTTTTTGGCACAGGACAAGGATTCCAGTTTCCAGTATTATCTGTGGTTAATGGCTCTTCATCATCTACCTGAAGAGCATGGTTTGGTTGCTGCCCAGCTGAGGGGATAATTTAGTAAGCCAAGAATTTATGTTTTACAACTTTAATTGTAAATAAGCGGTGAATTAGCACAGAACTGATATCTTCCCTTGGCCTGGTGAGATACTCCAGATGATTCACTGTTTAAGCAATTAATAAAACTTTTGCTGTGATGTCACACCTTTAATCATTCCTAATCACTGATTGAGTCAGTGCCACACTCACAAATAAAACCTTAGAATTTCGATCATCTGCTAGATTGTAATAGAAACAGACATTATGGTTTAATGTGGAAAAAGTCTAGTTCTCCCATGGAAACTTGCCATAAATACTCCTATCCCATGTACTGATTCAGATCCCAATTACAGACCTGTGACAAAAATACAATGATTCTTGGTTGTAAATCTCCCTCCCGACCTGTGAGGGCGCTAAGCAGCAAGAACAAGAGTTCCCTGGACGGGCTGGCCTGACAGTTCTTTCCCAGGGTTCAAGGGAAGTCGGCCAGCTAGGAAGGGGGCGGAACTCCGTTGCATTAACGCATTGACCCGGAAGGGAAATGACGTGGCAGCCGCAGATTGGAGGGGCGGCTGCACACGTTTACCAAGGGGTCATGTGTGACGGCATAAAAGGGGGTGGAGAGACGCAATCTGTTCCTTCGCTTTAGTTTGTAATTTGAAACCTGAAAAGACTGTGAGAGACCCTGTGACTTAAACGTACTGTGAGTGTTTTGTTTGTTTGTCTGTAATTGTCTTGACTTGTGAATTACTAGATGGCTAACACGATTTCAGAGCTGAGGGCCAGCACAAAGCCGGAACAGCACTTCACCACTGTCACTAAATAAACTATATCACCCACCATGAGCACTACTGCACGCACCCAGGACTGGTGCCCGTGTTGGTATTATTGTGGGGTGGATATTTGTGTTTATTGTTTGGGACTGTTACCCGTTGTTTGGTCGCCAGACTTGAATACAATAAAATCAGTTTCCAACTGGATTATAACTCTCTGTTTGTTTAATCATGCACTGCATCACTCCTGCACCTGTATCCACTTAACCACTTTGACACAAGACCCGTAACAGATGACCTTGACCTATTGAACTATTGCCTCCATGGTTAAGTAGCTTGTAAACAGGTTATTGGTTATTGGCTAGATAGCATGAATAGAGGGCGCCGTTGACTTTCAGTACATCTAAGTCAGTACATGTGTTGTATTGGTGAGGTGACATTCAAATTGACCATTATCAAGGTGGGAAGAAAATTGGATTTAAACACATAACTGAGCACTCTAAACATTTTAAGAAAATGATTAATTTACAGAACAAATTAATCTGCCATGTGAAGGACAATCCCTTTTACACAAACATGTGATACATATGGAAGGTGTTTTTTTTGTTTGCATACATAAATGCAACATTAGTTTTCTGTTAAGCAGCCTGTTACTGTAAGTTTACCGCTCACTGTAGGATAACAAACACCTCAGGCATGGCTGTGACTTATGAAAGCTATTCCTCATGAGTGAGATTAGCTCTGCAATGCACCACATTTATAAATTAGACAGCATGCAGTTAATATTCTGTATGATGCCATCAGGAAGCTACTGAGACAGTTCAGAATCCCCCCTGGACAATGTGATTTGGAGCAGAGACTCACCTTGGATGTGCAAGGCATTTGTAATCAAGGCATGAAAATGTAAGCCTTTGATCTCACATTTCATTTTGCACTTTTATGCACAGTATTTCTTTTGCATAATTTACAGTATTTATTTGATATTGTTATGTTGACAATTTATTATTAAGATGTGACTTTAAAGTAAAATGCGGTTGCAAGACTGAAGTATGAACCCACCTTTACCCTGTACTCTCACTGAACTACTATCCCTAAATACTGTATATTACTTTATCCCACTGATTCTCTTAAATCGAATGCTGCTCCATTTTATGAAATTCACACTGAGGGTAAGATGACTGTGTTTTTTAGTTACAATAAATTCAGAAAAGTTCCATCTTCGTCTTTTTGTTTGGATTTTTAGTTTTATACATGTCTCAAAAAACATACAAAAACACAGTACATCAGCAACACAAAGTCTTTTAGATAGTCATTCATAGTTATGGTTGCCAACTGCCCAGTTTTTAAACTTGCTGTAATATTTTCACGTCAGGCCAGGGTTGTGGGTAGCTAATGAACAACGTTTATTGATTCTAATCCCACAAGTACCGTACAAGCAACAACAAATGTCGTACATTAAAACAGCGACACCCTACGGTACTCCAGGGTACTACATACATACATGACATCTCTCTTTCTTTAGAGTTGCTTGTTTTTTTTTTTTCAAAAACAATGAACAGTTTAAACCCAATACATTGCAAGTTTTTCCTTTAAACAGCGTTGCAATACCAACAAATAAAAATCTTTCAACACAGAATACATTACATAACATTCCTGTCTTTTTTTTCTCAACTTTAGGTCTGTTTGAATTATTTACAGTCTCTATAACTCCTTTGTTTTTTCTCAGTCCTGATAAAGTTTTGGCACCCTGATGGGCCTCCCAAAGCGAGTAGTTTTCACTCCTTCTGAACTCCTCTTTGCTATTGGTGTTGATGGCATTGGAGAACGCTCTGGTGATTTTTCTTCCAGGTTGACACTCTACTCAGGTACTCTCTCTGCAGGTAAAGGTAAGTCCTCAACAGTCTCTGGTTGTGTCTCTGGGAAAGTTGTTTCTCTTGTTTTCAGCAAGTGTCTCCGATTCCTTCTGACTATATTCTCATTTGGCGTTTGCACTATGTATGACCTTGGCTGGTCATGCTTCCCTAGTACAATAGCTGGTTGCCATTTGTTATCCTGTCTGATTCTGACACTTTCTCCTTCCTTCATGACAGATAGTTTCTGTGTACCTTGGTCAAAGTAGTGTTTTGCTTCTGTCTGCTCGCGAGATGACTCCTGACATGCTGGTAAAGTCCTGGCTTTAACAGTCTCTTTGAGGTTGGTATCTTTGTCTTGAGCCTCCTTCCCATAAGTAGCTGTGCAGGTGATAGACCTACTCCGTCTAGGGGTGTGTTTCTGTACTCAAGGAGTGCGATGTATGGGTCTCCGAGCTGTCTTGTGCTTTTTTCAGCAGATTCTTCACAGTCTGAACTGCTCTCTCAGCTTGACCATTTGACTGTGGAAACCCAGGGCTCAACGTGGTGTGTTTGAACTCAGAGCTGCTTGTGAAATCCTGAAGTTCTTTACTGACTAGCTGCCTTCCATCATCCGACAACATTTCATCGAGAACCCCATGTCTTGCAAAGATTGACTTCAGTGCTATTATGACATGCTTGCTTGTTGTTCCTCCAAGCTTGACTATCTCTGGGTATTTTGAATAGTAATCAACACATAGCAAATATTCAGCATCGTTGTAATGGAATAAATCCACTCCTACTTTAGCCCAAGCTCTCTCCGGTATTGAATGAGACATAAGGGGCTCTCTTGTATTGTTGTTTTTGTGTGTGTTACATGTTGCACATTTCGTCACAACGTCCTCAATCTGCTTAGCCATGCCCGGCCAAAACATCTCGAGCTCGCTCCTTCCATTTCACCATCCCCGTATGTGCTTCATGGATCTTTTTCAACATCTCATCTCTCATGTTGTGAGGAACGATCAGTTTTGCGCTCTTGAACAGTAGTCCATCTGAGTATGTCAGATCCTCTCTGAAAGTCCAGTAGTGTTGTATCTTCTTTGCGACTTTGCTTCGTGTGTTTGGCCATCCATTTTAAACTGCGTCTTTGATCAGTTGTAACTCTTCATCCTGTGCTGTCGCTGTTTTGAACTGCTGTAGTTTCTCATCTGAAACAGGAAGTTGATGAGTGATGAAGTTCACCTCCAGCTCATCTTCCCGCAATTTTTCGCACTGTTCCTTTAAGAATGCTCTGCTCAATGCATCCGCAATGTGCATTTCCTTTCCTGGTTTATAGTTCAATTGTACACTGTATCTCTGTAGTCTCATTAGCATTCTCTGTAGTCTGGCTGGAGCTTTCTGTTGACTCTTCTTGAAGATTGTTTCCAAGGGTTTGTGGTCAGACTCCACCTGCATGTGTCTCCCATAGATATATTGATGAAACTTTTCGCAGTCATATACTATTGCTAGTATCTCTTTTTCTATTTGAGCGTATCTTTTCTGACAGTCTGAGAGGGACCTTGACCCGTAAACAACTGGCTGACCATCTTGCAGGATCACGGCTCCCAAACCCTCTGAGCTTGCATCTGCAGACAATGTCACGGGCTTGTTCACATCGTAGTACTTTAACACTGGTGCGCTGCTGACTAGTGTTTTCAGGTTCTCGAAGCTCTTTTTCTGTTCAAACTGCCAATGCCACTGTACATCTCCTTCCAGCAGTTTCCTCAGTGGCGCACTGACATCTGAAAGATTTGGGATGAACTTTGCCAGATACTGCAACAGTCCTATGAATCTCTGAACTCCCTCTTTGTCTTCTGGCTCTGGCATTTCCTGTATTGCCTTGATCTTGTCGGAGTCTGGCTTCAGGCCATCTTTGCTTAACACATGTCTGATGTACCTGAGTTCATTCATTCTGATTTTGCACTTGTTAAGTTTCAGGTTGATATTTCGGATTCTGTCTAGTAGCTGTCTCAGCCATCTGTCGTGTTGCTCTGTGTCCTCACCCCAGACCAAGATGTCATCAATCACGTTGACCACACTCTCTAGGCCTTCTAGGTGCTGGGCTATGCATCTCTGGAATACCTCGGGTGCGGACGATATCCCGAACGGCAGTCATCGAAACCGATGCCTCCCAAAGGGTGTATTGAAGGTGCATAGTCTGGAACTCTCATCATCTAACTGGATTTGCCAAAATCCATGGTTAGCGTCCACGACTGAGAATACCTTTGCGTTATGCATTTCTGCAACTACCTCTTCCACAGTGTGTAAAGGAGAGTGTTCTCTTTTAATGGCTTTGTTTAAATCCTGAGGGTCGATGCAAATCCGTATCTTGTTGGGCTTCACAATAGTCACCATGCTGTTAACCCACTCAGTTGGCTCAGTCTGTTTTTCAATTACACCCAGGTTTTCCATCCTCTTGAGTTCTTCCTCAATTTTGTTTTCAGTGTTGCTGGCACTTTTCTGGGTGCATGAACCAATGGTGTGACTTCTGGGTCTAACTGAATGTGATGAACTCCTGGAACACATCCCAGTCCTGTGAATAAATCTTCATATTCACTCAAAATCTCAGTCTCTGTCATTTGTTCAAGCTTAAAAACTCTCTGAAACAAACCTAGTTTAAGACAAGCTGACCGTCCAACTTGAAATTAATAACTTGAAATTCCAGTTCATACATTTTCTCTTTGTATTGGCATTTCAGTGTTTTCTTGCCCTTTGGCACCATCTGGTGACCAGAATACATTACTAACTTGCAGCACGATTTTTGCATTGACACTCCACTCAGTTTTAGCAATCTCAAGTCTCTCATGGATATGACGTTACATTCTGCCCCTGTATCCAGCTTCACGGTAAGTTTTTTGCTGTTTATTTTTAGTGTTTCACACCACTGTTCTTTCTCAGTCTGTATTTGGTTGACGTTCACTGCTTCTAACTGAGCAACGTGATGTGTCTCATTCTGTTTCACTTCAATAGTTTATTTTATTTATTTATTTATTTCTTAGCAGGCGCCCTTATCCAGGGCGACTTACAATCGTAAACAAATACATTTCAAGTGTTACAATACAAGTAATACAATAAGAGCAAGAAATACAATAATTTTTGTTCAAGTGTGACAAACCACAATTCAATAATACAGCAGATAATAGTGATAGTTACATCAGGATATGATTAAATAGTGATAGTTACATCAGGATATGATTAAATACAAAATACTACAGGTTAAACACTTGGCAGATTACAGTATTCTAAAGTACAGGATTAAATGCAGTAAAATAGGGGGCAGATAAGAGCAAAATAAAGCACATTTAAATGAAGGGTGATAGTGTCCCAGGATACAAACAGAGGAGTTCTACAGGTGCTGTTTGAAGAGGTGAGTCTTCAGGATGCGCTGGAATGTGGTCAGGGACTGGGCAGTCCTGACATCTGTAGGAAGGTCGTTCCACCACTGCGGAGCAAGGATGGAGAAGGAGCGGGCTCTGGAGGCAGGGGAGCGTAGCGGAGGTAGAGCCAGTCTTCTAGTGCAGGTGGAGCAGAGAGGTCGAGTGGGGGTGTAGGGAGAGATGAGGGTCTGGAGGTAGCTGGGTGCAGTTTGGTCAAGGCATCTGTAGGCTAGTACAAGAGTCTTGAACTGGATGCTAGCGGTGATCGGGAGCCAGTGGAGCAAGCGGAGTAGTGGAGTAGCGTGGTCAAAGCGAGGCAGAGAGAACACCAGGCGGGCAGCAGAGTTCTGGATGAGCTGGAGCGGACGGGTGGCGGACGCAGGGAGGCCAGCCAGGAGGGAGTTGCAGTAATCTAGGCGGGAGAGTACCACGGCCTGGACCAGGAGCTGGGTAGCATAGTTAGTGAGGAAGGGTCGGATTCTTCGGATGTTGCTCAGGAAGAATCGGCAAGTGCGTGCCAGAGTGGAGATGTGCTGGGAATAAGAGAGGCAGGGGTCCAGGGTGACTCCAAGGTTCTTAGCGGAGGAAGAGGGAGAGAGTGTGGTAGATTCCAGAGGAACAGAGATCAGAGGAGGGGGAGGAGGAGGGAAAGAAAAGGAGGTCAGATTTAGAGAGGTTGAGTTTGAGGTGATGCGAGTGCATCCAGGAGGAAATAGCAGACAGACAGGTAGAGATACGGGAGGAGATGGTGGAGTCAGAGGTGGGGAAGGAGAGGAAAATCTGAGCATCATCAGCATAGAAATGGTATGAGAAACCATAGGATGCGATGAGGGGGCCCAGGGAGCGGGTGTAGAGAGAGAACAGGAGAGGACCCAAGACTGACCCTTGGGGGACTCCAGTTAAGAGAGGGTGAGGTTGCTCCACGCCAGGTTACCTGGTAAGTGCGGTTGGAGAGGTAGGAGGAGAACCAGGCCAGAGCAGTGCCAGAGATCCCCAGGTCAGCAAGAGATGATAGTAGAATAGAGTGATCAACAGTGTCAAAGGCAGCAGAGAGGTCGAGGAGAATTAGGACAGAGGAGAGAGAGGCAGCTCGGGCACACTTAAGTGAGTTGGTGACAGACAGGAGGGTGGTTTCAGTGGAGTGAGCAGAGCGGAAGCCAGATTGGAGAGGGTCAAGCAGAGAGTGGTTGGACAGGAAAGCAGAGAGCTGGCGGTGTACAGTCCGCTCGAGGGTTTTGGAGAGGAAGGGTAGGAGGGAGACAGGACGGTAGCTCTGGAGGGAGGTGGGGTCGAGGTTAGGTTTTTTGAGGAGGGGAGTGATAGAGGCTTTTTTGAAGGCAGAGGGAAAGATGCCAGAAAGTAGAGAGGTGTTGAGTGAGGAGATGAAGGGGAGTAGAGCAGGAGCAGCAGCTTGAAAGAGGTGAGTGGGGAGGGGGTCCAAGGCACACGTGGTGGGTTTGTGACCCTGGAGCAGGGAGGAGAGGTCAGAGTCTGAGAGGGACACATCTCCTTCGCATAGAGTTGATCAGGCTGTTGATTGTGGCCTGTGGAATGTTGTCCCACTCCTTTTCAATGGCTGTGCGAAGTTGCTGGATATTGGCGGGAACTGAAACACGCTGTCGTACACGTCGATCCAGAGCATCCCAAACATGCTCAATGGGTGACATGCCTGGTGAGTATGCAGGCCATTGAAGAACTGGGACATTTTCAGTTTCCAGGAATTGTGTACAGATCCTTGCGACATGGGGCCGTGCATTATCATACTGAAACAGGAGGTGATGGCGGCGGATGAATGGCACGACAATGGGCCTCAGGATCTCGTCACTGTATCTGTGTGCATTCAAATTGCCATAGATAAAATGCAGTTGTGTTCGTTGTCCATAGCTTATTCTTGCCCATACCATAACCCCACCGCCACCATGGGGCACTCTGTTCACAACGTTGACATCAGCAAACCGCTCGCCCACACAATGCCATACACACTGTCTGCCATCTGCCCGGTACAGTTGAAACCGGGATTCATCCGTGAAGAGCACACTTCTCCAGCGTGACAGTGGCCATCGAAGGTAAGCATTTGCCCACTTAAGTCAGTTATGACGCTGAACTGCAGTCAGGTCAAGACCCAGGTGAGGACGACGAGCACGCAGATGAGCTTCCCTGAGACGGTTTCTGACAGTTTGTACAGAAATTCTTCGGTTGTGCAAACCCACAGTTTCATCAGCTGTCTGAGTGGCTGGTCTCAGACGATCCCGCAGGTGAAGAAGCCGGATGTGCAGGTCCTGGGCTGGCATGGTTACACGTGGTCTGCGGTTGTGAGGCCGGTTTGACGTACTGCCGAATTCTCTAAAACGACGTTAGAGATGGCTTATGGTAGAGAAATGAACATTCAATTCTCTGGCAACAGCTCTGGTGGACATTCCTACAGTCAGCATGCCAATTGCAAACTTCCTCAAAACTTGAGACATCTGTGGCATTGTGTTGTGTGACAAAACTGCACATTTTTTAGTGGCCTTTTATTGTCCCTAGCACAAGGTGCACCTGTGTAATGATCATGCTGTTTAATTAGCTTCTTGATATGCCCCACCTGTCAGGTGGATGGATTATCTTGGCAAAGGAGAAATGCTACCTAACAGGGATGTAAACAAATTTGTGCACAAAATTTGAGAGAAATAAGCTTTTTGTGCGTATGGAAAATTTCTGGGATCTTTTATTTCAGCTCATGAAACATGGGATCAACACTTTACATGTTGCGTTTATATTTTTGTTCAGTGTATATATATATATATATATATATATATATATATAGAGAGAGAGAGAGAGAGAGAGAGAGAGAGAGAGAGAGAGAGAGAGAGAGAGAGAGAGAGAGAGAGAGAGAATATATATATACAGTGCCTTGCAAAAGTATTCAGACCCCTGACCAATTCTCTCATATTACTGAATTACAAATGGTACATTGAAATTTCGTTCTGTTTGATATTTTATTTTAAAACACTGAAACTCAAAATCAATTATTGTAAGGTGACATTGGTTTTATGTTGGGAAATATTTTTAAGAAAAATAAAAAACTGAAATATCTTGCTTGCATAAATATTCAACCCCTGTGCTGTGGAAACTCCCAGTTTACACCGTAGAAAGAAATTGCCCTAACGAGGACACAACTACCTTACCATTGGCCTCCACCTGTGAACCATTAAAGTTGCTGTCACATTTTCTGGATAAAAACCCCACTGTTGAAGGATCATTGGTCAGGCTGTGAATCTGAAGGAAAATGAAGACCAAAGAGCATTCTACAGAAGTTAGAGATAAAGTAATACAAATGCATAGATTAAGGAAATGGTACAAAGTAATATCCAAGTGTTTGGACATCCCAGTGAGCACAGTTGGATCAATAATCAGGAAGTGGAAGCTGCATCACACCATCCAGGCACTGCCAAGAAAAGGCCGTCCCTCAAAACTCAGTGCTCAAACAAGGAGACTTGTGAGAGAAGCCACAGAAAGGCCAACAATCACTTTGAAGGAGCTACAGAGTTCAGTGGCTGGAAGTGGAGTAATGGTGCACCAGTCAACCATATCAAGAGCTCTGCATAACACTGGCTTGTATGGGAGGGTGGCAAGAAAGAAGCCGTTACTCAAAAAGTACCATCTGAAAGCACGTCTGGAGTTTGCCAGAAAGCATGAGAGTGACCCAGCTGTGATGTGGAAAAAGGTTTTGTGGTCAGATGAGACCAAGATAGAGCTTTTTGGCCAAAACTCAAAGCGCTATGTGTGGCGCAAACCTAACACTGCCCATGCATCAAGACACACCATCCCTACAGTGAAGTGTGGTGGTGGCAGCATCATGCTGTGGGGATGCTTCTCATCAGCAGGGACTGGGCATCTTGTTAAAATTGAAGGAAGAATGGATGGAGCAAAATACAGGGAAATACTGCAAGAGAACCTGCTTCAGTGCGCTAAAAAACTGAAGCTTGGGAGGAAATTCACCTTTCAGCAGGACAATGATCCTAAGCACAAGTCCAAAGCAGCATTGGAGTGGTTCAAGAACAAAAAGGTGAATGTCATACAGTGGCCCAGTCAAAGTCCTGATCTCAATCCCATTGAGAATCTGTGGCACTATTTGAAAATTGCTGTCCACAAGTGTCGTCCAACCAACCTGAACAACCTGGAGCAAATCTGCCAAGAAGAATGGGCCAAAATCACTCCGACACTGTGTGCAAAGCTGGTACATACTTACCCGAAAAGACTTAAAGCTGTTATTGCAGCGAAAGGTGGCTCTACCAAATATTAATGTGTGGTGGTTGAATAGTTATGCAAGCAAGATATTTCAGTTTTTTATTTGTCTTAAAAATATTTCCCAACATAAAAGCAATGTCACCTTACAATAATTGATTTTGAGTTTCAGTGTTTTAAAATAAAATATCAAACAGAACGAAATTTCAATGTACCATTTGTAATTCAGTAATATGAGAGAATTGGTCAGGGGTCTGAATACTTTTGCAAGGCACTGTATATATATATATATATATATATATATATATATATATATATATATATATATATATATATATATATATATATATATGTAAAGTAGCGGGTTATGAGAAACAGCAGGGAGGGGGTTAAAACCTCCCTGCTATAGAAATGCACTGTTTTGCTTTATTGTTTTGTTTAATTGTTTTATTATTAATCATCATCCGCACCTTGGCGTTATTGGAAATTAGGCCCAGGTGCGGGGTTTAAAAGGAGAACAGGCAGTCTGCTCGAGGCTGCTGAATGGAAGGAGGCAGAAAGGAGTGCTCTGCTTCCTGGCAGTCCCGAGAAAAGGTATATATATATATATATATAATATATATATATATATATATATATATATATATATATATATATATACAGTGCCTTGCGAAAGTATTCGGCCCCCTTGAATTTTGCGACCTTTTGCCACATTTCAGGCTTCAAACATAAAGATATGAAACTAATTTTTTGTGAAGAATCAACAAGAAGTGAGACACAATCATGAAGTGGAACGAAATTTATTGGATATTTCAAACTTTTTTAACAAATAAAAAACTGAAAAATTGGGCGTGCAAAATTATTCAGCCCCCTTAAGTTAATACTTTGTAGCGCCACCTTTTGCTGCGATTACAGGGTGCCCCAATTTTTGCCCATTCCTCCTTGCAAAACAGCTCGAGCTCAGTGAGGTTGGATGGAGAGCATTTGTGAACAGCAGTTTTCAGTTCTTTCCACAGATTCTCGATTGGATTCAGGTCTGGACTTTGACTTGGCCATTCTAACACCTGGATATGTTTATTTGTGAACCATTCCATTGTAGATTTTGCTTTATGTTTTGGATCATTGTCTTGTTGGAAGACAAATCTCCGTCCCAGTCTCAGGTCTTTTGCAGACTCCATCAGGTTTTCTTCCAGAATGGTCCTGTATTTGGCTCCATCCATCTTCCCATCAATTTTAACCATCTTCCCAATAGCAAACCATGATGCTGCCACCACCATGTTTGACAGTGGGGATGGTGTGTTCAGGGTGATGAGCTGTGTTGCTTTTACGCCAAACATAACGTTTTGCATTGTTGCCAAAAAGTTTGATTTTGGTTTCATCTGACCAGAGCACCTTCTTCCACATGTTTGGTGTGTCTCCCAGGTGGCTTGTGGCAAACTGTAAACGACACTTTTTATGGATATCTTTAAGAAATGGCTTTCTTCTTGCCACTCTTCCATAAAGGCCAGATTTGTGCAGTATACGACTGATTGTTGTCCTATGGACAGAGTCTCCCACCTCAGCTGTAGATCTCTGCAGTTCATCCAGAGTGATCATGGGCCTCTTGGCTGCATCTCTGATCAGTCTTCTCCTTGTATGAGCTGAAAGTTTAGAGGGACGGCCAGGTCTTGGTAGATTTGCAGTGGTCTGATACTCCTTCCATTTCAATATTATCGCTTGCACAGTGCTCCTTGGGATGTTTAAAGCTTGGGAAATCTTTTTGTATCCAAATCCGGCTTTAAACTTCTCCACAACAGTATCTCGGACCTGCCTGGTGTGTTCCTTGTTCTTCATGATGCTCTCTGTGCTTTAAACGGACCTCTGAGACTATCACAGTGCAGGTGCATTTATACGGAGACTTGATTACACACAGGTGGATTCTATTTATCACCATTAGTCATTTAGGTCAACATTGGATCATTCAGAGATCCTCACTGAACTTCTGGAGAGAGTTTGCTGCACTGAAAGTAAAGGGGCTGAATAATTTTGCACGCCCAATTTTTCAGTTTTTTATTTGTTAAAAAAGTTTGAAATATCCAATAAATTTCGTTCCACTTCATGATTGTGTCCCACTTGTTGTTGATTCTTCACAAAAAATTACAGTTTCATATCTTTATGTTTGAAGCCTGAAATGTGGCAAAAGGTCGCAAAGTTCAAGGGGGCCGAATACTTTCGCAAGGCACTGTATATATATATATGTTTTCCAATATACACCCACAATGTTTAATTATTCCAACCCGGGTTTAAAATATATTTCCCTCAATAGGTTAGATTTGCTTCATGTGTTTAAACAAAATATTGGACAAAGACTGAGCCTTTGAATAAGCATACAGTGGCCAGTTCAGTTATTTTCATTTAAATTCAGGCTATAATGAACATGTTAAATATAATAGTCTTATATTAACTGTACCATGCATGGCCTGACCTCTCTCTGTTTCTAAAAATTTCAGACACCCTGTTTACCTGCCAAGGCTAGTTTTTTAATTAATATGTAACTCTACTATAAGCGCTTTTCCAAATTTACCGCATTAAGTAATTTTTTGGCCGGATTCAAGAGAGCCTCGAACCAGTATCTTTTCAGATAAGCAAAAAGCTTACATCCTAATTTTCTTATAACTAAGCTCTCATTATTTTCTTATAATATAATGAGGTACTGTGGCAACATGGTTAACAGTGTGCAGGTGCAGGAATGCAAGGCACCTTCCATTGGGTATCATTCAAGGTTGATACATAGGAAATACAAATCCCGCTTTTAAGAGCCAACACCGAATCCTGCTCGAGCGGACTGTACACCGCCAGCTCTCTGCTTTCCTGTCCAACCACTCTCTGCTTGACCCTCTCCAATCTGGCTTCCGCTCTGCTCACTCCACTGAAACCGCCCTCCTGTCCGTCACCAACTCACTTAAGTGTGCCCGAGCTGCCTCTCTCTCTCCTCTGTCCTAATTCTCCACGACCTCTCTGCTGCCTTTGACACTGTTGATCACTCTATTCTACTATCATCTCTTGCTGACCTGGGGATCTCTGGCATTGCTCTGGCCTGGTTCTCCTCCTACCTCTCCAACCGCACTTACCAGGTAACCTGGCGTGGAGCAACCTCCACACCTCACCCACTCTTAACTGGAGTCCCCCAAGGGTCAGTCTTGGGTCCTCTCCTGTTCTCTCTCTACACCCGCTCCCTGGGCCCCCTCATCGCATCCTATGGTTTCTCATACCATTTCTATGCTGATGATGCTCAGATTTTCCCCTCCTTCCCCACCTCTGACTCCACCATCTCCTCCCGTATCTCTACCTGTCTGTCTGCTATTTCCTCCTGGATGCACTCGCATCACCTCAAACTCAACCTCTCTAAATCTGACCTCCTTTTCTTTCCCTCCTCCTCCCCCTCCTCTGATCTCTCTATCTCTGTTCCTCTGGAATCTACCACACTCTCTCCCTCTTCCTCCGCTAAGAACCTTGGAGTCACCCTGGACCCCTGCACCTCTTATTCCCGGCACATCTCCACTCTGGCACACACTTGCCGATTCTTCCTGAGCAACATCCGAAGAATCCGACCCTTCCTCACCAACTATGCTACCCAGCTCCTGGTCCAGGCCCTGGTACTCTCCCGCCTAGACTACTGCAACTCCCTCCTGTGTCCGCCTCCCTGCGTCCACCACCCGTCCGCTCCAGCTCATCCAGAACTCTGCTGCCCGCCTGGTGTTCTCTCTGCCTCGCTTCGACCACGCTACTCCACTGCTCCGCTTGCTCCACTGGCTCCCAATCACCGCTCGCATCCAGTTCAAGACTCTTGTACTAGCCTACAGATGCCTTGACCAGACTGTACCCAGCTACCTCCAGACCCTCATCTCTCCCTACACCCCCACTCGACCTCTCCGCTCCGCCTGCACTAGAAGACTGGCTCTACCTCCTGAGCCCGCTCCTTCTCCACCCTTGCTCCGCAGTGGTGGAATGACCTTCCTACAGGTGTCAGGACTGCCCAGTCCCTGACCACATTCCGGCGCCGCCTTAAGACTCACCTCTTCAAACAGCACCTGTAGAACTCCTCTGTTTGTATCCTGGGACACTATCACCTTTCATTTAAATGTGCTTTATTTTGCTCTTATCTGCCCCCTATTTTACTGCATTTAATCCTTTAATACTGTAATCTGCCAAGTGTTTAACCTGTAGTATGTTGTATTTAATCATATCCTGATGTAACTATCACTATTTAATCATATCCTGATGTAACTATCACTATTATCTGCTGTATTATTGAATTGTGGTTTGTCACACTTGAACAAAAATTATTGTATTTCTTGCTCTTATTGTATTACTTATATTGTAACACTTGAAATGTATTTGCTTACGATTGTAAGTCGCCCTGGATAAGGGCGTCTGCTAAGAAATATATAATAATAATAATAATAATAATAATAATAATAATAATAATAATATACTGACAGTGTCAGTTAGTACTGAACTTCTCTCATTTTTAACCGTTGTTCTTTCAACAATAACAATTGTATTTGTATAACAGTATAACAGTTTAACTTTACTTACTTACTATAGTATAGTACTATAGTAGAACCACAAACCTATTTTAGTTCAATTGTTTCTGGCATATTAACTGTGCTCCATAGAGTTTGCCATTCTGTTCTCGCTGGATCAGAATGTTTGAGGTTCTGAGTCTAATTAAAAAATATGCTTTTGTCTGATAAGGGAGGTTTGGAAATTTCAGCAGGTCGGCCTGATCTTACACACTCACTAATAATATTAATCTACTGTTTTACTAGAATAAACAGGAATATGGAATCCTACTATGTTCTCAGAGTACATTATAACATTTTTTTCTGAATAGAGTGTTTTAACAATTTGTTTAATATTTCTGCTGATTTTACTTTTACAATACATTACAGCCATTACAACATTTGTTGCAGTTTCACAAATGTTCAATTTGTATCCCAAACATCAGCCTGCTTCCAATAGCTGTGACAGTCTTGGGTCAGTTTCTGCTCTCAGTGATCCTGTGTGATAAAGAGAGAAAGGATCGATGCTGTAAATCTCCATCCCGATTAGAAAGGGCGCTGTGTAAGGGGGAAGGTATGCTGCCTCCTAGATCTACAACCTCGGTGGGAGGTGGAAACCGGAAGGTGACCATATAGGAGGGTCACGTAGCTGCAAGTCCTCCGGACGATTCCATTGCAGTCAGCTGCGGGGTAGCCACCCAGATAGCATGCTGACGTTGGGCCAGCGTTGGCTCAACGTCATCAGAGACGTCATCCCAACGTTGGCCAATCGTAATTTTGTCCCCAGCCTTTTTTTTGAGCATGTTTGATTTTTTCACCCATTTTTCTCCCAATATGGAATGTTCTGTTAGTGCATTAGCAGAAATGAAGTCATGTGCCAAACTGATGCACTAGTTCTGAAGCAAAATGAACGTGCCAAAGACTGAGACATTAGCATACTTCTAAATCATTAGAAATGAAGCTGCAAAATAGGAAAAAGCAAACAAACGACTACATGTGAAACACAAGAAACTTGTAGTGATTTTTTACACCTTTAAAATGGATATAATAAATGAACACCATAGAAAAACGCAACAATATGTACAGAAGTAATTATCAGGAATAATTATATAAAAATCTGAGAAAAAGCTGAAGATATAATTCAATAAGGACAGAAGCTTTTAGCATCTGATTGCATTTTTTTTTTTCAAAAACTATTAATGACAATGTATTGGTTATTATAATCTGAAAAGAAAAGGACTTTGTTAACAATCGTACAACGGTCACATACCAGTGCCTTTTCTGTAGCCTGGTCCATTAACATCCTCTCCACTCTGTCAATGTCCTCCTTGGTGTCAAGAGGAAACCGGAATTCGTCCAGGCGCAGGCTGCCATGCTCTTGCTCTATATGAGGCTGCCGCTTGAGAAGTGCCTGAAGCATTAGGGTGTTTTGTCTCCCCTGGCCCTTGATTTCTTCTAAAATGGTGAAGATCATCCTATCCCTGTCTATTTAATAGAACAAAAAATGCACATATAATCTTCTATCTTTAACTACCCCCGTTGGTCATTAAAAAGAGAACCATTATATGTAATGCACACAAGTGCACATAGGAAAATAACTTTTGTAAGAATACTATAACCTTTTCATGATTCATTGTAGGGATGCAAAATAATTAAACGTTTAATTAAATATGTACCTGATAGAGGCACATAGCTGCTCTTGTCCCTGTTCCCAGTTCCAGTGTCATTGCTGCTGGTGTTGCTGTTGTAGTTCCTGTCATCACTGCTGATATTTCCATCTTCACTGTTGCTGGTGTTCTTGCTGCTGCTGCTGCTGCTGCTGCTGCTGGGTGATGCTACTGTTGTTGGAAACAAAGGTGGAGTTGGCAAGAGTGGCATCCTTTGTGATGATCTCACATTCTTGCTTATGGAAAAATCTTCTTCATCTTCTAGAAATGACAGCTTTGTAGAGGGTCTGTTTGAAAATTGGAACATGTTACTCATGGGCATCTGTGAAATGCTACAATAGCTGTTTTATTATTGGTCATTATGCATAACATTGATTTATTGATTAGTTAATTAATGCCTTATTTTTCTCTTTGTGTTTAATATTTTGTACTTTAATTTTTTTTAGCTGGATGGATCAATTGAAGTATTTGTCACTTACTTCCGCTTCCGTGTTTGTTCATCATCTGTGGTGTTCAGATCGGATGTTTCGGTTGCCCTTCTCAGTTTCTTGCGCACCTTCTCATATGTCACTATAACAGAACAAAAATGAACATGTCTTACGTGCATGAAAATGAAGCAAATCATTTATTAAGCGTGATAACATCTGTTTGTTAAATTAAACACACAGTCTAAAATTGGATTGACACATATGCAACGTGTGTGACCCCTGTAACTCAATAGGGGTGTCCACACTGCAGTGAAGCGATAGCATCTCTGTTGAGGCTCCATTGCCGATCTCCAGAGATGTTTTCACTCTCGCTTTACATTGTAGCCAATCACAATGAAGCAGCAAGTTTTGCCTGAATATGTATTACAAATAAGAAATACTGGACAAAATATGACTACTGAGTTAAGTAAACAAATTGTACATTTACTTAATTTAAAACACAGCTTTGGCACTAATTTTAGCAAAAATAATTCTTTCATTGTAAGGCCCATATAAAAAAATCTTTGTGGTGTATAATCTTTTAAAATGTACATAGATAGGTAGATAAAATAATGGTTACAGTACCTGTCTCATGAAGCACCCGTACTTCGTGTTTGTCCTATGTCTCGGTGGGTGTCTCCTGAAGCTCCACTGCTTTTCGAACTCTTACAGTACTTTTATAAGAAGGCCACAGGCACAAAAGTTTATCCACATTCAACCAAACTGATGGTACAACTTCCACCTCCTCAGTTTCCTTGAACAAAACCACTGCATACATTGTTATTCTAAAAAAATAACATGGTATTGGAGTGAAATAAACTTGAAAAAGCCACCAAAAACCAGAAATATATTACTGTAAATGTCCTAACAACAAAAAGTACAACCAAGCTGATTTTGCTAAATAAGACTGAACCAGATCATAGTGATAAATCATCAATATCTACAGTACATACGGAGTAGAACTGAAATGGAATTAAAACTGAATAAATTAGGATATTGTGCACCAATTATTACATTATCTCTAAGGTATGATTTAATGGAAATGCCACAAACCCATCATTGTAAGGCAAAAGAACAACTTTGGCAGAAATATC
The DNA here is from genome assembly GCF_902713425.1 of Acipenser ruthenus. NCBI lineage: Eukaryota > Metazoa > Chordata > Actinopteri > Acipenseriformes > Acipenseridae > Acipenser > Acipenser ruthenus. The sequence goes on from NC_081189.1 coordinate 47,701,742, forward strand.
AGGCACTGGTAAATGAACAATATAATGTTGTGGATCTTTAACAAATGCTATATTTATCTTAAGAGAATCTACAGGATATTGAAAGAAAGGGACTTTTACAGAAAACTTTTGGCAAACCAAGCTTGTAACTTCGTCAACAACAATGATATTTTTTACAAGAAAAATGTTTTGGTCAACAAGAATGGCATTGTCACCTGTGTTAACAGAAATCATAAAGGTGTCCATGTGCAATTCCTTAAACTGCCTGAAACATGGGAGGATATTGGCAGGTAAAGGCCCAGAGAAGTGCTCCTTTTTGCAACCTCTTTTCAACTGCTTGGATTGCCCAGCACATTTTTTTTCTGACAACCTACGAATTACTTGTTGAAGTGGGTATTTTGGCTTTCTGATCATTCTTTTAATGATTTGAAGGTAGTTCTCAAATGGGAATGCTGAAAAGTTCTGTAATGGACCAAATTTCCTAACATCATTAGCCAAATGAACTAGTCCATGAATATTATATACAACTATATTGCCATAAACAGATGCGAACCCTTGAACAAATAAAACTAGTAACTCTTCTGCATAATCACAGTATTGTGTGCACAATAACGGACTGCATAATATTGTGATACCGACATGAAGCATATGAAAATGGTAATACAGAGCATCAGGTATTTTTCCTTTGAGTGCTACTGGACCAGTGTATAGAAGGAAAGTCCGAAACTCTGTTGCTTTCCATCTATCAATTTCAGCAAGAGATCGTCCTTTTCTGGCAAACTCTCGTGGCAAGAAAGAAACGAAATTGACTATGGATTCACTGATGAGTTTTACGTGCTGACCTCCCGTTCTAGTGGGGAGGGGCCCTTTTATCCACAACAGCAACAGCCTTCTCATTACCCCTAAGCAAACTAAATGCATAAAATCTAGGGGGAACTGTGATACCATTCCAATTTTCAATTTCCTCAATGAACAATCTCCCATATGGTGGTCTTCATCAACCATCTCATCAAACATGACATCAGTTCTGGGGGCAGCACCTACTTCAGGAAAAGTCATTCGATTACTTTCCCAAACCCCATTTTGTACACATTTCTCACATCCACTATAGCCATTGTGGTTCTTCACACTTTTCACAAAAGCCCTTGCAGGCGCATCACACACAAAATTTGAAATGGTAACTTTTACAAGTTTGCCATCAAATGACATTCCCTCATTTTGAATGTGTTTCATTTCATCAACAAAGTACTTTAAATAAGAGTTTGCATCTTTTGGCTTAGATTTTCCCACAAACAAACCAATGATAAATGGGTTCTTGTTTTTGTCTTCCTCAAGAAGACCAAGTATAGGCCAAAACTGAACGTTACTACTTTTAAAAAGTGGAATGCCATCAATATTTATTTGCAGAGTTACACAGTTATTAGAAGCTAGCTCCATATTTGATGCCAGCTGAGAGAGTATACCCTGTGCAACACCAAAATGATGATATGTTCCCCCAGCAACCGTCTCCAAATTGTATGAAGTGGAAGTAGCCATTAAAGTACGAGCATCTTTTGGCAGACTGGGAAAGAATCGTCTTAAAATGCCTAACAAACTGTTAATGTGACACATCGGGATGTTACTGCCAACAGCCCAGTCCTTCAGTTCACCCCTTAAGCTACATGCCTTCTCATCCTCTCTATCTTATCCAGACATCGTATCTTCACTTTCAAAATCAGCACTGTCATTACTGACAATAAGATCGTCATTCATTTCAAACTGCATCGCAACGTCTTGGCTTTCACTATCACTGGTATTTTGTTCATTATGCTCTTCACAATTCCACACTGCACTACTACGACTACTGCCAGTATTGATATTCACTGCAATTTGAACTTGGCTTTCACTATCACCATGTCTATTTTGTTTATTTACATCGGTATTCACTAGTTCTTCCGAAATTGCACTCACTAAATCATCTGCCCTTTGTTTTGCCTGACGGCGGAGAGTTCTCTCAGAATATATTTCACCAACTGCAGCCATAACAACAAATACAAACCAATTACATAAATGCATTAAACTTCACAGAAAAATCATAAGCCTATCTAATAATATGTATAAATACCTTGTTTGAATGTGGCTATGAACACTAATGCCAACGACTGGACACAAAAAAAAAAATACATTCAAACTCGCTAGCAATCAAATGAGCGGGAAGCCTGCTAACTGTAGTCCCAGCTGGGAAACCCAGACCCACGCGTAGGGATACACCGCACTATATTTTGAAAATAAATTGAACAGCAACGGTTTATATACGTAAACACTGCACTTGTGCATCTGGCGTAAGCACACGTTCGTCCAGAATAGTCAATATATTTTGTTTAGAGGTGAAAAGAAAAAAAACTGAACGTGTGCTTTGAACCCGGATGGAGCATTAAGCACAGCAGTGACTTGCACTACATTACAATGCAAGCTTGATGACTGCGCTATAACAAAAAAATAAATAAATAAATCACAAAAAACACACAGCGTTAAATTCGCACACGCAGCAATCCTCCAAACTCGGATTTTTTAAGTGAAAATGATGCAGCAAAACATAAAATAATAAAAATGTATGCTCGAGAACTCCCGGGATTCTTTTCATGCAATTGTCTATAGAGTCAGCAGCCCACCCATCAACACCGTTTGCCAACCGTCGGCTGCCAACTATTTGCCAACGTTGTATCGACGTTGGCAAAAAGACGTCATTTTTCCAACTTTTTGCCGATGTTGGGCCAACGTTGGAAATCCCACTGCGACCTGCCAACCTTAGCCTACGTTGGGCCAACGTCAGAATGCTATCTGGGCATCTATTGGAAAACCCACGGCGACGTGTTGACTGCAGGGAGGAGTTTGCTGGGTACAAAGGGGAAGCAGCTACGTCAAAACCTCCCCTTGCGTTGAGTTAAAAAGCGATCGGCCGGAGCCGATGTTTGTTTTTTGTGATTACGTGTTTGTTTTTGTGGTAACAGAGGAGCAGGAGGACGGGAGGCTGTAGCCAGCGAGCCAGCGAGCCAGCACATACCCCAGAGCACGTCCCTCATCGCACAGCACTTCACAGCACAGCGCATGCACCACAAACCCTGGAAGAGAAGAGCACATTTTCGTGCACGGAGGACTGTGGTCATTGGAGTGTGTTTTGTTTACTTTTGTTTTAGCTGGACGCTGTTGAGTTTTGCCCCATTACCAACGCTGGTACTGGGGATTATTATTATTATTATTATTATTATTATTATTCCAAGTGGATTTATTTTATGATCTTTTTGTTTGTTAATTAGTAAAACCTTTTTGGCATTGGGAAAATTCAGTCTGGATATTCACTTTCTACTGCACCACACCATTCAGCGTGTCACAGTGTGACAGTCTTTAACAGCCTGATACCTGCAAAAAACTGAAATCTTGTTAGCTAGGCTCCCACCTCATTCTCATTCCCATCATCAGTGGGAAGACTTCAAATAAATTAAGCTGTTTCTATCAAAGAGCCATACATCTCTGCCGCATACACCTTTCACTCAAAAAACGTGCTTGCACTGTGTACAAGGGAAGACAGGTTTTAGGGTCACTCGTGACAATATAAATGAGACAGTAAATTCTAATCCAATACATGTTAAAGCACAAACAAGTAAATACTGCACTTACAGTAAAGCATGGTGGAAACCATATTCACCACTAGTAAAGCCATAGAATAAACATGTGAAACTGCTCAATTATAGTACAGTACTAATTTACCACACATTTGTATAAGACATGAAGAACTAAAGTGTATGTTTTTCTTTTTTTTTTACTAAATAAGTAATTGTAGACATTTGAAAGAATGAGAAACATTTCTAGACAAAATGTTGGCATTGCATTTATTACATTTTTTTTTAGCATTTCTAAATTCAGAGCTATTAAGTGTTTAATGAGATTGAGAATACAAAAAAAAAGTCTCAAATGTTATTAGAACTGCACCAGACACCACATAAAGAATGCATGTGACTGAAGAAGTGACTTACTAATGAAGGAATTTCAATCAGCAGATTGTGATATTCATGTGATTCAGCCCCAGGGGATTGTGAAGCTAGAATAGCATCATGTGGAACTAAATCCATTTATGAACACATGGCCAAACAATACCATCATACGGAAATATTAACCTTTATAATTCAAAATAATTGTGTTAATGATGATCTGACGGATTTATTTATTTGGAGTATGAGAATTTAACCAAGAAAATACAATAATAGAAAATTATGTATTGATTTTCAATACCAGCAAATAACTAAAACTATCCATATTTACACTAAGACTAAAAAGGTAGATAACACTAAAATATGATAGATACTTAATTGATCTAAACAGTCAGACAAAATTTAGCAAGATTAAATAGCTGATTTTAATTACCTAAACAATGGTGAATCTATATATACATCCATCCTAATGTTAGGCATATTCTTAACTCAAGGACGGGAGAAATAGTGTCTGCAGTATCAGGAAAGCTGGTAGAAACAACATTATTCCACAAGACAAAGCAATACTGTTTGTTTTGTTTTTTTTAAGGTTAAGCCGCTTGTGCCCAGCAGCACTTTAAACTTAAACCAGAAAAAAAACAACAGGTCTCCAGTTCTGTGAAATGACAACAACATTTAGTAAAAAAGGCAAAGCAATCAAAAAGAAATAACAATTGTCATTGAACACTTAAGATTAATATAAGGAAAGAAATAACTTGCTCAGTTCTAATAAACACCCACTTTTAACATGGATGCAAAGTATACAATTATGCCTGGGACAAAACTCCACTGAACATGTGCATGACTCTAATGTAACTAGGTAGAGTGAGGGTGACACCTGTATGTACAGGCACCTTCTTATATACCTAAATTATAATACAATCACTGAAGAATATCCTTACTAAACTTCTTCACATTTGGATTTGAGGTTCTCCAGACATTTAGGGGTAGATGTAAGGAAGGTGCAAATCCCCCATAATGCCGCTGTAAATCGTGTTTATCAGCCGTAACGTCTGATTTTAGTGGCCGCTAAAAATGTAGCGTATGTAAAGAATGGTGTTCACCTGGCGTCTTTTGAAATGAACCAATGGGATAATATGTCACTGTCATTAACAGAACATGAAAGGCAGTGTCTGAGGATTGAACCCTAGTCACCTAGTTCAGACATAAATACACTGTCTGATGTGCCAAAAGATACAGGCTATTTGTGGAGCAGAACCTATGTTGCTCAACTAAGTCAGCAACTAGAGAGTTAATTTCAGCCATTTCATTATTGTTTCACTTCCTCAAACTTTCCTAAACTCTGATTTTCATTCCAATCAAAGAAATAGAATATTGCATGAACATTCCAACAGGTCCCATAACTAATAATTAACCTGAGCAAACATTTTAATCTTTACAATAATAAAAACACAGTGAACACACACAAGCATATTTGTAAGTATGTTAGTGTTTAAAAACATGAAAAAGAACAGTAAAGGCATATAATAATAAGAACATATATACTACAAGGCTATGTCTCAGAACAGACTATTAGATGCCCACAATTTTACTGCTTCAACGGACGCCTTGTTTACAAACAGTGTTACAGCCTTGACTGTGCTTCTCTCACAGGTTAGCTTGTTTGCAGAGCAACTGAACTAACTCTCAAAACCGTTTCCATGGTACCACTGTTTATGCTGGTTTCTTTTAGTACCCATGCATAAAACATTGAAACCTTTGTGCAGATCAATCAATTCAAAATGTGTCATGCAATTTATAAAAAATTTAAGTGGATAGATGTAAATTACTGCAGTTTTTTAAACACAGCAAAAACATCATCAAAATCACAGGTAACTGCGGGGTGAAACTGAGGCGCAATAGCGATCGGCTTTTTATTAAATACAAACAGTTTAAACAAAACACACAAAAAGAAAAGGGCACATTGGCCAAAGCAAAATAAACACAAACAATAATGATCTTTCTAAACAAGTACCTTTTGGATCTCTCACTGGTAGCTCTCGCTATCAACTCCTCTAAAGTCTCATTTCTTAATAAGCCTGGAGTGGGTGTTTTATATTCTGTGGCTGGAGTCTTAATTACCCATTAATAAAATAATTACCTAATTACCACATTCCCACAAGGTTATAGGGATGGGGATTCAACCCCATCCACACCAACTACACTTTATGAGACCAGCTTTTTCGCCGGTATCAAATAACAAATAACAATGACGGACGGTTCCCGTCCACCCGCATTTAAACATAATAATAATAATAATAATAATAATAATAATAATAATAATAATAATAATAATACATATATAAATAAATTAATATACACAAGGGTTGGGCACCCCGTCACAACATCCTGACAACTTTTTATACTAAAAAGTTGTTAACTTTAAAATCTGTTTCAAAGCTCTTTTGAAAATGTCCGCTCTAGTGCACAGATAGTGTAAGGATTATTGCCCACATTGTCAAACAGGAAACACAGTAACAACAATCCATGATGTGGTACGGAACACAAAGCCAGAGCACTTGTTTTTATGTTTTTGTTTTGTTTTTTTATTAAATCGCTCTTCCTGCAGTGATTTAGAGGACAGATCTCAAACCCCAGTGCACTAGAGAGGACATTTTGAAAAGAGCTTTGAAACAGACTTTAAAGTTATAAGTGTGTGACAGGGAGACCCTGTCACTGATTTTTGGGTGGATGTGTGCCTTTATGGACAGCTGGGCTGCGCAACAGGAGACACGTTGCTAAGGAAATAATTGAGCAGGTAGGCTCATCCGGCGCTGAGCACAAAAAGAGTCTGCATACAGCTCGAGGCTACTGCACATCCATAGCCATACAGACGGGCACTGAGCGAAAGCGTGTTGCATTGCGTTGCGTTGCATTGCGTTGCGTTGTATTGGTTGTGTTGTGTTGTAGACTCATATCAACCAGGGAGCTGACGCTATGGAGCCAGCACTAACTCCGGAAGCATCTACCCCTCCCTGCACACAACCACAACCCAGGAGAACATCCGCTCCGCAGGATTAACTACTACGGAACACTTCAACTGCAAGACGGTGCTTGTGAAGGCATTGCCCAGCCGAGGCCATGTGAAGAGGCAGGAGTCACCATGAGAAGACTGAGACTCTGGGATCCCAGAAGTAGGTTAGCTTAGGGGAGGTTGATCCCAAACAGTGTATAGAGAGGGTTTGCGTACAGTAGTAGGTTCCTGGAGCGGGACATTCCTCAGTGGGACTAGCACTTGCCATTTTGTGTGGCAAACTTTTATTTGTAGCTTTGTTTTGTTTTGTTTTCTTTATTAAATGTGACACTAGGGCTACCATTGTACCCTGGTGTTGATTAAATGTGCGGTGTGTCAACACCCAATGCTCTGTGTCTGCCTCCGACGACCCACACATGTAAAAAAAACCCTACAAGTGTAAAAAGTTATACGTGGGGACGTATAGCGCTATATTCTTTGGAAACCTGTTACTTACTCTTTAAGATTGATCACATTTGCAATTTAATGTAATACCAATTTATTTGTAACTGGTACATGTTTTTCCAAAGTACATTTCCTGTTTTGGTTATACCTATCAATCTGTAGAACATGTAATGAGAGAGTTACAAAACTAAGATTCATGCTGTTATGTGGGCAGTTTATGCTGCTATCAGGGAAGTAATGTTTTATTGCCTGAGAAAGGTGCAAGCGCAAGAGGTGTAGAAACGGTATAAAACAGCAGGCACATGGAGGTGCATTTGAGAAGCGTTTAAGAATCCCCATGGACACACACCAGTACCGTGTCCGATGCTGTCTCCCAGAAATTCGTAACGGATATCATTGCTTAATTTCTGCTTATAACTAGTGGCCTCATTATAGTGTCGAGTGATAATGATTAAACTGTAAAAGTGTAACTTTTGATTATTGGAATCAATAAAGGAAACTCCTTCACACACAAATACATACCTAATTTAGTTTTCTTATAAATACTAATTGTCATCAGATCAAAAACCGAAATTAAAAAACAGGGAAGAATAGAATGAAAACAGTAAAGCATGAAAACGTCAAATGTGTAGTGTGATAATAATATAGTACACTTTGCTATGCTGTTTGAATAGTATAGAACAATAACCATTTAGAAGGCCACATTTAATGAATGGTAAATAACGACTGTTTGGTCTAGTTACGTCAGAAGTGACAGGTGTTGAAAGATTACAGCTAAGGAGGGGGGCCCTTGAAAGACAAGTCTGAACTAGCAATGGCAGAGAATTCCTCACATGTACCGGTAGATAAATATCCTGTCCATCCTTATTTAAACAAATATTTGAGACAGTAAACAGACCTGCACAAGCCAAGCAAAGGGTACTACTTGTAATATATTCAGGTACCAAATCACATATTGATACACTACCTTTGTCAAATAAAAAAATATGTGTGTGTGTGCGTGCGTGCGTGGCAAAGTGGTGAGTGAATACAGGTGAGAATAGTGCAGAGCGAATATAAAACAGACAGACAATGATTTCCATGTGCAAGGGTGTTTATTGATTTAATTAACAATGTCCAGAGCCTTATGGCGAACACCTGTAAATAATAATGTTGGAGTGATACAGCAGAGTGTATCACTCGGTATTTGTAATTCCCCGGGTTTGACCCCTAACCAAAAAGTCCAGTTTTACACACCAACGCTAAACACAAAACACAAACACAGTTCTTAGTGACAGTGAATACGTGCAAGTGGTGTAATACAGTTCTCCGTGAAATGCAGGGGTGAAAGTGATGTCCGTGTTTATGTTGGCTTTCACTACAGCTCCGGACCGTGCAACTGGTAGTCTATTAAAAAACAGACGACAGTTAACAAAGCACAGGACAAAACTCACGGTTCACAATACAGCACACAGACTCTTTGTAGGTTTTCAACACTAACCATTTACCAAGGAACAGATCACATACGCCAAGTCCCCTATTTATATCCTCGCTCATGACCCCTAGGTTAACGAGCGCATCCGCTCCTCCAATCCTCGGATGCCACACCGTTTACCGTCTGGGTCATTGAGTCTGGATAGCGTAGCTCCGCCCCTTTCCTAAATGACCAACTTCCACCTACCCTATGGAATAAATTGTCATGCCATTTAGTTAAGGGTACTCTGTTCCCGTTACACAGTGCCCTCACAGGTCGAGAGGGAGCTCTAACACCAAGCACTATTCGATCTCTGTCAATGGGGTGCTTTGTATCGTTGCGAGTCAGTGCTGGAGATAATGCACAATTACTCAAACAGGGTTATACATACTACAAAAATCTGTCAAGCTTTTTAAATACATAAGTATATATTAAGGTTTTACAGGAGCAAAACTTCATAATCAGCTACAATTGCAAATATCTCCACATAAACAATTGCATTAAGTAATGCAGAACGCAAATGGCAGGATGCAGGGGCAGTAACATGTAACAGGGAAATATGAACAACTTGGTCTTCTCTGTGTTCGGAAGTTCTACTTGGCAGCAAACATACCAAAGCCATTCACGCTCAGTCTGCAAAATGCGTGACGTCAGTGTGGCAATGTGCCCCACCCCTGTGTGTATTTTTGTGTTTTATGTTGCATGTAGTGTGTTAATGTTGGTGTATTGTAGTTGGTACACAGGATATAATGTGGGTAATGAGCACGAGTGTAAAATGTATAATTGTATTTAGGCACAGGGATTGCATGTCACTTCACTTATAAAATATGTAATATGTGAGCACGGGGTCATTAAACTTGGGAGAGAATGTTCACACAGAATGGAGAAGTACCTCATCATCATTCTGACATTCGCAACAAAATGAGAAAACTGGCAAGAAAAAATGATAAAGAAATCATATACATGAAAGACCTAGTAAACTCTTCCATGTTTAACACACTGCTTCAAGCTGTAAAAACAATGACTGGTTTTAATGAGGACAGCAATCGATACACAATACCTTCAACAGCATTGAAACTGCGGCATTCACTTGTGAAGGTTGCAGGTATTTTGGAAGGTGAGGCAATCCAAAATGGTGATGGACATTTAAAAAAATGTGTGGAGAGGTTCTGTCAATTGATAGACCTTGAATGGGCTGCAAAGGTTTCATCGAATGCACTTAAATCCCTTTATCAGAAAAAGTGGAACAAATCACAAATGATTCCTGTCACAGAAGACATAAAGAATCTTCAAAACCACCTCAAATCAAAAGAAGAAGAAAACAAAAAACTCCTTGAAGTTTGCCTAACAGTAGAATCATGGCATGGCCTCTCAGGTGACTCTTGTTCAGATTATTCTTTTCAATCGCCACAGAGAAGGAGAAGTCTCAAGGATGCTCATTTCAACTTTCCTTGAACGAAACACAGGGGCAATGCAAGATGAAATAAAAAAAAGCTCATCAGATTTTGAAAAAAAAAATTGTGCAGCAAATTCACCACAAGTCCAGGGCAAAAGAGGTTGCAAGGTGCCGATTCTCCTGACACCAAGTATGAAGAATTCTATAGAGCTACTGTTAAAACACAGAGAAGGTGTTGACATTAATGGTTAAAATCCATATATTTTTGCCAGACCTTATTTCAATTATCTGGAGCACATGAGAGGATGTGACAGCTTACAGCGGTTTGCTGAAAGCTGTGGAGCAAAACACCCAGAACACATTACATCCACACGACTCCGCAAGACACGTGGCTGCTTTGTCACAATTACTAAATCTGCAAACTCATGAACTGGACCAGTTGGCAACATTTAAGGGTCACGACATCCAGGTTCAAATGGAATTTTATCGACTTCCTGAAGACACACTCCAGCTTGCAAAAGTAATCCGTTTGCTTCTTGCCCTGGAGAATGGACTTCATAACTTCAAAGGGAAAACACTGGAGGAAGTCACACCAGATCTTGATGGTAAGTGATAGAATAAAAAATGTTGTAATACTCAAAACTGTTTTCTGGTAAAGCAAAATTGTTTAAAAATTACTAAATGAAATACCAGCAAAAAACAAGCAATTGTTTCTGTCCATGATTAATCAAAACATTTAATAATTTAAATAAACTTTTTTTTTTTTATTAGACTCCAAGACAGAAGAAGTCACAGAAAGACATGGCCCCTCAGAAGGAAGATGGACAGCGAGACAGAAAAATGAAGACTTGCTGTGGCGGAGTGTCCCGCCCTTATATATGTGCACTGTTTTATTATTATTTGTATTATTATTGTTTGCAGCGCAGATTGCAGACGTAAAGCTAAAGATTAAACTTGTGCAGACTATGGCCGAGGGGTAATAAGATAATTAATAGTTAGTTAACCCCTCAGCCAGAATATAAAAACCTGCAGCTGTCTTTGTTGAGAAGAAGAGGGTTCAGAGTTGGAGAACGAGAACGAGAACGAGAACAGAGGCAGGAAGTAAAAAGATAACGATTGCTAAGCTTGCTGGTTTAAACACCAGCACAAGACTTATTTGTTAATTCGTTTGGCCAATGTGCCTTTTGTTTTGTGTCTTTTGTGTTTGTTTAAGTCTTTTGTTTGTATTATTATTTAATAAACAGTTTGAGCACCGTTGTGCTTCAGTTTTGCCCCGCCAGTCCTTGTGCTGAGTCTGTGTTCTGGTCTGACGTCACCACTGCAAGCCATCCTGTTCACACTTGCAGAAGAGGAAAAGGAAGCACAAACGTGTAAAGGAAACAGAAAACAGTATTACACCAATAAGAAAAGGTATTACATGCAAGCATGTGTAAATAATATATTTTATGTTTTATACATTTTAGATTATAGCATTGAAATGTAGCTCAGTTGTACTGATCTCAATTTCCTGGGATCATGCTTTATTATTATTATTATTATTCATTGATATCTAGTATGACAAATTAGCAGTTAATTAAAATCTTACATCGAAATAATCTTATGGTTATAATTAGTTTAACTGAAACAGTATTGAAACTGTGTTTTCCATATAACTGATTTTTTTTTTAAATTTCACAAATTACCTTTTAAAAGTATTTAAATCTCATAATCATTTACAAGCATACTGTAATCTAGAGCGAAGAGTTAGAATTTAGAGTTGTCAATGGATATGAATGAAAATTGTTAGATTTTTTTGTATATAGTGACATATAAATAAATTAATGTATTTTAAAATGATTTGTCATGTAAATATTATAATTTAGATATTAAATGTGATTATATATATATATATATATATATATATATACACACACACACACACACACACACACACTACCGGTCAAAAGTTTTAGAACACCTCCATTTTTCCAGTTTTTATTGAAATTTATGCAGTTTAATGTCTCAATGTACTCTGAAATTAAAGCATTGAACAAATAAACAATTGGAGATAAAAAAGAAATCATGGAATCGTTTTGTTTAACAAAATTTAATCTAAATTTTTTACTCAAAGTAGCCACCTTTTGCGGATATAACAGCCGAACACACTTGTGGCATTCTTTCTACAATGGAAATCAAATATTGTTCGGAAAGTTCTTCCCAACACTGTTGCAGAAGTTCCCACAAATGTGTTGCACTTGTAGGTTGCTTTGCTTTCACCCTTCTGTCCAGTTCATCCCAAACCAGCTCGATGGGGTTTAAGTCTGGAGACTGTGCTGGCCATTCCATGATTTGAAGCCTACCGTCTTGTTCTTTTCTTCTAAGGTAGTTCTGACATAGCCTGGAGGTATGTTTTGGGTCATTATCTTGCTGTAGGATGAACCCCTGACCAACTAGGCATATACCAGAGGGTATTGCATGGCGCTGCAAAATGCTGTGGTAGCAGTTTTGGTTCAGGGTGCCACTCACTCTGTGCAAGTCGCCAACTCTGGATCCAGCAAAAGAGCCCCAGACCATCACGCTTCCTCCTCCATGTTTGATAGTTGGTGTCACACACCGAGGAACCATCCTTTCGCCTACTCAACGGCGTACAAAAACCCTGCGTGATGAACTGAAGATTTCATATTTTGATTCATCGGTCCATAAGACCTTCTTCCAGTCTTCAGTAGTCCACTGGCGGTGCTTCATGGCCCAGGCAAGCCTCTTTTTCTTATTTTGCCATCTTAGCAATGGCTTTCTTACTGCCACTGGACCTGTCAAACCTGCAGCTCAAAGTCTTCTCTTCACAGTTGAAACTGAGACTTGCTTACTTCGACCAGTGTTAAGCTGTGCTTGAAGCTGTTGTCCTGTGAGCCGCCTATCACGCAAGCTGTTGACTCTCAGAAACTTGTCTTCTGATTCTGTTGTGGCTTTGGGTCTGCCAGACCTCGTCCTGTCAGAGTTTCCTCCAGTTTCCAAGTGCCTTTTGATGGTGTAGGAAACTGTACTCACTGGCACCTTGGCTTTCTTTGCAATTTCTCTAAAGGAAAGACCTACACTTCTAAGGGTTATAATGGTCTGTCTGTCTTCCTTTGTTAATTGCCTTTTTCTCGCCATTATGAGAGCAATATACTAGCTACAATTGCAAATATCTCCACATAAACAATTGCATTAAGTAATGCAGAACGCAAATGGCAGGATGCAGGGGCAGTAACATGTAACAGGGAAATATGAACAACTTGGTCTTCTCTGTGTTCGGAAGTTCTACTTGGCAGCAAACATACCAAAGCCATTCACGCTCAGTCTGCAAAATGCGTGACGTCAGTGTGGCAATGTGCCCCACCCCTGTGTGTATTTTTGTGTTTTATGTTGCATGTAGTGTGTTAATGTTGTTGTATTGTAGTTGGTACACAGGATATAATGTGGGTAATGAGCACGAGTGTAAAATGTATAATTGTATTTAGGCACAGGGATTGCATGTCACTTCACTTATAAAATATGTAATATGTGAGCACGGGGTCATTAAACTTGGGAGAGAATGTTCACACAGAATGGAGAAGTACCTCATCATCATTCTGACATTCGCAACAAAATGAGAAAACTGGCAAGAAAAAATGATAAAGAAATCATATACATGAAAGACCTAGTAAACTCTTCCATGTTTAACACACTGCTTCAAGCTGTAAAAACAATGACTGGTTTTAATGAGGACAGCAATCGATACACAATACCTTCAACAGCATTGAAACTGCGGCATTCACTTGTGAAGGTTGCAGGTATTTTGGAAGGTGAGGCAATCCAAAATGGTGATGGACATTTAAAAAAATGTGTGGAGAGGTTCTGTCAATTGATAGACCTTGAATGGGCTGCAAAGGTTTCATCGAATGCACTTAAATCCCTTTATCAGAAAAAGTGGAACAAATCACAAATGATTCCTGTCACAGAAGACATAAAGAATCTTCAAAACCACCTCAAATCAAAAGAAGAAGAAAACAAAAAACTCCTTGAAGTTTGCCTAACAGTAGAATCATGGCATGGCCTCTCAGGTGACTCTTGTTCAGATTATTCTTTTCAATCGCCACAGAGAAGGAGAAGTCTCAAGGATGCTCATTTCAACTTTCCTTGAACGAAACACAGGGGCAATGCAAGATGAAATAAAAAAAAGCTCATCAGATTTTGAAAAAAAAAATTGTGCAGCAAATTCACCACAAGTCCAGGGCAAAAGAGGTTGCAAGGTGCCGATTCTCCTGACACCAAGTATGAAGAATTCTATAGAGCTACTGTTAAAACACAGAGAAGGTGTTGACATTAATGGTTAAAATCCATATATTTTTGCCAGACCTTATTTCAATTATCTGGAGCACATGAGAGGATGTGACAGCTTACAGCGGTTTGCTGAAAGCTGTGGAGCAAAACACCCAGAACACATTACATCCACACGACTCCGCAAGACACGTGGCTGCTTTGTCACAATTACTAAATCTGCAAACTCATGAACTGGACCAGTTGGCAACATTTAAGGGTCACGACATCCAGGTTCAAATGGAATTTTATCGACTTCCTGAAGACACACTCCAGCTTGCAAAAGTAATCCGTTTGCTTCTTGCCCTGGAGAATGGACTTCATAACTTCAAAGGGAAAACACTGGAGGAAGTCACACCAGATCTTGATGGTAAGTGATAGAATAAAAAATGTTGTAATACTCAAAACTGTTTTCTGGTAAAGCAAAATTGTTTAAAAATTACTAAATGAAATACCAGCAAAAAACAAGCAATTGTTTCTGTCCATGATTAATCAAAACATTTAATAATTTAAATAAACTTTTTTTTTTTTATTAGACTCCAAGACAGAAGAAGTCACAGAAAGACATGGCCCCTCAGAAGGAAGATGGACAGCGAGACAGAAAAATGAAGACTTGCTGTGGCGGAGTGTCCCGCCCTTATATATGTGCACTGTTTTATTATTATTTGTATTATTATTGTTTGCAGCGCAGATTGCAGACGTAAAGCTAAAGATTAAACTTGTGCAGACTATGGCCGAGGGGTAATAAGATAATTAATAGTTAGTTAACCCCTCAGCCAGAATATAAAAACCTGCAGCTGTCTTTGTTGAGAAGAAGAGGGTTCAGAGTTGGAGAACGAGAACGAGAACGAGAACAGAGGCAGGAAGTAAAAAGATAACGATTGCTAAGCTTGCTGGTTTAAACACCAGCACAAGACTTATTTGTTAATTCGTTTGGCCAATGTGCCTTTTGTTTTGTGTCTTTTGTGTTTGTTTAAGTCTTTTGTTTGTATTATTATTTAATAAACAGTTTGAGCACCGTTGTGCTTCAGTTTTGCCCCGCCAGTCCTTGTGCTGAGTCTGTGTTCTGGTCTGACGTCACCACTGCAAGCCATCCTGTTCACACTTGCAGAAGAGGAAAAGGAAGCACAAACGTGTAAAGGAAACAGAAAACAGTATTACACCAATAAGAAAAGGTATTACATGCAAGCATGTGTAAATAATATATTTTATGTTTTATACATTTTAGATTATAGCATTGAAATGTAGCTCAGTTGTACTGATCTCAATTTCCTGGGATCATGCTTTATTATTATTATTATTATTCATTGATATCTAGTATGACAAATTAGCAGTTAATTAAAATCTTACATCGAAATAATCTTATGGTTATAATTAGTTTAACTGAAACAGTATTGAAACTGTGTTTTCCATATAACTGATTTTTTTTTTAAATTTCACAAATTACCTTTTAAAAGTATTTAAATCTCATAATCATTTACAAGCATACTGTAATCTAGAGCGAAGAGTTAGAATTTAGAGTTGTCAATGGATATGAATGAAAATTGTTAGATTTTTTTGTATATAGTGACATATAAATAAATTAATGTATTTTAAAATGATTTGTCATGTAAATATTATAATTTAGATATTAAATGTGATTATATATATATATATATATATATATATATATATATATATATATATATATACACACACACACACACACACACACACACTACCGGTCAAAAGTTTTAGAACACCTCCATTTTTCCAGTTTTTATTGAAATTTATGCAGTTTAATGTCTCAATGTACTCTGAAATTAAAGCATTGAACAAATAAACAATTGGAGATAAAAAAGAAATCATGGAATCGTTTTGTTTAACAAAATTTAATCTAAATTTTTTACTCAAAGTAGCCACCTTTTGCGGATATAACAGCCGAACACACTTGTGGCATTCTTTCTACAATGGAAATCAAATATTGTTCGGAAAGTTCTTCCCAACACTGTTGCAGAAGTTCCCACAAATGTGTTGCACTTGTAGGTTGCTTTGCTTTCACCCTTCTGTCCAGTTCATCCCAAACCAGCTCGATGGGGTTTAAGTCTGGAGACTGTGCTGGCCATTCCATGATTTGAAGCCTACCGTCTTGTTCTTTTCTTCTAAGGTAGTTCTGACATAGCCTGGAGGTATGTTTTGGGTCATTATCTTGCTGTAGGATGAACCCCTGACCAACTAGGCATATACCAGAGGGTATTGCATGGCGCTGCAAAATGCTGTGGTAGCAGTTTTGGTTCAGGGTGCCACTCACTCTGTGCAAGTCGCCAACTCTGGATCCAGCAAAAGAGCCCCAGACCATCACGCTTCCTCCTCCATGTTTGATAGTTGGTGTCACACACCGAGGAACCATCCTTTCGCCTACTCAACGGCGTACAAAAACCCTGCGTGATGAACTGAAGATTTCAAATTTTGATTCATCGGTCCATAAGACCTTCTTCCAGTCTTCAGTAGTCCACTGGCGGTGCTTCATGGCCCAGGCAAGCCTCTTTTTCTTATTTTGCCATCTTAGCAATGGCTTTCTTACTGCCACTGGACCTGTCAAACCTGCAGCTCAAAGTCTTCTCTTCACAGTTGAAACTGAGACTTGCTTACTTTGACCAGTGTTAAGCTGTGCTTGAAGCTGTTGTCCTGTGAGCCGCCTATCACGCAAGCTGTTGACTCTCAGAAACTTGTCTTCTGATTCTGTTGTGGCTTTGGGTCTGCCAGACCTCGTCCTGTCAGAGTTTCCTCCAGTTTCCAAGTGCCTTTTGATGGTGTAGGAAACTGTACTCACTGGCACCTTGGCTTTCTTTGCAATTTCTCTAAAGGAAAGACCTACACTTCTAAGGGTTATAATGGTCTGTCTGTCTTCCTTTGTTAATTGCCTTTTTCTCGCCATTATGAGAGCAATATACTACTTCCTGCAGTACAATACTGTCCAAATAATGCTTAAGAGGGTGTAGTAACACAGTCTGTTCCAACACTGCTTTTATACAGACAGAGGGTTTGTAAGTAATCAACAAAAGTTGGGACACCTGTAGGAATTGTTAGCATCAACTTTCAAGGCTTAATTTACTTCCATTGCTGCAGAACAGCTGTAAGTTGTTAACCCATTACTTGTTCCCTGAAAAAGGTCTTTTTGTATAACTCTGGAATGTACATTATTTTTCAGTTTTTGGTAACCTAAACTTTTATTTTTTTTCCCTCTGGCAGTTTACCGCTTACCTTTGTACCATTTCAGGTTATTCACTGGACTTGAACTGCTTAAATTTAAATAAAAACTGGAAAATTGGGGGTGTTCCAAAACTTTTGACCGGTAGTGTATATATATATATATATATATATATATTTAGTATGATAAAAATTAGCAGAGTTAATTAAAATTAAGTGGAACTAATCTTATGGTTATAGTTAGTTTAGCTAAAAATTACAAATTAACTTTTTAAAACAATTGTTACAAGATATCACATTTTTTTACACATTATTTTTACACACAATTACCCATTTATACAGTTGGGTTCAACTGGAGCAATCTAGGTAAAGTACCTTGCTCAAGGGTACAGCAGCAGTGTCCCCCACCTGGGACTGAACCCATGACCCTCCGGTCGAGAGTAGAGCCCTAACCACTACTCCACACTGCTGCTGCAATAGGGTTTCGAATGTTTTTTTAGTGTCTAAAGAAGGCAGGCTGCACTTGCAGTTTTTCAACAAAACCTAAAAACTTTGTGCAAATCAAATTAAAATATTCATATCTGTAGCCATGCAAGGCCAAATTTGAACACTGATAGAAACATTTAAATATCTGATATTTTTATATTAATTAGGTAATTTGAATTTTAAAAGGAGAAGTTCTCTCTCTAAAAGACAACTACATGTAAACTCAAATTGCCGGAAAGGTACTACCAAAATATCATGGCAAAAAGGTATGACTTATTTTTATTTTTGCAGGTAAAGCAAGCCATAATATACTCATTACAATAACAGCATTTGCCCAGCAGATGGCACATGTATGCTATGCACCAAAATGAATATACCATATTGGTCATACTGCAGGTGTGAGCCCACTGCCAAGATTGTGAAGAAAGTTTCTGATTGTAAAATATGACCACATTCCAAATATATGTAGTTATCTTAATTTTTGCAGTTTTGTATAGTGACAAGAAATTCAATTGAGTCCTGAAACTGCCAATTCAAGCCATGTACATGCAAAATTACCAAGTGAGTTATTGGTTCATAATTTAGTAAGATTATATATATATAATTTGTATCAGGGATTTGTTGAAAATCTGGTAGAAATTGGGACTATTTGCCTGCTGATTACCATTAAACTTTGGAAATAATGCCTAAGCAATCACTAAAACTAAAGGACTAAACCACTGGAAGAAATGTGAACTTACCAGTAAAATAAAAGGTCAAATCGTTTTTCACAGTGAAAGCTGTAGTAAAAGGAATACTGCAGAAAAACTACATTTCTTCGGGTGCAGCGCAACAGACATTGCAGCGTTATGGGGAAGATAACATTTTAACCCTCTTGCAAGGTCAGGTAACCCAAGGCTTCTGGAAAGCAGGATCATGTTATGAGGGGAATATCAGTTTCTGAAATGTCTCTTGAAATATATACACTGTATATGGGATTACACAAGAAGTGGAGTAAGCTTTCCCTATACTACAATAACATAATCCTTAACAAACTTTATTATCGCAAAGGACACCGTTTCCTGTTATGAAAATCTTAACAAGTGGAATTAAATTGGCCTATGCACAGGAAGTGATTAAGAACCAGGAAGCAGTAACAACTTTGAAACTGTGGCATTTTATTTTAAATAAAACTACAGAGTAAAAAAAACCAAACAAACCAACTGCAAATATGGAAATATATTTGAAGGCATTGGTTATCAGTCTTTCAAGGAGCTGGATATGACAAGTTGGAAGGTGATCTTGTATTCAGATGTATTTTCTTTACTATATAATGTACGTAATTGAAAGACCAGTTAGAAGTGGCTTTCATCCAGAACCAAAAGGTGGTCATTTATTACAGGTTTTACCAGTACTTTTACAGATATGTCTTTAAATAAATACTTTTAAATCCTGCAAACCAATCCACCATAAATAACTTCATCTCTATAACAGTGGTGCTAGATTTTGAATGTTCATTATTATTATTATTATTATTTTTTATTTATTTATTTATTTTTAGAATATCACATTATAGATAAGAACAGCTATAAAGTATAGTAAAATCAGTAGAAAGTACAATCAAATTCAAAGAAAGAATATTATAATTAATTACATTTAATTAACTAGTTCAACTAAGAACAGTTAACTTAAAGTAAAGATATTTGCTTATACAAGTAAAGTCCATTAAGAGCATGTAGTAGGTACAATAAATGGATAAGAACGATTTCAAATAAGAGCAATTACAAAAAACAAATACAGATACCTATAAAAGAAAAATCAAGTACAAGATACAGGAAGTAGTTATTATTAAGAGCAGTAGTAGAATACGGCAAGATATGGAGCAGTTCAGTGCAAGTGCAAGATGATGCAAGAACTTTTGTTATTCTAAACAACATTGGGCTGGTTATATAGAGCTTCAGTTTAAGCAATCAGCAATACATTTTCTTAAATGTGGGAACTGTAGATATAGAATAAATTATTGCTCTCGTCCTCTGCATTTCCAAATCAATTGTTTGATAAAAACAGCCAACAGACCACTGAAAAATAACATACAAAAGAAATGAAAGAGCGCAAAAACAAATACTGCAACACAATATATATGTAACTAGTTGTCGTTCCTTGTACAAAACACAAAACACACTGCTGTATGAGAAGCACAAGGTGCACACTTCATTTTGCTTGCTGACTTGTGTGATTTTCAGCAATTCATACCCTTTAATTTCTCAATAATAATTTGTCAAGGATTGCCCTTTTAATTATTTTACTGAGTCATGTAGACAAACATTTCAGCTTAAGCATTTGTGTTAGTTTTACCTCAGAAACTTTTTGTAGGTTTTACCAGATCTCACAATAACTTCAGGTCTGTTCAAATGACTTCATTAGGTTGTTAATGTCAATATTGTAGCATTGCATGTGAAAAAGCAGGCTCCACACAGGCAGTATGTTTGAATCAAGTGGTTTATTTAGTACAATAAAATGAAATAAAAGGACCACTGTCAGCCCTGGACCACGTCCAAAATAAAATAATAAAACCTGTCTCACTCCAGTCGTATCGCTGGGGCAAGGGCTTCCTGCCAGTACTCGCTCTTAAGGTCCCGCGATGAGAACTATTTCAAGCCAGTCATCAGGTCCAACGACTCATCAATACGGGGGAGGGGGTAGGAGTCCTTCTGCGTTGCTTCATTCGGCTGGAGACCTTTCTGCTCCCTCCTATCTCCAGACTATTATTTCTCCCTACACCCCCTCTGACCCCCTCCACTCCTCCAACACAGGCAGATTAGCTGTACCCCCCGCCCCACCGCTCCCCCGCTTCCAGAGCCTGCTCCTTCTCCACCCTTGCTCCTCAGTAGTGTAACAACCTACCACGGATATCAGGACTGCTCAGTCCCTGACCACTTTCCGGTACCTCCTCAAGACACACCTGTTCAGACAGCATTTATAAACCTCACAACTCTTGATTATACTGGACTATATGGCACCCAATTCTACCAGTACTTGCATCAGCTTGTACTTGCACAGAACTGCTCCATACCTTGCCGTATTCTATTACTGCTCTTAAATATAACTACTTCCTGTATCTTGTTTATTTAGCAGATTATCCAAGGCGACTTACAGAGACTAGGGTGTGTGAACTATGCATCAGCTGCAGAGTCACTTACAATTACGTCTCACCCGAAAGACGGAGCACAAGGAGGTGAAGTGACTTGCTCAGGGTCACACAATGAGTCAGTGGCTGAGGTGGGATTTAAACCAGGGACCTCCTGGATGCAAGCCCTTTTCTTTAACCACTGGACCACACAGCCTCCTAAAATCTTGTATTTGATTTTACTCATATAGGTATCTGTATTCATGTTTTTTGTAATTGCTCTTATTTGAAATCATTCTCATCCATTTAGGGTACTTACTATGTGCTCTTACTAGACTTTACTCGTATAAACAAATATTTTTACTATGAGTTAACTGCTCTTAGTCAAACTCGCTCTTAAATATAATTTTTTACGGTGTTCTTTACTTTGTTTATATTTGAATTTGATCTTAATTTTTACTGATTTTACTGTACTTTATAACTAAGGCCATGTGGTTTTTACAATATTCTTAAGAAATAAAAACTATAGTCTCAAGCTCTGCTGTGTGCCTGCATGTACTAGTGCAGTGATTATGTCATGTGACTATATGCAATCTAGGCAGGAAATTAAAATACTACACACTGTAAATAAGAAAATGTCTCTTCAGAGTACTGTAATCTGCCACATGTTTATATCTGTAGTATTTAATCATATCCTGATGTAACTATCACTGACACTTATCTGCTGTATTATTGAATCGTGTTTTGTCACACTTGTACTTGCTTGAACCAAAGTCATTGTATTTATCTTGCTCTTAATTGTATTATTACTTGTACTGTGATACTTGAAATGTATTTGTTTACGATTGTAAATCGCCCTGGATAAGGGCATCTGCTAAGAAATAAATAATAATAATAATAAAAGGCTAAAAATGTGTCTGCAGCAGATCACAGAAAGCAGTATCCAGCAGAGTTTTACACAGCGATGGAGGTAAGCTCTTCTGTACGTCCTGCAACATTACTGTAGATCACTACCGGGAATCGGCTGTTGACAGGCATTTAGATTCAAGTATTCACCGAAAGAGAAAGGTGGAAATCCAGAGCAGTACTGTGACTGCTTTACTTGCAAAGAAACAAAAAACGGTGACTTCCATGTTCCAAAAGTCCACTGAAAACCGTGAAGCATGAAACACATTAAATTTTGACCTGACAGAGGCGTTTGTTTGCACAAATTGGACAACCAGAAGTTACGTAAATTCTTCAGACTGAGTGTAGCAAATAGTGGAGCGATTGCTTCATCAGCCCAGCTGAGACATGAATACTTACCTAAAGTTGCTGAGTATCACAAGCAGGACATTATGGAATTGGCAAAACAGTCTGGTTGCTTGTCAGTGGTCACTGACGAGTCGACTGATGCCCAGATCAGTATGGGTTAATGTGGCAAGGATGACAGAGGTTTGAGACTCAGAGACAGTATAAAGTTCAAAATAAAGTTTTTTTAATAAACAAAATACAAAATAAACAGGCACAAGGGCCAAACAAAAAGGTTTCAAACACAAACAATCAACACAAAACAAAACTTACAACAAAAATACGGCTTCCAGGCTGGGCATTGCCTTCACTGGTTTCAAAACTTAACAAAACAGCACACACAGAAAACCGCTTCTTCTCCTTCCAGAACTCTCCTACTAGGAGGCTGAGGCCTCCTTTTATGCCAGGTGGCTGAGTCCTTAATTGAATAATTAATTTGTTGATTGCTCCCACCTGAAGCAATCAACCTGGGCAGGGAGGAGAATTTAACTCCTTCCCTGCCAGTATTTCTAAGGGCAGAGCCCTGCTCTGCCACAGTTACACACACTGTATTTGTTTTGCAAGACCTAAATGGTGAACATGTATCTGATGTACGAATGCAACTGAAAGCTGTCCTTGCAGATACACTTTACCTACAGGCTGTTAATTACAACACCGTTTCACAAGCTACTGTAAAGTGCTTGAATACTGGGCCAGATTAACCTATACACAAATTCCACTATAGCGCAGGGCACCCAGCAGAATTGGGGCCCCGACAAGGTCGCCGTTTGTTTGGGACATTTTACAAAAACTGCATGCGGGTGGACAGGCCCACACACACAGGAAGAGAGGCGCACAGAAGCTTGCTTTCAGTTAATTTTGTTCTTTTATCATGGCTAGCTTTTTTATGTCTGTGATCCATATTGCATCATTTTGTGTTCTATGTGCCCATAGATGTTTGAGTGTTAATTAAAATGACCATTAACAACAGTGAGATTTAATTATCACTCGCATGCGATATCTGTCGTACAAGGCAATAAGGCATACACAGTTTAACAAGCCTCATGCCCAGCTATGATCAGCAGAGAAAAAAGCCTTAAGTACTCAGATAAATTATCTAATTCAATTCAAAGACGCTTTCACAATATTGATTGGTACTGAAAAATATGCGTAAATCAAAAAAAAAAAGTAAAAGTTTGGAAATATCTTCTTGCAGGTTTTTAACAGGTGCTGTGAAAGAGCAGGCTGGAAATGTCCGCTGCACGCTCTGCTCCAGCAACTACCCCACTCCGCTCCAACACTCGCTGTCCTCAATGAAGGGCCGGATTAACCAATATGCCAATAACATCATTCGCCATAATACGCATCAGGCCCTGTGATCAAGTGGCATGCAGTGGTGACGTCACGGACCAGAAACACAGACTCAGGAAGTAGGGGAGGTATGACACAGGCCAGGTTTTTGGGATGGAACTGCATAACAGTCTCGCGTTTTGATTGGTCCATGTCTGTCACATGAATATGTCGTCACACGAGTGGAAAAGCTTGCAGGCATTTTTAACATTGTGATCAGAGAGAGAGAGTGATCTGCTTTCCACAACCTTACCATTAAAATATAATGTGGTATTACGCTGTACTGATATAACAAACTATGGGTGATTACCTTATATGAATTATTATGTTATGCACGAATGTAAGAATTGGCTTTCTGTGGTGGTGTACTTTTTTCTTTCAAGTAGCATATATCTATAATCGTTTTTGCGATATATTTTAATATAAAATGTATACTCTATTGCAGTTTTGTTAGAGGATACATTAGTTTATCTCTAATGTAATCAGAGTTTTACATATAGACTGACCCTGTTTTCATTTACGTCGCAAATTCTGGGCTCCTTTGCTTTTCAGATAATGTCCCAGATTCTGGGCCGATTTGGTTTGCAGATAACGTCCCAAATTCTGGGCCGCTTTAGTTTTTAGATAACGTCCCAAATTCTGGGCCGCTTTGGTTTGCAGATAACGTCCCAAATTCTGGGCCGCTTTGGTTTTTAGATAACGTCCCAAATTCTGGGCCGCTCTGATAACATCCCAATTTCTGGGCTGCTCTGGTTTTTAGATAACGTCCCGAATTCTGCATTTTCGAATTCAGGCCAGTTTTTGAGATATTCTGCTCAGCTGACAGCTGAGTTTCTAAGTCATGCATGCACAGTTTACCATAAACTGGACCGTTAATTCATTTAAGAGTAACCCTTAGTACATGAATCAAAGTTAATGTATTTTTACTCCCCCCAGAAAACATTTAGGAACATGGTATACCAAAAAAAAAAAAAGGACATCTCATTTGCTTATGTAATGTCCATCAATATATAGTGAGGCGTAGGGGTTTATCAGAACTTCTGGGTTTAAGAGACCAGTGCCCTTCAACTTCAAATAATTCCTATTGTATTGTATTAGTCAACATTTCCCTTATCTATTCCTGATAGTTTATATTGCAGGTCAGGGGTTTTCAACCTTTTTTTGAAACTGTACCCCTTCTATCTGGAGGTTTCAGCTCGAGTACCCCTTTACAATTTTCGCTCAACTGAACGGTACCTCAGTTACAATAAAATGGAGAATAATCTGATGACCCCCCCCCCCCCCCCCCCCCTTTATTTAATAAATTTGGGTGACAAACTGCTGGTTTAGGACCAAACAACAAACAGTAGGCTTAATTCTTAAAACTTTTAACTACAAGTATTTGGATACAGAGAATTAAAAAGACAAGTATTGGGTTAGAAGCACACCTATTTTTTTGTAACTTTGACGGCCTTTTTTAATTTTGACAGCCTTTTGTAAAAGTGAAGGCCTTTTGATACCCAGCATACACTACAATACCCAGCAAAGTTATACACTGATATCCTGATAGCACAGCAATTCATTTGAAGTTTGTAATTGGTGTGTTCCTCAAATACACAATAAAAAGTGATATTTATAGGGTATACAGTTATACAGCGATACAGTGGTTTCGGACATCTAAGAACAGGTACTGCGAGCATCTGGATTCATACCTAGAGGTACTCTGTAGCCTCCTAGGACATTCACAGCTTGTTTGACACCCTCTTGTAGTTGCCCGTTTCTGCATATAAAGCAAAATGCTGTTTGTCAATCTCTCTTTTTTCTTAAAAATCAGTCTTTGCAGGAATCATTCCAAAAACACTTGACTCAGTTAGGGACTACCAGTCTGACACTACAGGCCTTTAAATTGCAGTACCAATTTGCAAGTTGCTAAGTGGTTGCATTCCTCAAATTTGCACTGCAAAGTGATATTTTAAAGAATAGGGTATATAGTGCTTTTTGTCGCCTCCGCTCACTTTTGGTGCAAAACTATGCTCCAATACACTCAAAAGCTGATACTGTGATAACAAAACACATTTGGAATGGACTTAAATTGGTGCTTCTGTTGCATAAATACACTACAAAATATGCACATTTCAGGTCTTATATATAGTTGACATTTTTTGTATGTATTTTGCTATAGGAAATCGAGGTCGGGGGGGGGGGGGGCGTGGGGGGTTGGTCCTCCTGTCGTACCTCATGAGTCCACAAATCCTGGGCCAACAAACTTGCTAGTACTCTCTTTGGATGCACAACAGTCTTAGCTAAAGAAAATGGGTTCCTTCGAGTTCGTACAACCCACGACCGCCATTGGCCGAGCCTTACCCCAGTGGTGTTTTTATAATGGGATTTGCCATAGGGAAAGGGGTGGTCTCTTATCGTACCCGTATCTCCATGACCCCTGGGCCAACGAACTCAGAAGGGCACTCTTTGTGTGCACAAGAGTCTTAGCTAAAGAAAGACGTCAGCCACGGGTTCATACGCCACCCCACCGCCAGATGGTGGGCGTTGCCCCAAAGGGGTTTTATAATGGGATTTCCCATAGACATTTTTCAGGGTGCTATATCTCGAGTTCCGGGGGTCCCCGAGACTTGAAAATCGGTACGGAGGTCCACCTCGGGGCCCCTGTCGATCCCTCTAAGCGACGTGTCCCCAGCTAGAAAGGACACCAGTTTAGACTTTTTTTGCCAACCTGGAGCTCAAAAGCTATTGGAAATGCAACCTTGACATGCCATCATGCTGAAAATGTGTAAATTTGTTGAAAATGTAGCATTTGAAAACGGGTGGCTCCCTGTGAAAGAGGGCCCCCAGACATGACCCTCGGAAGTTAAACCCGGTTTCTAGGCCCCGGGGTCATGGAGAAATTACCCCGAAAAGGGTAGTTTTTGGACATTTTGGACAGTGCGTATCTCGGGTTCTGTGGGGGTTAGGAACTTGATTTTTTTTTTGCGGCGGGGCCCCATGGGGCCCCACACAAGGAGTCACCATTTTCATGGTTCAGATGCCAGGATGGCTTGGCAAAGTGAATTTTTTCGTCATGACATGAGTTTTTGGGTGAACCACCACACCGTTTTAGGGGGTGGTTTGGGGTGCTCCCCTGAGTCTATATCACTTTGAATGGTGGTTCTACGTGCTCGGGTTCAAGATATATGCCTGAAATGTGTTTTTCAACCCTGCTATAGACATGAATGAGGCTGAACACCCTGTACGCCCTGAAAATATTTTCTGCAAAGAATTGCTACGAAACTGAGCATATTACATTCAGGCTGTTCTAGAACCCTTCGAACGGTGGTTATAGGTGCTCTGGTTCGAGAGATATGACTGAAAATGTGTTTTTTAACACTGCCATAGACATGAATGGGGCTGAATACCCGAAAATATATTTTGCAAAGAATTGCTACGGTGGGTGTATGCGTGCAGGGGTTGCATGGTGGTGTGTGCGTGCAGGGATTGCATGGTGGTGTGTGCATGTAGGGGTTGCATGGTAGTGTGTGCGTGTAGGGGTTTCATGGTGGTGTGTGCGTGCAGGGGTTTCATGGTGGTGTGTGCGTGCAGGGCTTGCACGGTGGTGTCTGCGTGCAGGGGTTGCATGGTGGTGTGTGCGTGCAGGGGTTGCATGGTGGTGTGTGCATGTAGGGGTTGCATGGTGGTGTGTGCGTGCAGGGGGTTGCATGGTAGTGTGTGCATGTAGGGGTTGCATGGTGGTGTGTGCATGTAGGGGTTTCATGGTGGTGTGTGCGTGCAGGGGTTGCATGGTGGTGTATGCATGTAGGGGTTGCATGGTGGTGTGTGCGTGCAGGGGTTGCATGGTGGTGTATGCATGTAGGGGTTGCATGGTAGTGTGTGCATGTAGGGGTTGCATGGTGGTGTGTGCATGTAGGGGTTTCATGGTGGTGTGTGCGTGCAGGGGTTGCATGGTGGTGTATGCATGTAGGGGTTGCATGGTGGTACACGTGTGTGGAGGGGAATTTGAGTGCAGGTTTTGCGCAAAAGAGGGGTGGGAAAAGACTGGGAAGGGTAGGGTAAAAGAAAAATTACTACAATCTTTTATTTTCACTATTAGTCTTTAATAAAGGAAAACAACTGCTTTAATTAATTTTCACGTATCTATTTCAGTGCAATGTAGTTTCTACATGTAATAAGAAATACGTTTGTTTAACATTTACATTTTATTTCTGTTTTTTCATAAAAAAAAAAAAAAAAAGATTTCTGGGGAGAGTAAAAAATACATTAACTTTGATTCATGTACTATGGGTTACTCTCAAATGAATTCACGATCCAGTTTATGGTAAACTCGGCTGTCAGCTGAGTCCCCAAAACTGAGCTGAATTCGAAAATGCAAAGCGGCCCAGAATTTGGGACGCTATCTAAAAACCAAGGCGGCCCAGAATTTGGGACATTATCTGAAAGGCAAAGCGGCCCAGAATTTGCGACATAAATGAAAACAGGGGCAGTCTATATGTAAAACTGTGATTACATTAGAGATAAACTAACGTATCCTCTAACAAAACTGCAATAGTGTATACATTTTATATTAAAATATATCGCAAAAATGATTATAGATATATGCTACTTGAAAGAAAAAAGTACACCACCACAGAAAGCCAATTCTTACATTCGTGCATAACATGATAATTCATATAAAGTAATCACCCATAGTTTGTTATATCAGTACAGCGTAATACCACATTATATTTTAATGGTAAGGTTGTGGAAAGCAGATCACTCTCTATCTGATCACAATGTTAAAAATGCCTGCACGCTTTTCCACTCGTGTGACGACATATTCATGTGGCAGACATGGACCAATCAAAACGCAAGACTGTTATGCGGTTCCATCCCAAAAACCTGGCCTGTGTCATATCTCAAGTAGGGGGTAAGGCTGAAACGGTAGGGCGTTCAGCCTTTTATTAAACAAAAACAAACACCACAAAACAAAAAGGCGCGTTGGCCAAACAAACAGTAACTAACAAGTATCGTGCTGGTTTTTAGCCAGCACGTATATAGCAATTGTTAACTCTAGTTGTTCTCCTACAGACTTACAACTCTCCTGACCAGTGCGGACAGCTGCAGGTTCTTATACTCTGGCCGAGGGGTTAACTAGCTGTTAATTATCTTATTACCCGTCGGCCACAGTCTGCACGAGTTTAGTAAGGATGCGTGACTGTCAGCTAGCTAAATAAATCACTAACTGCTCAGTCACCCATCCTCACAGGGTTTTTAAATTATAAAAACAATAAATACGCGGCGCTTTGTTCTGCGCCGCAAACAAAGATACAAATTATATATGTAATATATATATATATATATATATATATATATATATATATATATATATATATATATATATATATATAGGGGCGGGACACTCCGACACAGGCCCCCAAGTTCTTTAATCCAGCCCTGCTTGAATAACTTTGACGTTGATTTTGATGATGCCAGTGAATTTATTTATATATTTGATGTTTGAAAAAAATAATAATAATCTGTACACATAATGTATAAAACAGTTTCGTGCACATTCCTCGAAATATGATACTTTACCTGCGACACTGCCATGAATTTGAAAGAATTTCCGTGATTTTCACAGGGCTCTTATCTGTGGTGACATTGTGTAATGTGATATTGTGTAATGTGATACTTTGTAACAACTACTACTACTACTAATAATAATAATAATAATAATAATAATAATAATAATCCTAGTTGCATTCAATGACATAATGCAACAGGGAGTTAGCGAAAATAGAAATACAGCAAATTTTATTCAGACTTTCTAATCATTCTCAACAAGATCTGCGACAGCCTCAACAACTCCCACTCAATTACAGAAGTCTGTCACTTTATTCACACAGGTCACCACATGAAACACCAAGTGAAGCATCCTCCACACCTCTACCCTGTAGACCTGTATACTTTACTGAGAAGGATGGACAGTTTACTGTGTAACCCTCTATTGATAGCTTGATATTTATGGTACAGTTTCATTTACTGCTGTTTTAGGCAAACAAACAATTAATTTTTGTATTGGTGTGAGAAATAATTACATATAAGGAAATAAATGGTTCTCGTGGAGGCCATCTGTTACTTTGTGTTTCCTTTGTTTACATCTTTTATTTTATTTTTTTTTACAATAAATGAAAACAAAAGACAAGAATTGTTTTTATTTTTTTCTCACAAGATAAAAAATGAAAATGTTGTAATGTTGCATTTTTGTAACAGTTTACAAAAAAAGTGACTTAGAAAACTTTAAAAACAAGTGATACAATAATATTTTATTACTCAGGAAATATTCGGTCAAAAAAATCGTGAAAAGGACAACGATGTTTGCTTGTTTGTGCAATTCCAAATAAAGGCTGTTTTGCCAGCTAACTTTTCCTTCGTTGTTGAAATATTGGCCGTACTCATCCTTTACTTCCCTGGCATTTAAGGAATTTCTGTTTCCATTCTAGCCTGGTGGCATGCTGCTTGTGATTTCCTGTGTAGAAAATTGTGTAGGGCACAGCAAGCTAACACCACTGATGCCACCTTTTCAGGGCTCAGTGTGATGGGACTAAAATTCCAAAAGCATTCTCAACACATCTTCTTGCTCTTGAAAGCCTAGAATTTAAAGTATTGAAAACATTGTTTAGGATAATGAATACCATTATGTTTATTATGTTTGGCATATTAATATGTAGACCTACTAACCAAATAATGTACTAATGTACACCTTTTTATTTAATTAAGGAACTATAGGTTTGTTAATGTAATTAGTACCTTTTATATTGTAATTTATTTTCACAAAAACACAACTAAATAACAATTGAACATTACTTTTGACCATTAACCATCAACCAGAGCCATTAATACAATCCTGTTAAATCCCTTGTAATTGAAGAAATAAGAGCCTGCCCCTGGAGGACCCTGTACGTGTATGTGTTTCCCGTCTAGAGCTCCCAGACACATAGGAAAGTTCCATTTGTTTTCAAATGGTTTCACAGTGAGCCACTTCTCTTCTGTATTTGGGACAGACAGAAATTGTGGTTGGAGCCGCATATCGAGCTTGGCAGGTTTCTGGGACGATTGCTGACGTTGTGTTATGTGGAATTCTAAATGAAAATTCCATAGATCGGAATGTTTCACCTGTGGCAAGGTATCTCAATGTTAGAGCCAGGTGCTCCCCAGCTGGGATAGCTTGTTGCATTCCTGTATTCTGCTTTTCAATAAGGGGCAAAACCCTCTCTTGCAGCTCATTAAAAGAAGCTGAATCCATTCTCAACCACCTCTACGACATCCTCTCTCTGAAGCTCCATCGTTAAATTATTATAGCACCCCACCTCTTCACGTCTCATAACCCAGGGCCGAACCCAAACCTTTCTTTTTTTCTACTCTCCTCCTCTTCCTCATCTAACATTGCTATTAAAGCAGCGGCAGCAGCCTTCCTTAGCAGCATGTTTACGTCTCGACAAAAACGTGCATTATGATTGGTTTGCATTATGTTGTTGCCTGTGTGTTGCCAGCTTGTCGACCGCATTGCTTGTCTTTCGTGTGACCACCACAAAATGCAAGGCAACACACAGGCAACAAATGTGTTCCTCTTGTTGCCATCAACAAAAGTCACCCATGTGACCAAGTCTTTAGGATTTCAAGAGCTCCACTCTGTTGCATCAGGAAGGACGCAAGACTCTTGTACTTATAAACGTTGTTGTTTATTATCTGTCAGAACAAACACTCACTAACACTCAGCTTTATTTTAGAAGTCCCACCCTTGCAGACAGTAAGTAGCTGGACCCAGCTTTTTCATAATCTGTGACGGTTCTGACCATCGAGGCTGTAGCTTGCTGTGATGCCGGGGAAGCCAGACACGCACCCAGTCCAGCTCCTGCAATTTAGGTGGTTTGGCCCTTCTGGACTGGTCAAACCTCAGCTTCATACGCTGCTGCTGAGCCTCTACGTGCAAACGTGTAACTGACGGTGCAGGATTACTCTTTGCAAAACTAAGGCGATCAAGAGGGAGTTGTAATTCCCTTCCCAGCATCAGCAACGCTGGGGACACCCCTGTAGTTGTGTGCTTAGAGGCACGGCAGTGTAGGAGGGTTTGCAAGAGAGCTGCTTCAAACTGCCAGCCCTCGGTCAGGTAAGCACGAATGCCATTCTTTAGCGTCTGGTTGAGGCGCTCCACACCTCCGTTAGACTGGGGGTGGTAAACAGCTGTCCTGATGTGTTTAATAGCTTTTTCTGCCAGGTAAGTGGTAAAGTCATTTGAGATGAATTGGGGCCCGTTGTCTGTGGTAATGATGTCTGGTAGACCCCAACGAGCAAACAATGAATCCAGCCTTTGAATCACTGCTTGAGTGGTGACTGACCCCATCGGCAGAGCTTCTGGCCACTTTGAATGAAGGTCATGCACCACTAAGAGGTATCGAGCATGAGCTGGAGCACCATGCAGTTCTCCACAGAGGTCCACCTGGAGATGCTTCCAAGGTGCAGACGGCCACTGCACAGGAGACAGAGGGACAGGAGTCGGTGGAGAAGCCTTGCCGCTAAGAAGGCATGCAGTGCAATCTTTGACCATCAGCTCAATGTCTTGGTCGATGTTTGGCCACCAGACAATGTCCCTGCAGCGCTGTTTAAGTTTAACCACCCCAAGATGTCCTTCATGTGCCATTCTCAAAACCTGTGCTCTCAGAGCTGCTGGAATCAGGGTGCGGTGACCCCTGGCGATGCAGACGTCCTCCCAGCAGGATAGCTCTGCTCTCACTCTGTAATAGGGCAACAGCTCCCCTGCCACGCTGGATGGCCACCCGTCTCTGATGTAGGTGCGGAGCGTGGTAAATAGTGCATCGTCCTGGGAGCCTTTACGCACCACTTCCATGGAGACAACTGCAGACAGGGGTGCTTGAAGCAGTTGCACTAGGTCAGGTTTGGTGTCCGTTACCTGCTGGACTGTTGACGGTGGAATGACTGCTCTTGACAGAAGATCAGCAACTGTGTTCTGTCGGCCTGGTGTGAATTCTAGAGTATAATTGTACTGGTTTAAATGGTCAGCCCATCTCAGTAGCCGTAGTGGTTTATGTCCTGAGCCGCTAGTGGACAAAAGTGCAGTGAGAGCTTGATGATCAGTTCGCATTGTGAAGGCTCTGCCGTAGAGATAGAGGTGCCAGCGCTCACATGCCCAAATGCAGGCCAACGCTTCCCTCTCACCCACCGAGTACTTTTGTTCAGCTGGAGTGAGGGAGCGGGAAGCAAATGCCACCGGTTTCTCTACACCATCATGAAGTTGTGACAGTACAGCACCCAGAGCCACTGCAGAGGCATCACAGGTAACAACTGTAGGTGCTGCAAGACTGAAGTGTGCCAGCGTAGGGGCTGAAGTGAGCTGATGCTTAATAGTCTGCACGGCACGGCAACAAGCTGTGGTCCACTCCCATGGTATGTCCTTTTTGAGGAGGTGGCGTAGTGGAGCTGTAGTGGAGGCAAACTGTGGGAGAAAACGGAGGTAATACGTAGCCATGCCCAGAAAAGATGCCAGTTGGGGTACTGACTGTGGGTCAGGGAGGGTCTGGATGGCGTCCACATGCGAGAAGATAGGAGTGATGCCTTGCCCTGAGAGCTTGTACCCTACAAACTCTATCTCTGGAACACCAAGTAGGCACTTCTCAGTGTTAAGCGTAACGTGATTGGCAGAGAGCTGACGGAAAACCTGAAGTAGACAGGCATCATGTTGAGACTGGGTAGCTCTATGAACTACAATATCGTCCAAGTAAATGGACACCCCTGGTATGCCAGCTAGAAGAAGGGACATTATCTTCTGGAAGCAGCTGGGGGCGGAGCTGAGGCCAAAGGGCATGCGTTTATATCGGAAAACCCCCATATGTGTGACAAAGGCTGTGAGGTCTCGGCTGGCCGGTGCCAGGGGCACTTGAAGATAGCCCTGCTTTAAATCCAGTTTGCTGAAAACAGTGGAGCCATGGAAATGTGTGGTGAGTTCTTCAGCGGTGGGCAGGGGGTATTTATCAGGAATGATGACTTTGTTGACTGCACGCAGGTCCACACAAAGACGCAGTTCTCCAGATTTTTTGCGTGCGATGACCAGGTTCGAAATCCAAGGGGAGGCGTTGATGGATTCGATGATGTCCGAGTCGAGGAGGCGCTGTAGTTCTGCTGTGACCTGGTCTCGGAGGGACAGAGGCATTCTCCGCAGGGGTTGGATGACCGGGGTTACAGCCGCGTTGACTGAGGGCTGGTGTACAAAGTCTGTGATGCACCCCAGGCCTGTAAACAATGCAGGGAACGTGTGGTGCTAGGTAGTTGTTACATTCAGGACGTCTGTGCCACAGGAATCAGACAGCCGAAAGTGTAGGCTTTGAAATAAGTCCAGCACCATCAAATTGGCACCAGTCGCAGTGATGTAGAAAATTGAAGGGGCAAGGGTGTGGTTTTTATACCGCACAGAAAGGCAGACAGTGCCCAGCACAGTAATTGGGGCGTGGCCATAACCAGAGAGGGTAACTGAAGTCTGCTGTAGGGGAATGTGTGAAAAGAAACTATCATAAGTTGTCTTATTTATGAGTGAGACCTTGGCGCCAGTATCAACCAGCAGCGGAATCAAAATGTCATTCACATAGCAACCACAGGTTTTAAAGGGAGTGGCTGGCTGGGACACTGAGTTGATTGCTACTGGTGATGAAGTTGCAGTGTCGGAAGCGGTAGCAGGTGAGGTGGGTGCTGAGCGGCACCACCGGGCAAAGTGGTTCAATCTTTGACAGTTCCTACAGCGCTGGCCATTAGCTGGGCACTCAGGAGAACGAGTAGGATGCCTGAGTGACCCACAATTAGTGCACCGCCTGGGACGTGATGGAGAATTATTTTGCACTTTTTGTACAGGCACTTGTGCTGTTATGTCTACAGATGGCGGTGTTGAGGAGCCTGCTAGTTTACTAGCAGCTGCTAATGCAGCTTCCACTTGCTTCCCGATATCCACTGCTTTCCCCAATGATAAGTCATCAGATTCTAATAACAGGCGCTCCCGAAGTTGTGCACAAGACGTTTTTTCAATTAACTGATCCCTTATTAATTCAACCTGCAGCGCTCTGAATTTGCAGTGCTGTACTAGCTCTCGCAATGCCGATATGAACTGTACAATTGACTCACCCGGCTGCTGAGCTCGCTGATGAAACTGAAAACGGTTGAGAAGAAAACTTTGCCGGGGTCCGAAATGTGCAGACAGGGCATCGACAGCTGCTTTAAACGTGTCGTCCGCCGATTCCAAAGTAGAGAAAATGCGCTGGCCTTCTGCGCCCAAGCAATGTAAAAGAATGGCTCTCTTCCGTGCGTCCGCCACATCTTGTAAACCCAGCGCTATTAATTAAGTTTGGAAGGATTGATACCACCGGCGCCATGGGACTGTGGGATCGCCTGGGACGGACAGGAATGATGCAGGTGGAGGTAACGAACAATCAGCCATCCTCGTCGCCAAATGTTGCGTCAGGAAGGACGCAAGACTCTTGTACTTATAAACGTTGTTGTTTATTATCTGTCAGAACAAACACTTACTAACACTCAGCTTTATTTTAGAAGTCCCACCCTGTGTGTTCCTAGCCCAAGCTGTCCCCCCAGGAACCGTCACCCGATTTTCCACAGTTCCCCATTACGTCACCCCTGTAGCATCGAACATGCAAAACTCTAAACATAACACACTCCAAATGGACTTGTGAAAAAAAGATGGAGTAAATGTAAATAGAGATAGACAGAGAGCCTACTGAAAAATGGGGCAGAATAGTCCCCTCAGCAGACGCGAAGGCACGTGCAGTCTACCCTGGTCTTTAGATAGGTTCAGGTAGTTAACAAATTGAGTATGGTTGTATTGTTAAAAATAATGACAAATAAAAGGATGGGGGGGAGGGGGGGGTCGAGTGCCGGTAGGCAACTAAAGGGTTAACCCCTGGTAAATTAGCATAGGAAGTGAGGTTGAGGTTAACCTCGATATACGGCTCTTGTGCTTTCGTCACTGATACTCGCTTCCTTAGAGATGGTTGCTGCCTGGTTCCAAACAACATGGTGCTTTCAATGTTTTCGGTGCTCTTTTTTTTTTTTTTTTTTTTTAAAGGGAAGAACAACTAATTAACACGAGAACCGCCACGGTAGTCATTTTGACGGGTTTGGATTTAAAATGTAAACGAATCTGCGTTTGTGAATGCAATGCGGTTGTCCTTTTTTTTTTTTTTTTTTTTTTAAACGGACAACCGCATTGCATTGACAGTACGCAGATTTGTTTACATTTTAATCTCATTAATCCCGCTGGCGGTTCTAGTGTTAAAAAGGAAGAAAACTCTCAAATTAAGAAAAATTTTATGATTCTTATATGATGGTACACTTGGTGTCTTGAAAACCAAAGTTAATGCCAGTATGAAGGCTAAACCTTACGATGTTGAGGTAAGTTTCCCATTAAAATTGACTCCAACTTTATCGTTTGATATAAAATTATTTTACAAAAATCTATTTTTACACAAGAATAATAATAGTAGTATTTAATATTACTGAAAAAGATGTTTTAGTCTGCTATACATTTTAACAGTTTCACTTCGTTGTTCTCGGTATGGACACATTACCTCAGAATATTGTAAATAAATGTTCTGTATTTTGTTTAAATAAAAAGCAAAAGGCTTTTTTATGCAAAAGTTGAAATGTGTTTTTTATTTAAAAGGTGTAGTGCCCCATAAAGTGGTTACAGTTTAAACTCATGTTGAAAATAATCCTGGGAAACTAGGTTATGACAGGTATTTTAGTTGCCCGAGTGAAAGTAATATTTGATTGAAAAGCTTTGTTAAATTGATATTCTTGTTATCGCGAAGCAGATTTACAATAATCTATTGCCGAGAATATACCTGAATAATAGATACATTAATTAGTAACAAGCTTCATTGTGTCTGAATGATTAAGGCTACCATAAAATCTGGAATGGCTCAAATTGCTATGAAATGGGCATCTTATTTTCATCCTTGAATTGTTAAATGTTTTACAGACATGGCTGACAGATGACAAGGGTGTTCAGACTACATTTTTAATTGTATCTTTCTGAATGGTGGTTGTAGTCTGCTGCAGAACACTGCGCCATGCTGTTTACTAGCTATAATTTGATTTATATTACAAAACGACCTCTTACTATACAATTTTACAGATGTTTTAAAACGCACGACTTACTTTTACTATAGACTAGCCTGTTTGTTTGGAACCACCTAGTTCTCTCTGCAGTCCTTCATCCGCTTTCCAGTGCTGTGTTTTGTGATTGCAGTAGGGCCTTTCATATTTAACAAAATACCTTATTTTCTGCAGTAGGATGATAAGCATTGTATTTTGCTGTACTAAGTTAAATGTACTTAGGCTACAACAGTCGATTTTTTAATTTTTTTTATTTACCGTATTAAAATATTATGTGAATTACATTAATTAGCTTAATTGACTTTTTATAATTGCATCTCCAGTCAGTGTGATGCTCCAGCTGCATTTTTCATATGTATCACATTAACACGGGTTATGCTTTTCGTCAAGACACCCTGGGTAAGACTGAAATAGACTTCACAAGTTTTATATAGTTTAAAACATCGAAAAATCAGCTCAATCTGACTCCGCTCAATTGACTCTCAATAGAAAAACTTCTCCCTACGAATACGAGTTCTTATCCCACCACAAACCCATTGCGCACAGCCTAGCGGGTCCCCACAGAGAATCTGTACAGTTGAGTAAAATAGAATGAGAACGTTTGGTTTATTGTACGCATGCGCTTTGGTGGCTGAGCCAGGAAACCAGTCGGTATGTGTTGTTTTGTCTTCCGGGGGTCCTTTTCTGGCTGTACTCTCAGTCGTGACGTGTTGTCTGTCCTCGTTTGTAAATACGTAACCTGAAGAACAATATCAACAGAAGTGATTTCTCTTTCAAATCCACCATCTGGTAAAGTACATATTCTTTTTTTTGCTATACATCATTTGACTTGTGCTGAATACGCGTTTTGCTGGCTGAGTATAGGTTATATTGTTTTATGTCTAATGGTAGTTATTTCGCATCAGCTGTGTTGTCATTGTCACAATGGCAATAATAAAACACGTAACTAAGTATTAACCTAGTCCCAAATATATATGCTTACATCAGCACGAGACTGCAGCTTTTTGTGATTACCACCTACTCAAATAATCTTTATCAAAAACAACGCATTTATTTAATATAAAGTATTCATTCATTACAAGTATTGGCACCCCTGTTTCAGTATGTTGTGTGTCCTTACGACTTTAAGACATGTATGAACATTCCTAACCAGTATGTTACATCTTGTTGGTGAAATCTGGGCCCATTGTCTACAATATTTTTTTTTCAGCGCATACAGATTGGACACACAATGCCACTCAGTCCAAAGCATTCTAATTGGATTGAGATCAGGTCATGCCCGTAACTAGAGTGATAATTTACCCGAGGTCTAAACACCGATAAGCACATAGGGTCAGCCGTACATATTGCATACCTGTGTTAAACGGATGGCAACAAAAGCAGCAGGTGATTGTAAAGCACACTAGAGATACTAACAAGTACTTGAGGCGTACGCTTATTTTCATCAACATTTGTTTTTGTTTTCTTCTGAAAAAAATTCCAGTAAATTACCCACACGTTTTGCCATTGTAGTCGTCAAAGTGGAGAGAAGATTTCAGCAGGTCCAAATAATAAAATGCACAGGGGGATAAAAAACGGATTGGTTGAGACATATCAGGCATTAGAAATTCCACTAAATTAAATGTGATTCAACAGAACTACACATATTTTCATAGACAAGTATCAGTCATATCAGCTAGCTGCAGCCTTGTCAATTAATCTCTTATGTCTGTTATAAATACCTTTCCATTAAATACAATGAAAGATCAATGTATTTGCAGTTTGTATTTTTTTTTTACATAATCATTTTTTTCTACTTGATAATGAAACCATCTAACGTTTATCTGAAACACGTTTTCTCGTCTGTTTTGTTCGATCAGTAGTTCATTTTGTTATGTAGCCCAATGCACAGCAGTTCATAGAATACAAGAACGAATCTTAATAAAATACTAAAATTAAACAGAATATTGTATTTTTACTTTAGAAAAATCCAAGATTAATCAAACTGAATGAAACAGTTTCTTGCTTGACCATTTTCCTTCAGTGCAATCAATGCATTTAACTTTTTTCATATTCCAACTTTTGTGTTTGAATAAGCCTTGGATTTCTGAGTCTTGACTTATTTTCATTTAGACGAAAATGTATACACAACAGTCACACTTAGGTATGTGTAATTAGTATTTTAAAATGTAATGCTTACCTGAATTCATTTATGTTTCGCGTGTCCATGACCCCGTTCACAATACCAACTGGGCCACCTTTTCTCATATGCGAACGCTCCAAAAAAGAAAAGGCAGCCCAGGACCAGATTTAGGCCGCCGTTTCAATGTGGTCCAGAGCCGAGGTATGACACAGGCCTGGTTTTTGGGATGGAACCACATAAGTCTCGTGTTTTGATTGGTCCTTGTCTGTCACTATGTCACTGTGACATTAGCATGAGTGGGAAAGCTTGGAGGCATTCATGGGGTTTCCACGCAAGGCAATTTACACGTGAAATGGCGATGCATGTTCACGTTTGGGAGAATTACTTGTGTAAATCAGGTTTGTGTCCGATAAAAATGGCCAAAGAGAGGGATAGGGATCACATGGATATCTGTTTCTAGCTATACATTCCTTGAACAAAACTGATCGCTTTACACTCACTGTAGTAGACACTATACTACACACTGCTTGTTTAATAAAATAAATACATTCTGCCTGGAGAAGCACATAAGAAATGCAGAATTAGCAAGAAAGAATAGGGGGGACTCATTAGGTGTTTGAATTAAAAAGGGCGCAATATAAATCTGGTGATATGGAGCAATGAATCTGCTAGCAGGGGTCTCCAAACGTGGTCGTGGAGGGCCAACTGTACCCTAAATTACTTAATTGGACCAATTACCTGCTTATTAGAAGCTTAATTGGTCCAGTTAAAGTAATTTAGGGTACAGCTGGAACAAAAACCAAGAGGGACACCAGCCCTCCAGGACCAGGATTGGAGACCCCTGATCTAGACAGTTATTAGGTGGCACAGGTTGAAACATTTAACCTGTGGCATTCTGTCAATATCAGGAATGCCTATGCATTGTTAGAAGTGTCATCTACAACAAAGTATCAATCTAGGCATTAAGTAGGTCACACAGATTAACTTGTGTCATTCTATCACTCTTGTAGTTAACCCTTTTATGGCCAGTAAATGTTTCCAAGTGGGAAGGACTATACAGTTAATGGTTGAGGGGCACATTTTTACACGTTACTTGTACTTTGCACAAGAATGCCTGTAATTAGATGTAATCATTACTATTATATAATGTATTTTTTTCTCCATCAAATTTGCACAGTCCAACTTTTTAAACAGTATGTGTAGCCTACAGTATAAACTATCAGGAATAGATAAGGAAAATGTTGACTAATACAATACAATAAGATTTATTTGAAGTTGTTGAAGGGCACTGGTCTCTTAAACCTAGAAGGTCTGATAAACCCCTACACATGACTATATATTGATGGACATTAAATAAGCAAATTAGATGACCTTTTTTTAACCATGTTCATTCTCAAAAATGTTTTTTAATATTACTACTGCTTTGGTGTGTGCGTGCAGGGGTTGCATGGTGGTGTGTATGAAAGGACATTTTGTGGCCTTTCATTTGATATGTTACATGCATGCAGTACAATCTATCCAGTAGTTAAACATACATAAATGAAAACAGTGAAAAACAGGTGGAAATAGAGAATTGCTACACTGTAAAGAGTTAAAAAGAAAGAAAAGCACCGTTTTCTTCTGCTGCATGCAAAAACTTCATGTCAGGCAATGGCAAAGGGAATGGATAGTGCTCTGTCTCACAGTGATGAACAGCTGTAGGTCTCCTGAAAGCAGCTTATTTTAAAGCAACACCAGTGTGAATGATGATGCAGTAAAAATAAATAAATAAAATTATTGGAATCCCCCCCCCCCCCCCTTGGCTGCAGTATAGGGGGAAATCCCCCCAGCACACAAAAAATGAAATTCAAGCCCTGTAATAGAAAAAAGGAGTCAGCACTTCAAAAAATGTCTATGAGACATCGGAGTCAGAGATGCGTTTCCTATCAATAAAGGCAAAGCGTCCTCTGAAGCCAGCTCTTTTGCCATCCTTCCTAGCTTTCTCAATCAAAGGCCACAGTTTCTGTCAGAGTTCTTTATCCTCCGAAGTTAAGTTCTCAAAAATGTGAAGTCTCTTGTTTCTGAGTAAGGGTCTGTTTTTGGAATCCTTCCAGATGTGATCACGGCAGGTACGGGACATAAATTGTACAGTAACTCTTCTTGGTTGTCCAGTAAGATTCTTCGACCCTAATCTGTGTACAATGCGACAGAGACATTCAATTTCCCGGCTATGTCTGGGGAAATTTCAGAACAGAGATCAATGACCTTTTTTTTTATGTCTTCCACGTCAACTTTTGGGATCCCTGCAATTCTTAGATTCCAGCGTTTTCTGTACCTTTCCATGTCCGAACATCTAGATTTCAGAGATGTGTTTTCCTTCCTCAAAGCCGTTCTTTCCTTCTTGAGTAAATCCACTTTCTGAAATGCATTCCCATATTCTGAACCCAGAGACTCCAACGAGGAAGACAGCTTCTCAACGATAGTATTCTGAGCTATAAATTTACTTGCCAAGGAGGCGAGGCTGTTTGCAGTGCTTTCACATGTTTTAGTTAAAGCTGTAATTGCGTTCATCAGATCTTGATTTGTCACTGCCTCCTGTTGCACATGGATTTTGGATTTCTTTGCTAACAGTTCCTTACTTGGAGTCTCGGGAGGTAAAGGAATTGCATCTGCTTGTTCTTCTTCTAGAATATTGAATTTGTTAGGTTGAGCATAGTTGTGTAAATCGTCTGAATACATAACTGCCTGTCGCACAGCTTTTTTCCGTGGCGATTTTGTTTTTATACATTGTTCCTGAAAAAGTATGTCACCTAGAATAAAGAAATATAAAAATAAGTCCACAGTAAATTGTAATATAGGTTCCTCAAGAAATCATAATTTTTGGGGCCAGGGGGCAAGAAGTACCTCAGCGAAAGAAAACACTGTTTGCCACACGGCATCCATCTTGGAACCCCTCTCTGATCACAGTGTCTCCAAGCTTTCCCACTCATATTGCCGTCATATTCCTGTGACAGACAAGGACCAATCAAGGACCAATTATGTGGTTCCATCCCAAAAACCGGGCCTGTGTCATACCTCCCAGGGCCTGTTCAGAGACAGCCTTTTTGTATCACATGACCAATGTGGTTGCATAGCTCAGTAGACACTCCCATACTCTCATGTGTGCGAATGGTAAATAGAAAATAGCCAAGATGGCAGTAGATCAGTATTGAATGGTAATTATTTCTATATCGTACAGCTTTTAATTAAAAAAATATACAAGCTCCACTGCATTCATAATTATGCTTAACTTGTCACAATTACCTTTTCTTCCTGTTATTTAGTAATTAAGCGATAAGTATAAGAGCTGCAGGATTGTGGATCTCAATAATAACCAGTAATGCTGGTGACTTGGCATATTCAGCTACCATTGTTTATTTTGCACGCAAAGATATACATAGCTACAGAAGTGTGCGTCTTTACATTAAAATGCCAATAGGCAACCGTTTCCATAATTTCCAAGAATATCAGTGGCATAAGGTGAGTTTTTAGTAAAGCATGCAATAACTTTTAGATGACAGATAAAAACATTTTCTTATAATGTAGGCTACTAATAGCGATTCAATAAACCAAATACCACAGATCCATTCACAATTGTACACCGCCTCGCTGAAATACCGTTTCAACTCTTGCTGTTTTTCTGGAAGTACTTACTACTTGCTATTTTGGTTTTGGCCTTC
This sequence comes from Acipenser ruthenus, assembly GCF_902713425.1. Lineage (NCBI taxonomy): Eukaryota > Metazoa > Chordata > Actinopteri > Acipenseriformes > Acipenseridae > Acipenser > Acipenser ruthenus. Next base: position 47,744,693 of record NC_081189.1, read on the forward strand.
AAGTTTTTATAATTTCTGTTTTTGTTGCAAAGTCTCTTGCACTAAATGGATTAGTCAATAAACTTTTAACTAAGTTTTCCATTTTGATTGAGAACAAGGGTTCCCGCGCAACTCAGTGTTCAGTCAAGGAGGATTCAATTCTACAGTTGTGTGCCTTGCCTATGTTTTCCAGCGCACGGCCACCAGGAAGTGAGGTGCACGCTGTATCACGTTGCCTAGGCAACCCGATGCAACTTGGAGCGTTGCATGCCTTCGCCAACAAAAATAAAAAGACTGCCGAGGCGGACAGATTACTTGTATTCAGGGCTATCATATACTTAATGTTCTAGAATAAATATATTTTTCTGTCATATTCTTAAAAATGAATAAAATATATTCCAAGGCATGCAATGCATGCATTGCATACATACAGTGCCTATAGAAAGTCTACACCCCCTTTCAAAATTTTCACCTTTTGTTGCCTTATAGCCTGGAATTAAAATGCATTAAAATAGTTTTTTTTTTTTCATTAATCTACACATCCTACCCCACAACTTCCAAGTGAAAAAAATATTCTAGAAATATGTAGAAAATTAATTAAAAATAAAAACTGAAATAGCTTGGTTGCATAAGTGTCCACCCCCCTTTGTAATAACAATCCTAAATTAGCTCAGGTGTAACCAATTGCCTTCAAAATCACACACAAGTTAAGTGGCCACCTGTGTTAAATTGTAGTGATTCACATGATTTCAGGATAAATTCAGCAGTTCCTTTAGGTTCCCTCTGCTGGGTAGTGCATTTCAAAGCAAAGACTCAACCATGAGCACCAAGGTGCTTTCAAAAGAACTCCGGGACAAAGTTGTTGAAAGGCACAGACCAGGGGATGGGTATGAAAAAATATCACTTGGAGCACGATCAAGACAATTATTAAGAAGTGGAAGGTGTATGGCACCACCAAGACCCTGCCTAGATCAGGCCGTCCCTCCAAACTGGATGACCGAGCAAGAAGGAGACTGATCAGAGAGGCTACCAAGAGGCCAATGGCAACTTTGAAAGAGCTACGGGATTTTATGGCTAAGACTGGTCAAAGTGTGCATGTGACAACAATATCCCAAGCACTCCACAAATCTGGCCTGTATGGTAGGGTGGCAAGAAGGAAGGTTTTGTGGTCTGACGAAACTTAAGTGGAACTTCTTGGCCTAAATGCAAAGTGTTTTGTTTGGCGCAAACCAAACACAGCGCATCACCCAAAGAACACCATCCCTACTGTGAAGCATGGTGGTGGCAGCATCGTGTTATGGGGATGTTTCTCATTGGCAGGGACTGGGGCACTTGTCCAGATAGAAGGGAAAATGAATGGAGCAAAGTACAGAGAAGTCCTTGAGGAAAACCTGCTGCCCTCTGCAAGAAAGCTGAAACTAGGACGGAAGTCTGTTGACAACGACCCAAAGCACGCAGCCAAAGCTACACTGGAGTGGCTAAGGAACAAAAAGGTAAAGTGGCCCAGTCAGAGCCCCGACCTAAATCCAATCGAAAATTTGTGGCATGACTTGAAGATTGCTGTCCATCAACGCTCCCCAAGGAACTTGACAGAGCTTGAACAGTTCTGTAAAGAAGAATGATCAAATATTGCCAAATCTAGGTGTGCAAAGTTGGTAGAGACCTATCCCAACAGACACAGCTGTAATTGCTACCAAAGGTGCTTCCATCAACTCTGGGGGGTATCAACTCTGGGGGGTGGAGAGTTATCCAATTATGATCTTTCAGTTTTGTATTTGTAATATAATTTTTCTCAATAAAAACTTTTTCCCCTTAACAGTGTGGAGTATGGTGTGTAGATAAGTGGAAAAAAATCCTCATTTAAAAGCATGAAACTCTGAGGCACTGACACAACAAAATGTGAAAAAAAGTTCAAGGGGGTGTAGACTTTCTATAGGCACTGTATATTTTTAAATAATGAATTAATTAACATTTAATTTTAACCGAGGTCTGGACCTCGGTAACCTCATAGCTAGCTACAGCCATGGATCAGGTGATTGAGAAGGCCATCCCAGAACTTTTGTTTTCTTCAAGAATTCCAGAGTTGACATAGCTGTATACTTTGGGTTGTAGTCGTGTTGGAAGATGAACTGTCTGCCAATCAGCTTACAAGCAGATGGTATCATTGTACTTTGTAGAATGTTTAGATACATGGCTGCATTCATAGGCGGGATTTGGGTAAAAAATGTGTGGAGGAGGGCTAAACAAATTAGCGATTACCTGTAAAAACACTTTCCAATCACAAAAAAAAAGTTATTGTCTATTTGCTATCTATAAAGCCTACTAATAATAATGTTCTTCTTTTTGCAATACCACCTAACCTATATGTCATTTGACAATGCTTGTTGCTCTTGCATGGCAGTAATAACATCAATTTCTCACCCATTGTATAGGCAGCTTTGCTTTTGCAATATGGAAATAAGGCTAAAGAATGTTTTCTTTTATTTATTAATCTAGAAATTGAGTAAAAACTTTTAGCGTTACCACCACAATGAATACTAACCAAATGGTGCACAGTAGCAAAACATTTTTATGATGTTTCTGATAAGCTATAATAAGGCTGTTTAATTTCTCTACAAAGGGAAAATCTAATGATAGTGTTTGAAAACAAAAGTGTACTGGCCTTTACATTGCTGTACAAATATATTTGTAGATGTTAACTGTACCCTGTTCAGAGACCCACGGTAGGACCTTTTGCAAACACAGTTTGGGAACTGCTGATCTACATCACTTCCTTGGGAGACCGGTATTACTGTTTCTTCATTTACGGTACGATAAGTCTTACATCTTGATTAGTATCGCACAACAACACAGTTTAAAACATAATACAGGAATGAGTAGTTAAATTGATACTGCAGCTTGTAGAGAGTGGTGGGGTGGGGGTGGGGGTGGGGGTGGGAGGCAGGCAAGTGCCCCCCCCTGTTATCACACCAATGGCTGTGTTTGATCTTCAATCATGAATGTCTCCAGTCCTTAAACTGCTAAAACCCATGATCGAACCACCTCCATGTTTAACTGTAGGTATAAGGTTTTCTTCTTTGAAGACGTTGGCAGCGAGGTCTATGTGCATACAACTGTTCTGTGTTCAGGTGCCTTTGTGCAGTTCTTTTGTACACTATTATGCCTGATGTTTCTTAATATTCTTGAAGTCGTTGGCTGTCGTCCCTTTTCCACTGTAAAACCAAGCTGGGGCTGCAGTGAGCCCTCACGGTGCGGTTAAGGAGAGCCTGGGTTATTTTTCCACTGCAGAGCCGACACGCGCTACTGATGTAACACGCAACGAAAGACAGTTGTTATTAATTATTGATATTAATTAACTCAGTTTGCCAAAAGATGCACAAACAAAAGGTGTTCAAAAATGAATAGACCAATGGTACTGCTATATTTTGTAAATATATTTAGGAATTTCTTTATAATCCACACATTTTACTGATATTGACTTAATAAAGTTCATTTAGTTCTGTTGAAGGGGGAAAAAAGGTTTTAAAAATAAGATTTGCCAAAGATATCCCGTTTTCAAGATAGTTGTTGTTTTTTCTAGTGTTGTTTTTTGTTTGGGTGCTTTTAAGAAAAAAAAAGAAAAAAAAAGCTGTGCGAGCGCAACAAGAGCTGTAGTTGTACGTATGGTACAGCTGTGTTTTGTTTTACTAAAATTTTGCAAATAAGTTTTAGAATTGTTTGTTTTATTTTCTGCATTTTTTTCATTATATGAATATCAAGGATATTCATATAATTAAGGTCAAGGATGAGAAATGTGGTAGAATTTTGTGTTTTTGAGTGTGTGCGTTGTGTACTGTACCTGCGGTTTATGTCCATTTGCTTCAAATTGTTAGAAATTCGGTGTGACAAGGACGACTGGTGCAGCGCAATAGAGTGTAATGTCCAGACTGTCGTTTCCCAACAATAATCCTTTTTATTTACAAAACAGAAAGCTCACAAAAAGAATCCAAACCTAAAACAATAATAAGCCCCGCTACCAATGATGGTATTGGGGCAAAACACCTAAAGGTTCTGGGTCCAAAATGGTAAACAAAAAGACACTCCTTTAACCACAATCCTCCGTGCACAAAACTGTGCTCTTTTCCTCCGGGGACCGTGGTGCGTGCGCTGTGCGGTGTTGTGCTGTGTGGTGAGGGGCGTGCTCTGGGGTGAATGCTGGCTCTCCGGCTACAGCCTCCCATCCTCCTGCTCCTCTACGAAAACACAAACAAAACACGCAACACAAATAGAAAACAAACACCAGCTCTGGCCGGTCGTCTCTCACTTTCTCAGCACAAGGGGAGGTACTGATGTAGCTGCTTCCCCTTTGTACCCAGCAAACTCCTCCCTGCAACCAACGCATCGCCATGGTTTCTTCAATAGAGGGCTGCCCCGCAGCTGACTGCAATGGAGTCGTCCTGAGTACTTGCAGCTACGCTCCCCTCCTAATATGGTTACCTTCCGGTTTCCCCCTACCATCAAGGTGGCACATCTAAGAGGCAGCATACCTTCCCCCTTACACAGCACCCTTTCTGGTTGGGAGGGAGATTTACAACATTGACCCTCTCTCTCTATCACATTCGGGCATAAACTTTCTAATTTCTGATGCACAATCTCCCTGAATCTCCCACAGAGAAACTAATCTGCACTTCCTCAGCGTCCCGAGGCTGTAGTTTTCTCTCATCACACTTGCTGCCCGGCATGTTGTTTGTCTTTGTGGAGTGTACTCACTGATGCAGCGTAATGACGAAAATCCTTAACCCCACCCCTGACTCGGCTCGGCTTGCAGATGGATTTAGATGTGTTGTGAGGCTAGAGTTTCATGGTTTGGTTCTCACTTGGCTCAACATAGCCAGTGGAGAACCACCTGTACCATACCGAACCCTCACGGGTCGGATGTGCAAGAGGAAAAGGGGTATTAGTCTTGTATTTTTTTTGGCTGCTCGGATGATTCTCCTATCTGCTCTACCCATAATTTGCTTTGGACGTCTACTTCTTCTTTCAAGCGTTTCAGTTGAATTTTTATTCTGTGGTACTTCTTGATGCTCTGATTTTGGTATCCATATTTTTTTTAATACTGTTCTGAAAAAAGAATATATAACATACGTTTCATATTAGGCACATACGTTGTTATCCTACCTGATTATCCAAAATGACTACTTTCAAGATTAAATATTTCCTTCTGATATATTCCCAGTTGCATTTGTGGAACAAAACAAATGATTGTTGTCTCCAGGTACATTGAAAAATAAGCAACTAGGCTTTCACTGAGTTTGCATCTTGACAAATACACAATCATAGCAACCTCTGTCTCATAGTCAGTCTACCAACAAAGAAAGGCTTGAAATAAAAAAAAAACATGTGTTATTAAAAATACATGTATTGTAATGCTTGGGTCACAATCATGGGGTTTCCATGCAAGTTTTTTTTTTTTTTTTTTTTTAACTCAAGACATTTACATGAGCAAAATGTCTCGTGTAAAATGCTTTTTTGGGTTTTCATTCACTCGTTTATTTTACTCAAGTAAACCGGGCTTTTCACCCAACGTCATGCAAATGAATGTGAAAGGTGGGGGTTGATATGTAAATTAGCTATGCGTAAAGTACTTGTGTTGTTTTTGAAGATTACTAGTGACGTTTTGTGAAAATGTGGTTTCCATGCTCAGAGAACTGGTACACAAGTGAATCTAAGCTGCTGTAATAAAGCAAAATACTCTGTGCCTGCTTGGTTAATAATGTGCTTTACTGCTCTTGACCAAATTGTTTTTCAGTTTGAGGAGGCTTGTGCTGTCAGAGATGCCCTCCTTTCTTTTAAGTTTTGTTGGACTTACTGCTTTGTAGAATATTAATGATGCAAACAAATAAAACACAATCAGTATGTTCATTTGCAATTTTATTTGGTCAGTTCTGAGAGAGCATCAACAACTTGGATGTTGTTGCTCTGTTTTGGGCAATCGAGCTGGCATATGATATCCAGGTCACAAACTATATTTATTAACGTGGAGGGCAGATGCGCGTTGTCTTTGGACATAGCTGGGATCAAAAAAAGGACAGGAATGAATTCAGTTAGGCAGCTCACTTGCTCTTCGTGTTTAACTTTAGCGTAGTTTTTACAGCAAGGGTATTCTCAAACAGCTGCTTTAATACTATAACAAATGCATAACGCAGTTCATGGTAAGTGGTTTTATACAGAACTGTAAACCCACAATATATATACAACATGACAGACCAGACACAGCAAAAAACAATAATAAAAAAATGCCGCCCACATTAGCAATAAGCTGAACTACTCCACTGCTAACCATAAAATCGCCCGTCAGCCACTACTTTCTGCTGTCTTGGAATCCACAGTAACAACTGACCTGCTCCCTTGCAGTATTTATAGTTAAGGATAAACACGCTCATTAACATTTACACGTGAAATGCGGGTTTCCATGCGAAACTGGGCGTGGTTTTCCCGTGTGTTTCATCATTTATACGAGTAAATGAGATTTACCCTATCCCTCTCTTAGGCCGTTTTTTTCAGCCACAAACCTGATTTACCTGAGCAATTCTCCCAAACGTGCACGCTCATCGCCATTTCACGTGAAAATTGACCCACGTGGCGGTTCTAGGTAGAACTGTTTATAACTTTATCATTTTTAAGATTCTGGCTATAAAACGCTGTCTGGATATTTAATTCGTATATTTAGGAAAAGTCAAAACCAAACATATGCATACAATTTACAACAGAACAGTAATCAACATTTTAAATCCAAAATGGGCCAAATTGACCCGCATGGCGGTTCTAGTGTTAACAGAATCTTTGGTTGTGCGTCCTCCCTGTTTAACATCAGCCACTCGGCACACCCTCACAAAGTCACCTTAGATAAAGGTGTCTGATTGTGTGCAAGCAACAAAACTTTTGATGTAAAGCATCATAAGGAATACCCTGGACTCCCATATATAGTAAAATGCCCTATTTCGCAGCATTACCATGCATGGTGTATGAACTTCAAGTGCCTGCAACATTTGTGTAACATGAAAAGTTATCTTCCCTTTAATAATTCTATGTCATTGAGACTCTAGAGCACATGATGAGGGGGGATGAACATTTTTCAAACTTTGTGTTACACATGTTGGCGTGGAAATGCCCATATCTTAAGCTTCATAGGTCTAGTCTGTTTTATTAACAGGATGTACAACTTCATGTAAGAACTCTGTCCTTGGAGTCCTTTCAAGAGAAATCAACATTAAAACAACAGTAAAAACATTGTTAAGCAATTCCTGTAAAATAATGAGGTGCTGTAATAATGTAAATAGTTGTATTTCATTAATGTAAATAGTTGTATTTCATTGAAATACCTGAAATGTGTCACTTTTATAGCTGTGCTTGTAAAAAGCAATTCATGCTTTTCTTAGTCATTTTATGTACACCTGTTTTGCAAACACTACTACAGGAACATTTCAGGATGTGTACATAATCCGGGATCATAATTGGTCAGATGGATAGCTAATGTGGGAAAGTGTCTGTTTTCCCTGATTTGACTGTTTACAAATGTGTATTGAAAACATAGCAGTCTGCTTAACCTAACAAAGAAATATGGTAGGTTGTTTAGGTGGAATCGGCACATTTATGTTACCCCTACCCAAATATGTAAATGGACCATAAGTTTGAAGTATAATGTATACGTTGTATTCCAAGTTAAAAGTTACAGTAAACCAACATTTTAATTACACATCAAATGAGGGTAGTGAAACGCAGTGAAAAAGGGGGCATTTTTTGAAAGGTAAGATATTTCAAGGTATTCAAGATATCTTCTTGATACTCCCTGCACACACAGGACTGCTCTTGTAGTTTAATGTCAACATGTTACCTATTGGTGACCACGGATGTTAGTGTCGCATGGTAATTGGTTACTGATTTGTGAGCCCACGAAGTATTGTAAAATGTATCCTTCAACTTAAATATGGTACAATTTTATTTTTAAAATGGCACACTTTGTGTACACACTAATGTTATTTTGTAAGTTTACATGCATCTAGACAGCAAATAATTTACATATTATCAATTATCAGCCAAACTATGTAAAGTATCTACAGTATAGTATACAGTTTGGCAAAATTATATTTGTAGCCGTCTCTTGACCAGACTGGTCCCTATGGCAATATATAAAGGTATTTCCAGGACAATTTGAGTCAGCCATGTTAGTTTTTTAAAATAGCAATAAAACCTCAGCATCATCTTTGACGCCACTCTTTCCCTTGCTGATCATATCTCGGGCACTACACGCACCTGCCGATTCCACCTATTTAACATCCGCAAAATACGCCCCTCCATCTCTTTCTCTGCCGCTAAACTCCTGGTTCATGCTCTCATCTTCACCCACCTCGATTACTGCAACTCCCTTCTCCTTGGCCTTCCCTCCTATGCCTTCACACCACTACAGCAAATTCAAAACACCTCTCCCCGTATCATATTCAACCTCCGCCGCTCCTCTCATAGCCCCCCTCCTTCAGCTACACTGGCTCCCTATTTACTGTCGCTGCTTATTTAAATTCCTTACTCTAGTCTATAAATCCCTCCACAGTCTCGCCCCACCCTACCCGTCACTTACGCTCTCAAACTCTGTTGTCCCTCTCGGTCCCACCCTCGCCCTGTGCCCAATCCCGTTTCCATTCCTTTTCCCTCCTGGCTCCCCTTCATTGGAATAAACTCCCACTCCATATAAAACAGTCACCTACACTACGCAGTTTTCGCTCCTCCCTTAAAACACATCTTTTCACCCTAGCCCATCCCACTGCATGCCCTAGCCCCTAACCCCCGGTCAGGACCCTGCTTGCTTGCCCAACCCTGCCCTAGCCTCTGTTCTCACAGCAGCACCACTCTCTACTTCCTCACCCTTGCTCAATAAACGTACCTTCTTCCTTCCGCCATTTCTCTTGATTGTACCGTTTAGCTTAATAATTGTAAAGCGCCTTGGTCAAAGGCGCTATAAAAAAATATAAATAAATAAATATTCATATGCCAGCATTGTGAGCATTAAGACCATGCTAAGTATGCTTAAAAAAATAACAAGAGCTAATATATTGGCATTCTTTTAAATAACACTTCCAAGTACTTCCATTTGCAGTACCAAAAAAAATCGGAGACGGTGAGGTGGGGAAGATCCCAATATTTAGTGCATTTGTTGTGGAATGACCCTGGTTCTGTTTAACAGGTTAAACGGGTTTTATTGGAATGGGAAGGTACTTGGTTGTTGGCGTCATAGTTGTTGTACTCCAGGGAGAAAACATGCTTTCAACTATAAACCTATTTAACTCCTTAACAAACAAGGGTGGAGTTAGACATCTGGGGATTCAGGTTTGCTGGCTGGGCTGTAATATCCTACCACAGAGCAGGAGCTCTGGCTAGAGGAGGGAGCTCAGTACTACGACAGTCGTGTGCAGAACAGCAAGCCAGTACTGCTGGGTAGGAGGAAACAATGCATCCTTATGACGAGAACTCAAGAAGAAACCCTCATGTATGTCAGCTTGCTGTTTTCCCATGGTCATCCCCCCCACATCATCATGCAGCAGAGGCTTGCAGACTGGCTTGTGATCTCTTTGGCAGTGAGCATAAAGGAGGATGCTTTAATGGCTGGGATATTGCTATGTTGTTAAGTGCATTCTGTGACGGTATTGTTGCATTAGTGAGCTGCTTGTCTCTGCTATAGAGGGAGCTGCAGATTAATTGGTATAGGTTGCTTTTTCTACACTGCATGACTGACTGACACTTGCATGCCTGTGAGGGGCTGTGGATGTGAGAGAAGGGGTGGTGGGGCTTGTGTTTTAAGTATTTTGTCCAGCAGAGGTGTTGACATGTTTAAATACATTTTCTTTGTCTCCCATCCTGCTGGTTATAATGAAAAAAAGGAAAGGCATGTATACAGAAAATGGTGTTTAACTGCATCTCCCCTGTGCTTCTGTGCTCTCTTTATATGTATTCTTTAAGGAAATCTGTTTTATAAGGAAAAGCGTATAGGATGAATATATGATATAGCAGGTTAAATGTTTATACATGTTTTAATAATTTAAGAATGTAGATTTTTAAATGATGGTTAATACCACAAGTATCGTGTGTTGTTTAAAGCTAGACTTGGAAAAATTGTATATTACTGTACCAGCCTATCCTACTGTAAGACTGCATAGTTAAATACTAAAAGAGAAACATTTCCATTGTCTTCAAAAAGACTTCTAGTTGAAACATTTGTCATTGAATTTCATTTCTTTAGTATTTCTTAACTAAGTACTATTGAGAGTTTTAGACGAATGGAACAATGCATGGTTGTATAAAAAAGAAGAATATAAATTCACTATTTTACAAAATAGCTAATGAAATCCATGTGGATTCTAGGTTAAACACTAGGCTTCTGTTTTACAGAATAAAAGCTGCTACCCACCAGATGCGATGCATCAAGCGAAACTGCAATGATGCAACAAAATGAATAGACCCTATCATTTTGATAAGTATCTTTCACAACACAGCAACGCGAGAGAGGCACCAGGGCAGCACCAGCGTGCCGCAAAATATATAGGATTGAATGCTATTTTTTGTGATTTTTGTCGTATGTCAACTGGGCATTGAGCAATCAGAGAACAGCTTCAGTGCAATAGCAATTTGTAATAGTTGCATAGATCTGGCAGTTTTCAAACCTGTCGCATCATGTCTGGTGTGTGGAGACCTTTAGCCTTGTATTTAACACATTTTTTCCCCCATTATTTTTAGAAATGCTGTGCAAATTCTGAAATGTATGTTTGTTTGTTTGTTTGTTTGTTTATAATGGAAAAAACATAAATATTATAACAGTGGGGCAATTTCCATGGAAAATTAAAAAAATAAGTTGCACCTTTTTCTCACTCTATTTTGGTAGTACTGTACTTTCCACAGAGTTTTCTTTTACCCTGAGAAATTCTTGTTCCAAATGTAAATAACCTAATTAATATTAAAATACGGGAGGGTATATTTAAATGTTGGAGTCTGAGTTCCAATTTGGACTTGTGCGACTTATTGATATCGTATACCTTTTTAAAACTGGATTTCCACAAAGTTTTTTTTAGGTCTTGCCATTGCCGTTTCATCACAGTAAACAGTGGCCATAGACACGTTTTCATAAACTAATAACCCAGTTTTCCGCAATAATAAAAAAAGAAATTCTCAGATTTAAAAAAAATAAATAAATAAAAGTATTAACCAATTTTTCCCCATCTGAAATAGATTAAAACTCCCGTATGTTTGCATCGCTCTCGTGCAGAACTAGCCCACTCCCCCTTTCCCATTGCACATCATATAACATGACGTCACAATGACTCAACTAGGAAAGCGGTACAATTTGTTATTATTGTGTATGTATGTATGTATGTATGTATGTGTGTGTGTGTGTGTGTGTATATATATATATATATATATATATAAATGTCCATTAAATCCAAAGCACAATCCTGGAATATGTCAAATTGCCAAAGACTTCAAAAATAGAAAGAAATCCCAAATAATCCAGAGGGAAAAAAAAAAAAACTAAACACAAATGACCATTCAAAAACTGTAAATCCCAATAGCAAAGGAGAAAAAAAATGAAGGTGATCTCACCCAGACTGCACCAGTAACTCCTCTTAAATACATCTTAAAATGTTAGATCAGTTGCCAAGAAATCACTTTGATATACTTCTAAAAAAAAAATTGAAAACAAAAGAAAGAGATAGCAACAAAAATGGCTAACCCTAAATATATGGGCCACAGGTACAATGAACCCAGTGTTGTAATCGTGTCACAAAAATTGGGACTCGAGTCAAGTCACTTGGGGGGGGGGGGGGGGGGTAAGACTCGTCACAGGTTTGCTCGAGTCGAGTCATCTATCTAGCTTGAGTCAATTCAAGTCGTTTTGACAGTTCGAGACAGTTTGATTTAATCAGATTCATTTTACAGGAGATTAGCAATTTACAAGTAACAACAAAAAGAACATTTCAATAAATAATACAAAATTGAGATGCACAATAATGTTGTCATACTTGCCTCACTGATGTTCACCATTAGAGGTCCAAGGTTGCTGCCTTGTGTTTTGTCTCTCCATTTCAGTGAATTCACGATTCTTTGCCCTATTTATAAGTAGGTTTGTCATTGACCATACAGAGGCCCTTTTACCTATGCTCAATTAGTTTATTTAAAACATCTAAACAGTGTGTTTTACAACAGTTAACATTGGTACATACAGTGCCTATAGCAAGTCTACACCCCCTTGAACTTTTTTCACATTTTGTTTTGTCAGTGCCTCAGAGTTTCATGCTTTTAAATGAGGATTTTTTTCCACTTATCTACACACCATTCTCCACACTGTTAAGGGGAAAAAAGTTATATATTAAAAATACAAAACTGAAAGATCATAATTGGATAAGTCTCCACCCCCCTGAGTTAATACTTGGTGGAAGCACCTTTGGCAGCAATTACAGCAGTGAGTCTGTTGGGATAGGTCTTTACCAACTTTGCTCACCTAGATTTGGCAATATTTGACCATTCTTCTTTACAAAACTGTTCAAGCTCTGTCAAGTTCCTTGGGGAGCGTTGATGGACAGCAATCTTCAAGTCATGCCACAAATTTTTGATTGGATTTAGGTCGGGGTTCTGACTGGGACATTTACCTTTTTGTTCCTTAGCCACTCCAGTGTAGCTTTGGCTGTGTGCTTTGGGTCGTTGTCATGCTGAAAGGTGAACTTCCTTAAAGCTTTTTTGCAGAGGGCAGCATGTTTTCCTCAATGACTTCTCTGTACTTTGCTCCATTCATTTTCCCTTCTATCCTGACAAGTGTCCCAGTCCCTGCCGATGAGAAATATCCCCATAACATGATGCTGCCACCACCATGCTCCACAGTAAGGATGGTGTTTGGGTGATGCGCTGTGTTGGGTTTGCGCCAAACATAACGCTTTTGCTACATGGCTACACAATCGCCTGAGTATTTTTTTGCATATTTCAAACGGGATTCAAGGTTGGCTTTCTTGATTAATGGCTTCCTTCTTGCCACCCTACCATACAGGCCAGATTTGTGGAGTGCTTGGGATATTGTTGTGACATGCATACTTTGACCAGTCTTAGCCATAAAAGCCTGTAGCTCTTGCAAAGTTGCCATTGGCCTCTTGGTAGCCTCTCTGATCAGTCTCCTTCTTGCTCGGTCATCCAGTTTGGAGGGACGGCCTGATCTAGGCAGGGTCTTGGTGGTGCCATACACCTTCCACTTCTTAATGATTGTCCTGACCGTGCTCCAAGGGATATTAAGGCCTTTGATATTTTGATCTGTGCCTTTCAACAACTTTGTCCCAGAGTTCTTTTGAAAGCATCATGGTGCTCATGGTTGAGTCTTTGCTTTGAAATGCACTACCCAGCAGAGGGAACTTACAGGAACTGCTGAATTTATCCTGAAATCATGTGAATCACTACAATTTAACACAGGTGGAGGCCACTTAACTTGTGTGTGATTTTGAAGGCAATTGGTTATACCTGAGCTAATTTAGGATTGCTATTACAAGGGGTTGGACACTTATCCAACCAAGCTATTTCAGTTTTTATTTTTAATTAATTTTCTACAAATTTCTAGAATATTTTTTTCACTTGGAAGTTGTGGGGTAGGATGTGTAGGCGAACAAAAGGTGAACATTTTGAAAGGGGGCGTAGACTTTCTAGACGTTTGTGAGTAATAATGGATTGTCCAGACAGTAATTTACGTGTAACCAAAATACATTTTTAATGTTGTTTGTTACACGATAAAAAAATAAATAAAACAAAACAAATAAAGAATGGCGTGAGGGAGGGGGTGCTGGAATAATGATAAAAAGAAGGGTACGGAAACTCCTTATTCCTCATCACAAAATCCCTGGACTTAAAAAGGGATAAAACAAAAAGAAGAGGTTAATGAATTTTCCGCTCTGTGATCACAAACAAACAATTATCACCAGCCAATGCTTCCTCTCTCCCTCCGACCCATTCACCGCGCCTGTGCTTTTTAGGACCAACCCCGAACACAGTAGTACGTTCCCTTTTGTATGCGTCGCCCCGCCCCTGTAGTCAGTGGCACACCAATCCCCAAGTGATAAGTGTCCTTATCTCACTTGACTCCAGTGGCTGGAATTTACATACTCGTACTTCCGCCCCTCACCAAGGTGCCGCCCCTCATAAAGATGACTTTCGTCATGGTCACGAGACCTTGGTAAGGGAAGTCCCGAGTTGGTTTGGTGCCTTCTACTGTCGGGAGGCTGAATTACAGACCGAAACCCCTTTGACTCATCACATTTCCTTTTACTTTGTGGCTCCATCTTGTCAAAGAATAATTTAAGCGCAATCGATGCTGACAAACAACAACAACTCACAGACAGAATGAGCAGAGTACTCCGCGCAGTACTGTCTTGGCGCCAACACTATCTTGCCTGTCTCCATAAACTTAGATATTCTAGCATGGCTGCAAATGTTTAGTTTAATGCAAAGTATGTGGGAATCTTTCAAAGTAATCTTCCCCTATTGAAAGTATTGTACACAATTGCATACACTGCGTATGCCTGGCTGCTACTGCAATTTGGGAATTTTGGAAAACAAAGATGACCGTGCAACAGCTCCATTAATAAGTTATAAAAACAGTTTGTTTATAGGCACCATTTTTTAGCATTTGCCTCTGACCCACTAGCTACTGTACAACAAGCAGATCCACTTTGTATTTAAGTCATCAGTAGTGCTTGCTAGACCAAATACATATGTTAATATTCGTTTCATAACTCAGGTTGTTATGGGCCAAACATTACCAGGGTTTAGCTGGAAGACTCAAATGGCTGCCATTTAATAATCGTTGTACTGAGGCCTATGTAATCTACAGTGCACCTGGTATATTTTTTTTTAATTCTAATATGTAACTGAAAGTACACTGTTACATGTGAATTACATTGCAGGGGTGTGGAATTACAAAAAAATAAAATAAAATAAAATAAAATAAATTCTTGTCCAAGAGACAAAATGCTCGAAATATCTACTTGTCCTTCTTAAAAAAATCTACTTGCCCCCTCCTTGTAGCACAAAGCACACACAAATAAAGTGGAATATAGGATTTTACTATTATTTAATAGTGAACACAATGAATCAATTAGTGATTTTAATAATCATTTTTGCTTCATGAAATTAAAGATAAAAAGTAAAAGTAATTCACTTCAAACATACTTGGCAAAATTGTACCCTTCTAACTTGTGTTCATGGCAAAACCAAAATAATAATAAAATAAAAATGGTTAAAACTACATCAGACCTCATGCACCAAGAGAGTTACAAAGAAAGATGTACCTTATGGCTCCTCACATGCTTGGTACTGTACCACCAGAAGTACTCCTACAATTAAGGCCCCTGAATCTTAAGAAGCATCAAATCTTGCAAAATAACAACAACATTGTTTGCATCATTTCTATACATTCTATTCATAATATCTACAATAAATGCATTATTTTGCAGACAAGGCACAAAGATACTCTAATTACTGAGACATAGAGTGTTTTTTAAAAGTAATAAAATGACAATACGGAAATATGTAGCTTATTTAAAAAGTATTTGATTCATAAGATGCTAAACATTAAAACACGGGTTATTTTTCTCTATAATCTCTGTCGGTTGCCAGCTGTAAGGTGGTTGTTTTTTTGTTTTTTTTTACAGTGCGAAGTGGATAAACCGGAATATTAATAATCATATATATTGATTGCAAAAACTGTGTTAAAGTAACGTTAAAGTTATTCAAGCAAAACCCTCAAAAGTGAGGAGATAGCACCATTATGCGTATGTATGACATCACATATGGCATCAGCAATGACATCACCGCTGACATAACTAATCACATGACAAATGCCCCACGAAGACTGGCCATAGGAGCATAATCTGGGTGGGCCTGCTAAAATATATGTTCTTAAATATACCCACGGTTGAAATACAATGTGCAGACATTTAATCTATATTTTTTGTCTCCCGTAAGTAACAAAGTACAATACTTCAGTCACTTTATATGATATCTCATTCTATTTATCATTTATTTTACATTAAAATGTCTGTTGTATCTAATATCTTCTTTCTTTGTTTGTCCGAGTGCAGTATAGGTTTTGTATAGCTAAAGAATATGATTTCCAGTGTTTGTATATCTTCATATAAAAGTAGTTTGTGTGTTTATTTAATTTAACACTAGAACCGCCAGATTTTCAAACTACCTAGAACCACCACGTGGGTCACTGTGACCCAAACATTTTTAAACTGCTTTGTTACGAAAATTAAAGACATACTATCGGATACAATTGAAAAGTTTTATTCATCAACAAAATATCTAACATTTGCATCGCAGAAACATCGTATTTAAATGAAAAATTTGTACTTGTAATTACAGGTACAAATCAAAAATACAAATACAACTCAAAAATGTACAAATGAGAGAATTACTCGTACAAATCTAAAATACGAGTACGACTCAAAGTTAGGAGTACAACTCACAAAATTACGAGTTGGATAGAGCGTGAAATCACTGTCAAAAATACATCACAGAGGTCACAGGACAGGCTGTTGATTGGGGGAACAATGCAGCGCATGCATCCAGCACCTTGCATTGCTGATAGAAGGGAAGGAGTGGCTGCATGTTGGTGAAATGTATAGGTGGAATTTTCAAAGCAGGAATATGGCACAAAGTCGCCCAACAGATGGACAATCTCAGTCTCAGCAAAGATCTTCTATATACACAAGACAGTCAACTCACCCTTTTTTTCCATCCCTGCCGATGCGATGCATCATGGGAATCCAAAGAGTTCCGGTGGTGACTTTTCTCTTATCTCTATAATGTAAAGTCTGCTTCATTTCCTATTTAAAGGTTTCTCTTTTGAAAACGATTGCATATTTTAGACACCCCCTCCTTAACACATACGTATTATTATTTCTACGATCAATGTTTTCACTTGGCCTGACAAGGGCTCTTTTCGCCGAAGTGCTGTCCGAAATTGCCGGCTCTCATGAATATTCATGAGCAGACGGCGGGAACATGGTTTGATCTTTGGCTTGGTTGTCAGGGATTGGATAGGCAGCTATCGAGAGTGAACGAGATTGGTGGCAACTCAGTTCTTCAACCTTTTTGATAGCGGGTTAATTAGGTATATTTATTAGTTTAATTAGGTATATTTTTAATTGATTATTATCATCCTTAATATTTCAATCACTACAATTATTAGGCTTAGGCCTACTATTAATTAGGCTTATATTTATGATCCATTGTTTATGCCTTAATTTTTAAAAAGTGTCGTATTAAAAAAAAAAATACATTGTATGTCTGTCAATTAATAACAACTGTTTCATTTTAAAAAGTTGCAAATTTACGTCTTTAAAAAAATTAGCTTGTATTTAGCTCAGTTCTCGGTTGCACGGTAGCTAATCATGACTGAACATTTTTTAATACAGTTGTCTAAAAGTACACATAAAAAAACATTATTTCACTTAATTATAGAGCAATAGTAGTTATTAATGTATTGTAGGGATTGTGATGAACCGTACGGGCGGGACAGTCGGAGCCTGTCAGCAAAACTTGCAAAGAAAATGTACAAAATGAAATGTACTGGTTGCATAAGTGTTCAGCCCCTTAAGTCAGTACTAGTAGTAGAAGCACCTTTTGCAGCAATTACTGCTATGGGTCTTTTTGGATAGGTCTGTACTAGCTTGCACAGTAGGATGGTAACATTTTTGCCCATTCTTCACCAGAAAATTGCTCCAGTTCTGATAAGTTTGTTGGGGATCGTCAATGGACTGCAATCTTTAAGGCTCGCCATACATTTTTGATTGGATTCAAGTCAGGACTTTGACTGTGCCACTCAAGAACATTAATTCTCTTCTTGTTCTACCACTCCTGTGTGGCTTTGGCTTTGTGCTTCGGGCCATTGTCCTGCTGAAATGTGAATTTTCTCCCCAGTTTGAGTCTTGGCTGACTCAAACAGGTTTTCCTCAAGGGTTCGCCTGTACTTTGCACCATCCATTCTCCCCTCTATCCTGACAAGCTTCCCAGTCCCTGCTGAAGAGAAGCATCCCCATAACAAGGAGAGAATATATTTCGCAGTTAGCACAGGAACTTCACAAAAAGCATTTGGAACAGAGAGAAACTGCCAAGCGTGTACCCACAGCTGAAGCTGGAGGAGGCTGTGTGGTCCAGTGGTTAAAGAAATGGGCTTGTAACCAGAAGGTCCCCGGTTCAAATCCCACCTCAGCCACTGACCCTGAGCAAGTCACTTAACCTCCTTGTGCTCCGTCTTTCGGGTGAGATGTAATTGTAAGTGACTCTGCAGCTGATGCATAGTTCACACACCCTAGTCTCTGTAAGTCGCCTTGGATAAAGGCTTCTGCTAAATAAATAAATAATAACCCCGCTGAGAGCCGCAGGAGATGCCAATGCCAGGTTGGCAAGTGCAATAAAAATAAAACTTTGAACAGCTGTTCCCTGTGCAGAAAGGCGACGTGGAGAAGCACATTATCTGTGTTGACTGTGAACAGCCTTAGACTCAAGGTAAAAGAATACCATTTTGTCGAAAAAAAGAAAAATAAATTAGACTTTTTTTTATAACTTCTTGTGCTGTGCGCTTCTGTAAAACATTTTCTTCTAAGTTTATTTATCTACGTTGCTCAGTTGCTTTTGCTCATCTGATAATAAACTGATTGCTGTTGAAAAGTAAAAAATGTATTGTTATTGTTTTATATGTATGTTGTAAACCGATGTCTGTTCAGATGTTTATTTACTTACATTTTTTTTTATTTGTAAAATAAATGGTCGTTTGTGTGTGTGTTTGTTTTTTTCTTTTGCAAACTGGCTTGTAAATTCATAAACTTTTTTTTGTTTTTGTCATGAATCAAACGCATTCATGCATTTATAATATAGTTGGCTTTTTAAATATATATGCTTCGTTTTCATTATAAATATATATGCTTCATTTTTTCAGATGTTTATATAACGTACTCAATAAAAATAAAAAATAAAACGATTACATCCAACTGTTTCTCCTTTCGTTATACTATTTACAGTGTTTTGAATACAGCCGTCAGAAAGACTGCTACGGGGCTTCTAAGTATGAGTATATCTCCGGTCCTTCTAGTGTTAAACATTGCAGCACCAGGTGGGGGAGGTGTAACACTATTTTTTCAGAACCCTGCTACTTACTCTTTAAACTGCTGATGTACAGGTGTTTTAGGTTGTTGCATCACAGATACAAAATCATTGCCAAATATTGTTGCTGCTTTGTGGAACCCCAGGATTTTAAAGGAGTAGTGCAGGGGTGTCGAACTCCAGTCCTTGAGGGCCTCAGGGTCTTCTGGTTTTCATTCCAACTTAATCTCTCAATTAACATAATTGATCTAATTATTTGTCGAATTTGACGTATTTAATATTTTTCAAGGTCTTTTACAGTTCATGGTTTTAAAAATGCACTTGATTCAAGGTACACTACCTATGAAACATTTTGAGGGCTGGAGAGAATTGTTAAATGTGTCGAGTTAATCAAATAATTAGACCAATTAAGTAATTGAGAGCTCAGGTGGAACGAAAGCCAGTTTCCTGAATTTATTATTATTATTTTTTCTACCAAAAGGCACACAATATGCTCCATCATCAACTGCTGAATAAAGCAACCAAGAAAACTGTGTGAAAAATTGTGAGCCAATCCCTCCTAAGTGATCCAACTTTGTTTGATGTCTTCCGCTTTGGGAATTCATATGTCTCATTAGGCTGCCATGGCTGTATGAATAGCTCACAGCGCTTTGTATCTGACAAACCCCGGCATTTTTTATGTTATTTTTTATAGCGATTTGTAAAAAAAATAATGTTGATCATGCATGGCACTCTTTTCAATGCTGCATTTCTTCTCATAAAAGAATACACACAAGACTGCTTCTAGGAGAAACGTATGTGGTGGAGAAACATACATGACCTTGTACAATAAGTCAACAGCACCCATTATCAGTAAATTCTCTGCGCCAGTTCCAAGAAAGAAAAAAAGGTAAATTTATAGCCATTGTTGCTTTGCCAACTACAACTTCCTTATTTGCACATCCTGTTCTAATACAATCAGTGCCTTGAGTCAACTGTCATAAATAAACTTCTGAGTGCTGCCAACCAAATCAGGAAACAAACTGATGCAGAAACAAAGTAGTAGAAAATCTGGAACCGAATACTCTCCCAGAAAATTCTTTTCTACATTTGCTGATTTTATCAATGTAATAAAGTGTGTGGCACAGTTCTGGATTACCTTTCTTAAGTACATGCGATTAGCTTTTTGTTTAAAACATTTCAAATGTTTTTTTTGTTTGTTTTGTTGTCATGCAACGGTTCCTCCAATACAGAAACAGTTTTGTAAGTACCCTTACATTTTGGTACACAATTTATTTGCATGATAGGCAAGGTTTACAGGAAGTGTTTACTGCTTTGAAAATTGCTCAAATTGCTGTTACTGAGAGGTAATGTATTGAGTCCAAAAGTCAGCCAACTTGTGTGTTGTCGTAAGCGGGGGAATGGCTACTTAAGTGTTTACTATTTCAGTACTATGACTGCATGGTAACCATGGTTAACACCTGGTTAGTGTTGTTCAATAAGTCTGTATTTTCACTCTAGTGAAGCCCATTGATCCTCCACCACACTATAAATTAACTTAATGTGTAGTAGGAATTTTAAAGGATGAAACCAACTCAAAGTTAAAATAATGAAACAAAATAATTTGTCACTTTTGAGAAACTTGCGTGAATCAGGATCTAATTTTGAGAAAGGTTGATGGATGAAGGAATAGAAGAAATAGTTTGATATTTACAGTTAAGATAAGACAGTTCTAGACAGTTGTTGAAGGTTGGCCCTTAACTTTCTCTAAGCCTACTGCACATTTATGTATCTGTACCCACTTCTATAGGGGAAGACTCAGGTTAGGTTTGAATTTGTCCCCCTTTCTTTTGTGTTGTAGGAACTTTACTACATGAACATCCAGAAACAGAAGAAAGTCATCATGGAAAAAAGCTACAGGAAAAAGAAACTCTGCGTCTGTGTTGCCACATGCAACCGTGCCGATTACTCCAAGCTCGCTCCGATCATGTTCGGGATCAAGGCCGATCCAGAGAACTTCGACCTGGAGGTGGTAGTTTTGGGTTCCCATCTGATTGATGATTATGGGTATGCTATGTTTTAGTTAATTATCCATAACTATTAAACACTCAATAGTGCTAAATGTCGAAATACTAAAGTGGCTGTGGTGATAAACTAGTATGCACAGTACCCTGGACAAAGTACTTAGACGTGAACAAATGCAAGAAGACAAAAGATTAATGAGCATCCTGATCCACAAGTTCAGTAGTATCCCAAATATTTGAATTAACTAATAATGGAGAAAAACTGTGAGATATTTGTTCCTCATTTAACCCCAAAAATGTGTTTCTGAGAAGATGGTTAAGACACTCTGGAATACCAATACATGTGGACCATATTCACAAACATTGACCCCAATGTTAAGTTTGCATCATTTTTCTGTAAAATAAAAAACAAACAGCTAGTGTTACAGAACTAGCAAGTAACAACTAAGGTGCATGCAGAAGCTGTAAAACGAACCTCCTGACTTTTATTAACAATTTGTTTTCTTTTTGTTTTTGATTGATGACATTGAACAATCGTTTGTCAAAACTTTGCTATTGAATTTATAAAATATATTTTAGTATTTATAAATTTACTTAAGAGGTCATTTATGTACCGATCTATAAACATTTCAAATGCTTTGATACATATGATTTCCGGTTAAGTTAGAAATATAATGAAAATCATAGACTCAGATAGCTTTCTGGTTTCTGTAACATGTTTAATTACATTCAAATGCACTTCATTGTTTAAGGTATTAATGTCAAAATTACAATTGTATCTGTAAATAACCGTCGTACTCGAATGGTTCCCCATCTTAGAAACAATATACTGCTTGTTAGCCTAAAGTGCAAGGGCTCTGATAGCAAGAGAAAAGATCCTCCAAATCACTCAGAGTGCCCATGCTGTCCATAAGCTAATAAAATAAATAAAACACTGGGAGCGGGTCATATAGAATGCAGCAGCACTATGAATTATTACCTTATGATGTACAGTTAACACTATTACAAATCTAACTGCCAAGAAATAACCAAGTGTTTCTATTCTGAAAATGTCAGAATGGCAATACTCCACCGGAACCATTGTACAGCTGTAATCTTTTGATTCATGACTGTTTAAAATAATATTCATAATTCATATTTCATGATAGCATGAAGGGCAATGCGCTAAGTGTCTGGTGACATTTCCTTATTGGAAAAGTGCCCAAATTAATGTTAAATCAGCCAAGGTAAGAACTTGGTGTCAATAGAACAGTGTGTCATAGCCTACCTCTTATCAGTGTAACACATTTTTTTCAAGTCCTGTGTCATTTTGCTTATTTAGTTTTTCATTATTTATTTTCACTCTGGTGAAACCTGTTGATCCTGTTACCACAATATAAATTAACTTCATGTGTAGCAATTATCTAATAGAAGAATTTTAAAGGATGAAACTGAATCCAAGTTAGTCAAACCGAAGTATAAAGCAAAATAATGAAAGTTGTTTAAACAAGTCATTCTTGTTGAGAAAGAATGTTTTTCCAGAGTCGGTTTTCATTAATATATAGTTTGATATTCATTTGTATTCCCAGTGGGTTAAAAAAAGCTATCACAGCCAGGTTCATTCAGGTCTTGATATGATATGATAATAGTTTAATAAAGCATTCTCTGAGCAGGTTGAGGGAGATGTTCCATCAGTATTGCATGTAATTTCCAATTCTCGGCACAGGTTTCTAATTAATAACACGTCTGCTCCCAGTACTGAATATTAAAAGCTCACAAGCAAAGTGCTCAACAGGAGCACGTCTGAGCATGGCAACAGTGGTGAGTGCAAATTAAACTTAATTTTCTTAGACAGGTAAAAAGAAATGGCTCAAACATATTGCTCCCCCCCCACCCCCACCGAGTGTTCAATGCTTGACTCACAGAACTATGACAGAGTGTTCGAGTGTTCTCATGGTTCCCAACTAGCCAAAGCCATTTCCTTCACTGTTCTAAAGTACTACAGTCACACAATGTATAGCATTGTGTGCAAAAAGGGGCAAATTAGTCTAAATTCCCTGCAGTCCCAAAGACACAGTAGACCATTCTAATGAATCTGGTTGAATTACTTAATTTTTCTTCCTCGCTCTTGTCTCTCAGCAACACGTACCGCATGATAGAGCAAGACGACTTTGACATCCACACCAAGCTCCACACCATCGTGAGGGGGGAGGACGAGTCAGCCATGGTGGAGTCGGTGGGGCTGGCACTGGTCAAGTTGCCTGACGTGCTTAACCGGCTCCGGCCCGACGTGATGATTGTGCATGGAGATCGCTTCGATGCCCTAGCCCTGGCCACCTCCGCTGCGCTCATGAATATCCGCATTCTGCATGTGGAGGGTGGGGAGGTGAGCGGCACCATCGATGACTCCATCCGCCACGCCATCACCAAGCTTGCACACTACCATGTGTGCTGCACCCGCAGCGCAGAGCAGCACCTCATAGCCATGTGTGAGGACAACGACCGCATCCTGCTGGCTGGCTGCCCCTCATACGACAAGCTGCTTTCAGCCATGAACAAGGAGGATTATATGAGCGTTCTGAAAAATTGGTTAGGTGGGTCTAAAAATATAGAGGGAAATGATAGCCAGCTATCTGCGTCTGGAACTAACAATTATATTTTTAACCCTATAATGTCCATTGGTGTATCAAATATAAAGCAAAACACTGCAACTCAATATTTTGTTTACACTCCAGCCTCAAGCCATTTGTCAGATGCAGTATGGTATTTTTGAGTTTGGTGAAAGGAAGCGGGTTCAGTTAAGTAAATAGAGTAGTTTTTCTCCATACAAAAAATACTTTGCTATTTTTATCCACAAAATTGGGCCAGTTCACATGTGTGTGTTTTTTCACGTGAATTGGCCATGCGCGTGCATGTTGGGAAGAAAAACTTGTGCAAGTGCCCCAAAAAACAGCCACAGTATTTTAACGGGAAAGTCTCATTTACCCGTGAGAATCGAGCAAATGCTTGTGAAATCAACGCCCACTTACACATGGAAACACGAGTTTCTCATGAAAATGTTAATTAGCTCGTTCAAGTCCTTTCCTAAAGCCTCTATAAAAGTCACATGGGGATACGTAAGTTACCATGGTCCAAAGATGGCAGCAGGGAAGTTCATTTTTTGTTTGCAGTATTTCCTTTATCAGATTGATGTTACAGATAACCCCACTTTTTTCTCCACCTTCCCTAAAACTATGCTAATCATGCATGGATCTAAATGTGTTTTTAAAGTATCATACAGATTGTATTCATCAAGTTTCTGTTCAAAACTATTGCTAAAAATGTTTGATAAACTGCATCATGGGCTTGTGAATTCAGGTGGTTACAGCTGCTGTACAGTACTCCAGAATACACGTGCAAATAGCTGTCAAAACGACTATTGTAAAGTACTACTGAGTACTATGTTTAAATGTGTATAACTATACTCCCATGCAATTTCTCCTAGTTATGTCTGAGCAAAACCTGTGTCCACCCTCCACTTATGTCCGTTGGAGCTATTGAAGAGACTTGGTTGTTAAGATCAATAATAAGGGAAGAGGCTATGATGAGGCAGCTTGATACAATGCACAACACGAACATTGTTTAACCCACTCCCAAAATAAAATGTGGTTTCGAATTTGAGACTTATTTCTTGGGAATCAACAATACTACTCAGTATTCCAACACTATTTAGCAGAAGCAGTCATACAAATACAGCACAAATGAGGATGCTATATTTGGTATAAAGAGATACAAAATAAGCTAATGAAACAAAAATGTGATACAAAATAAAATTACACCGTCAGGTTACAAAAATAAAGATAACAGTGCATCTCTAATAGCAGGACCCTCTTCATATCGCTGTTGTGCAATTCTTGCTGGAGGCTGAGGTAACTGTTCCTCTGCTTCGCACACAGTCAGCAGCCACCTGAACACCTCCTTACGGTCCTGACACAGATTGTGCAGGATACAGCAGGCAGTAATAATTTGGAGAGCAAACTTATGGTTAACTTCAGTACACTTCAGTATCCACCACCTCCCAATAGCCCAAACGCCTGTTCAGCCACCACTCGGATTTGACCCAGTATATTATAATAAAGAAATAACCCCACCCCTCGGATGATGTGTGAAAAGCAGTGCTGGTGAAAACACTAAAACAAAGTATTAAAAAAGCAAGCACATCCATCAGCAAATCCAGAGCTTTATAACCATTTACGTCAAACACGATGTCACATGGATTTCCTCGGGAGAGTCTCTCATGGAACCTTCTCTACACTTGGAAACAATATTTTTGGGAGTTTCCTGCTAAACTGCATGAGAATTGAACTGGGCCTTATGCATGGCTAATTTAAATATCAACCCCAACCCCTTCCTCAATCATTTGCATAACGTTGGGGAGGGGCATTCCCAGGAAATGTCTCGAGTAAGAGTAAACCCACATGTAAAGTAAGCCATGCCAAAATATAAAAATGCATTATATTATAAAAAGCAATGTTTGTCAACATGTTACCCTCTTTGTTTTAATACTTTCATTATCTTAAAATAGGAGAAGGGGTGAATGCAGGAGACTACATAGTGGCTCTACAGCACCCAGTCACAACCAACATTAAACATTCCATTAAGATGTTTGAGCTGACACTGGATGCCCTCATCTCCTTCAATAAAACAATACTGATTCTCTTCCCCAATATTGATGCAGGTAAGGGACAGGGACTGATTCAAGGTATATAGGTATGGAATATTTTAATAGTGGAAATGTCTACTGTAAATGTAGCATCAGCTATTTAATGTTAACTTTATTACAAATGGTTATCATTAAAAAGTGGGAAAGATGAGCACAGGATGCCTAATACATACTTAACATTATCAAGCATACTGCAGTCTCTTTCTATCAGGTTAGGTGATATAGTGGGTATTTCACCAACCTTTAACCTCTGGAGCCCTGCCTTTGACTGCTTTGACACTATTTATTTCCGTTTGTTATAACTTTATGGATTTTTTTTTTTAAATGTGCATACCCATTGTTTTCTTTCTGATGCCTATATAAACTATACTATTGTATTACCATCCTAACAACTGATTTACAGGCAGTAAGGAGATGGTAAGAGTGATGAGGAAGAAAGGCATTGAGCACCACCCCAATTTCCGGGCAGTAAAACACGTGCCCTTCGAACAGTTCATTCAGATGGTGGCACACGCAGGCTGCATGATCGGCAACAGCAGCTGTGGAGTTCGGGAAGCCGGGGCCTTCGGGACCCCTGTCATCAACCTCGGAACTCGGCAGACTGGTAGAGAGACAGGTACAGTGCCTCTGATAGAGAGACGGGTACAGTGCCTCTGGTAGAGAGATGGGTAGAGTGCCTCTGGTAGAGAGACGGGTATAGTGCCTCTGGTAGAGAGACGGGTACAGTGCCTCTGATAGAGACGGGTACAGTGCCTCTGATAGAGAGACGGGTACAGTGCCTCTGGTAGAGAGACGGGTACAGTGCCTCTGGTAGAGAGACGGGTACAGTGCCTCTGATAGAGAGACGGGTACAGTGCCTCTGAAGTACATTATTGTGACTCATTAGCATAATTACTTTAGTCTATCTCCCTTTCGTTGTGATGAAAATCTTTTTCTGGTTTTGCTTGTTTGTTTTTTGTTACTTTAAATTCAGGATATGGAAACATTTCAACAATGTAGATAATAAAATATAAAATAAACTGCTGCTGGTTCCTCTACTCCAGGGGTGCCCAATCCTGGTCCTGGATGGCCGGTGTCCCTCCTGGTTTTTGTTCCAACTGTACACTAAATTGCTTAATTGGACCAATTAAGCTTTTAATAAGTGCTTGATTGGTCCAATTAAGTAATTTAGGGGGCAGTTGGAACAAACGCCAGGAGGACACCGGCCCTCCAGGACCAGGATTGGGCACCCCTGCTCTATTCCATTAAAACCTATTTATTTTATTATGCACACCCAGCATGTAGTAGATTTTTAGATGTGTAATGTGGTAATAACAGTCTTTGTTTTCTACGTTATCGAGCCATCTCACATTTTTGTGTTGCTGTTTAGGTGAAAATGTTCTCCACGTACGGGATGCAGATACCCAGAATAAAATATTTCATGCACTGGAGCTTCAGTTTGGTAAACGGTACCCCTGGTGAGTGTCCTCAAAATGGTAAATAATGTCAGGTTTGTTTTAAATAAAATACAGTTTGATATTCATGAAACTGGCCTTAACTGTTGATGGCCTATTTGAGCATATATCCTGTAATTTCTACACCTGAAACATGATGTTTTAGTATAATAGTTAAATGTGGTAGCTCCTAAAAAAAACTATCGTAAAAAAAAAAAAAGATTTGTCCGTGTTGGTGTAATTCAGAGAATTGTTCTCACATTTCCCCAAATTGATCAGTAAGGCATCAAATGAATAGCTGATGCTTTCTCCCTTTGTCCCACAGTTCAAAGATATACGGAGATGGGAATGCTGTCCCCCGAATCTTGAAGTTCCTCAAATCTATTGATCTGGACGAGCCAATGCAGAAGAAGTTCCGTTTCCCACCTGTGAAGGAATGCTTTTCTCAGGACATCGACTACGTCTTGGAGACACAGAGCGCACTGGCTGTGGACCTGGGAGGGACCAACCTCCGAGTGGCAATCATCAGCATGAAGGTAGAGAGAATACACATTCTAGACAAAGAGAATACTTCTCATTAATATGAATTTCAAAGGACCAGCAAACAAATGTGTCTTATCAGTAATTATTATTATTATTATCAGGAGTCTAAGCCAAATCCGTACTGTCAGTTTTTGTTGAAGTTACAGTAACACTGGAATCAAATTTCAGTTACAGTACAATGAAAAGCATTATACATTTAAAAGTGCCATGCATTTTATTGAAAATACGGTTGTAAGTGAACTTTTTAAAAGTATACATTGCCGCTTGAAATTTGCATGTTTAATTCTGATGACGGGCATTTTTAAACCACAAAAACTAAGGTGTCCACAACATCAGGGTATTGAGCAAATCGGAAATGCTGACGACTTGCATCCACAATTTTGCTGTTCATTTCCCAATACCCTTTACACTCAGTTGTTCAAACTATGGCAATTTTGTTTTATTCAAATTTTTCTTCCTAAGAAATGTGTGTTCAGTGAATTGGTATTGTAAGAAGTAATTTACAGTGAGTGACTGATAAGTTTGGCCGGGACCGTGCATTTTCAAGGGCTAAAGTGTTGTTATGTCTTCTATGATGAATTCATGTATCCGTGCCAACCAAGATAGGAAATGTCCTATGCCTGACAAAATGGTTGGGCTTCCTGGTTTATCCTTCCCATTAAAAAAAACAAAAAAACAATTGGACCATTCTAGTTGTTACCAGTGGATTTCAGAAACTTCAAGATTCCCATTTCTATATCTTACCTAACTATTTTACAAGCTTTTTGCCTGCAGATCTTGAACCCATCCATTTAAATAAGTGAGTTCAACTTGTCCCACAAAGCAGGTGGAATGATCACTTTTTTTGTGTTTTTTTTTTAATTTAATTTTATTTTTATTGTTGTCAGTGACAGTGTAGCCTGCTCTACTTTTTTTTCCTTTACAGGGGGAGATACTGAAGAAATACAGCCAGTCCAACCCAAACACTTATGAAGAAAGAATTGATCTGATTCTGAAGATGTGTGTAGAGGCTGCTACTGAAGCAGTGCGCTTTAACTGCAGGATTCTTGGAGTTGGTGAGCTGGAACACTGCTTTTTCCTTTACCCTCAAAGCAACAGAACACACAAACATCATTCAAAAGCAGTGACCATGGACTGTATTGGAGAATTATGCAATTTGAAAAATTGAACCGGTAATCATGTTGCTTCCAGAACAATTTAATAATGAAGATTTAGAAAATATGGATTTAGAAGCATAGACATTTTTTACATTTCTAAAATGTAAAAAAAACACAATTACCTGAAAGGAAATGGGTTTATAATTCCCTATCAGTTCGAAGACGACCACCAATGACATTATGTATGGGATATGCCTGCCCATTGGGTAGGTATCGCTGAGTTCTCTATACCAGAGCTGCCGATAGCCTCCTTCCTGAGATGACGCACTCGGTCCCACGCACTGAGGGAGTAAAACTGTCATCCTGAGAAGGAAAAAGAGAAATGGCTTCCTCAAGAGGGTACGGTAAGACCTCTATGTCTAGCAGAGCGAAAAGAGCTTCTCGAGTCAATTTGTATTTCCCTTGCATTCGTGCTGAAAGCTAGCTCGCCGCTTTCCCGGAATCAACGACTTTGAAAAGACCGAGCCTTTCACCTTTCTGTCTTTCAGCGGCCTCCTCGCTTGCATGGTAGGCTGCTCTTTATCTGTCTGTCATGTGTGAGCGACTTCCTGTGCAGTCACTCGTAAGTGGTTGTCTGTTTCGTTCTTGAGAGTACACAGTTCGTCCATGGGGCTAGGCCTTGCCATATCCCTGCTGTTGAGTGACTCTTCCAACCGTGCTGTCCTCCACGGGATTAGGCCTTGCCACATCCCCACTGTCGAGTACACCTCGCCAGCTGCGTAGGCCTGCCCACCTTGGTGAGTCGGGCCTTGTAAACAAACAGTGTGCTCTCCCATATACTATCTTTCTACCGTGGTTTTGCTGTCTGCTTCAACTCTCCCACCGCGGCTTCGGCCCTTGTGTCCCCCTGGTGCACACTACGCACTGACCAGGTTTGTGACCGCGCGGTTATGGTAGGCACAATTGCATAGCGCCCCCACCCCACCCCACCCCACCCCACCCCCCCCCTGGTGCTTCGGTACCATGGTACACGCATAGCCCTTGGTACTTAGGTATCTCAGTGCACAAGTGCTCAGTGCATACACAGCACACAGTGCCCATAGCTACAGCGTCAGTGCACAGTCACCGCACGGTACACGGTGCACATAGTGCTGTCGGTGCACACGGTGCTTCGTACCCACTCCTACAGCGCTAGTGCACGAACGCACGGTGCTGCACAGTACGCGATGCGCACAGCGCTCGGTACGCATGGTGCACGGTGCACATAGTGCTTACGGTACTCTGTGCACACGGTACTCGGTAGGCAGGTGTCTAGTACCTCTGTGTTCATAGCGCCCTTGGGCGCTCAGTGCACGAGGTGCCTCGTTGCCCTCTGCCTGGAGACGGTGCTCCACTGTAACGGTCACCCTACACAGTTGATAGGCAACTGTACTGTCCTCCCTTAGGAGATACTACTGGACAAATAATTAAAACTAAATAAGTCAGTAAGGGTGACTGACAGTAAAACAGGGTCGTCACAATGCGTCAATTTAACTACACAACACTGGTTTATTCCAAGGAACACAAAGCTTGACAAAAAGAATAAGACTAAACAATTACAGAAGAAAACAACTCAATTAGGGACAGAGTGACAAGGAAGAGAATATAGTGTAAACAAACCCAGGAAAACAGATTATAAATGAAGATACACAGCAGAGCTTAAGAATATAACCACAACAATTTAACAATTACTGACACAGAGGCTGATTAATATACAAAATGAATAAACAATGCAACACAAAATATAAATCAACAAAATAGTAATGAAGTCCCAAAAAGTAACAAAAGAAAAAAAACAACGATGACAAAGTCAACGGAAAGAGCTCACCAAACCGGTATGGAAGTCCAGTTAATTACTTGGGATGAATGTGAACGATGATGTAGAGGTCTTCAGGAGATGAAAAACATTGAGAGCGATGAAATGGATGTTTGATGAAAACAGGTTGCAAACAGTCCAGAACAGATGCACAAAAACATACAAAAGTCAATTGATTTTGGAATGTTACTGTAAAGGGACTACCATTGGTTGGGTTTAGAATTCAGTGAAGTGAGTAAATGCATGTTTTGCAATGACATTGCATTATGATTCCAATTATAGCAGTTATGTAAAAGAAAACACAAATATTCCTGCAAATACTGTATCTATGACAAAAATGCTATAGCGAAATGTTTTGGGGCACTAGTCTGATTGACAGAGATCACCAGTTACAAAATCTAGATTAGGATTGCATTAAAACCTTTAAACAGTGCCTGTGTTGAATTACACAATGTAAAGTTTACAGTACAAACAAGATGGCTTATCATTTGGCTACCCCATGTAGAATATAAACTGTGGTTCGCTGCAGAATTGATTGGAAAATTAGTACTGAATAGCAGTATTTCTCGTTGTTAGTATGACGAATGGATTTCCTGTTCTTTGGCTCAGGTATCTCCACTGGAGGCCGTGTGAACCCACATGAGGGAGTGGTACTCCACTCTACAAAGCTCATCCAGGAGTGGGACTCTGTCGATCTGAGGACCCCTATTTCAGATGCCCTCCACCTGCCTGTGTGGGTGGACAATGATGGCAACTGCGCTGCCTTGGCAGAAAAGAAGTTTGGACACGGGAAAGGAGTGGAAAACTTTGTAACTGTTATTACTGGAACAGGTAGATTTTAAATGATACTACCAAAAATGATGTATTGTGAATATTTTGTTATCTTAAATGCAGCCCAGAAAAACGATAACCGCCCACCCCCCGATACAAAAAAAATGAAATCGGTGTATATCCAATAAACACAGTAAAAACACTTGAAATGGTTACTCAATTCACAT
Organism: Acipenser ruthenus; assembly: GCF_902713425.1. Classification (NCBI taxonomy): domain Eukaryota; kingdom Metazoa; phylum Chordata; class Actinopteri; order Acipenseriformes; family Acipenseridae; genus Acipenser; species Acipenser ruthenus. Next base: position 47,776,446 of record NC_081189.1, read on the forward strand.
TGACTTGAGCCCTTTCCCTGTGAAAAAATGTTATAAATAACAAAAAAAAGTTAAAAAAAACTTTCCCAGTGCAGTTGGGCAATGTCCCTCCTTCGTTCTGAATACTTTTAACCCACCCCAACTACTGAGAGGCAGCAAATCACTACATTCCTACTGGAGGATTGTAACACACGTGCGAGATTTAAAACAAAATTACTAAACCACACAGGCAGACTGCTTTTAAAATGTATTTTATTGTACCCAATAAAGCGATGCAGTTTTTGACCAATTTTTTTGGGTCCAATTCTGTCTAGAAAGAGAAATGCACTGATATGAACAAGCAACCTCAATTCAACACTTTTACATCCACACAGCATAAACTCACAACAAACCGGGTCCATTCTTTCCTAGGCATCGGAGGAGGAATCATCCACCACAATGAGCTGATTCATGGCAGCACTTTCTGTGCAGCTGAGCTGGGTCACATCATGGTTTCCCTGGATGGACCCGAGTGTTTGTGCGGGAGCAGAGGCTGCATTGAGGCATATGCGTCGGGGATGGCGCTGCAGAGAGAGGCCAAGAAGCTGCATGATGGTCAGTACTGGAGTTCTGTACTTTCAGCAAGTGTGAATACTGCCTGTCAATGTTTACTGGAGGAACAACCAAGGGGATATTTGGTGTTGACAGCATCAACATTTTATCTCCAGTTCTTCAAGCCAGTTTTCTTTGCAAATACTACTTCCTCAATCTAAAACGTTTTCGCCGTGGTGCTTTCCTGGACTGTGTGTGTGTTGGGGAAGGGGGTGACTATTTCTCAGAAGTCTACTTGTAGCAACAAAAAAAAGAATAAAAAGATTGGCCATTCTTGTGGTATTTTTAATCTTCTCTTCCTGCTCTTCCTATTGGATCTCAACAACTATTTCAGGCAATGTGGTTGAATAAGATAAGCTATCTAAAAGTGCATGTTAGGAAAACACAGGTTAGCAATACTAGTTTTCTGAAGGCACATTAAGGGTAAATACTCAATCTTCATAGCGTGATTTGATAATATGCCCCTAAGTAATTTCAATTTAGTTTTGTAAAATGAACAGGTGTTTTATTCTTTTAAATGTAGGAGTAAATTACAAACTAAAATGCTTTGATAATAATCCCCTATACATCTTGTTACCAAGTAAACACTGATAACAAGTATAATTATATTGCGATAGCCATAGGCTGCTTCTGGAGGCTAAACAATGTCTAGCAACTGAATGTGTGTAATTATTTCGGAAATATATTTACTGGCCCAAATAAATCCCCTGCCTCCTATATCATCTGTTTATCAAGTTTACTACTACTTAATTACTGATCAGGGGAAAAGGCTTTCATTAGTGTACAGTATATAATAGTGGTTAAAAATAAGTTTTAATTAATAAAAAAAAAAGCGAATGCTGGGATGTCTTTATTTTTGTCCTCAGAGGATATGCTTCTGGTTGAAGGAATGTTGGTGAAGAATGAAGAACCTGTTAGTGCTGTTCATCTCATTCAGGCAGCCAAGCTGGGCAATTCAAAAGCAGATAACGTCTTAAGAGCAGGTGTGTAAAACATTTCTATTAATTCATCACTGTTGACACATTTATCAAACATTTGTTTTTTTATGTTTCATCTCATAATGTATGTGTTTTTAAGTTATGGTTGTTTTACAATGAAAATTTCTCTTTCCTGTGGTGTGAGTGGGATTTTAAACCTTAATTTCTGTTTTGAAAGCCTTTTTTATTCAGTCTTCCAGGTCAGATTTAGAATAAATGTGGGGCTTGTTTAAATAACCCAAGACTTGCAGTATAATATTGACTTTTGATTTGCAGACACTTAACCACTTTCCCTGTTTTACTTATGCAGCTGGTGCGGCTTTGGCTGTAGGGATTGTGAACATCCTACACACTGTCAACCCGTCCTTGGTGATCCTATCAGGCGTGCTAGCCCCGCACTACGAGAACATTGTCAAGCATGTGGTCAGCCAAAGAGCTCTGACATCCGCCCAGGGAGCCAATGTGGTCACTTCAGAACTGGAGGAGCCCGCCCTCCTAGGGGCTGCCAGCATGGTGCTCGACTACACAACACGAAGGCTATATTAGACACAGTGCTAAAACCTACTCAAGCCAGAAGCAAACTTTGTATTTTCCATTGCAGTTCTAAAAATATTTTATATGTCTATACTATGTACATTCAGCTGACTGCCTTTATTGACAGAAAGCCTTTTTGTTCAGTCAAAACTCAAGTCGTATCGTGCTAAGGTTCGGTAACTTTTTAAAAAAAAATATATATATTTCAGGTCATTATATGAAATAAACTTCAAAATTCTTCATCTCATGGAACACCAGATTTTTTTAATGGCATATTACAAATTAAGTTTACTGTTTTGTTTTTAGTGGTGCATGATGCATCACACAGTGGAGGATGGAAGCTTGCACACAGATAAGAATAGGAGAACACGATAATTGTTATACCGTTGCAACAACAGTGATACAGTGGACCCTGTAACATGACTCATTGGTTTACATACCTTGTGAATAAATTATTTTTCGTAATGTTGTTATAAAATGAAGGATTTTTATGTTTTTGGTTATTGGATATCATCCGTGCTGTTTAATTTCATTCAAACATATCACTGGGTGAAAAGGTCAGATACATGTCTTTTTTGTATTTCAGGCTCTACCGTGTGGTAGTTGTCCGTGACTGCAGTTAGCGCTATTAGAAACTATTTTTCTCATTTATTTTCTTTAAAAAAACACTTTAAAACCTACATTTACCTTGAACTTGTAATGATTTGTCGGGTACCCTACCGCTGAGAAATGTTTTAGGAAAATAGTCCCCAAAATGTTCATAAATGATCTCTCACACATAAGTATAGAAGAAAAAAAACTTTATTAAACAAATTACTTTTGTACTTGTAAGAGCTGCTTATAGTTTATCTGAACAGTGCCAGATATCTGTATGGAGCAATATCACTGAACTGTCCATGTCTCAGTTTGTTGTTGTTGTTGAAAGAAGCTGTCTGAGCTCCATTGGCTGACTCAGCAGTTGCAGGTACAGAATTGGTGGCTTTTGTCGATGCAAAGTATTGGATAATAAAATTAATTTGGACCAATTGTGTCTTTTGTTTAGTATTTGCTCTCCAATAGTGAACAAAACTTAAAAATACAGCAAGTCAAAATGAAAAAAAAAAACATATTTGCACGGATTTATTTTAAATTTGATTCACAGATGATGCGGTGACATTCCAATGGGCATCTGTTTGTATTAATGCCCACGATAGCTGAAAGCTGATTGGCTGATGATACTGAATCGTTTTCTAATAGTTGTTATTGTATTTGTCTTAACAAAAAACTACCTGATACATACTGCATTGCGTTCTGCAACACTCAATCACAAAGTCATAGTAAAACTACCAAAACATCTTAGTCTAGTAGACAAATATTTGACGGTGTTGTTTTTTTAAATGTCTGTTTTTAACAGTCAATTTGAATGTAAATTCAGTATAGCAAAATTCTGTTTTACACTACATTACCAATGGAGTTCCTATATAATATGTCATTTAAAATTGTCAATTAGCTGCCATTTCTCATTATTTATTAAATATTAATGTTTTTAAATTTATTCTATTTATCTCAATACACAGTTGATGAAAATCCACGAAAAAAAAGGGTTCAATATTAATAAAATGATTGACCTTGTTAGGAATAGTGACATAATTGGTCAAGGTCATACTATTAATCCGTTCAGCTGTGCCTGTAGAAAAAGTGTGTCTGAAATGCCTAGTAATGGCTAGCTGATCATGACATTGTGTTGCTTTGTAATGTATTTGGTATTGTTAATCTGGTTCAACATTAAATTGTAGTTGTTTGAAATTGGGTCTCAATTTTTTTTTTACAGATTATGAAATCTCACTCTTCAAACCTGGTCAAATACACTTAAAAATGTAAGGATACTTATGGTACGGTATACTATATTTTTTGTGCAAATTCTTTTTTAAGCTCTTTAGTGATTGATAGACAATCCAGCTGTGTTGCCGTTATTTTAAACAACTAGCTCATGTTTTGATTGTTGCCTCAAATAGGTCAACAGGGTTATTTATTCCCCTGTTTATAACAGGGGCTGGGGAACTCCAGATTTTCTGATTGAGTGTTTGAACCTGTAATACTGCAGTAGTCCACTTGGGAGCATACAGTGCCTATAGAAGGTCTACACCCCCTTGAACTTTTTTTCACATTTTGTTGTGTCAGTGCCTCAGAGTTTCATGCTTTTAAATGAGAATTTTTTTCCACTTATTTACACACCATAGTCCACACTGTTAAGGGGAAAAAAGTTTTTCTTGAGAAAAAAATTATATATTAAAAATACAAAACTGAAAGATAATAATTGGATAAGTCTCCACCCCCCAGAGTTGATACTTGGTGGAAGCACCTTTGGCAGCAATTACAGCTGTGAGTCTGTTGGGATAGGTCTCTACCAACTTTGCACACCTAGATTTGGCAATATTTGACCATTCTTATTTACAAAACTGTTGAAGCTCTGTCAGGTTCCTTGGGGAGCGTTGATGGACAGCAATCTTCAAGTCATGCCACAAATTTTCAATTGGATTTAGGTCGGTGCTCTGACTGGGCCACTCAAGGGCATTTACCTTTTTGTTCCTTAGCCACTCCAGTGTAGCTTTGGCTGTGTACTTTGGGTCGTTGTCATGCTGAAAGATGAACTTCCATCCCAATTTCAGCTTTCTTGCAGAGGGCAGCAGGTTTTCCTCAAGGACTTCTCTGTACTTTGCTCCATTCATTTTCCCATCTATCCTGACACGTGCCCCAGTCCCTGCCGATGAGAAACATCCCCATAACATGATGCTACCACCACCATGCTTCACAGTAGGGATGGTGTTCTTTGGGTGATGCGCTGTGTTGGGTTTGCGCCAAACATAACGCTTTGCATTTAGGCCAAAAAGTTCCATTTTAGTTTCGTCAGACCACAAAACTTTTTGCCACATGGCTACAGAATCTCCTGAGTGTTTTTTGCATACTTCAAACGGGATTCAAGGTGGGCTTTCTTGAGAATGGCTTCCTTCTTGCCACCCTACCATACAAGCCAGATTTGTGGAGTGCTTGGGATATTGTTGTCACATGCACACTTTGACCAGTCTTGGCCATAAAAGCCTGTAGCTCTTGCAAAGTTGCCATTGGCCTCTTGGTAGCCTGTCTGATCAGTCTCCTTCTTGCTTGGTCATCCAGTTTGGAGGGACAGCCTGATCTAGGCAGGGTCTTGGTGATGCCATACACCTTCCACTTCTTAATAATCGTCTTGACCATACTCCGAGGGATATTCAAGGCCTTTGATATTTTTTTATACTCATCTTTATACTTTATACTTTATACTTTATACTTTTTTATACTGGAGTTCTTTTGAAAGCGCCTTGGTGCTCATGGTTGAGTCTTTGCTTTGAAATGCACTACCCAGCAGAGGGAACCTACAGGAACTGCTGAATTTATCCTGAAATCATGTGAATCACTACAATTTAACACAGGTGGAGGCCACTTAACCTTGTGTGTGATTTTGAAGGTGATTGGTTACACCTGAGCTAATTTAGGATTGCTATTACAAGGGGGTGAACACTTATCCAACCAAGCTTTCAGTTTTTATTTTTAATTAATTTTCTACAAATTTCTAGAATATTTTTTTCACTTGGAAGTTGTGGGATAGGATGTGTAGATAAATGAAAAAAAACTATTTTAGCATTTTAATTCCAGGCTATAAGGCAACAAAAGGTGAACATTTAGACTTTCTATACTGTATAGAAAGTACTGTATATACTGTAAGTCGCCCTGGATAAGGGCATCTGCTAAGAAATAAATAATAATAATAATAATAATAATAATAATAATAATAATACTAATACTGTATATTCCTACTTGCTTTATTCAGAATAGATTAGGGCAGGGGTTTTCAAACAGGGGTACCTCTAATGGTCATGGGGGGGAGGCATGCGGGACGACTAAGAATTGCAAAAATAAAAGTGAAAGTAAAAGAAAATAATGATCTTGAATTGTGTAGTAAGGACCAGGCGTAAAAGATTATAATCAAATCCTTTCCGAAACGTATATAGAAGGCTAATATTGAATAATAAAATAAAAGCTTGGTGAAGATTTGGTACAAAATCGACAGTTATCATTCACAATGTAGTGTGTGACAGACAGACCGTTAAGTGAAATGTATATTATAGTAATACGTAACAAGGTATATTAGATACTGTACTTTATAGAACACTGATTCTAGCCATTTAACATACAGTGCCCTCCATAAGTATTGGGACAGTAAAGTCAAAATTGCTATTTTTGCTGTACACTCAAGTAATGTGAAAATACGAGTAAAAGATTAATATGAGGCAAAAGTACAGAATGTCACCTTTTATTTCTGGTGGTTTCAAGATATACATGTTTTACCAACTAAGAATAACAGTACTTTTAGAGTTCCATCCCCCAATTTTATTGTATTGGGACAATTCAACTTAAAGCAAATATAAGAAGTATAAAAGCTAGTATTTAGTCGCAAATCCCTTGCATGCAAAAACAGCAGTGAGTCTGCGACCCATTGACATCACCAAACTCTTGGTATCGTCCTTTGAGATGCTTTGCCAAGCCTTTATTGCAGCCATTTTCAGCTGTTGCTTGTTTTGGGGAGTTTCTGACTTCAGTCTCCTCTTCAGCAAGTGAAATGCATGTTCAATCGGATTTAAATCAGGAGATTGATTTGGCCAGTCTAAAACTTTCCAGTTTTTTCCCCTGATGAACTCCTTGGTTGCGTTGGCAGTGTGTTTTGGGTCATTGTCCTCTTGCATTGTGAAGCGCCGCCCAATGAGTCTGGTGGCATTTTCTTGTACATTGGTAGCCAAGTTGCTTCTATACACTTCTGAAATCATTTTGCTGCTGCCATCATTCGTTACATCATCAATAAAGATGAGTGAGCCCGTTCCAGAGGCAGCCATGCATGCCCATGTCATGACACTACCTCCATCATGCTTCACAGATGAGGTGGTTGTCACGTTTTCACTTTTCACGTTCTCTTTTATTATATTATTTGTTCTGCACACACTCTTAACTCAGGGGAGACGTTAAGGAGGACAGAGATGTTTAAAACTCCTAGTGGTTTATGTTCGAGCACTGGACGAGCGGTGTGTCCTTAAAACCTTTTTATTTAATCAAGAAAATCACTCAGACTCATTTATTTGAAGTTTTACGAATCAGAGCAACATCAGCGCTCCTTCGGTTAATTAAAATGCCTTTAATATTGGTTTAGTAGTTTGCGCATACCACCAAAACCCGAAAACATGTAACAATAATTAGCAATCCTAAGTTTATTACAAGCTTCAGCATTTAACACTTCAATAACATAATACAATTATATGTATTCAGTGCAGCCCTCAGGCTGGCTAAGCACAAAGCCTACAAGCACCCACTGCTATATTTTAGCACATTCAATATAACACTCTCAATACTAAAACATAGTTTCAAAACCTCATAGCAATATAACCAATAAATGCAAGATACAATATTACCATTAATATGCTTACCTCCTATTATAAGGAAGAGTAGCGTGAACAAAAGAGAAGGACTGTTCTGTGGAGATCTGCAAAGGATGGACCACGTGGCTCTGCAAAGCTGAGTCTTGTTTGTGGTGGTTTCAGTGTGATCAGCCCAGGGTTTTTATACTGGAAAGGGTTTTTTATATTGAAAGCAATGGGAGGCCCCAATTAGTTCCAATCATCAATACTCATGGACAGTCCTTATCTCTTATCGGACAATAATCTATAAGGAATTCAACCAACTTGGAGTTATATGCCAATAAATCAACACTGGCCCATGATCTCATCCACTCATCCTTGGCCCCCTCCTTTATCCAAAAATTTAGGTAAAGCAGAGTTCACAAAAATCCTTGCTATCTTGATTCACTACTTAATATGTGTGCATTATAAAAAGAAGTGGTGTTTTAAATATATGCAACACCAACATAAAAAGAGTGGTGTTTTGAATATATGCAACACCAACAGTCTATATCATAATATAGCGGTTATAATGGTTATAATTGATTACATGAACTTGGCTTTCAAAAATATATTCCTTCATGTCAGCTCACTCAGATTAGTTTCCTTCTTTCTTTACTGGTGTATGTTCAGCCGGTATTATAGGGAAGTTTTATTCTATATCTTTTTTAGTATAGAGTTTTCTCCTTATGAAAAACCCAACTATTTTACTGAGCTGTGAAGTTGTAATGTCTTTTTCTCCAATGGGCCCCAATTGCCTGAACTCAATTGACATCCAGATGACCCTGTATGTTTCAGCTATATTCATACTGGCTAAGTCCAGTTCGTTAAAGACACCTTTTCCCTTGCCAAGTTTGGTAGTGATGGATGTTTCTATAAATCTCCTTATACCTATATCTCGTATGCCTCCTTTGCCCTTCGACTAGTTATTCTAGGTGTTAAGACCATCCATTCTAACTCCCTATTTTTGCAGTCAGGCCCCTGATACTATAATCCATCTGATAAGAAAAATTCCGGCTTCCTCCCACCAAAGAGGCCTTCCAGCAGCTAATATTAATCTCTCCAAGGGCTGGCTGATAGAGAGTTCAAGAAAACAGGTTACATAGTTTATTCTTCTAAAACCTATCTCCTGCTTTTATTCTTCATTATTTATTCAATCATTTTATTTTGTATGTTTACCACAACTTTTCTTTATGCTGTGTCTTTTAACTTCAGAGTCAAACTAGTACATTACTTCTTATAGCGTATGGCTGCTAACCTTATTACTTTCTGCTAGCAGCAGTATATCAGTAATATTACAATAGGATTTTATTCAATTTTTCTGCTCTCTAATTGTGGTGTATCTTCTGACAATGCTTATTTTTTCTTAAGTTAGAGTCTGCTTTTACTCTAGGTTGTTCTTACTCACCTACTTATTTTAAAACTGAATTACAAGCAGAAACCTACTCAAAGCGAGGTCTTTTAATCCTTTCCTGTTTTTCTTTTTCCTTAAAAATACTCCTAACTCCTTTTCCCTTCATATTCAGAAGTTATCATTCTTGAATGTAAGCACACAGTAATTCTTTTCATTGAATTAGGACTCAGTTTTTAACTATGCTCATCTTGGTAGAAAACAGCTTCAGGTATACTATCATATTAAGCAAAGTGAATCATATGATCTTATACATAAAAATTGTTCATAGTATCTCATACTAACAATAATTATCACTACCTATGATTATATGTTACCACAACAATCTATACCATTTAGAACAAGCATGTTAACATGTATTTAGTAATATAGCATTATTCTGTTATCCAGGCTAGAAAGTTTCAGTAGAAATTCCAGCACCCCATTCTGGAGCTGTGCCCATCTTGATGAGAGACGGTTCAGGGCTGACTGAGTTAAAGTGTCAGGCTGTCCCTGCTCCAGTTAAAGGGTCATACAGAGAGAGCATTCTTACAGCAATGGTTACAAACTAAAACTATTAAATATTACAAATACAAACTAAAAACTACTAAACATTACAAATGATTATAGTACATGCATTTCATTAATATATTTAAATCATCCAATCCATGTCCAAGGCTTCAGCTCGTTCCCAGCAGGACTCCATTTCTGTTCTGGGTTCATCCCGAGTTGGTTCAGCGAAAACCACCACAGGTCCCTTTATCCAGCGTTTGGCATCACAGGTGTGGGTCGCCATGGTCTTGACTTTATACCTACAAGACACTTGTACACGCTTAATAGGGACACCTTCCTCACATTCTAATTTGCCTAGATGTGCCCATTTTACCAGGTGGCCACTCTCACAATCCATACACTCAACTCTTTTTACATCCCTGGGATTTACATTCAAATGAGAGAAAGAGAGTCCCTCAGAATCATCACATTCAAACAAGATCCGACAGTGTCTTACTAAATGACTGCAGGCTGGACATGGCTTGGGCCCAGTCCGGGGTGATTCACCTCTGCATCTGTCACAGTCACACACAACAAGAGAATCACTTCTCATTTCATGAACCAGGGCTAACTCTGTGCCTCTCACAAGCATTCTGGACCTGTACATGTTTCTGTCCCTGTGTGCATTTGTGTGTTGCGTGCGTGTGTAAATGTTGGTGTATAGTCATTGGTACACGGGATATAAACGGGTCTGTGTTTCACGTGTATTTAAAAAGTGTAGATTTATATTTAGGCACGAGGAGGGCACAAATCACTTCACGTGCTGGTTAAATGTAATATGTGAGCACGGGGTTGCACAGAATTAATTCACGTGCTGGGATTCAAGTGAATAATTAATTAGTAATTGAATCCCAGCACAAACAGTATATATAGACACATTTTCATTCAGTCGGGGTTGGGTGTTCGAGAGTGGAGAACGGGTGAGAGAGAAGGAGAACGTAAAGTAAAGGAAAATAATAATCTATAAGTGTTTGTACTCACCGTGTTTGTTTGTCTCTCCGTGCACCGTTTGTTAAGTGTTTAGTACGTTTTGTTTGTCTATTTATTTTGGCACAAGTGCCGTGTCCAGTGTTTTTGTCTGTTCAAACCTTTTATTTTCTGTTCTGTCTGTTAATTATTAAATGCTGAGCGCGATCACGCGCTCAGCCTCACCAAAATTCCAAGTCTCTGTGTGTTACTTCCTGGCTCTGGTCTGACGCCACCCACTCCGGCCGTCTTTGTGACAGTCACACATCTCCTTCTGTTCACACAGAGACACCTTAGGGGGTATGCCATCCATCCAGAACACAGTGGGGGGCCAGAACTCACTGTTGTTCATGTCAGCGGGCACCCAGCATTTGTTTTCCTCCGCATCATCAGTGGACAAACTTAATACAACTGAATCTGACTCAATCGAGGAACCGTGAACTCTAGCCACTAAGACCCTCCATGCGAAGGGATCCAGTGTCTTACTACATATGACAGTTGGTTCGGGGTCACCCGTGACATGGTATACTTTAGATCATCTGCAGTTCCTTTTTTTCTCCACACTTTTGCCTTCCCATCACTTTGATAAAGGTTAATCTTCGTCTCATCTGTCCATTAAACTCTGTTCCAAAACTCTACTGGCTCATCTCTGTACTTTTTAGCAAATTCTAATCTGGCTTTTCTGTTTTTGGTGCTGATCAGAGGTTTGCATCTTGCAGTGTAGCCTTTGTAATTCTGCTGCCAAAGTCTTCTGCAAACAGTAGATTGTGACACTTTCACCCCAGCATTCTGGAGGTTGTTGGTGATTTCACTGACACTTATTTTAGGGTTGTTTTTCACAGCTCTGGTCATTTTTCTGTCATTAACTGCTGTCGTTTTCCTTGGCCGACCTGGTCGTTGCCGATTGCTGAAGACTCCAGTGGTTTCTTTCTTTCACACTGCGGACTCACCATGCAGCCACCCAAGAGCTACAGCATCGGAGGACAACGCAGTTCTCGGGCAACTTACAGGCAAGCCCACAGGTGCCTGGCCAGACTACAGAGGTCGCTGGTGCACGGTCAGCCGGGGGCAACCCCAGCCGACCTAGCCCTCCCTCCCCCCGGGCGGCGCTCGGCCAATTGAGCGCCGCCCCCTGGAAGCTCCCATCCTCGGTCGGCAAAGGAATAGCCTGGACTCGAACTCGCGACGTCCAGACTATAGAGCGCATCCTGCACTCCACGTGGAGCGCCTTTACTGGATGTGCCACTCAGGAGCCCCTGGTTTCTTTCTTTTTCAGGACATTCCAAACAGTTGATTTGGCTATGCCCAACTTTTGTGCTATGGTTCTTCTCTAGCATCCAAATCACTTGCTTTTCTTTCATAGACAGCTCCTTAGTCTTCATGTTGGATTATGCCTACTGACACCAAATGCAGACTCCAAAGACAAAAGCAAAGGATAGAACTGAGACTACACATTCACAGCTCTTTTATGTGTGAACAATCAATGCAACAGGAAACACCTGATCAATACTATCCCAATACTTATGCTCACATAAAATGGGGGGATGGAACTCTGAAAGTGCTGTTATTCTTAGTTGGTAAAACATATATGTGTTGAAACAGCCAGACATAAAAGGTGACATTCTGTACTTTTGCCTCATATTCATCTTTTAATCGTATTTTCATATTGCTTGAGTGACTTCACTGTCCCAATACTTATGGATGGCACTGTATGATTTCCATTACACGAGAGTAGATGTTAAAACATGCTGATTTGAACTCGGCTCTCGCCAAGATAAGCACCAACTAAGACGTAGCTTTACAGTAAACTAATGTGATCCATATGTGTCTCCATCCATTTACGTTTCCTTCCATATGATGATGTAGATATCCTTCTGTCTGGTGTTAATGGCTGAAGTGTAATGCCGGCTCCAGGGATCAGCTTATTTTGCCTCCCTGGCGCATCAGCACACACAACGGCTGCGATGCTGGCTCCGGGGATCAACCAAAGTGCGGCCTCCCCAGCGCATCAGCATGACAACCGTCTGGATTGAGCTAAGTAGGGTACATCTCTGGGGTTTTCAAGTGGACACCTTCCATCCTCAGTGTTTCGTCAACTAGCCCACGACACCTCAAGAGGGCTCGACGGTGACTCTGGCGTCCCAGCATCACCCCCCTCCGTCCCCCACTCAACTCAGCCCAGCTTACTTACCTATACATCAGCGTTTCTTTCTTTCTATTGTGCTTGAGATCCCCAGCCAGAATCTTTCCGTCTCAACCACAGCCAGTTGCTGCTCCTCTCTGTTGCTTCAGATAAGTTCTTCACTGTGCGATGCAACTCTTGACCACTGAATCCGACGTCTCTGAGAAACCGGGTTGTAGAGTGTGCCACAAATCCTCGACAACCCGCCTGCACTGGGTAAACCCGGACTCTCCATCCTCGCTGTTCCGCTTCAGTGGCCAGTTGAGCATACCGCAGTTTCTTCCTCTCATACGCCTCATCTACAGCATCCTCCCATGGCACTGTTAACTCTACCAGGTGAACAAGGCGTGCTGATCCAGACCACAAGACAATATCTGGTCGAAGGTTAGTGGTGGCAATCTCAGGTGGAAAAATAAGCTGTTGACCAACATCTGCCAGCATTTTCCAGTCTCTAGCAGCTTCCAGTTGTCCTGGGCGAGGATTGGTTTTAATACCTTTTCTTGGTGGTTGCTCTCCTGGGCGGAGGAATGTTGTCTTTTGTGTGTAATGTTTTGATGGAACAGGTGACAACTTATTGGTCATGTTACGCTTGTCTTCCAATGCTAAGGCCAAACATCGCAGCACCTGGTCATGGCGCCAAGTAAACCGTCCTTGGCTAAGAGCCACCTTACATCCTGTCAAAATGTGCCTTAATGTTGCAGGTGATGAACACAAAGGACATGAGGGATCCTCTCCTACCCAGAGGTTTAGGTTCTGTGGTGATGGAAGAACATCATATGTTGACCTGATGAGGAAACTGATCCTGCTCTGTTCCATTGACCATAGGTCTTGCCAGCCAATCTTGCGTTGTTCCACACTCTCCCATCTCATCCATTCTCCCTGCTTGGCCTGGGAAATGGCCTTTATACACCTCATCCTCTCCTCCTGCTTTTGCACCTCGTTGACTACCAGCTTCCTCCTTTGAGCTGGGGCTGCCTTGTGCCTGCTTTGTGCCTATATGTATGATACTGCTGGAATGAACATGATTTTTGTTTTTATATTCAGATATCTATTCAGGATTCGGATATGTATTTGAATATTTGAGATACTGAGCTCAAGTCATGTGATTTCATAAAAACGCCAGATGCTCAGTGTTTGGTATTTGAGTAGTGTTAAAATTGTCAAAATGAGTTGATTAAGAATCTGTATAAATAGCCATTCGAAAATACATGATTTTAATTAACGCAAGAACGGCAAAAGATACGACCATGCCCCACTTGAGTAATGAAGATCGCCTGGTTGCTATCGGCATGATTGAACATCCTGGAAGGCAGAGGGGTCACCACATCGACCCAGACCTGTCACATCTGACTGATCCATCTGCGTAATCGTTTTCAGACCGCAGTGGCTGCAGCACGAGGAATTCCAGGCAGAAATAACCGGCGCATCAGCAGAATGACTGTAGCTCGCCTTCTGCATGAAAATGATTTGCATGCTCGGAGGCTATTCAGGGGTAACATGTTGACAGCTGAGAGACGAAATTTGCAGTCTTCTGTGAGCTAGAGAACATCTGAGGTGGCGGCAGAGAGAGAGGTGGAATGTTTTATTCACCGATGTGTTTTATACCTTGAATCTCATCATTCTTCCAAAACACAGTGACACAGGTAAGTCAAATAAATCCACAAATTATGACAACCGGAACTGTGTTAGACAATAATCTTAACGTTTTGCTAGCTATGCCGTCAGCTTCTACAGAGATAAATTGAAGCTTTTAACAAATCGTAAAGCAAAGAATGAGCACAGAGAAGCCGACTTTACGTGCGAGAGCGAACGTTTCTACATTCGCCATGTTGTAACACTATAGAAGACTGTTGAGACATGTGGAAACATTTGTTACCATGTCATGTCATTTGTGTCCGGAGCAGTAAATAACTAAAGAACTTAAAAATGAAAAAAGCTAGCTTAGGCTATAAAGCTAAACAAATACTTTGTAGACAGCTGTTTAATAGACAGCTTATTTATCAATACGTTCTTTATCAATGTAAATGCTGTACATGGTCATTTTCTTTTTTGTTTGTTTTACAAAACAAATATTTAATTTATTTTGAAATAAATTAAACAACGTTTGTGGGACACCGCTCACTACCCAACATTCAGATAGTAAGCTCATTAGTCGTAGTAGTAATATGTGTCATAGTAGTGTAGTACTATTGTTAACTTTAAATAACCAGTAGAGTATAAATATTTTACCTGCTTCAATATTTGATATGTTGGAAAACATGAATAAGAATTGAGTGGCAGTTTGCTAAGCATGTGGACTAGCAGAGCTACACTCGTGTTATTTTATGAAAAACGATGGACACTGGAGATAACAGACTGCTAGTTCCAAAATGCACATACCACTGCTGACAAACTGATGGAAGCCTGGACCGCTCGCTAAGCATGGCTCCCAAGCACTCTAAGGAGATAATAAATAACTAAGCACTGTAGACCAAAAGAGGCCCAAGCGCTCTGGGGAGAAATGAAGGGAGACCAGACAATCAGATAAGAATCCAGTTTAATCCAGCTAGATTTCATACACATAGCATTAGGTTTTAGATACACACTGCAGACGGGACCATGAAATGGTCATAAATCAGCAGGATGTAGTTCCCAGGTGACTGGGCGCACAGCCAGGACTGGGGAGGAGAAAGACGGGTTGAGTTTTGCTATAAAAATGTAATGTGCCTTTTGTTAAATTAATTCTCCTGTTCTCTGCCTGGAAAGGGAATGCCCACTGCATATATTGAATAAACAACCAACGTTTTGGGAAGAAAAAGACTGTACGCTCAACACAGAAGAAACTCTTAGCCAGAATTACTCGCAACAAAGAGATTTAAAACACTACACTTAATTTATCCATAGAAATACTGTTTACATTTGTTTTAAACTAAATTGATTTTTACAAGATAGTAATGTTATCTGTAATAGGAGAAAAAATGGTTTGCAACGAGACAAAGGTATGGCTGTTTTTTTTCTGTTGTACAGCCATTGAATTTGATGCAAGTATAAGTTCTGTCTTTTGCATTTTGTGATCTTACATTGATATATCAATACCTGTTAAACCATTTTTCTATTTCAGGCCTTTTTTACATTTTAAACCCAAACATTTTCTTGTACTTTTTGTAATTATTATTATTATTTTTACAATAGGCATGCTTAAATGTATTTCACTGTGCAAAGCTATAATTTAATTTAAATGTATGAAAGTTAGTCAGGGTAGGGTGTTGGTGCATAGACTAATCTGAACTCCTTTTATTGACAGCCAGAAGAAATAAATAGGGGAACAAGAGTGGTTATGTTGATCTTCTGTTTATATATATATATATATATATATATATATATATATATATATATATATATATATATATATATATATATATATGTGTGTGTGTGTGTATGTATGTATGTATGTATGTATATACACACAGTATATATACAAAGGATTTGCATTGATGAGTACTTTGTACGAAATCAGTCAAGTCAGTCAAATGAAATCCAGCGACAGGAAACCACAGTTGGCAGGATATCAGCACCCCTGTCATAGATGAGAGGAGGACTTGCATAAACACAACTAGCGATTAATCTAATGATCCTTGTGAACCTGGTCAGATGAACCAGTGTAAGAGAGAAAACCTCAATGGGCACAAGCCTGGAGTTAAAGAGCTTCTGAGAAAACAACATGGGACACAGTGAACACAGATCTCTGTTTTGCATTGGAAAGGTTAGAAAGGAGAAAGTACAAACTATTCCTGTAAAGTCTAGACAGCAGCTGAGGAAGCAATGGAAGAGAGCACAACAAAGTCAGAAGGAATCACTCAGTCTTTTACAAAGGGTCATAAAAGACAAGCTTGCAACATTGCGCAGAGCTGAGCGCCTACAGAAGCGCTACAAAAAGAAGGAGTGTGTGAGAACTAACTATTATAAAGACCCATTCAAATTTGCAAAAAAGTTATTCACCAGGGAGAAAAATGGCACATTAAAAGCAACTAAATCTCGAGGAAACGCACACAGATACAAAAAGGCAAGAGTCTATGTTGATTCCTTCAGACATCCCACCTATCAATCCACCAGAATACCAAATGGAGGACTGTGCACCTAAGTGGAAAGAAGTAGAGCAAGCTGTGAAAAAGGCCTAATGGAGTTCCGTACAGAGTGTACAAGAGTGCCCCTGGTGTTCTACGAATCCTGTGGAAATTGATAAAAGTAGCATGGGAAAAACAGGTTGTACCAAGAGTATGGCGCCGAGCAGGTGGAGTCTTTATACCCAAAGAAAAAGATTCTACGAGTGTCGGACAGTTTCGCCCTATTTCCCTGTTAAACATGGAAGGCAAGATTTTCTTCAGCATTGTTGCTCAGAGATTGTCAGCTTAGCTATTGAAGAACTGCTTCATTGGCTAATTTACATGTACTTGAAAATTGACTCTACAGTCCTGACTGTGTGACACTGTCACACGAATACATCGTGAAACTGCAAAAGGACCTTTTGACAGCACGATTTTAAGGGCAGGGTCAATCGCTTTCTCGTGATAAAAATAGCTGTAAAAACCCATGTAAACCAGAGCAGGAATCATGCTTGTGGCTCACGAGGTTTCAGCAGTCAAGATACCGTTTTTCTGACTTAATATCACGTAATCTCCAGCAGAAAGGCCGTACAAAACACACACACACACCCCAACACACACACAGACACACACAAACTCAAACCGTACATTTATGGACTACTTCAACACTAGAACTGTCGCGGTTATACTCATACCTACAACCACCAGTACATTTTAAACACCATCAATATTAAAATGAAAGACAAACTATCGGATACAACTCAAAAGTTTTATTAAAGCACATCATATCAAACATCTGCACAGCTGAAACACTGTATTTAAATGAACAATTAAACATAAAAGGGTTGATTTTACAAGCAACGTTGATGCACAGGTAAGTCAGCTGGACTGAGCTGAGTGGGGGATGGAGAAGGGTGATGCTGGGACGCCAGAATCACTGTCGAGCCCTCTTAAGTTGTCGTGGGCTAGTTGACGAAACACCAAGGATAGAAGGTGCCCACTTGAAGACCCCAGAGAAGTACCCTACTCAAGCTCAGTCCAGAAGGTCAAGCTGATGCGCAAGGGAGGCCGCACTGTGGTTGTATGTGCTGATGCATCACAGGCAAAACAGTCTGATCCCTGGAGCCAGCATTACACTTCAGCCATCAACACCAGGCAGAAGGATATCTACATCATCAGAGGTAAGGAAACGCAGATGGATCACATTAGTTTATAGTAAAAGATGCTATGTCTTAGTTGGTGCTTTTCTTGGCGAGAGCTGAGTCCAATATCAGCATGAAGTTTTAACACCTACTCTCATGTAATGGAAATCCAAAATCCCACACAGTGCTACGTTTCCTATTGCTAATTTAAGAAACTGTGGCCAATTTTTGGCAAAGTGGTAAATCGGTGCAAGGCAAAAAAAGGTTGTGATACATATTTCTCATTTCTGTTAACCTGTGTAATTTATGACTGACACAGAATTTTTTTTTCCCTTTCAAATACATGTTTTTTCAGACATTAGTCCCAGCATTCAATTATTATCTATATATTTTTTTCATTATTGAAATGTACTGTTAACTGTGTTGTATATTATTATTACACCAAGACTGAGGAGTGACCACAAAACCTGTATTCATCATAATAATAATAATAATAATACAGGTTTCAAAGTGTTACAACACTCCTAGAATTATGACCGCCAAAACATACTCATAGTTTGTGAGCTACAGAATGTGAAAAACAAAAGCATCATTTTAGTGTCCACTCCCTACTTTGTGAGTGGTGTGAGTGAAGATATGAATGTCCAAACACAAATTCAATTGCAAAAACGTCCTTATTTAATAAAATAAATAAAATAATACCAGCAATGGTATAAGGAAGTCAGTAAGGCAGGTTGCAGTCCCGAAATAATAATACAGTTCACTATACAAATACAATCCTTTATCCCAACGTCCACCTTTGGGCACAAAAACAAGTGCTCCAGGAATGGTGGTGCTGGGCAGTGCTGTGATCTGCTCTGCAGCTAGTTGTGCTATGGGGTTTGTGCTGACTCCGTGGCTGCAACTCCCGATCCTCTAGTCGTGTGCAACACAGATAAACAAAACAAAGCACAGTGCTCCGGCGCGTTAATACATTTCAGTGTAAGGGGCTGTACTTGCGTAGCTGTGTCCCTTTAGTACTGCCAAACTCCTCCCTGTGATCAGCCCGGCGTTACGGTCTATCCAATCACTGCCTGCCTCGCAGCTGTTCGCAATGGATTTGTTTAGCAAACTTGCAGCTATGTGCGTCCTCCAAAATGGCCGACTTCCAGTTCCCACCTACCATAGAGTTGCCCCGTCTATGGGAAAGCATGCCACCAACCTTACACAGCGCCCTTTCTGGTCAGGAGGGAGATTTGCAGCTCAGATTGTAGGCCTAGTTAGTTTAACAGGTTATATTTTACCAACTATACATTACAAGAAATAAATCACGTTTTCTAAGCTGATTTCACTATGAAACGCTATGAGTATTGCGTGACTGGTAGGATTTTCCAATCTTGCTGCATTTAAAAAAAATTAGTTTAAGAAGCTTTTTTATATGATATTGTATACTGCATCAGAAAGAAATTCGGTAGACGCAAAAAATGTTGTAAATATACACACTGAGAAAAATAACTGGAGCTTGCTCCATGGCTTTCTATACTCTTGTGCGCTGGAAAGGAAACAAACATTAGAAGATCCTTTTCCTAAACCAAAAGTAAAATATCAAGAACTGTGACAAAAATTACATCTCTGGTGGCTATAGTACTTTTGCAGGAAGGCATAGGAATACATCAAGCTATCTAAAAATGTCATAATCTTTTTTTTTTTTTTTAATCTAAAAGCGTACACTGCCTCGAATACAATCTCAAAAACAGTTTCTAAGAACCAGATTTCACCTGACTGAACAATTATAAGAAAACATAACTAGGTAGTTATTATGATAGTCAATAACATACATTACTGATTAGAGGTTTTAGTGGCTCTGAAGCCGGAGCAGGTAAAAAGCAGCTGGAACTGGAGCAGCAGTGTAGAGCTGCTCTGGAGCAGGGGCTCTCCATCAGCTCTGGAGCTAGAGCAGGGGGTCTCCATCAGCTCTTGAGCTGGAGCAGGGGCTCTCCATCAGCTCTGGAGCAGGGGGTCTCCAACAGCTCTTGAGCTGGAGCAGGGGGTCTCCATCAGCTCTGGAGCTGGAGCAGAGGGTCTCCATCAGCTCTAGAGCTGAAGCAGGGGCTCTCCATCAGCTCTGGAGCTGGAGCAGGGGGTCTCCATCAGCTCTGGAGCAGGGGGTCTCCATCAACTACCGGAGCCAGAGCTAGCAAAGCCAGAGCACAGCCCCTATACACACAAAGTAAACATCTGATCTCATTGTTGGTTGGGCCAAGAGAACAAACCAATCTCTCACCCAGAGATCATTGTGATATAATCCTATTTGACATCAAAGTCAGTGTCACTCCCCCCCAAAAAACAGATGTAATTCCAGATTCATGGTCCAAATTTCTCCTGTGTTTGCTTGGCTACGGACTCAGTATAATTGTTTGCATTTCTGCACTTTTTGTTTGTTTGTTCTTAGTAGAAAAAAAGAATAATAATAAATAATAAATGTTAATTTTTTCCCTTATGTTTTGTTAAAAATATATTCACCCGCCTTGGACTTTTCCACATTTTGTAGTGTTACAACCTGGAATTAAAATGGATTTAATTGGGATTTTTACCATTTGATTTACACAACATACTTAACACTTTGAAGGTGCAAAATATTTTTTATTGTGACACAAAAGTTAATTAAACAAAAAAAAGACATTTGTTGGTTGCATAAGTATTCACCCCCCTGAGTCAATACTTGGTAGAAGCACCTTTGGCAGCAATTACAGCTGTGAGTCTTTTTGGGTAAGTCTCTACCAGCTTTGCACATCTAGATCCTGCAATTTTTGCCCATTCTTCTTGGCAAAATTGCTAAAGCTCTGTCAAGTTGGATGGGGACCATTGGTGAACAGCAATTTTCAAGTCTTGCCACAGATTCTCAATCAGATTGAGGTCTGGGCTTTGACTGGGCCATTCTAAGACATTCAGGTTCTTGTTTTTAAACCACTCCAGTGTAGCTGTGTGTTTAGGGTCATTGTCCTGCTGGAAGCTGAACCTCTGCCCCAGTCCCAGGTCTCTTGCGGACTGAAACAGGTTTTCCTCTAGAATTTCCCTATATTTGGCTCCATCCATCTTGCCCTCAATCCTGACCAGTTTCCCAGTCCCTGCCAATGAAAAGCATTCCCATAACATGATGTTGCCACCACCATGCTTCACCGTGGGGATGGTGTTCTCAGGGTGATGAGCAGTGTTGGCTTTGCGCCACACATAGCGTTTTGTGCTAAGGCCAAAAAGTTCAATTTTGGTCTCATCAGATCAGAGAACCTTTTTCCACATGTTTGCTGTGTCTCCCACATGCCTTTAGGCAAAATCCAAACAGGATGTCACAATCCTGGCAACCTACTTGCCTGGACTCAATAACACCATTGCAGACCTGTTCAGCAGAGAGCTGTTCCACCACAAGTGGCAAATCCGTCCAGTTGTGGTACAGTGGGTATTCAACAACCTAGGTTATTCAAGGATGGACCTGTTTGCCACAGCAAAGAACACCCAGCTGCCACTTTTTTCTCCACTTTCAGCAGAGAGCAGCCATAGCAACCGACAGCCTTTCCATTTCATGGTCAACCAGCCTAATGTATGCATACCCGCCACTCCTACTAATCTCATCGTCCTTATAACCCCTAACTAGACCAAGAGGTTCTGATTCTTGGAGATCCTGGAAATGACCAAAGCCGGACCCCTTCACATATCAGTGAGCCGAGATCTGCTCTCCCAGAGTAGCCTGGTACTCAACAAACTTACGGGACCCCATTCATACCCATGGCTACATGTGAAGAGAAACTCCTTACTTGGAAAATAGCATTTCTAGTGCCAGTGACCTCAGCAAGAAGGCTAAATGAGCTCCAAGCCGTGGTTATCAATGCACCATAATTCAAGGACAGGATTGTTTGCAGGCCTAACTTACAGTTCCTACCAAAGGTGGTAACAGAGTTCCATTTGGATCAGGTCATGACGTTTCCAAATTTCCATCCAAAACTAAATAAATCAGAGGAGGAGGAGGAGGCCAAACAAATTGATGTCTGGACAGCCCTGAATCTTTTAATTTATAAGACCCTGCTTGGCGTTCTAAGCCCACTCAGTCAGGGAAGTGGCCACTACATGGGAAAAACGAAACTCTGTCCTAATACATGACATCTGCAACACTGCTACCTGGGCCTCCTTTGAGATCTTCATTAAGAATGACTTGGATGAGTCTCACTCAGCCTACTTTTGCTCAATCTATGGCTTCCTCTACTAATATCTAACCTACCACCTTCTTGTCTTGCATTGTTTGGTATGGTTCACTGTGTGTGGAATTCATCATACGAGGTAAGAATACAAAGATTACCTCTAATATGGTTTCTTCCTAGGATGATGAACAGACCTATATCCTACCCACCTTCTCCTATTTCTATACTTAAATTTGGACAATTAATGTGGAATCATGTCTACTTTTATGGGGGAGGGACACTGACTTTGGCACCAGAAAGGATTATATCACAATGATCTCTGGGTAAGAGAGTGGTTTGTTCTCCTGACCCAAGCAACATGGAGACCCAGAGTTCACTTTGTGTGTGGAGCTCATCATCCTACAAAAAAAAAAACATATTACAGGTAATCTTTGTAATTCTTCATTTTGCATTAAAGGTTATTATGAAAAGTGTTTGTTTAGCTGGTTATAAATGAGGGATCACGAGATAATTAAATAAAAAGTTAAAGATATGCCAAATAAATATTGAATTGATTAAGTATCCCGGTGAGTAGAGCTCACCATGAAGTTCCTTATTATAATCACATGCCCAATAAACACACAATTTGGACTTGCAGTTATGGTCAAAAGATCTGCATCACCCTATAGAAAGAACTAATTTTGCTTCATAAAGTCAAATGAAACCTGCGGAATAATGTTACGTTAACATATTGAATTACACACCACTTTGCAGTTTTCCATATTCTTAACAAAAAACAAAAAATGTGATATTTCGAAATCTAACATGAACTACTGTACTGCTAGGCTTCCGGTAGACTGTGATATCATTTTGTAGTTTCTTTGATTGCATGATGTTAGATAAAATATCTAAATGATGTTGATATATTTTAACACTTTTTTTATATCTCAATCCTAAAATTCTAGGTAATGCAAAACTTATGGCCATAGATGTACATTCCTAATGAGAAACCAGCTCAAGCAGACATGAAACCCAAACCCAATATCAGCAATATCTCTGCGGCATACAGAAACACAAAAGCAATTGTCAGTAGACAGTTAAAGAAGAAATTAAGTTCAAACAGAACAAATAAGCTATGACCAGTTCATATTAAATTATTGGTACCATGTGAATGCTTGTATTTGCTTTTTATCCCCCACAGGGGATGAAATCCCCTGCGACGGGAATATAGTGATATAGTGGAGGCGTTTATATATATATATATATATATATATACACACATACATATGTCATTCTTTCCACGTTTCCATGTCTGTACATCTACCCCTATGAATAGTACCAACACAAATTAATGTATAGAAATAACAAATGATTTACAGAACGACTGGGAGTGGAGATTTTATTGCCCTTTTTTCCTCACAGACTTAATTAATAAATATGCAAATATTTTAATGACATCTCAGAAGTAGAATGGTACCCCAAAATGTTATTTTTCTAGGAAAGCAGTACAACTGGGAATGGGGAATTCGTTGCTGGGCAACCTCTCAGGCTACTTGCTCACAAAATACCTTGGTATCCCTGAATAGATAATTGTTTCCTATTTAAAACTATGCTCAGGATTTTAATGAGTAATCCATCTCGCAAATTCAGTGGTACTCTAAATATGAACCATTTAAAGTCATGCCCAACATTGGTACCACTCCAATTGTGGGACAGACTGCTCATAAAAATATTTTGAATATTTTTTAAAGGAGACGATTATCGATTCATGTTAATTATATTTTGGAAAAATGCTAGAAATGTTCCTCCTTTCATTTTTCAGAGTTGTGTAGTTGAAGAACACTAGTTTACCTCGATTGTACCAGTCTCTAACAGCAGCCTACTTCGGCCCGGTGCCAGATTCTGATGTCTTGTTTAGCCAATATGTCATGGCTTGGTTCTGGTACAGCTCGGACAAAAGGAAAGTGGAAATTCTACTCCTGGTGAGGACCTGGGGCCTACATGGAGGCTGTGTGGTCCAGTGGTTAAAGAAAAGGGTTTGTAACCAGGAGGTCTCCGGTTCAAATCCCACCTCAGCCACTAACTCATTGTGTGACCCTGAGCAAGTCACTTAACCTCCTTGTGCTCCATCTTTCAGGTGAGATGCACTTGTTAGTGACTCTGCAGCTGATGCATAGTTCACACACCCTAGTCTCTGTAAGTTGCCTTGGATAAAGGTGTCTGCTAAATAAACAAATAATAATACTGGGCTGTAACATCTTACCCAGTGGTGCTGCTGATAACCACTGAACAAAACTGCAACCCATGTATATGAAGGAAGCCATGCATTCAGTTGCTATTATGTTAAACATCTTACTAAAGCAAAGCCAGCAGCAACAGCTGTTTATCTATTTAAATAACTTTTAACATGCTCACCATAAAACATTTAGAGAAAACAAATCAAAAAGTAAAGTATACTGTTATGGTCCACTTAAATACTGCAGTTTAGAAATGCCTTGTTTTATTGTCAAAAAGGTTGAACAGTTGTATTTTATTTCCATGGACAGGCAGAAGCTCCAAAGGTTGCCTTGCGCTTCAGTGTCATGATGATGATTTTTTTTTCATAAGGGAACGGAATCAAGCGTGTCACTGTGTACGTGTGTTTTCAGTATTGCTCCACACAACAGCACCCCCAGTTAGCAGCATTTGTGACAAACTGATTTTAGCAGGTGAAGAATTTACAATAAATTTGATACTCGTTTTTGGGACATTTTCAATAACTGCTCTACTTTATACACGCCCCTAAGGCATTCCAAGTACTAACCGACTCTCGTGAGATTGCAACCGTGTGGTTTATAAAATATCCCACCCGTTGTGACAGTCAGCGCTGAATTATCTATTATCGTTTGTGTTCAAAAGCAATGTAAAAAGGCGCAGCCAGTGCGCTGTACACACACAGCTCAAAAGATTCACGAAACTAGCAGGATTTATCATTGCACCAGCTTCTGACAGCACCCCTGGACTTTAAGCTAGGGGGTGCTGCCGCTTCCTCAGCACCTCTACTTTCCGCACCTGATCTTACCATGGAGCAGGAGCTCTGGCTAGAGGAGGGAGCTCAGTACTACGACAGTCGTGTGCAGAATAGCAAGCCGATACTGCTGGGTAGGAGGTAACAATGCATCCT
The DNA here is from genome assembly GCF_902713425.1 of Acipenser ruthenus. NCBI lineage: Eukaryota > Metazoa > Chordata > Actinopteri > Acipenseriformes > Acipenseridae > Acipenser > Acipenser ruthenus. The sequence continues at coordinate 47,801,614 of NC_081189.1, forward strand.
TATGATGAGAACTCTGGCTTTTTTTATGAATGAAAAGTAGCTCCAATTATGTCTGACCATTTGTATTCAAATGTATCTTGGCTATATTTTTTTTTAAGATATTTTTATCCCAACGTACATTTAAATAATTACTGTTATAGAGCCAGTATTATAATATTAACTTTAGTGTTGTATATACATTTCGCAGCACAGCAGCAAGGGCTGCGTGGAGGAAGAACCTTGGGAATTGAGAATAAGAGAAGTGCTTTATGACTTGGCAAGGAGTACAGGGTTTCCCCTGAGACCAAACCAATCATCCTCCAAGGCTGGGAAGCAATCATTACTTCCCCCAAGGGGTACCTAGAGACTAGAGAACAGGAAAATGGAAGAGAGTTAGGATAAATTTGGCTGGGATCCCCTCTGGCTTGTGGAGAACCTCCCTGGCGGAGGATGAGACCACCGTGGTTGGGAAGTGAGCTTCACTTGTCCCCAGAAGGGGACCGTTGCAGAGGTGAAGCAGCATAGTGGAGGACAAAAAACACAAGATAGAGAATAAGTGCATGACCTGGGGTTTAAATAGGGAGATTGGCAGATATTAATGATGGGACAGAATGGGGGAGGAGCCAAACAACACCCAATGTTACAATATTTTTTCATTATGAACTAGTTTACCTTATCTGAAAAGGGTAAAATTGGATTTCTCTTGTAAATAACTAGATGAATCCACTGCATTTGTCAAGTGCACCTTACTGACTTGCTGAGATTGCAGGCACACTGTATACATGGTCCCAGTGTTTCAGGGGAGTTTGGCAGTTACACAAAGCTTTTTATAATTCCGGAAAAGTGCTGAAAGTTTTTTTTAGTAGAACCTGGAACAAAGGTAAACAACAGTGAGGTCTAATACATACTGTATTACATGCATTGTTTTCAGATGTGATACTGACTCTTCAGTGTTACAAAACTGATAACTGACAGAGCAATCATGCTTGATTGAAAAAAAAAACACATAAAAAGGAAACCAAAAATGTTATCCGTCTCTCTCTCGCATACAAACTTAACTTTCCCTCAAATACAAATAAAAGTATACACAAACTTTTACAATACGACAATTTATTGTGAATGTTTACACACACATAACTGTGTGGCTCTGTTAATAGTCTTTGTTTTCATACCGACATTGGGGACTGTTGTGAAAAACATTAGGTTACAATCATAACCCTGGCTCCCTGAAATAGAAATGTAAGCATTACCAAATGGGTATTTACCTCCTGAAGACCCGAAACCTAAACACATGAAAGGCCAGCACTCACAGACATACACATCATTTTTTCTGTAAGCCTGCTGCAATCATGGACGCAGCGACCTTGAAGGTTAATGGTTACATTTCTATTTCAGGGAACAAGGGTTATGATAATAACCTAAAAGTTCCCTTTCAAGTACAAAATGTAACCATTACAGAACGGGCCAGTATAGCCAAGCCATCACAAAGTCAAGATTGCCACATGACCGGAATGCTACAAGGCTAAGCAGAGGCTGCCTTGTAGTTCCAAAACCAGAGTTTTGAGGATCCATGACATTTATTCTGTAGAACCTAGTGAAGGTATGGGCAGTAGCCTACACCGTTGCTTTGACAGATGCACCCTGGAATACCGGCCACATAGTTGTGATGCTCCTGGCAGAGTGGAGTGGGTTGGCTTGCTCATAGGCAGTCCTGACTATATCTGCTATCCATTTGGACAGCCTCTATTTAGACAGTGCTTGACCATGGGACTTTGCCCCACAGCAGACTAAAATTGTTCAGACTGCCTCCAACATTTGGTCCTGACAACACAGTGCGCCAGGGCCCGCACTAGGCAGAGCGTATGGAGCTGTGTCTCCTAATCAGACTCGAAAGGAGGTGGATGGAAAGTCTCCAATTCCACAGACTGCTTGACATAAAATGCGTAGTCTTCGGCAAAAAAGCAGGATTGGTACGGAGCGTAACCTTTGTCCTGGTTTCTGCAAAAATTAAGTAGGCTTTCGCAATTGAAAATACCTATGTCTCACCTGCTTAGCGGAGGGGATTGCAAGCAAGAAAGCCACTTTGAGCGATAAAAATTCCAGCTCAGCTGAATGCAAGGGATCAAATGGAGGCTTCATGAGTGCATCAAGCACCACGTTAAGCCTCCAGCGAGGAACAATATCCTTCATAGACGGCCGAAGCCGGCGAGCTCCTTTCAAAAACTGCCCTGTTAAAGTGAGCTCCTGGGGAGACAGTCAATTTAGACATGGTACGCTTAAATAGCTGCCAGATAGACCTTCAATGTAGAGGGTCGATCCCCCGAGACAGGCACCACATCTGAAAGATGCCACACTTGCACCTGTACTGGGAATGCGTAGAGACTGCTTTGGCATTTTGCAGGGTGTCAATAACCCTACTGGACAGACCCAGATGGCTCAAATGCAGCCGTTCAGGGGCCAGACCCAGAGCTGCAGGCTCAATGGGTTGGGATGCCACAAGGTCCCCCGCGCCTGACTGAGCAGGTCGTGGCGCTTGAGCAGTCTCCATGGCTGGCAGCTAAACAGCTGCATCATGGATGAAAACCAGAGCCTCCTGGGCTAATAAGGGGCTAATAGCACCTTGGCCTGGTCCTGCCTGATTTTCTCCATACACAGCAGGAGCATGGCGAGGGGTGGGATGGCATATAACAATTGCCTCGGCCACTGGTGTGCAGTAGCACTGCAACCATTTTTATAGTGGAGGTGCTGAAAGCCATTTAGCAAAACTGCAACCCCTGTATATGATGGAAGCAGGTGCACAGCACTTCAATCCAGGTGGTGGTTCCGCACCCCCAGCACCCCTAGTTCCAGGTGTGTCAAGGCACCTATCGCCAGCGGGTCCCCGCCTTTTATGGAGAACCAGAGCATCAGAAGGGACAGTGGGTCGATTCCTGGGAGGCAAAGAAATCTATCTCTACTCTCCCGAAAGAGGCTCACCACCTTGGGGTGAAGCCTCGATTGTGAGGAGCTGGGAACCCTTGAGAGGAGGTCCGCTGCCCAGTTTATCACCCCGGGCAGGTGTACTATTCTTGTTCTTGTTATTCGCTCTTGTTAGTCTGCCCATCACCTAGCTTTTGAAACCATCTGATGGGTATTTACCAGTTAACAGAAACAGTGAACTGATTCTACTGAATGGATTATTAAAACTATGAATAAGCAATAAATGACAAACAAGGCCAAACCGTCGTTTCAAAAACTTTTAATGATACTAGTTTACTCAATCATGACAGACACTGGAATGCAGACAAAAGCAACACAACAGGGATACAGCTTGGGTCAGAAACAACAACTATTTATTTTAACATTTCTTAATTACTTCATTCAGGGGAGAAAAAAATGCATAGATGGTACAACATCCAATCACAAACATTAATCAGCTCTACTGGTAAATGCACAATGAGGGTTTGGTCCCGAAACAAAAAAAAGGACATTTCAACATAATTAAAAGGGGGATTCATATACTACAGCCACAAGTTTCTGAGTTTGAAAGTTAAAATATTGCAATGCTAGTAGTAATAGTAGTGTTTCTTTTTGCTTTGTGCCCTTCAGTGGACCAGAGGGGACGTCTTAAGAGAGATGAGAATAGAACGCATACGGGACACGTCCTTTGCCTGCTTGCTGGATTTCGGGTTGAAGTCACAGAGACGGGCCACATGCTCCCACTCAGTGCCTGGATTGTTGTCGTCTATGTCTGTCACCAAGGCCTCCTCTGCTGCCCTGCAATTAAACAGTGGCGTGTCAGTCACCCTTCTGGGTTTAGAGGCTGTACAATCTGCTAACCCCTTCCCCCTTCAACTGCATAACAGCTCAAAAAGTTCAACAGCTGAAACAGCAACTCACAGACATTACTAAACTACTAAATCTTTGTTGCTGTAGCTTATTTGGTGGGAAGGTTTGAATTCATAATCTAAAATATATCAGTCATTTATATATAATATAATCTATATCTATAACTGACACAACAATTCAAATAGATTAATGCAAATGTTTCCCTGTAATCTTTAGCAACTTCCCAAACATCTACTTTCAAAATTTCAAAGTAAAAAAACATATACATATGAAATCTGACTTAAAACTACCAAGTTACAAAAAAGGAAAAAAAAGGTTAATTAAGAAAGATGTGGTATCTATAAAAGGACCCAGTTTTTAAATAAAATCTGAGTAAAGAAGTGCCTCATACAAGTTGCCAAAAACATCTGAACCAATCCCGCAGTCTTCACAGGTTACCTGCCTTGATGAGTATGCAAAAGCTGAATAACAGGGTACAATGAAGGAACACAGGTGCTGCATGTCACGTATTCATAAAAGAAAATATGTTGCATTCATTCTTAGTAGAAGTAGTACATATGACAGCAGTTATAATTGTATTTGTATAAAATGTGCACTACACATTCATGGCTAATGCTAAAGACCTTAACCCTTTCAGTCCTGGCGGGACCATATGTTAAATTCAGATATGATGTTGTAACCTCACGGGACTCGTAGATCCCAGTCTGAGGTACTGTGTAAAATGTACGTAAAATGTTATCAAGCTGAAGAAAGAACTCCTTTATTGAGATCTTTCTTCCGCTTGACAAAAAGAATTCAGGACTGAAAAGGGTTAATCCACTAAAGTATTTTTCAAGCAAATGTTAAACACAAGGCCATATTTAACTTAAAACAAACAAACAAACAAACAAACAAAAACATGAAAGCATTCTCATGCATTTTTGCCTTGTCTTAAAACTGCTGGCAAAAACAAAATAGTAAATGTGAAGCCTTAGGAATTATAATATCAGTCTTTCTTCTTTTGTATTTCTATGAAAAACTGTGAAGAAAACTTTTACAGGATTCAGCACTCCACTTCACTTTCAGTATTCTTGCAGACATCTCTGCTCTGTCTCTAGTACAATACATATAGTACAGAAACAGCAAATGGCAATGAGAAGCTAATGAGATTTCACAGGGACACAAGTCCTACAACAAATATGCACAAGACAAGGTTCACTACAAACACTGCTATAACAAGGGCAAATACAGTTTAAATGTGTGCAGTGATAAGAATAAAAAGTTAAAGGTTGTGGGTTTTGTTTGGATTTTTTTTTTTTTTTTTACTTAACTGTTCTAGGCGGTAGCAAGGATGGTTTATGTTTGTGCTTAAAGATGCATAGAAAAAGAAACAAGGAAAAACAGTTCATAAGTCAGATAGAGAAATGAAAATAAATGAGCCTTATGCAGATGACATAAGCCGGGCATGCATTTGCAAAAAAACGCAGTCTGCTTTGGAGGTGGTCTGGTCATCTTAGCTTGCAGCTATCGCAGTCTGCACATAAGCATTCAGTTATGCCAATTTTGCATACATCAACTACTACTGTAGTGTAGTACTCGTTTTCTCTCTCTTTTTTTTTACAAGTACAGCTGTGCTATCCAGTTATTCTACATAGTACTTGTTTAGCAGAATAATCTACAAAGCCTTTTTAAAAGTACATTGAGCAGATAGGAGGGTTGCATAGCTAAGGAAGACCAGTCAAAATGAAACCAGCAGTTACCTAGACACTGCATTGGAAATTCCTACCCTATAGCAGACAGAACACTTCCTTTGGATAATAATTAGCAACATTAAGTTTGAAGCAACTGTATTTCCTCTCGAAGTTAATGCAGTTTACATACAATGTACATTGACTGTGGTTCTAAAGTCAGTTGGCCACTTTGTCCAGCTGTGGGAAAAACAAAAAAACATTTGCAGCCATAGCACATGTGCTAATGCATTAACTTCCTAAAATGGCCGCCATTTATCACAACTACTGCCTCCATCATCAAGATAAAAAAGGAGCAGAATACCGCACTCAAGTACACACACGCCACTTCTCGATGGATGGCATTTATTAGTTTGGTTAGAAATACTGTAGCTTGGAGAGGCCAAGTGAATTTAAAATGATACAGTTCAACAATTATTTGGTATTGTATTGTTATACTTGAAAGTGCTCATGTTATGTAATATAAAATTACAAATAATTATTAGAACAAGATAAAGTAATTTAAGGATTTGCAATGCAGGGTACACAGTTGCTTTAAACTAGGTATTCATTCTTCTGGTTTCATATCAAAATATTTTCATCAAATTCTACAGTGTATGGCATTCAATGGCATTCAAATTACCAGTGCATCTTAAATTGCTGAACAAATGCATTATCACCACTTTAACAAAATGTTTCAACCGAGTATGGACAATATTTGAACAGGATAATAGAATGTAAAATAAAAAATAAATAATATAAAAATTTGTACAGGAGACAGACAAGACATTCAGCCAGGAACAATAAAAATAAATGAGAGACTACACTGACTGCATGACACAAAATAAAATAAAAAGGTTTGGACTATCACACCTGTAAATGCAACATTTTAAAAGTGCATGACTTTACTAAATAGAGAAAAATAAAATTGTATGTAACAAAAGAAATTACAATGTAAAAAAAAAAATCAGCCATGTAAGCATCAGCAACCAAATAAAATTATATTAAAAACATAAAAAACAAAAGAAATGTATCTAACTTAATCTTACTTCTGTTCATGGTTTTTGAAAAGTGTTTTTTTTTTTTTTTTTTTACCGCACTATCCATGTTTACGTTCAGCACTCAGCACTGCAGACCTGTATTCTGGTTTAAGAAAGAACTCCACTCAAAACAGCAGACCACTTAACAAATGTAATATAAGAATATGTACATCTACGTTCATTTTTACTTATTGGTCTGTATAAGACACAGAAACTGTTATATTACTTATCCTGAGGTTGTCTTTCTGTGAAGTTACTTGGTGCTGGGTAATGATTCTTTGTTCATAGAACAGGCGAAGGCACGGTTGCAGAAAGTTATTGTAATCAATACAAATAACAGGGTTTAGAAATTTTATAAAAAAGGTACCGGCTGCCTAGAAAGAAGATTACATCTTAAAACAACCCAGATCTGGACACTGAATGAGTATCACCTGATGTAGCTTTCCCTATTATGATGCCTAGGCAATAATCTTGAACACCCAGTTTTGATAATACTCACCATTGGTCCATCTAAAACACCTCACAACAAATTGAGAAAACAAAATCAAAACGAAAAGAACACAAAGAAAAAGGAAAAGGGATGCAGGGCACAAATAAGTAAGCGACAATAGAAGAAAGGATAAAACATTAGTTTGAGCAACATACACATAACCAATCAGGTCAGCGAAGGGTTGTTTGTAGAACGCTTCATCTTGCACCCTAGACAGTAAGAGGTCCAATAGGAAAGCAGCAAGCAGGAGAAAAAGAGAGAATGAGGTAAAAAAAAAACAAAAAAAACAGATACAGGTGATAACATACTCTGGAAAGTGATGTTATTTCTTTTGGGGTTAAATTTCTTACAAATCTATGCTTATTCTAAATAGGATGACAGCGTATCAGATTTCATTATTTTATTTTTGTATAAAATTTGGTTGTGTTTCCTACTGCTGTAAAAACCTGCAACACCGGAGGTGTGCCTTTAAATTCTTATCTGTCAATGGAGATCACAGGAATTTGTGGAACACAAATTATATACATTTTTAAATATAAATCCTTATCCCGCCCTTGAAGTGTCAAGCAGACTAATGTTTCAGGCTAATGCTTTCATCAGTGTATTACTGTGCCAAAGTGTCAAGTGGCCAAGTCAACTTAAATATGTACATGCAGTAAAATGTATTTGTTGTTGGAACTTGAGTTCAGAAAGAGTACCACTGCACCAATTGTCATTGGAGAAAATAAACTATCCAGATAAGGGGCACTTTCTGAGACACAAGCTAAAGTATGTGGGTCTCCCAGGTATGACAACAATTGAGAATAATAAAACACCAATAAAACCTGCAGTAAACGTGTGCATAATAATAAAATGGTTAAAAGTTGATACTAGCTATTTGAAATAATGCCTTGACAATGACAGATAACTAACAAGAAAAAAAACAACCCATTCATGCTTTTACCCAGTGAATTGGCAATTTACAGACTACACAAGATTAACTGGATCTCAATTATTCGAAAAGCTGCAATATCTAAATGTATACCTCTGCTTGCTGACCCAAGGTAAACTGGAACCCTCTCATGTGCTGTTCAGCCCTCATGTTTGGTAAGTGCACTACTTTACCTGTTGTTGACTTTTGTTTTCTCTAGCTGCTCATCTTGCCTGCAATACCATTCTTCCAGATCTACTTTAGCCTTCTCTTTCCATTCTACTTCCTGTTTGCGGGAGTTAGCATCTGCAGAGGGAAGACAAAAATTGAATTATAAGCAACATGCATATTCATAGGGATCATGAAAGTATATCAAATATGTTGTAACATGAGCCCAAGAAGTTCAGTTAATCCTAGATGTGATGCAATAAAACAATTTTCTTTAATATAAAACACTTAAACACATCAGGCAATACTATTAAATTATAATAATTATATTTGTGCTGTACACTTGTTTTGGTTTTGCTGCAAGTCCATGGATCAGAGACTTGCCACAATGAAAACGCATTCATTCTATGCCATTGGACCACTTCTGGATCTCCACGTGTTTTACCTGCTGACAAAAATCACCCCTACACATTACAATAAATGAATCTGACTGGTCCTTCTCTTGCTTACCCAAGAGCTCCAGACGCTCCAGCTGCTCCTCTCTCCACTTTCGAAGGCTCTCTGGCTCAGACTGTAGCCGATCAACCTGTGAAATCGCTGCATAGGTATCAGATGGGCCATTGCACTCCTAGACAAAAGAAAGATTTCTATAATTTCTACAGTACAGCATTTTAAAAACAGATAGAAAACATCCAGCAGTTATTCACACAACAGCATACTATCCTATATAATACGTTATTAGCTAGTCAAAAAAATTAAATGAGCAGCTATTAAACATGGCAAAAAACATACAGTAGTCAAAAAAGTTAAGATAGTTTGTCAGCTCAACCTTTTACATGTTCTTCAATAAATTGTGACAGCTGTTCAGGTGCATTTTGTAGCGACTACACCCCCTTAAAAGCAGGTACCCTCAATTAGACTTCAGATTTGGTCTAGTGGCTGATCATGTGGTACCTTGTTTGTTGTAGTTAGTTTGGGAATCATGGTTTACAATGATGGCAGGTGGTGGCAGACAAATATTTTTTTATTTAAGTCCTAACTTCAACCCCTTTTTACACAAGCTTAACCCTTTCAGGAACAAGCATTTTTCAGTGGGATTCTTCCCAGGACCAGGTGCTTTTTTTCCCAGTAGCACCTTGCAAATGGTGTCCTTTTTTTCAAGAACACTCTGGGGAACATTATAAAGTACTTCAGAAACCGTACAGAAAAGTAATTTTTATTATGTATTCTACTTAGCGATACATGTATAAAATGCATTATTCTATGACCCGAGGGACCTTACAATACTTCCTGAAAGTGTTGAAAAATATTGATGTTTGGGCAGATTACGAGACATTGTTTCACCTGAGTGATTGCAATGATATAAAAGACGTTTATTCTCAGGGTCTTTATAAGCAATAATGGACACAACTATCGATTTGATTTTCTCAAAATAAATAAATATTTATAAATAAAATAATCGTTACTCATTTCATTGTTATCAGTAATAAGGCCAAAAAAACATACCTGATACATTTAGTTCATGAAATAGTATATGCTTATATCCCCTCGTTTCTTGATATTTATAAATGTTGACGTCACACACACACACAAAAAAAAAACTAATCAGGAAGTGAACTTCAGTCCCTCCCCTATCCACTGATGTGCGTTTCAAGCCTACACTGCAAAGTATGGTGGCCCTGTAAGTCTAAAATACGAAGTGCTTTTTTTATCGTTGTTTACACAATCAAGGTCCTAGAAGCCTACTTCAGTATGATTGTGTTAACACGATCCCAGGTCCTTAAAAGGGTTAAAACCACAGTGCCCTACCTCTTCCGGGGAGAGAGTGCGCTTCAAATCAGCACTTCCCTAAATAGCAGCATGCATTTCTCTCTCTACCCAGAATGCACTTTTAATCAGGGCTTGAATTTCAGTGTGGGATCGAGGGAATCGCGCATTTTCCAAGTTGCTCCCGCATATCTGCAACTTTTAGTGCAGGAAAATCCCGTAGAGATATTTGAAGACACCAAGCTACTGTATTTTTCACCCAATTTAGAATGCCTGAAAACGCTATAACAAATCTCTAAGGAACTGGGTGTCAGTGATGAAAGCACTATGAGTGGCATTCTGAGTAGTTCTGGTTAAAATAAATAAATAAAAGTAGTGCTGGATATTTTAAGTGCCGCGAGGCTTTATTCTCTCGTACGTGATTGTGGCAGCTAGACTGAACAGGGCTGTATCGTTGGAAAGCTTAGAAGCTCAGCTTCCGCGCACTCCCGGCAGCAGCAGGTGCTCTGGACTGATGAGTCAAAATTTGAAATATTTGGCTGTAGCAGGAGGCAGTTTGTTCGCCATAGGGCTGGAGAGCGGTACACAAATGAGTGTCTGCAGGCAACAGTGAAGCATGGTGGAGGTTCCTTGCAAGTTTGGGGCTGCATTTCTGCAAATGGAGTTGGGGATTTGGTCAGAATTAATGGTCTCCTCAATGCTGAGAAGTACAGGCAGATACTTATCCATCATGCAATACCATCAGGGAGGCACCTGATTGGCCCCAAATTTATTCTGCAGCATGACAACGACCCCAAACATACAGCGAAAGTCATTAAGAACTATCTTCAGCGTAAAGAAGAACAAGGAGTCCTGGAAGTGATGGTATGGCCCCCACAGAGCCCTGATCTCACCATCATCGAGTCTGTCTGGGATTACATGAAGAGAGAGAAGCAACTGAGGCTGCCTAAATCCACAGAAGAACTGTGGTTAGTTCTCCAAGATGTTTGGGCCAACCTACCTGCCGAGTTCCTTCAAAAACTGTGTGCAAGTGTACCTAGAAAAATTGATGCTGTTTTGAAGGGTGGTCACACCAAATATTGATTTGATGTAGATTTTTCTTCTGTTCACTCACTTTGCATTTTGTTAATTGATAAATATAAACTATTAACATGTCTATTTTTGAAAGCATTCTTACTTTACAGCATTTTTTCACACCTGCCTAAAACTTTTGCACAGTACTGTATTTGAATTTAAATCTGAATCTGAATTCAGTATTATTACTAATACTTCTTTCTCACTGAGTGATTTTCGCCCGTTTACACTGTTGACATTTTGTGAATGGGTTTATTATATGTAATTCAATCAATATCTGGCAGAGGGCGCAAAAGACCAATAAAAGGTGTTACAGAAACCCAATATTATGTGATCGGGGGTTTTGTAGGCCCCAATAATTCAAGTTTAAAGTTGCAGAACGTACCGGCACGCTCGTACTACTCAAAGGGTTAATATGAAACTCTACTGTAAGCGCTTTTCCAAATTCACCACATTAGCTAATACATTTTTGGCCGGATTCAAGAGACGCCTCGGACCGGTATCTTTTCAGATAATAAAAAAGCTTACATGCCAATTTTTATAACTAAGCTTTCATTATTTTCTTAATATAATGAGGTACATACTCCTGTCTTTCTTAAAAGCACCTTCCTTGGTTATCATTCAAGATTTACACAGCAAACACAAATCATGCTTTTAAGCGCCAACAGCAAAACCCTGCTTTGAAGTGCCAAAAACTTCTTATCTTTTGAAGGTCTAATCCCCTTCCAGAATTCTACAGTGTGTCTGAGACAAACTTTTAATTTGTTCACTTTTAAACTCTACAGTTTCCCTGTAGTAAATAAATACATCTGGTTACTACTGCAGTAAAATTTAAATAAATGCAACACTGTGGCTTTTTTTGTTTTAAATGTAACTCTGTCCAACAGTTGCTTTTTATTTTGTAATACAAAAGCCTCTGTGTTTTTGGCTCACAAACATCATCCCAATTAAAGTCGCCACCTTCCTGATAAGAGCTTATACTGTAGACAACTCTAATTTAAATGAAACGCTCGCTTCGGCTGCCAAGTTTTCATTAATTTCTATAATATAATAAAGAGAACGGACATTACACCATAATACACTCTTATTCTGGTACCAAAAGGTATTTTGTTAGTTAATTTTTAAAAAAGTCTCTCATTATAGAAAGGCCTTGGATTCAAAACTGCCGATTACCAGCAAGTCTCGCTTCAACTGCCAATTTATTACACTAAAGCCCCAAACAGGCAAAAACACTTGTTAGTTCAAATATGATGTTTCTATTTAATTCAAACATATTATTTCTCTTCAGGAGAGTTTATTTAATTCTACTGCTTATTAGATCTAAATACTTTAAAACCTCTGTGCTTATTTGCAATAAAATAAAATAGGTGCAACATCACTTTTTTAGTTTTAAACATTGTTCTGTCTAGAAAGGGTTACTTTTTCTTTGTTAACTTGCAATACTTGTTTAGTTCCCCCAGATGTCTGCTTCTGCCAAGGTTAACACAGGCTTCCACGCACAATAGTCTTCATTAATTTAAAGATAGGGAAGATCTTATTTTGAAGTCTGACCAGCTTCTAAGAGCGTATGTGCACTCTAATAACAAAACGCATATAGACAAGATTTTTTTCTAACATGAACACTTGTTCGGTTTTCTTAGTTCAAATACTTTTTTTTACAATTTTTACAATATTCTAACAGTGTCAGTTAGTACTGAACTTCCCTCATTTTTAACTGTAATGTTCTTTGAACAATAATAATTATTTGTATAACAGTTTAACTTTAAATTATTTTAGAACATGTATTTCTAATTCAGATACTTCAATGTAGCAGTCTTTTATAAATGTAATTTTATTTTACTCCATTGATATACACAGCAGGCAAGAGGTTCATTTTTAATTAGGCATCTGCTTGGCAGCAAATCAACCTTGAATATTAAAACTTAGGACTGCTATACTTTAATACAGACTAACATCCTCATTCATTTACAAAAGTTTTTATATTAAGTTTCTTATTTTTTAAATCTCGGTCATCTATTTAAATACTTCTTTTTTTCTTTCTATAGTAGAAACAAACCTATTTTAGTTAAATTGTTTCTGGCATATTAACTGTGCTCTAGTTCACCTTTCTGTTCTCGCTGGATCAAAATGTTTGAGGCTCTGAGTAATTAAAAGAAGATGCCTTTGCCTGATAAGGGAGGTTTGGAACTTTCAGCAGGTTGGCCTGACTTTACACATTCACTAATAATATTTGTCTACTGTTATACTAGAATAAACAGGAATATGGAATCCTACTATATTCTCATAGACTAATACAGAGTACATTATAATTTTTTTTCTGAAGAGTGTGTTTTAACAATTTGTTTAATCTTTCTGCTGACTTTATAGCCTTTAAAATACATTACAGTCGTTACAATATGTGTTGCAGTTTCACAAATGTTCAATCTATAGCTGCTTCCAGTAGCTGTGACAGTCTTGGGTCAGTTTCTGCTCTCAGTGATCCTGTCAAAGCCACCACAGGTGTGGGTGACAGTCTTTAAAAGCCTGATACCGGCAAAAACTTAAATCCTGTTAGCTGGGCTCCCATCTCATTCTCATTCCCATCATCAGTGGGAAGACTTCAAATAAATTAAGCTGTTTCTATCAAAGAGCCATCCATCTCTGCCGCATACACCTTTCACTCAAAGAAAAGTGCTCGCACCGTGTACATGGGAAGACAGGTTTTAGGGTCACTCGTGACAAGAGGGACTGGGAAAGTGGTTTTTAGGTAGTGAAAGCAGCAGGGAAATAAATGATAGGTCACAACTAATAATGTTTTTTAAATTATGTATATATTTTAAGGTCAGAGCCTCAGTCTGTGATGCACCACGTGAACAAACTTAGAGGGTCATAATCCTATTATGAATATGGTATTCAACAGCCTCTTGGTAAATTCACCCGGAAGAATTCTTATTGCCATTTGTGTTGCCACAGTAGGCTCCGAATGTAGAAAATGTACAACAGAGATTAGAAAAGCACGTGCAAATGAAATACCATACTTGAGACATAGGTTTATAAACAGAGGTTGAAGACTTTGAAAGCAGGTAGATTTCACCTTACCTCATGCAGATCTCCATTCACTGCTCCATCAATGGAATCTAGAATATAAATGAAAAGACAATTTTACAATAGCAAGAATTGGTGCATATGTCACCATACAAGCACAGCTTGGAACTTTTATAACCATTCTTCCTAATTCACTTGACAACCAATTCACTCTGGCAAGGGTGTGGTGGGGGTGTTCAAATATGGTCCAAAATGTGCAGACACAGTCTTGTGTAAATGTAAAATGTTTAGCATAACTGGACAAAAAATTATACAATTTAAACAAACACTCCTTGAAATGTATTCTGTGGCAGAAACACAGTTGTTTAAAAAACAAAAAAAACTCCCATTGTTATACTATCCATTTACCATATGTTACCATGGTATTTAATATGCTTTATCATACACTCAGTGCTTCACCATATTTGCCTGTGTTTTACCCTTTTACCAACTTTTATAATGGTCCTTTTACATGTAGCGTGTTACCCGACAGGTGAAACACACAAATTATACTGTATGGAAGACCATTTCTCACATACCTTTCAGTTCAAATCCCAGGGCTTAACCCTTTCCAGGCCATTTTTTTGGGGAACTTTTAAAGAAAATGCACACACTTGTTTTTAAGAGTCAGAAGTCATTAATTGTATCAAATCACCATAAAACCATATATAATTTAAAAGATTAGAACTTGTACAATATTATTTTCAAACTGTTTACAGAATTCAGAAGATGGTAAAATGTCAAAAAGGTTCAGAATTGACAGAAAAAAGTGAACAACATTTCTTAAAAATAAAGTTTCCCCATAACAATGTATCCTCCTACTATCCCATTGCAGGGTTACAGGTCCCAAACCATGGTGCTACAGATAAAGGAATGTCACACAAGAGATACAGTAGTAACCTGTCTCCCTACGAAAACCATTTTTTTCCCCCCAATAACTATTTACATAATTCAGAACATGATGGAATATAAAAAAGGCACAGAAATTAAAGAAAGCTCAGCTAAGTATGCATTCACTTCATCATGAAGTGTATACCTATGATTTTAAATAACTATTGACCTCTGTCAACCAAAATGTCATCTCACCAAGGGGTGTGTGACAGAGAGTGACTGAATCCTAGTCAACAATCTCCCTCCCGATCTGTGAGGGCGCTATATAACAGGAACAGAGTGCCTCGTACTGGGTGGTCTGGCAGTTCATTCCAGGGTCAGTCGGAAGCCAGCCATCCAGGAAGGGGGCGGAGTCACAATGCCCAAAGTCATCACCCTAATGCGATACGCGATGTGTCAGTCATGGATTGGAGCAGACGCAGGGGGCGTGACTAAGGGTATAATCGAGGATGTGACGATGTAATCTGTTCCTTTGATGTGGTTATGAGAATGACCGAGAAAGAAAACGGACTGTGAAAAGCATATATTGTGAGTGTTAAGTGTTTTGTTTGTGGAAACTAACTGTCTGTGTTTGTCATTGTTAGACGGCTAACATGAACCGGGAGCTGTCACTACAGATGTTGTGTGTTGTTCTTTGTATTATTATTATTTCGGGACTGAACCCCGTGGTTTATATGCTGGCAATACACATCGTTGTGTAGAGCCAGTATTATTATTTAACTGGTTGCAAACTGGGAAAACAGAAAATAAAGAACTGTTTTGAACCGCAAACCACTCGATCACAGGTGGTGTTAATGTAAAAGTCCAAATTAAAAACAGTTTTCCAATAATAAGACCATAAACAGAATGAGCTTTGACCCAGGGCTGCAGAATGTTCGCGCCCACGCTCAAAATGTGTGCCGAAGGATTTGGTTGGCAGACGAAGATTATATTATATCAACCCCCCCACCATCCATCATCAATACCTTTTGGTACACACACAATTATTGGCACCCTTGATGAAGAAGAGCAAAAAAGACTGTATAAAATAATACCAGTACTGAGCTATATTGTAATTTTCCAACATGTGGAATATATTTGACTTTATTAATGATTCAATGGAATCAACCAAAATCACACATTTCTCAAATTATAAATTTATTTCCAAAAAAAAAAAATGAAGTGTCACAATTATTGGCACCCTTGTTTTCACCCTCCCCTTGAAAGGATAACAGCACTGAGTCTTTTTCTATAATGTTTAATGAGATTGGAGAACACATTAGTAGGGATCTTAGACCATTCCTCCATACAGAATCTTTCCAGATCCTTGATATCCTTCGGTCTGTGCTTATGGACTGCCCTCTTCAATTGAAACCACAGGTTTTCAATGGGTTTCAAGTCCGGAGACTGAGATGGCCATTGCAAAATGTTGATTTTGTGGTCAATTAACCATTTCTTTGTGGAATTTGATGCGTGCTTGGGGTCATTGTCTTGCTGGAAGATCCACTTGCGGCCAAGTTTCAGCCTCCTGGCAGAGGCAACCAGGTTTTTGGCTAAAATGTCCTAGTACTGGGTAGAGTTCATGATGCGGTTGACCTTAACAAGGGCCCCAGGACCAGTGGAAGCAAAACAGCCCCATAACATCAAAGATCCAGCACCATATTTTACAGTAGGTATGAGGTTCTTTTCTGCACACGCATCCTTCTTTCGACACCAAACCCACCGCTGGTGTGCGTGGCCAAAGAGCTCTGTTTTCGTCTCATCTGACCATAGCACCCGGTTCCAATCGAAGTGTCAATGCCGTTTAGCAAACTCCAGGTGCTTACGTTTGTTGGTTGCTCTCAATAAAGGCTTTTTTTTTGGCAACCCTTCCAAATTTTTAGTAGCTGCCAAAAGCGATGTAAGTATTATTTTTTTACTGAATAATGTATATTATTATTTTTATTTTTTTTACTGAATAATGTATTGTTTGTTGTTTAGCATTTTAGAGTAATTATAATAGATAATATATGTTTTGTAACAAAAGAGAAATTAGCTTCAGCTCGCCTGACAGGGGGAGGTCCTCCTCTGCCAGAAAACCATGGGGCCATTGCAATCTTGGAGGAGATGTTCCAGGGGAGGCCAAATGTGGAGGGGATCGAGGGAGGTTGCGAGTCAGCCGTAGGTAAATGCTACAGGAATACAGTACTTGAGCAAAGTAATTCACCATCGTTAATAATCACTTAATTTAGTGTGGATATATTTTTTTAATTATTGTGGGGTTTTTTTTTAGGACAGGACTATGTCTTCATTGTCACTGAGGGTAAAGCTAACTATTTTGAATGCGGTTGTAATGTGATAATTGCATAGAACAATGTACTGAACAACCTTTTTTTTACCCGTAAGAACCAAACATATTACATGACAACCGTACTGTTTATATAAATATATTTTATTTCATAGATACACAACAAATAGACTGAACAAATTATTCAGAAAGAGGATAAAAAAGAAAAAGAGGACAAGAGGATGACATTTTAATATTAACAAAAAGGAAATCTGAACTTGAAAAATTAGAACTAGAAATAAAGCTGAAAGAAAATGAATTATGTACATATAATACAATGTAGTAGTTATTGAAATAAATAAATAAATAAATAAATAAATAAATAAATAAATAAATATGAATGTTATTGAATTCGGCAATGTAGATGTTGTTAATAAATAAATAAATTTGGAAATGTAACTTATTTCAGCAATAAACTTCACCAATAAGAATTTAACTGTTTATTCTGTTTTTAAGAAAAATAATTCTCCACAATATAATTACTCATAATTTGTCCTGCTCGTAAATTATCATTTATTTCACGGATTTCTTCATTTGCATCTGCATTATCTTCCAGAGGAATTGGATATATATATTGTGCAGCACCGCACACCCTAGCACCACATTCGCAGTTCTGTCTGGGGCCAGCCTAATCTCCCCATGCAGACAACGAAACGCCTCTTCAAGATACCAATTGTTTGTTCAATTTTCACCCTGGGTCTGCTGTGTGCTTTGTTGTACCTATTAAAAAGCACATAATTACTTTACACTGTATTCCGCCAAACATATGGGTAACTTTTTAATTTTTTTAATGACATTTTTAAAATCTACACTAACTATATATATATATATATATATATATATATATATATATATATATATATATATATATATATATATATATATATATATATTGTAACGGCGTCAAGCTCTAGGGTGCCAGATAGTAATAAATGTCCTATCAAATTATTTAACTTAACTACATTACCAGGACCAGAAAACCCATTATCCTATTCAAGTCCTATATAGTCAACCAGAGTAAAAGGGGACTAGTAATTAATTGAATGACCAAACAAGTTGCTTATGAGGTAATATATATATATATATATATATATATATATATATAGATGGCTCCAGCTTTAAGTCCATTTACCCAAAATAATGAAACCAAATTACAAGCAAAATAAAAAAAACAAGTTTTACAGAACAAAGAAACAAAACATGTACAGAACAAAATATTAATTAACCAAACATAAAAAAAAATAACAGTTAATTGCTATGGTAGTAAACAAACAGTACACAACAATGAAAAGCTTTTCATCCCTATTGGAAACCTGCTTTAAATACGGTCCTTCCAAGAGACAAACTAACTTTACCATCGTGTTACCAAAGACACCTCTTTAGTAATCAACGCCAGTGGTTGCGGGAATATACTCTCACGAGCCAATTTACACTATTAAAACTGCAAGCCGGGTTTCAATAGTCTCAGCGAACCCACACAACGCAATATACATACCCAACAATTAATCAACAAAGCAAAAGTTAATTAACAATTTACTAAAATAAAATACAGAAACAAAAAAAACAACAGTATACTATAAAGCAATATTTATAATTATTTACTGGTCAAAACAAAATAAATAAATAGAAGAAAAATAATAAAGTAAGGAAAATAACACACAAGTCTGTAACACACAAGGATTGGCGGTAATACTATAGCAGTTCTGATAGACAGAGTAATGTTCATTTAATATGCTGCAAGTCAGTTATATTCGAATTATTTTCTCTTCCTTACAGGGACTGTATTGGATATTTAACCAGTCACAAAAATGTCAATTTCCCTTTAGCAATCGAAACAACGATGCGGGAATCCTTTCAATGACCTAAAACCAAACTACCCAATTTCAAAGCTGTACGACCTGTTCCGCTGGAACAAACAGGTTAGTTAACCTTGTTTGTTCATCTGGCCTCCGGCATGTAGTTTGTTCCAAATACTTGGCAAGTAGTTTAGGTAACGTTTTCCTCATGCAGCCGCTGATAATATAGAAAACTTTTTCCCTTTCAAATTGTTTCGTTCGAACACACCATCACAGTCATAGCCCTCAGCTCCAAACTTCCTGATGACATCACACAATGCCTTCCATCCCAGACTGCATAGCAAACAAGAACCGCCAACCTCCATACAGCACCCGTAGTGACCTCCAGCAAGCCTCCTCAACAAGCTAATTGTTCAGCTTTTATACGCAAGTGGCTCTCTGTTAAACGTACAGTATCGATATGTCATGTTTGCCACAATATATATATATATATATATATATATATATATATATATATATATATATATATATATATATATATATATATAAATCTCCAGGGCTTGCAACGGAACGTGAAGCAAGCAATGTTATTGGTCGAGCAAGGTTTCAGCTGTCCATATATTATATGGATACAGACAGTTGGAGCCTTGTCACATATTCTAAATCACTGCGCTGCCTCACACAATTTAAATATCAGTAGCCATCTTGCTTACAGTTACAAATGTACACAGTAACTATGAAACGGAGTGACCAATTACCTGCAAAAAATCCCAAAATTAGTAAGTAGACATGCCGATTTGGATAAAGAACAATTAAATGAACTGGAAGATAGCAAAAAAGAAAGAAATCCCTGTCTTTTATACTCAGTCATCCTGACTGTCACTTCAAATTATGTATTTAGCAGTTTGTAAACACTACAGAAAAACACAAAGACACTTCTGCACATTATCCACCCCTCTCAGACACATACCTTGAAAATGTACTGAAATCCAAGATATCGTTGTATTTATTTTTATTCATCTCGTCTGTTCTGCTCAAACAGTTTGTCTGCACTGTCAGTGAGAGGGGGAAAAAATAATAACTTCATGCGGTCTCAAATATCCAAAAATAGACATACTTTCTTTTGCATGTTCCAATAAAATTAATTTACTCAGCTTCACTTGATGTGTAGTTCAAAGTTATAAATGGGACTACTTTATTGGCGTAAGGATATTTAATAAAAAAAAAAAAAACTACTAAATATTTGGCCCTAAGCATGATTTATGCTTTTTTTTCTTCAAATCCACTGTGTGACCTGGATTATAAATGCACTAAGGCCCTTCGGAGCGTCCATATATGTTGTCTGGTGCCTCTGCTCACAATGCCCCGAGGCATCCGTATATTCAATGTATACGGACGCCCTATCGGGTCTTAAGCATGAGAGTGACCCAGCTGCGATGTGGGAAAAGGTTTTGTGGTCAGAGGAGACCAAGATAGAGCTTTTTGGCCAAAAGTCAAAGCGCTATGTGTGGCGCAAACCTAACACTGCCCATGCCTCAAGACACACCATCCCTACAGTGAAGTATGGTGCTGGCAGCATCATGCTGTGGGGATGCTTCTCATCAGCAGGGACTGGGCATCTTGTTAAAATTGAAGGAAGAATGGATGGAGCAAAATACAAGGAAATACTGCAAGAGAACCTGCTTCAGTCCGCTAAAAAACTGAAGCTTGGGAGGAAATTCACCTTTCAGCAGGACAATGATCCCAAGCACAAGGCCAAAGCAACATTGGAATGGCTCAAGAACAAAAAGGTGAATGTCCTACAGTGGCCCAGTCAAAGTCCTGATCTCAATCCCATTGAGAATCCGTGGCACTATTTGAAAATTGCGGTCCACAAGCGTTGTCCAACCAACCTGAACAAACTGGAGCAAATCTGCCAAGAAGAATGGGCCAAAATCACTCCGACACTGTGTGCAAAGCTGGTACATACTTACCCCAAAAGACTTAAAGCTGTTATTGCAGCGAAAGGTGGCTCTACCAAATATTAATGTGTGGTGGTTGAATAGTTATGCAAGCAAGATATTTCAGTTTTTTATTTTTCTTAAAAATATTTCCCAACATAAAACCAATGTCACCTTACAATAATTGATTTTGAGTTTCAGTGTTTTAAAATGAAATATCAAACAGAACGAAATTTCAATGTACCATTTGTAATTCAGTAATATGAGAGAATTGGTCAGGGGTCTGAATACTTTTGCAAGGCACTGTGTATATATTATATATATATATAAATAAAATAAATAGGTTTGTTCACTAGCCAGGTTTGTTCACTCTGCTAAGAAATTAATTTTATATATATATATATATATATATATATATATATATATACACACACATACACACACACTACCGGTCAAAAGTTTTAGAACACCCCCATTTTTCCAGTTTTTATTGAAATTTAAGCAGTTCAAGTCCAGTGAATAACCTGAAATGGTACAAATATAAGCGGTAAACTGCCAGAGGTTAAAAAAAAAGTTTACGTTACCAAAAACTGAAAAATAATGTACATTTCAGAGTTATACAAAAAGGCCTTTTTCAGGGAACAAGTAATGGGTTAACAACTTACAGCTGTTCTGCAGCAATGGAAGTAAATTAAGCCTTGAAAGTTGATGCTAACAATTCCTACAGGTGTCCCAACTTTTGTTGATTACTTACAAACCCTCTGTCTGTATAAAAGCAGTGTTGGAACAGACTGTGTTACTACACCCTCTTAAGCATTATTTGGACAGTATTGTACTGCAGGAAGTAGTATATTGCTCTCATAACGGCGAGAAAAAGGCAATTAACAAAGGAAGACAGACAGACCATTATAACCCTTAAAAGTGTAGGTCTTTCCTTTAGAGAAATTGCAAAGAAAGCCAAGGTGTCGGTGAGTACAGTTTCCTACACCATCAAAAGGCACTTGGAAACTGGAGGAAACTCTGACAGGACGAGGTCTGGCAGTCCCAAAGCCACAACAGAATCAGAAGACAAGTTTCTGAGAGTCAACAGCTTGCGTGATAGGCGGCTCACAGGACAACAGCTTCAAGCACAGCTTAACACTGGTCGAAGTAAGCAAGTCTCAGTTTCAACTGTGAAGAGAAGACTTCGAGCTGCAGGTTTGACAGGTCGAGTGGCAGTAAGAAAGCCATTGCTAAGATGGCAAAATAAGAAAAAGAGGCTTGCCTGGGCCATGAAGCACCGCCAGTGGACTACTGAAGACTGGAAGAAGGTCTTATGGACCGATGAATCAAAATTTGAAATCTTCGGTTTATCACGCTGGGTTTTTGTACGCCGTCGAGTAGGCGAAAGGATGGTTCCTCGGTGTGTGACACCAACTGTCAAACATGGAGGAGGAAGCGTGATGGTCTGGGGCTCTTTTGCTGGATCCAGAGTCGGTGACTTGCACAGAGTGAGGGGCACCCTGAACCAAAACTGCTACCACAGCATTTTGCAGCACCATGCAATACCCTCTGGTATACGCCTAGTTGGTCAGGGGTTCATCCTACAGCAAGATAATGACCCAAAACATACCTCCAGGCTATGTCAGAACTACCTTAGAAGAAAAGAACAAGACGGTAGGCTTCAAATCATGGAATGGCCAGCACAGTCTCCAGACTTAAACCCCATCGAACTGGTTTGGGATGAACTGGACAGAAGGGTGAAAGCAAAGCAACCTACAAGTGCAACACATTTGTAGGAACTTCTGCAACAGTGTTGGGAAGAACTTTCCGAACAATATTTGATTTCCATTGTAGAAAGAATGCCACGAGTGTGTTCGGCTGTTATATCTGCAAAAGGTGGCTACTTTGATGAGTCAAAAATTTAGATTAAATTTTGTTAAACAAAACAATTCCATGATTTCTTTTTTATCTCCAATTGTTTATTTGTTCTATGTTTTAATTTCAGAGTACATTGAGACATTAAACTGCGTAAATTTCAATAAAAACTAGAAAAATGGAGGTGTTCTAAAACTTTTGACCGGTAGTGTATATATGTATATATATACGTATGCCAGGCAATGTGTCCGAGTGGTGCACTGCAGGCAACAAACAAAAGCACTGCAGTGTAAAAAGCATTGCTTGTACAGTGGGCATGTCAAGCTCTTCCTAATTGTTTTCAGGCCTCTCCATTTCTTAGAATCAAAGACCATGTATGAAATGGATATCACCTCATTAACTATTTAGATGTTTGAGGGATCAGATTGTAAACCTGCAATAAGAGACTGGCCATTTTGATGCAATAACAATAGTTGCAAAAGAAACCCAATGAGCCCCTAAAGAGGTGGGTCAGCTTCAATGCCAGAAAAAGACATGCAGTGCGGAACAATCAAGGCCAGCTGATGCTAAATCGAGTGGTGCCTGAAGCCAGGAAAGCCACGCTTCTCAGAAAGACCCTTCTCAAAAGGTCAACTCCTCGCTCAGTGGAAGGGCAATAGTCAGCATTTTGTTTGTTTGCACAGAACTGTGCTTTTAAAATCTGTTGGGTTAAGCAAAAACAAGGAAACTGAATAACAAAAAAAAAAAAAAAAAAAAAACACCTCACAAGAGGAAATCAGTAACATGGTTTTAAGCAGGGCTTCCAGGAAAATATGGGTACTGAGATTGTGTTGGGATGAACATGGATTTAAAATGTTCTAATATCAGGGCTCCAGACTGTGCAAATGCAACTACATTTTGTTTTTTGCGACAGTCTTTTTGGGGTTAGGCCCCTAGATGCCACTGGTGCCTGTACCGCAAGAAATACTGCCTCTCACTAGCTTTTAAAAGACTAGCGCACACCAAAAGTGCAATCTTCCACTTCAGTTTTTTATTTATTTTTCTTGTTTCTATGTGCAATACGGATGAATGTACTATGAATAAGGCTACGAGTTTGGCACAGTAATTTGTAGTACATACAGCCTTAACAGATAATCAAACCTTTCACTTGTCGTTCTAAAATACCTCACTGTCACACTCGCATCTCTCCAATGTTTGAAATTCTCCCTTTAGGGTTCTCCGCTGGTTAAGAGGACGGATCTACCAATGAATTTTTTAAACCTCTTGTATAAGAGGTACAAACTCAGCACATTTACTTAAAACATCAATGTATCCAATTTCATTTCATGTCATCCTGAACTGCCTCGCTTAAACAGTGGCCAACTTACTGGAAATGTTGATTATATAGATTGTATATATTATATATTTTTTGTTGCGACTTTGTTATGTGGAATGTAATAAACGAGAACCAAAACAGTGAGTTTTTCCCTCCTTCATTTTACAATGCCATTTCTACGTTTGTTTTATTTGTGTGTGTTTAAAAGTTAAATTTCAGTTTTCATTTGCTTGTTCAGCTACAAAAAGGCTCAAGTAAACCTCATGTTATTCCTTTATGAAAATGTGTCTATGGCCACTGTTTATTGCGAATAGCAAGGAATGAAAAATAAAAATTAAAAAATAAGTAAAATGCGTTGTCAGCTTTATGTACGATTTATTTCGCGAATAAACAAAACAAAGTTTAACAAACTGCTATTTGGCATCCTTTTGTAGTTAATTCACTGGGGTAAAGTAATTCCTACACAACATATTATTCTTTACTTGTGGGATATTCTTCTACTTTAACGTGTTACATATTGTAACGTCTTGCTGCAAAATAAAAGGTGCATACACACAGGGGCCACGCCCCCTTCCCCTGCTGCTATGCTGTCTCTGCCTGCGTTCCAAGTAATATAATCGCTTGTATTACTTTTTGAAAACAAACAATTAATTATGAGCGAATATTCAAAACATGAAAATCCTGCTTTCATCCCAGCACTAATTTAATTTAAAGTATGAACAGCTGCGACCACTTTGCGCAGTCAAAAGAGCTGCAACACAATGCATCCTTCGTACAGCAAATAGTGAAGCTGCACAGCATTTACAGCGGTCTGCGATTGACGTATCACAACCATCTGCGACAGAGTTTTCCACGATTCTGAAACAGCGTGTTGTAAAGAAAGCCTCTATAAGTCGGTAAACTTCTCTTCTCCGATGCATTTGTTCTTCTGTCTTTTACAGAAAACAGCTCTCAGAATTCTTTTATATTTTAGCTGTCACCCATTTACATGCTTGCTCGCTCAGATATCTCATTCGCTGACCTACATAGCTACACAAATGCTGTTTGCATTCCCCACCAAACAATTTACAGATACCTCGCAGATTTGTATTTTCAATACATGACATACTGCATTTAAAAAAAAAAAAATAATGGAAATATAATAGCAAGCATTCTACCATGCTCTAGCATTATTAACTGTGTATTAGCCTCTTATGCACTTTGCACTTGCAAAAAAAGGAATTTGGTAGGGCTGCAACGAAGGGTACATTTTGACGTTCTAAGGTTCAGAACACATTATCAAGGGAAGGTTCGAACCTTCGATGGTACTAATTTGCATAATTTATTGGCGACGTCACTTGTTTAGATTTGATCGAAAATCCTGTTTTACAGGTAATCCATATAAATGGAATAAAACATTCACATGCAGTTTAAAAATGTTATATAGCACAGTAAACATGTTTTTATAATTTAAATATAGATAAAAAATACACGTTGTTTATTTACACGTAATTGATGCTGCTGCGAGTAAGCTTGCATTGCAGCAGCACTAACTGCAGCGGACTTAGGCAAAACAAACTTAATTTAACAGTCACTGTTCCAAGCAGGTTATCAGTCACATTTTACTACTACTAAAAATATTAATATTAATTATAATAAGAACAACAAAAAACAATTTATGATTGTAAAGTGACCCCAGAGATTGGATCTGCCTCCATGATACATCAACAAACGCTTGCACAGTTTGCATTCAATTTTTTTTTTGGTTGTCGCTATACAGCGCTTTGCTGTCGAGATGGTGAATGAAGAAATTTGCCTCTGGTTAACACAAGCTGGAGCGGGGAGGGGCAGACAGTGCTCAGTTTTCGAAATTAAAATTATTAGTGTTTGCGTATATTTTGTATGTTTCAAACATATTCTACCATAGCACTTCTCTTACACTGTCTTGTAAACAAGGTACTCAGTACATATTTTACTTAAGCACCACAACCACTATAGGTACCCCCCCCCCCCCCCCCCCATGCTTTGGCATAATAATATACCCTGCTTCATACATGGCAGCGGCGCTATAGAGTTGCTATGTTTAACGATCTGGTCGTGGATTTTAATAAGACTTTTGTAATATGCATTACACAAACCAATATATCGAATTTTGCATGTGAGTGACGTTTAATGCGTGATTTATAGTAGTATTCACACATTGTCAAACGGTTTCTGTTAAAAGAAACGAAAAATAAATAAATAAATACCATACAGCGCCTGAATGGCATCTGACGAATCTTCGAAGGTTTAAAACAATCTCCGAATTCCTGGCTTGCGAACAAACTTTCGAACCTCTAATACAGCCCTAGAATTTGCCAACTATTTAACATGCAAGAGACATAAAACCCAAAGTATCGCAATAGTATCGAATATTATGGTACTGTGCATGGTATGGTATCAAAACTCCCTAAATGAGGTATCGCAGAACACAAAATGTCAGAACAGCACATCACATGGAGGACAGTCAAGGCAGAGCAAATCAGTCAGGGAGCATAGATGAACAATGAGGCAGCAAACCAGTGAGTACAAACATTACATTTCTGTTTTTGTATCATTTTAGTGGTGTTCTTGTATTTTAAGCAGATGAATCTGGAAGCAACCAACTTGTTCTTAAATTGCCGCCCAACAATTGGATTTGCCGCCCAAAATTTTTGGCCTAGGAGTCATTGGCTCCTAAGGCAAAAGGTTTGTCTGCCCTGAATATTCTGATGAAAATCCAATACAAAAGTGTATTCTACAGTGGAAAAAAACCAACCAAATTACATTACCTATGTAGGAGAAGCCATACTAATGGGGGATTTCAACTTCCCCCACACAACAGTTGAAAACCCGATGGGGAGCACAACAGACGAAATTGAAATGGTAGAAATGACAAATGACTGCTTCCTCACGCAATTAGTCAATGCACAGACTAGAGGGGAGGCATGCCTTAAGTCTTTTCAAATAACAAAGACAGAATAACTAAAACAGAGGTTAAGAGAACCATTGGCAAACTTGGATCACAACATGGTCTCATCTGTAGTGCTAGTTAAAACCCCAAAAGTAACAACTAAAGCTAAGTTTTACAATTTTAAAAAAGGCAAACTATGAAGGAATGAAACAGAGACCAACAGAAGTAGACTGGAGTAAAATAGAGAAAACAGCCACAGAAAAAGGATGGCTATTTAGGAAAGGGAGATTGTGTCTAACTAACTTGCTTACTATTTTTGAAGATGCAACATTGACAATGGATAATTGCAAAGCACATGACATGGTTTAATTAGATTTCCAGAAAGCTTTTGACAAAGTCTTGCCTAAAAGACTAATTCTCAAACTGAGCACAGTAGGGATTCAAGGAAATGCATGCACATGGATTATGGAGTGGTTAAGAAGTAGAAGAAACCTCAAAATGGAGCAAGGTAACCAGTGGAGTACCACACGGACCAGTATTAGGTCCTCTGCTATTCCTAATTTACATTAATGACTTAGATTCTGGTATAGTAAGCAAACTTGTTAAATTTGCAGATGACACAAATTCAAAATTAATTTAATCATTAAACAGTTTTAAATACTGCGATGCATTTTTTTTTTTTATCTGTGATCTTTTGTTGCTTTTGTGCATTTTCATTTGCAAGTGAACTGTGACATTAGGGCCTTAACGAGGACTATATTCTACAATTTTGAATACTGACTTTGGATACTGTTTTATTTGGTGATTTTTTTTTTTTTTTAATCTTTTGGTTTAGCTAAATTGCACTGCCTTTTACGTTTTACGCAGTTCTGTACATGGGTAACATTTTCATTTCATTTTGCTGTTGGGTCGTTAATGAGAAATTTTACATACCGCTACAATACGTACCGGATTTATAAGTATTACAGTTAAAGTGTCGTCTCTTTAGTTTTGGCAAGTGATATTTTCAGAATCATATTGTTCTCAATTAAAATACTCCTTCTGTTAAATATAGTACTGTACCAAAAAAACCAATACAGTACATCTAAATGGAAGCCTACTTATTTTAAAACAGTAATTTCAGATATGTATTTGATATTGGCTGTTTTTCAGGGAACACAAAAAAGACACAAGGGTTGGAATGGGCCAAAATGAAATAATCAGATATGTCTCACATGCGTTTAACCGTCACTGAAGTCTAAATTTTTTAGGGTTGGATATGTGAGTGCTGACTGTATAGTGAAAAACATTCTGCCTGAGAAATGTAGTGTAAATAATAATAATAATAAGATGAGGTGTAGAATGACTTTCATCAGTGTTTCAAGCACTCAACGAGATTATAATACTTTATTTCACAATGATGTTGATTTTATTACAAAACACAGACTAAATTGTCGGCTATATGGTATTGATTTCAATATGCTGCATAAACTGCAGGTCTGGTGGTTGAAGAAGCAAGTGCTTTTAAATTATTCATTTTTACAATTCTGCAGCTGAAACACCACATGGGTATTTAATTCAAATATTTAGTAACACTTAAGAAAAGGCATGCACGAGATATTCACATACGTGGAGACATTTAAATTTCAATTGCAAAAGCCGTTCAAAAAGCGGCTATGGCGATGCTAGTGTTAAGGCAATGTTTGTTCAAATACCTGGAATAATAGGCTGTCATATACACAAGCACACACACACATGATTTCCATTACACGAGAGTAGATGTTAAAACTTCATGCTGATTTGAACTCGGCTCTCGCCAAGATAAGCACCAACTAAGACGTAGCTTTACAGTAAACTAATGTGATCCATCTGTGTCTCCATCCATTTCCGTTTCCTTCCATATGATGATGTAGATATCCTTCTGTCTGGTGTTAATGGCTGAAGTGTAATGCTGGCTCCAGGGATCAGCTTATTTGTCTCCCTGGCGCATCAGCACACACAACGGCTGCGATGCTGGCTCCGGGGATCAACCATAGTGCGGCCTCCCCAGCGCATCAGCATGACAACCGTCTGGATTGAGCTAAGTAGGGTACATCTCTGGGGTTTTCAAGTGGGCACCTTCCATCCTCAGTGTTTCGTCGACTAGCCCACGACACCTCAAGAGGGCTCGATGGTGATTCTGGCGTCCCAGCATCACCCCCCTCCGTCCCCCACTCAACTCAGCTTACTTACCTGTACATCAGCGTTTCTTTCTTTCTATTGTGCTATGTTGTCTTTTGTGTGTAATGTTTTGATGGAACAGGTGGCAACTTATTGGTCATGTTACGCTTGTCTTCCAATGCTAAGGCCAAACATCGCAGCACCTGGTCATGGTGCCAAGTAAACCGTCCTTGGCTAAGAGCCACCTTACATCCTGTCAAAATGTGCCTTAATGTTGCAGGTGATGAACACAAAGGACATGAGGGATCCTCTCCTACCCAGAGGTTTAGGTTCTGTGGTGATGGGAGAACATCATATGTTGACCTGATGAGGAAACTGATCCTGCTCTGTTCCATTGACCATAGGTCTTGCCAGCCAATCTTGCGTTGTTCCACACTCTCCCATCTCATCCATTCTCCCTGCTTGGCCTGGGAAATGGCCTTTATACACCTCATCCTCTCCTCCTGCTTTTGCACCTCGTTGACTACCAGCTTCCTCCTTTGAGCTGGGGCTGCCTTGTGCCATGTAGGAGGAGCTGAACTGAAACCAAGACCCCCTCTTCCATGCTGAACTTGCCCCATGATATCACCAATTCGAAGGGCAGCCTTTGCATCTTCCACAGCTTTCTTTGCCGCCCACTTTCTTCCAGTTTTCAACACAGGTGCTGCCTCCCTTATGCATTTGTCGCGTGACTCTACTAATGTCATTTCCAGTCTGACCTTGGCGCACTTAAACTCCTCAGTTAGAGCAGAGACTGGTAGCTGCAGTATTCCTTTACCATAAAGTCCCACTCTGCTGAGGCAGCGTGGAACTCCCAACCATTTCCTGAGGTATGAACTGATTAAAGCTTCCAGCTTCTCTACTGTTGTCAAAGAAACCTCGTACAGAGTCAGTGGCCACAGCAACCTCGGCAGTAGACCAAACTGAAAGCACCAGAGTTTTAGTTTACCTGGTAGAGCGCAGCTGTCTATGCTCTTCAACCCTTCCACTGCTTGTTGTCTAACTTCTCCCACATGAACTGTGTCCTTTAGATCCCCGTCGTACCATCTCCCAAGACTCTTCACTGGCTTCTCAGACACTGTTGGTATTGCCTCACCATTAATGAAGAATGTTTTATCTACTACTTTGCCTTTAATTATAGAGATGCCCCTTGATTTAGTGGGCTTGAATTGCATTCGTGCCCATTCAATGTTATTGGTTAATTTGCCCAATAATCGATTAGTGCAGGCTACTGTTGTAGTCATGGTTGTCATGTCATCCATGTATGCTCGAATTGGTGGTAGTCGCATTCCAGAAGCCAAGCGCTCTCCTCCTACTACCCATTTTGATGCCCTAATGATTACTTCCATTGCCATGGTAAAAGCCAGTGGAGAAATGGTGCATCCTGCCATTATTCCAACCTCTAGGCATTGCCATGTAGTGCTGAATTCTGAAGTTGAAAAACTGAATTGCAAATCTCCAAAGTAGGCTTTCACTAAATTTGTTATTGTCATTGGTACACTTAAAAAATCAAATGCTGCCCAAAGTAGTTCATGTGGCACTGAACCATATGCATTAGCCAAATCCAGGAATGTCACATGGAGCTCCTTCCTCTCCTTTTTAGCTGATTGAATTTGTTGCCAGATCACATTGATGTGTTCTAAGCAACCTGGGAAACCTGGAATGCCCGCTTTTTGTATTGAAGTGTCAATGAAGCAGTTCTTTAATAGGTAAGCTGACAATCTCTGAGCAATAATGCTGAAGAAAATCTTGCCTTCTACGTTTAATAGGGAAATGGGACGAAACTGACTGATGCTTGTAGAATCTTTTTCTTTAGGTATAAATATATATACACATATACATATACACACACACACACACACAAAATCAACGGCGGCCATGACGCAATTGCCGTGGATGCCCCTCAAAATGTATTGTCCATTCACAGCCATTATAGCTGCAGCAACTAGAGACATCTGCATCTACAGAGACACAATAATATGATTACATGAATTGCGTTACATCAGCAGGAAAAAGAAAGAACCCCCCTTCAAGCACATGGATTTCTACTGTGCGTAATATAATGCTATCTTAAAAAAAGAGAACAGAGAAAAAGTAGAAAGCCTTGCACAATCTGCAAAATATTGGCAAAACTTGATTGTTTTTTCAGGTCAGTATAAATGTTTAGGATAGTTAGAAGTGGTTTTCCTTCAGGTTTAAATTATTTACTGTAACTAACTTGAATATGTTATTTTTATTTCCTTATTTTTACCATATCAAAACAAAAACGGTAGGAAATACTATTCGACATTGTATTACAGTGTTTATTATTATTATTATTATTATTATTATTATTATTATTATTATTCTTCGTTCAACTTATGAAAGATTTTTCAGTTAATCCATAAATGCAACACAGCATTTTGTATGTTTCACGTGGGAATGAGATTTCTCAGTTTATTTTTTGCTAAACTGCGTAGAATATATGTAGGGTTTCTGATTTTTGGTTTTACGGATACAATATTATTATTATCAGCGACCGGGGTTTTTATTAAACTGTCTACAATGGTGTAAAGCACATAGAAAAAAATGGTCACAAAAGTCCTTTCCACATCAGCCTCCATCGCTCGTAGAGTTGTTTTCTGTCCGTGCTTTTTAAAAAAGGGAACTATACTATCCCACAATCCCTCTGGGACCTCCTACAGCAGGCGAAGAACTTCCAACAATGGCCAGGTTTGCAAAAAGTTCAGGAACGGGGGCTGGGCCGGCACAGCCACGGCGGCAGTGGAAACGAAGCATTAGTTAAGCAATGTCCCGCCTTCCTGACTTCAGAATACTTTAAACCCACCCTGACTACTGAGTGGCAACAAATTCCTACATTTCTATTGGAGACTCTGCAGACAGGGAGGATTCTACACGCTTGCAAGATTTAAAAGAAGACTACAAAATTAAATACAGAGGATTGTTCTTGCTCGTAGGATTTAAAGCTATATTACAGTTAGATAGGGATTTAAAACCAAATTACTAATCATGGCAATTTTAAAAAATGCCTAGGCAGACAAAAATAAACAGAAGAATATGCCCATGACCATAAGGATTTTGTTGTGGAAGACAGCGAAGGAAAGAAGGTACTAATGTGCAAGTACTGTTGAGTTACTATACGTATGGTGAAAAAATGCAAGAATTGGAGTCTCATTTCCATCCCTGCATTTACAATCACACTTTATATGAAAATGCCATATTTAGGGCAGCAGTGTGGAGTAGTGGTTAGGGCTCTGGACACTGCTGCTGTACCCTTGAGCAAGGTAGTTTACCTAGATTGCTCCAGTAAAAACCCAACTGTATAAATGGGTAATTGTATGTAAAAATAATGTGATATCTTGTAACAATTGTAAGTCGCCCTGGATAAGAGCGTCTAAGAAGTAAATAATAATAATAATAATAATAATAATAATAATAATAATAATAATAATAATAGAAAAACAGAAACAGTGCCACATTACTCAGACTTATACAGCCATAAATAAACAATACCAACCTTGTAATCTGAACCTGATAAATAATCTACTGAAAGAATTATTGATAATACGATATAATATATGATTATTGTTCCAGCCTTCAAACTGTCACATCAAATGGAAATGACTCTAGTTTATTATATCAAAATTGGTTTGATATTTGGTACCATTAAAAAGAAATAATTTAGCCTAGTACTGTAAATGTAAGCAACTACTGTTTCTGCATTTTAATGCAATATAAAATTGTAGGCATGCAACACAGCTGCTTATCTGTATGTATTGTAGGTAGAATCCAGTTGCAGGATGCAGCACAAATACAGAACAAGCATAACCCAAGGAAAAGCAGGTGACACTGCTCAGGTCAAGACTCCGCCTTGTAATATGCAATGCCTCTTCGACCTTGAGTCATTTTCATTGAATACATTTTTAAATATTCGTTTTAAACCGCGTCCGGTAGGCTCTAATTGTAGTCGCCAGTAGTAGGCTATGTATTTGTTTGCTTGTTTGTGTCTATTTATGTAGTAGGCAATCAATTCTTAGCTCTGAAACCCAAAAGGTTCCGGGATCAATGGCCGTTGTATCAATTACGCTTTATACAACTCGAGCAGTGGTACGGTTTATGTTACAATATAACATCACAAAGAAATCACCCGGACCTTTGTCCTAAATCGTAAAAAACTGTACTGCTGATACGTTACTATATGTATAATCAATCAACATGCAGAAATTAAATCAAACATTGACAATCGTGCAATGGTGGTGGGTAAACAAACATACATAAATGCATGCTGTAAAAATGTACTGTACTTAAACAGGTTCTGCACACCCACCATGTATGTCCTGGTTGAGGTCACCGGTCAGGTTGCTGCCGAGGGAGGACGGGACCTCTCCGCTGTCCAGGATGTTGAAACCTTCGTCGTTCTCGATCCCCGCAATCTCGCTCTCCTGCTGGGCCAGGAAAGCAGCAGCGGGGTCCTCCTCGTCTCCGACGCCATTCCCGGAGGGGGCCTGGGGAGCGTTTAATAAATCGAAATCGTCCATGTCTGTACTAAATGAATTAATATTCCGAATAAAGTAAAGTAACTAACAACACCAGACAGTCTGTCAGCCGGGACTGAGGTCGGAGCTGGCAGATTAAAACCAAGAGCAGCGAATGTAAGAAAATGACTGAAGCATAAACACGAAAGGATGACAAATCGCAGAATCAGCCAATCAGGAATTAACTCTGTGAGCGGGGAGTTAATCTGAAACCAAAGATATTCTAAAGACCTACTCAACCCCGCCTTTACTTACGTCACGCTGCGAGCAAGGGGTTATGGGATATAAAGGGAGCCCTGTCAAATTTTGCTGGGTTTGTTTTGCTGCTTTTCGCTGTGTTACGCAGATACAAAAGACACGTATAGTTTTAATTATGTAACATTTTGGTAACTTTGGCAATATATAACATAAAAAATATTAACAGTACACATAACAATAATAGCTACTGGGACGAAACAAGTAATTGAAATAGGCATCCCCAGTGTTTTTCTATATGGTATATATATGGTACAGTATTTCCTTATCTAATAACCTTTTCCCAACCTTGTGGCTACTGCTTGTTCGACGCTAGTAGTAGTACAAAGTTCAAATGCCGTTTGGGGGGGGGGGGGGGGGGGGAGGGACTTAAATGTATTGTCACTCGAGTAATAATTTTGTTCTGCAGTTGTCACTTGTCAGCTGTCAGCGTCCCGGCCAGCCTCCAAAAGTAAAGATCGCATGCGCCTCTGCACTAAAACGGGAATGTGTCACTTCCTTAGCAACGGTCTAAACGACCACGAACCTTGTTGTACACAAACCAACACCATAGCGTCGCGAGTTTGTTATTACGGCATATCTGTGTCGTTCGCCTCCCCTGCAGTCTGCATTACTTAACTTATTTATCCATTCGCTCCTACAGCCTTCACGACCAGCACTACGGTACGACAAACGTAATGAAATGTAAAGGCACGTTTTAAGCACCTACGTAATAAAGGTAAACCAAAAACAAAAACATTACGATAGGATAGACAACAAGTAAGACATTAATTTATAAGAAAATGCAAATAGATAAACGGCCCTTAAAATTCACCATCCTGACTACAAGATGTTAAATGTGGTACCAGTATTTATTTTTTTGCAATAAAATTCAGAACCCCCCCCCCCCTTGCAATTTTTAAAAGAACTATAATAAAACAAGTTTATTTGATAATTACGTAGCTCTTATAATGCGTTAAAATATGTATAAACACAAAATCTATTGATTATTTTGCCTAGTTACGACTCTGTTGTTAAATAATTGATAGGACTAATTAAACCATTTAAATATAGGCTATTTTAATAACACATTAAATCATTAAAAATACATTTACGTTTTGGCATTTTTCTTTCTTTCTTTTTTTACTCATTGCGTCAGGCTCTGTTTATTGACGTTGCTGATATGGTTTAAACTGGTGGATTTGGATGATTGCAACCTCTCGCTGCTGTCTGGGCTAAATCTCGCCAGAACTGAACAGCCACAAAATGACCGTATTAAATACAATTGTAGATTCACATTGAATATATGAAAACTCATGGCGCACTGAGGAATAAGCATGCATGCCTGTGTTAATCACTTTATAAAAATAAGGTTCTCGATTACCCTAGTACCTTTTTTATTTTATTTTATGTTGTTTTCACTGCAGGTGCCATAAACAAAAAGCGGGTGTTCACGTTATTTTGACAGAAGGTATTTAGAGTGTGCCGCACTACAACAAGTGGCTGAAAACCGGGATTTTTTAAAGATTGTGACGTTAGTGAAGTTAGCAAGCGGTTCGCAGTTCGCTATTCCAGCCTGCAGTTATCTATTCTAGCTTGCTATACATTTTTTCCAGGTTGCTATTCGTTTCTACACCATGCTCTTGATTTTTACAGCTTGCTATTATATTTTTGGTTTTTTGCAAATAAAAAACACGAATGTGGAGTTTTAACGCAGTCTGATGTTTGCTTTTTTTTTGAACTGTAGACGAAAAAAGGAAAAATGAAAAGAACAAACAATATTTTCAGTTTTCCCATTTCTGAAAATGGTAAAAAATAAAATAAAAAAAATAATAAAACATTGGGGGGGGGGGGGGGGGTGTAATGAGCTGATATCTATAAAACGCACGGTAAAAAAAATAATGGTGCAAATATTAGGAACACTTGATTTTGCACTTGAAGTTTACAATTATTGTGCACAAAATAAATATACACTGGAAATGATGAACGTCTCACCTCTTACTAACTTCAGTCTATCTCATCTGGTAACTTGCCTGTCTGAGGCTCAGACCGTGCAGCCACCCTGGCAGCTTGTACCGCTGTTTCCAAACCAGACAGCCAATGCGAAGGCTCCCTGTCTGCTTGCAGGAATCACGAGCTTTCCTATTGGCTGAATGCACATGATTTGAGGGCACCAGTAAACTACTCACTATCTGCAGCTCCCAATCACAAAAATAGTAGAGACACATCTAGGATAATAATATAAAAACATATATAATATATTGTCCTTGATGTAGGGGAGGCTTTTTGTGTTTGCTACAGCCCACATCACCATGGAACGTAGTTCCGCCCGGGGTATTTACACTGCCTACTTCCTGAACATCTTGCAATTAGGGTTTCCAGCTTACTATTCATGGCTGTGGCACCTATAGCGACGCTGCAGTGAATAACTAACCGAATAGCTAACTGGCTATTTTGACTTATTTCCCGAACAGCTAGAACCACCAAACTTGGTATGTGAGATGTACTCATGTTTTATTGTTCATTTACTAGTGCAACTCAGACCTTATCTTTAGTGTTGCGAGAAAATTACATTTACAGATGGAAATAAGACACCCATTGCATATCTGTTTGAACCTTGCCAGGATTTATTATGGATTTACTTTTACACCACAAGCTTGTGATTAAGGAAGCTCATAGTATAACCTGGTATAGATCACCCTGTCCTTCAATTGGAGTCTCATTTCATCCCTGCATTTACAATTACACTATATGAAAATGCCATATTTAGAAAAAACAGAAACAGCGCCATATTACTTAGACTAACATAGCCATTAATAAACAATGCAAAGTCTTTGACACTGTATAACAACACAATTCTGAAGCAACAGGCCTTGCGGCGGAAGGCAGGACAGCAATGTAATTTATCTGGTTCTATAAAAAAAATTTAAAAAAAAAAAAAAGAATATATATATATATATATATATATATATATATATATACTAAATATTATACACACCACTGACTAAATTACCAGGGATTATTGGCTGTATTTGACTGTTTTTTGTTGTGCTTATATTATATGTCAATTTTTGTAGTTCCTTAAAAACGACTGGTAGTTTTCCCATAGTGTTCTTGAAACTGTCATGCAAGCTGCAATCCCATTGTTGCATTAGGCAGTATGGGGGAGTGCATCTTTTATGTTTACAGAATCATGACAAGGAGGCTATTTGCAAAATGTTTAATGTTTTGTGTCCAGTCCATTATATTGATATAGCTATCTATCACATTATTTCAGCTGGATTTTGATGATTCCAACTAAGTCAAAGTGTAAATTAGTTTGTATCAGCTCTTTGGGAGGTATCTCCAATACAATGTTACATTTGGGACTTATGTTTTTCAATATTTATTTATTTCCTTTTTCAGTGTTTATTTTTAGAAATGGTCTTGCTTTTTGTAGATGTCAAGAAGTGAACACCTTGCAAGCAAATCATCTGTAAACTGAAATCCATTTTAATTTCAACAATTACAATTTATTGCATATGTCTGTACAAAAAACAATATTCTTAGTAACAGTTGTGCCCACTTCCTTTATTGTAGATCTGAGACTTTGATTAAACTCGTCTTGATTTTAGGTTTTAAATGTGTTTGCACAATCCTCCATGTCAGTTTAGCCCTGCAGCATGCCGAGCTGTCCATTGACTCAATTGGTTTGGCCAGAATGTCCCACTCGCCGCTTTTCTGTTTAAATAGAAAAGCGCTTTGGTTGATAGTGAATACATTGTTTATCTCATCCACTGGTATTGTCCCTCCGCACACAAACACATTGTCACCAACCTGGCACACTGCATTGGATATTTCCAATTTGGTATTATTAGGCAGAAGAGGTATGGTATTAGGGCATTTGACGACCTTACATTTCTGCATGTTGATGTCCAAGCTCTGCTTGTGGCTCTGTAATTTGATCATGTCCCTGTCATGGATTGAAACTAGAGGCCTGTGCCTGAACTCAATTGGGAAAGTGAGACATTTCTTTACTATTCCACCAGTGACGTCGAAACAATCCACAACCCCCACCCTGCTGATCTTGTCATTTACCATGCATCTCCCAGTGACAATATAGATGTTGTTGTGCTTGGGAATAGCCTCTGCACAGTCCAATGGAACACTCATATTGCCTACAGTCACCCACCTGTCCTTTTCCTCATCGAACTTGTAGATGGTAGAGATGTATTTTTTGGCGGCTATGCTGCCCCCTACTGTGAATATAGATCCTCTGCAGGCCACCATGGTGTGGAAAACCAGACCGACAGGTAGGTCTGGCATTTTGCTCCATATGTTTTTATCCAAATCATATCTCCATGCTGCTTTCAGGCTGGGATTTAGTTTATTAGTCCCTCCAGTCACATACAAGTACTTTCCTAAGCTAACAGCACCAAGGGCAGCTGCATTGTATGGCATGTCAGTCACTTTTACCCACCTGTTGTCTCTGATCAAATAAGCATATACTTTGTTGCTGAAATGGCCGTCGATTTTGTGTCCACCCAGAACGAGAACCACTTCAATCAGAGTCTCCTTCCTCTGAGACACATTGATGTCTCTGAGGCCATCTGTCTTCTTATGTCCTACCACTTCCATAATTTTGTTAATGCAGGCCACATTGTTCTTGATGAGGTCCTCCTCCTTGCTGAGCTTGAGCAGAATGTGATTTGAAACATTGCTCAGATGGAGGTGTGAGAAGAGCTTCTCAAAATGTTTCACCCTGTTTGGCATGTGCTTGGTCCACTGGAGCACGGTCAAGAACACATGATCTTCATTTTGAGCATGCAGCTTCTCATCTTTAATCAGCCTGGAAAATACATTGTATGGGGTAGCTAAGAGGTCTTTGCGCACGGCAAGGCTGAAGAACTGATCTCGGGTAACTTTGTAGGCTGTTTCAGCAAGCTCTTGCAGATCATGGTTCTCAGCCATTTTTAAAACCCTAAAACAGTTGGTCTTGTTGAGGAAAGCTTGCATATATTCCCCACAGTAATTCTTTAGCTGTTTGATTTCAAACAGCTTCACTCCCCTTAGTAGCTCTTCCACATTTCCCATTGTGATACTAACCTTACCAGTGTAGAAGTAATTCAAGAGTTCCTCCACTGATGAGGCACTCATGTAGTTTGGGTCTATATTGATAGAAAGCTCGTCTGATGCGCCAATGTCACAGTGGGAGGTGAGGCTTCTCACCTTCGGACTGATAGAAAGCAGAACGTTTTGGTGGACGTGAAAAAACTGTTCTCCCACGTTAACAACCACATCACAAAGTTCATTAGTTTTCCTTTGTTGGTTAAGAGAACTTAAAATGCGACTACTGTGGCTCGAGTCGATATAATCGAGTGACATTTTACTCGCAAAGCAACTGCTCTACGCTTATCCCTTATCCCATTACTGAACTCTCGACTAGATTGTGTTTGTTCTTGTATCTAAGCAACACAGTGAACGTCACCTCCCTGAAGTCATAATATTATTATTATTATTATTATTTATTTCTTAGCAGACGCCCTTATCCAGGGCGACTTACAATTGTTACAAGATATCACATTATTTTTAGATACAATTACCCATTTATACAGTTGGGTTTTTACTGGAGCAATTTAGGTAAAGTACCTTGCTCAAGGGTACAGCAGCAGTGTCCCCTACCAGGGATTGAACCCACAACCCTCCAGTCAAGAGTCCAGAGCCCTAACCACTACGCCACACTGCTGCCCTAATAAGCTCCACTTCGTGTTATGTTCGCTGATCATTAAATTATATATATATATATATATATATATATATATATATATATATATATATATATATATATATATATATATATATATATATATATATATATATATATATATATATATATATATATATATATATATATATATATAAAAATATTAGCAGGAGCAGGACCGAAAGAAAGAAAAATGAATGAAGGCAGCACATTGAAGCGCTTGAAACCACAACACAACATTCCCTAATAACACTTGCATTATGACTTCAAAGTTATGACTAAGGCTGTGACATTATTATGTATTTATTTTATTTAGTTTTATTTTACTTTATTATTTATTTCATCACCAATTGCCATGACATTTGTTTATTTATGTAGTACTTATTTAAGGGTAATACATATTCAACATTGTCTTTTTAAAATTATTATTAATAAAGTGTGTGTGTGTGATTAGATAAAGGGGTATTTAGAACAGAAAAGAGGCACTTGTGGGAGTCTCCAGCCAACTACCCAGCAACGTTGTTGAAGCTGACACCCTGGGATCCTTAAGCCCTGAAACGCAGATGTAAAAAAAAAAAAAAAAAAAAAACAGAAACAATCGTTTCTTCACTTGTACGTACATGTTAGTTTTGCACATATATTAGCTCAAAAAGCCAGCTGCCCAATATATATATATATTTAACATTGTTTTCATTGAGCTTTGTAATGTTGATTATTTTGTTTTGTACAGCGCCTTGAGACACGTAGGTGTGAAAGGCGCTATAATAAATTAAAGTTATTATGATGATGATGATGATAATATGTCGTTCGCCTCCACTAGTTTTTAGTGATTATTTGCATTACGATTAGCAGGTCACTCGTGATCTCTGTATCGTCTCTGTGGTTCACAGCAGCAGCCAGTCTCTCGCAGTAACTTTTCAAAGCTGCGCTAGGTTGTGCAGAATCTCTGCACAGATTTCTGTGGGCGGAGTTGAATGACGTCATGCAGCAGCCCTCGAAGAACGCGAGTCTCCGCGATTCTGTGCAGAACTCCAAAGAGCACGACCCACAGATACAGAAAGCACCACCACATCCTTCTGAATGCTGACTCAACCGCTTCTCGCAATTGGTCCACCTGCACACGGATGTGGAATCGTCATTGCGCAGTACAGTTCCGGGATCTAAGTGCTTTACTTCCTGTTCAATGTGCAGTGTCTGTAGTGAGTCGTTTGTTAAGTTGTAGGTCTGGTACTAAGCTAATCGTTGCTAAGAAATCGTTACCATGCCTCTAAAATTTGAACTGTGTCCTGGCAGGATGATTGGGGGCAACTACCCCTGTTTCATTATTGCAGAAATCGGGCAGAATCACCAAGGAGATATCGAAATAGCCAAGAAAATGATCCGGATGGTAAAGGTAATGCGGGCAATGCAGTTTGAGTAGCTATTAGTTGTTGGGCTTTTTATTATTATTATTATTATTATTATTATTATTATTATTATTATTATTTTAATGAAAACGTATGTTCATGCAGTTTGTTAACAATCAAGTTTTTTGGTCGTAGAAGGGTTCTCCCCAGGAATTCTGTACAGCCGGGCGGCAGAACATTATAGCGGGGAACACTTTTAAAGGAACAATAAACTTGCCTTACCTTAAATATATAACACGACAAAGAATTTGAACAATGTGTTGCTCTTTTTTATGTTCTATCATTGTCTTTGTCATTACTGTTTTTTTTATTATGGTAAATTGCTTATTTTAGGCACTCTGCGATTTGACTGGGGAAAGATAACTTATTGGAGTTAACACAAAAAAACAAAACACAAAAAATAACCTTTTCACTTAATGCATGTCTGTTTTGGTTTTTCGCAGTTCTACATTTTTTGAATGCAGCTGTTCATTGTAACTATTTTTTTTACACAACAGTACTCGCACACTTTTGATCACCGTTATAACTGTTGCATGAAACCGGACTGTAATAATCCAGCACCTCTGCATTAAGCATTTGTAATTGTATATCTGACAATTGCTCCGCTGATATCCCATCAAGCCTTTGTTCTTAAAGCTTATATAAACGTACAGCCTATATAAATGAACCCATATTTTTTACGATATCACAACAAAAGGAATAGGCTTTTTTGTGGTGCATATGTATAGCTATTACTATATATCACCTTACAGTGCAGTAATACGACAAAAAAGTCACAGTAGCATATGCAAAACGGGCAGTTAGGTTTTTTTCAGCCGGGCGGCGACAGCCACTTCGCCGCCCGGCTGAAAAGGCCTGGGGAGAACCTTGCGTACCCTGTGCGCTACGGGGTCGTACTGAAAAGGAAGATTGGGATGACTGGATTATTACCAGCAATTACACTGACAGACACTAGAGGCCACTACAAGAACGTCTCCGCTTTATTTACTATGTTACTGTGTTTTGGTAGACACCTCTTTTATTAGGCTTCCAAGCCATAGGCTGGGGAATAACAAGTTATCAAATAGTGTTTGTATCCTCAAGAAACTAGGTTCTAGGAAGGTTAAGTAGTCATCTATTAACTGCACCTATTCAACTCACACACGGATACAACAATAAATACTAATATTACTTCCTGTTATAGGCTATATAACCAGCCTGCCTAAGGAGCTGTGTTAGTGCCAAAGGGTTAATAGTTAGGTAGCCTGTCTTCACCATTTGTGTTTAACACTGGTATTTGTTCTTTCAGGACTGTGGGGCTGATTGTGCGAAGTTCCAGAAGAGTGAGCTGGAATACAAGTTTAACAAGAGTGCTCTGGAGCGACCTTACACCTCTCCGCACTCCTGGGGGAAGACTTATGGGGAGCACAAGCGCCATCTAGAATTCAGTCATGAGCAGTACAGGGAGCTCCAAAAATATGCTGAGGAGATTGGGATCTTCTTCACGGCCTCTGGGATGGATGAGGTAAAGCAAAAGGAGGCAGTGGCCCTTAATTTTTTAAATCTTACATTTTAAATTAGTTCACTTCAGTGGTTTTTTTATTATTATTTTAAGTTTTAAAATGTACAGGATGTATGTAGATTGCTGTGTGCTTTATGCAAAGTTCATAGTGTGTAACTGTAAACTGATAATGGTATAGGAAAGATATATACACTCAGTGATTAAATTTACTCGCACATCAGGGGTGTGCAATTCATATCGCCCGACGCCCGGGACAACAAGATTTATGTGAGGGACAACAAGTTTTACCATTATACTTTGTTTGTCGGACAAGAACTTTTTTCTTTTGTCAATAAGTTCTGTTGCTAGAAAAACTCCTGTAGATTTCTAGGTCATGCAAGGTCCTGAAAACTCTAAACTGCATAAGTCTGGCACATGGAAATGACAAGAAAAAAAAAGAGAAAAATGTGTAACTCTAAACTTCAAAGCAAAAATATATACATATATCCTTTTTATTCACAAACCCTTAGACACACACAGTAGAAAAGCTATTTAAATGCGACAATACTATTACATTGCCTTTGTCTACAATAGGAGCCCAGTAAAGTTTGACTGCCAGCTCTAGGAAGAATATTTAACATTATAAAAATTACAAAAACCTTTAAACTATTTTATATGTAACGGTTTAGCAATTGTTAGTATTTTTTTTTAAAGCTACTTAATCGGGTGGTTGGCAGTAGGTTTGTAAAGCTATAGATTTACTTAATTATTTTTAATACAACTTTGCGCTGTGAGACCCACGGAAACGCAGACAAAACAAAATGATTTCTCTCTATCCAGTGGCCATATAGTAAACCAAATTTATTAAACAAGCGTCATTGTCGTTCTTCTGGGTAATGTACAGACGTGCTCAAATGTGTTGGTACCCCTCTACAAAAAACGAAGAATGCACAATTTTCTCTGAAATAACTTGAAACTGACAAAAGTAATTGGCATCCACCATTGTTTATTCCATATTTAATAGAAATCAGACTTTGCTTTTGATTTTTTATTCAACATAATATTGTAAATAAGAAAACAAATGAAAATGGCATGGACAAAAATGATGGGACCGCTAACCTAATATTTTGTTGCACAACCTTTAGAGGCAATCGCTGCAGTCAAACGTTTTCTGTAGCTCTCAATGAGACTTCTGCAGCTGTTAACAGGTAGTTTGGCCCACTCTT
The DNA here is from genome assembly GCF_902713425.1 of Acipenser ruthenus. Taxonomy (NCBI): domain Eukaryota; kingdom Metazoa; phylum Chordata; class Actinopteri; order Acipenseriformes; family Acipenseridae; genus Acipenser; species Acipenser ruthenus. Next base: position 47,845,456 of record NC_081189.1, read on the forward strand.
CCTGAGCAAACTGCTCCAGCTGTCTCAGGTTTGATGGGTGCCTTCTCCAGACTGCAAGATTCAGCTCTTTCCATAGATGTTCGATAGGATTCAGATCAGGACTCATAGAAGGCCACCAGAATAGTCCAATGTTTTGTTCTTATCCATTCTTGGGTGCTTTTAGCTGTGTGTTCTGGGTCATTATCCTGTTGGAGGACCCATGACCTGTGACTGAGACAGAGCTTTCTGACACTGGGCAGTACGTTTCGCTCCAGAATGCCTTGATAGTCATGAGATTTCATTGTGCCCTGCACAGATTCAAGGCACCCTGTGCCAGGCGCAGCAAAGCAGCCCCAAAACATAACCGAGCCTCCTCCGTGTTTCACTGTAGGTATGGTGTTCTTTTCTTTGAAAGCTTCATTTTTTCGTCTGTGAACATAGAGCTGATGTGACTTGCCAAACAGCTCCAGTTTTGACTCATCTGTCCAAAGGACATTCTCCCAGAAGGATTGTGGCTTGTCAATATGCATTTTAGCAAATTCCAGTCTGGCTTTTTTTATGTTTTTCTTTCAAAAGTGGAGTCCTCCTGGGTCTTCTTCCATGGAGCCCACTTTCGCTCAAAAAGCAACGGATGGTGCGATCAGAAACTGACGTACCTTCACCTTGGAGCTCAGCTTGTATCTCTTCGGCAGTTATCCTTGGTTCTTTTTCTACCATTCGCACTATCCTTCTGTTCACTCTGGGGTCGATTTTCGTCTTGCGGCCGCGCCCAGGGAGGTTGGCTACAGTTCCATGGACCTTAAACTTCTTAATAATATTTGCAACTGTTGTCACAGGAACATCAAGCTGCTTGGAGATGGTCTTGTAGCCTTTACCTTTACCATGCTTGTCTATTATTTTCTTTCTGATCTCCTCAGACAACTCTCTCCTTTGCTTTCTCTGGTCCATGTTCAGTGTGGTCCACACAATGATACCAAACAGCACAGTGACTACTTTTCTCCATTTAAATAGGCTGAATGACTGATTACAAGATTGGAGACATGTGTGATACTAATTAAAGAAACTAATTAGTTTGAAATATCACTATAATCCAATTATTTATTATCTTTTCTAAGGGGTACCAACAAATGTGTCCAGGCCATTTTAGAATATCTTTGTAGAATAAGCAATAATTCATCTCTTTTCACAGCTTCTTTGCTTTATTCTATGACATACCAAAAGCATGCAAGTATACATGATAAAATAGCTTTTAATTTCATCACTTTTCAGGAGGAATGAAGCATTATTTCAATGAGCTGTAAGGGTACCAACAAATTTGAGCACGTCTGTAGTTTAGACACCAATCCTTTAACCCTTCCGCTCTGGTGAACAGTCTACCTGTTTGAGGTCTGACTGACATTACATTACTTTAGGCTTGTGTATCACGATTGCGAAATGACGCTAAAAAGATTATTGTATCATCAATATTTTTCAATATCGCAGTAATTCATTATTTATTTATGTTTATGATTTGTCAACCTCAAGTCATAATTTGTAACGCTAAATTATTAATACCAATAAGTTCAAATTGCAGTGATGGAATTTTTAAAGTGATCTGCCAGTACCATACTGTATATGTATACTTTGTCCTGCATACTCTTTTCTGGTGTAGAAACTTTGATCTACTTTTCTAATGCTGTGATTGGTCGTGTTACATGGCCCACTGTGTAAGATCAATTATGTTTGAATCACGTGTAAGTTTGTGGCGCGCACTGCACTACAAGATGACAGACAGTGAAGAGAGAAACCAACTGTAGCGCCCCCCCCCCCCCCCCCCCCCCAAAACAAAAAAACGAATTAAATCAGTAATATGGGAGTATTTGGGTTTTTTTAAAAAAATGACGGTCAGATTTGTTGAATAGGGGGGTCCAATTTGTAAAGTATGCAGAGTTAGTATTCTCTGCAAGAGCAGCAACACAACAAATATGTTCACGCATTTAAGAGGTCACCACCGAGCGCTTTATAAAGAAGCAACATCGGTAAGGAACAAAGTATGAACAGTTTAAAGTTAAAGGAATTATTAACAGTTGAAATGTGTTTAATTTATGTTTTAGCTGCTGTAATTCTTTCAAAGTGATCTTTCTGTGCACTGTACTTGAACACAACTTTGACTACTGTATATTTAAATGAATATGTTACTCGCTGTATATCCTTGAATCAGTTTTTTTTTTTTCAACTAAATATTAGTGTTTTCAAACACCTTAGTTTAACATGGATTTGATCATGTACAGTCACAAATTAGTAATGTCATTAACAGTTTGCATTTTGGACTCCCTGTTTAAAAATAAATAAATAATGCAAAAACTGATGCTGTTTTGCTACCAGGTTGTGTTTAGCTGCTCTGCATAGTACTTTTAAAATGACAGTCAACTGACAAGCCTGGAAAGTATTTGCTGGTTATAATTAATATTGGTGTATTATTATACAAGGTGTATATTATACAAGTAGTTAAGTAGTTTTTACATAGCGAAGGGAGTTGAGGACCATTCATAATTTTAAAACATCAATTTTTGAAAGTTTTATTTTTAATTTACATTTCAAATTTAAAAGTAAAAACAAAAATATATTTGAAAATTGAAATTTAGAGAAAATGTGATGCAACACATTTGTTGAGAGCTATGCTGGTTGTATAATAATAATACATACATACATACATTAATTAACAAGTAGCTGCTTTATTTATGAATCAGATGTAATCAGACAAATATGAAAACACCCAAACTATTGAGTTAAAAACAAAAGAAATTAGAAAATATTTAGATGGGCTGAATTTAGGATTTCTTTCATTTGCAGAAGTCAGGGCCAGGGGTCAGTGCAGGAAATAAAGACTTAGCAACAGAAAGCACTCAGATGTCACTTAGGGCAGCCTTTGAGAGAGGGAAGAAGTATGAAGCCAGTTCCAAAGAGGCCCAAGAGCTAAATGAAGCTGTAGCTAACTTTTTTAGCCAGGGAAATGATGCCTTTTCAATTAGTCGACAAGGAAGCATTCAAACAACTTATTGCTAACTAAACCCCCAATATGAGATGCCAAAAAGAGGGTATTTTTCATCCAAAGAGATCCCAAAGATGTACAGTAAAAAACAAGAAGAAATTGAAGTCCTTATGGCTGATGCACAGTGGGTTGCAGCAACAGCAGCTATGTGGACAAGCCATGGTGGCTCTGGAGAGCCTTATATCTCAGTAACTGATTGGAAGTTGCATGCACATTGTCTGGAGGCATTGTTCTTGCCAGAGGACCACACTGTAGAAAACATTGTGGAAGCTTTCAATTACATACTGGAAAAATGGTGGCTGGATGCAAAAAATGTGGCAGCTGTAACAACAGACAATGGCCTTTAATGTGCCATGGCTACGTTGCTTTGGTCATAATCTCAATCTAGCTATCAGTAAAGCCCTGAAATTGACTTGTTGAAACAGCTTTGAGGTCCTACAGGAGTCTTGTTAAAGGGTTCAATCACAGCGGGAAAAAAAGAGATAGTTGACTAAAAAGCAAGTTGAACTAGATGTTCCTCGGCACTCACTGCTCCTTGACGTGGTCACAAGATGGGGGTCAACGTACTTGATGGTTTCCAGGTTCATTGAGCAACAACAAGCAGTTCATGGTATTTCATGCCAACAGATAGTAACACCCAGGTTCTTGAAAATGTCTGTCAAGTCCTGAGCCCATTGCACATATTTACAGATGCACTAGCTGCAGAATCCCATGTTACCATATCTGCCTTGCAACCAGTTCTACATCACCTCCACAGTGACCTGCTGACTGAACAGGATGGGGACAGAGTTCTCACTAAACAAATGAAGCAAATAATTTATGCTGATCTAAAATCAAGATATTCTACAGCATCAACTTACAGATTGCTTAACCTAACCAGTCATGTAGACCTCAGATTCAAAAAACATTTTTCTGAGTCAGATGGTCCAAATAGCACTGCTATAGAAGATGTGCATAGAGTTATACTGATTTCATACCTATTATAGCTTAATAAATAGTAAACCTTTTTTTTTTGTAGTTCTTTGTAAATTATCATGTTTATTGCAATTATCGTGATGACACACACAATAATCGTATGAGAATTTTCATATCATGACACCCCTAGTATCAGGACAAATATCCACTGAAAGTATACCATATACCTTTCTAAACAGCTGAGAATCTGAAGATTAAGAGAATAACGCTTTCATGCTGATGAAATATACCCTACGATTACCTAGTTTGAATGTAAAAAAAATAAGTTTACTCAAATTCATGTTTCTTCAGAAATGTCTTCATAAGTGTAATTTAATGATCTCCTACCTAAAAACTGTTAAAGTATCAGTGGTAGCCACAACTCTCAAGAATTTTATAAATACTGTGCCTATTTTACACCTAGTTGTTTGACGGGTGCTTAATGTGAAGAAGTTTGCCATCAGATAGATCTCTCAACTCCTCAACATCTTCTGTAAAAAAACAAACAAAAAACGCTGCACTTTAAAGTCATGGTATATACCGACACCTATGATACTGATGCTGCACCACTAATACAAGGTGTGTGACGTCTGACGGAATTTGAATCGTTATTCTAATTATGTTTGTTTTGCCATGTGTCATGCACAAAAATTAGATGGGCTCAGTTTTGGCAAGACTGAATTTACGTTTTCTGGTTTAATAAAAGCTAAATCCTAAAAGTTATATTCTATATTTTGTGTGTGTGTGTTTTGTGGGACGTTGAGGGGGCAAGGAGATTTTTTTTCTAGCATTTTGTCCCTTCGACAAAATTTTCTTTTTTTTTAATTGCACACCCCTGCACATAATTTGCATAAATATGCTTTGCTTCTGTATTTTTTTCTGATTCTCTCAGTTGATTGTATGTCTTTTAAATAAATATAAAATGAAATACACCAGCTAAGAGAACACCCCTTGGGGAAGCAAGCACTGTGTTCTTAAGTGTTCCCCAAGATGGAGTTAGCTAGCGGGACCAAATTGCATGGATTGTAAATTTCAAGTGCATTTACTTGCATACCTGTCATCACTGAGTTTTTTTAAATAAGGGAGCTTTTGTAAACTGAAAGCCCAAAGCACTGGGGCGGTACATATAGCAGTTGTATTGCTTCAGTAAAATGTGTACTGAATACCTAGTGTACAAGACAGTGTAAGAGAAGTGCTATGGTAGAATATGTTTGAAACATACAAAATATACGCTAACACCAATAATTTTAATTTAGAAAAAACTGAGCACCGTCCCCCTCCAGCTTGTATTAACCAGAGGCAAATTTCTTCATTCACTATCTCGACAGCAAAGTGCTGTATAGCGTAAGCTGTATTGAAAGAAATGTCTGGAAACCCGTCTGCTGTTTGGGATTTTTGTTAAATGCCGAGACAACCAAAAAAAAAGTTGAATGCAAACTGTGCAAGCATTTGTTGATGTATCATGGAGGCACAACCAATCTCTGGGGTCACTTTACAATCGCAAGTTCATATTATTATTATTGTTGTTATTAGTAGTAGTAGTAGTAAAATGTGACTGACTCTTAAATCCTGCTTGGAACGGTGACTGTTAAATTAAGTTTGTTTTGCCTAAGTCCGCTGCAGTTAGTGCTGCTGCAATGCAAGCTTACTCGCAAGCAGCATCAATTTAATGTAAATAAACAACATGTATTTTTTTAAAAAATTGTAAAAACATGATTACTGTTGTATATAATGTATTTTTAAACTACATATGAATGTTTTATTCCATTTATATGGCTTAACTGTAGAATAATAGGATTTTCAGTCAAATATAAACTAGTAGCTATGGTGACGTCGCCAGTACGTTATGCAAATTAGTACCATCGAACCTTCCTTCGGTAATGTGTTCTGAACCTTCGAAGGTCAAAATGTACCCTTCGTTGCAGCCCTATTAAATTGAATACCTACATAACACAAAGGCATACAACTATTCCACTTTATTATTTGGTAGAATGATACACTGTGATACAGTGCTCCTTCTAATTGCTTTTAAAAAGGAAAAATACAACAACAGAAAAAAAACCATGACATGCTTCACAATCAGATTCTCTCTTGGCCCTTGTGGTTCTTATTGTACTGTAGTTGGAGGTGGCTGATTTGGTAGCAGCCAATACTTTGTAAACGAGTCCACTGTAGTTGATTTTGCACGACAGCAAAGCATAGTCACTTGGCGTTGTTACTTTCAGATCACACAACAAACCTAATACTTAGATGAGCGATGGCACGTATTTTATAACAAGAAAAAAAAACTCAATAAATTCAATGTCTATTATAAATAAATAAATAAACATTTTTTTTAAAAAAGCCAAAATACACAACAACGTGATGTGGTATTGCAACGTTATTTAGTTCCCCGTGAAAAACACGATTGTGGGTCACGGTGCGATTTCTGGAATAAACCCTGGGTTGCAGAATTATTGATTTTCCATGGCAACACGCCTGACTAGTATTCATAAGAACAAATTCAAGTTATTTTTAAACATTCCACAAGGTGGCGCAGTGACATTTATGTTTATCTTGCTCAACCCGCTCTTAGGAAAAGCAAACCACTCGTTTTAGACACTGACGTGCTGTGGCTATTAAAATCCTCAGCTAAAATGGATACATTTGTTAAGAGCAAATGTGTGTCTGGAGGCAAAAGCCACTTAGGAAATAAAACAGCAGCTGGTCGTGCTCGGGAATACCCGAGACACTTGTATGAGAACGGGGATAAACTGTTTTGCAGACTATGCATGTCGTTTCTGAAGAAACTATCAGAGCACTTTTTCCTCTACTTCAATGGGAAAGCAGAACTTTAAACACCTGACACACAGTCCTGAGAAAATGGAGAACATTTTTTTTCAGTCAGTTTTATTCAGAATCAACACTATTTGGAGGAGTTGAGCAAAATACTTTCAGTATTGTTTCTAGTTGCAGCTGCTCACTTTCAAAGTATTTTTTCCTCCTAGCAGTAAAGGTTTAAAACTGCAGAACACTAGTATTTATTTTAGAATTTATTTTACTTTTCTACCTGCTGACAGTGGCCTTGCAATTTAGTTTCAATGAATGTTTTTGTGTATTCATTCTGCTATTTGTTTTAGCATGTACTGTAATAAACTTTGAAAACAGCCCTATATATATATATATATATATATATATATATATATATATATATATATATAAAAGAAATTAACAAAGAACCGTGTTGGTTTTAACTCTTAAAAGTCTACCGCAGAATTCAAGAATTTCTGTTTCAGAAATCATGGACCCTTGCTGCAGAATTGGGAAAAATCTGCCGCACTTCACAGGGGACTAGTTATTCATTACAGTGACTACACATATGTGGCGGATCAATACCATTGTCAATAACATTTCATTGTCAACTATCTTTAATTTTAAATGCACACTATTACTGTATATAAACACATGTTACCAATCGATCTGAATTTCTAAAAGCAATTGTAATAGAAACACCTTTCACTATTTGAGTGACTTTTAGACTTTTGTGAGTTTTTTGTGAGTCTGGGATCATGTCTACTACAGATTTGCTGAATTAGTCACAACACCGTTAAAATCAGTCCTGCATAGTTTACAGAGAGTATGCCTTTTTCCAGCGTTCCTTAAGATTAAGTGAGAATATGTTGTTGTCCAAGAAGCTTGAAATGTGCATCAATATTTTGATGGGGATTGCAGTAACCACAGACTGTACACAACTTTTGCAGAAATTAAAGGTTTGCTTACATAAAGGGGTTTAACAGTAGAGTTTTGTGCAAAATACAGGAGAAAATCTGACCAGGGAGAAGTTTCCAAAAAACGGGAGAGTCTTGGCAAATAAGGGAGAGTTGACAGGTCTGCATTTGTATTGAAAGCCATTTCAATATTTCAGCTTAATGAATTACAAAATGAATAAATGGATTAGGGATGGGTCAGTGTAGTCGAATACACGATTGCACGAAAATAAAAACACTATTCGAATATCCTATTACATATTCAAGTACACCAAAAAGACTTCTGTTAGCTACCAGTAGAAGCAAAAATGTCTTTTTTTAAATGCTGCTGCTTGACAAGTGTTCAAAGTCAGTGTTAAACCCTGCACGTTCATGTGAATGAGATTGTCATAATTGACGTAAGGACCCTAATTAATCATGCAATGCTTGTAACAGAAAAACTCTACAGTAAACATATTCTGTTTGTAATTGTTGACAGTTTTGTAGCCTTGTTTTCAGCTAATGTTAACAGATCCCCCGCTTGAGTTCCCCTGTAATGACTGCACACAGCCACTGTTGCTAGGCAGTCGTGAAACAGCTTCCGGGACCATGGCACCAGCTAACTTTAAATTTGTAAACAAATGGATATAGCAAGTGCTGAAAAGGAAGCCTAACTTTAGTAACATTGAAATTAGAACCCTAATTTAGCTTTATGTTGAATATAAAGACATACTAAATGCTAAGCAGAACACCACAATGACAGAGAACAGCTTGGAAGTAGTTTTTTTTTTTTTTAAAACACTGTGGACTGCATTACAATGTAAAACATCTACTGTTGACTTTCTGTGAATGTATGGAATAACATCAACATTTGCACCAACCATTAAAAGTACAACCAGGTGTGTTCTTTGTTTTGAATTATTTATAGGATATTGAATAAACCAAGTAACTTGAACAAAGAAGTCTTGTCTTGGACATTGTTTGTACACTTCGTGAACCCGGCCGGCGCCTCCGAAGAGTGAACTTAAACTTTAGCGGCTTATACTTTTTATGTTGTCTGCTGTAGTACACATTCGTATTTGTATTTTATTCTTTATTTCAGGTATTTGAATACAAAAAATGTTGGTCTATTCAAATAGGAAACTATTCAAAATCCCCATCCCTAAAATGTATCCATATTTCTTAGTATTTACTTCCTCTGTCAATAACGTGTAAAAACACAAACCCATGGCATTAGCATGTACTCCTGTTGCCAGTGACAATAACACTCAATTCAATAAATGAAAAGTATCAAATCATTTACTATATTACTACTGTTGATAAGTCATAGTACATAAAATCACAAAAAATAAATATCTAATAATCTTGGCATTTATTAACAATGCCAATGACAGGAACAGCCAATTCAATACATTGTAAAATGAAATCATTAGCATGTACTCATGTTGTCAGTGACTATAACAAGCTATTCAATAAATTGTGAAGAATATCATCACCATCTGCACGCACGGTATGTGGGGTGGACTTGCCTCGGGCATGCCTGCACAGGGCTCCCCTGGGTCCTAAACCCTGCCAGGTACAGACAGGGATTGCAGTAACCACACACCGGCCATAACTTTTGCAGACATTAAAGGTTTGCTGACATAAGGGGGTTTAACAGTAGCGTTTTTAGCAAAATACGGGAGAAAATCTGTACCGGGCGATGTCCGGGAGAAGGGTGCAAAATACAGCAGACTCCCGGTGAATACGTGAGTTGACAGGTCTGAAATAAACAATGCTATACCCACTGCCTCAACAATAATCAATTATATCTTAAAAATTTAAAGGAGAGTAAATTGTCATTATTTTAGAAAAAAAAATATTGCTGCGTTAATTCCTTGCAAAGACTCAGCCCACCTTTTCCTCTGCTCACCCACGTATTGATCATATGCTGCGTGTTGTGTTTCGTATTAGCATTTAACACTATAGTCTTTCATGACTCCAGTGGACTGTTTGCACAGAAGACAGAGAGGTTTGCCCTCTTTCTCAATTACAAAAATATTTTTCTGTCCATTTGGTCTTGAAATGTTTGAGACGTTTTTAAATTTTTTCGCGCTGCTGCCATTGCTTGTGTATCAGAGTTCACTATCTCACAAACTGGCATGCAAATAGAAACCATTGCATCAGTCATTATTGTTCATGCGTAGTGTGTGAAAAAATATATTTCTGTATTCGTGAGTTCCTACATAATCCTGCTCCCTTGCCTGCCTGCATGCTGCATAATATCAACAAGCTGCTTTGGGCACCTCTGCTGTAAAGGCTGCTGTAAATCAAGTGCTTGGCAGCTGCTCTGTTCTTTGCTGGCCACATATAAGGTTCAGTTGGAGAGACGCTGTGGGCCGTGTTAAAGGGGTTGTCGGGCTGCACTTTGGGCACCCTTGCCCTGGGCGAAGTGTTCTCTTAGGAGGTTCCTATACACGGAAACTACTGTGTATTTTTATTTTTGAATAAGGCCTTGGGTGAATGATGAGTTATTGATGTCAAGAACTGTGAACAATCATTGTTTTGGATGTCACATTGATTCCTCCCTGATAAGAAGATTGTTTTAACACTGATACATTCTCACCTGTTAACTTTGTTTTGTTTTTTGGCAGATGGCAGTTGAGTTTCTTCATGAACTTAATGTGCCTTTTTTCAAAGTGGGATCTGGAGACACCAACAATTTTCCATATTTGGAAAAATGTGCAAAGAAAGGTAAGCAGTATGTAGGTGACCAAAGTCTTTGTGGTTCAATCAGAGACCGCTGTGTGCTAATGTATTCACAACTGGTTACTGCTGTGCACTCTTCTTGTAGAAAGGAGACTTTGTTGACAGTTAAAGTGAAATAAGAGTTAATAGGGTTGCAGATGAGATAATGAGATAACACTAAAAAATATTTGCATTGTAATCTTGTTTGTGTTCTTTGCCAGGCCGTCCAATGGTGGTTTCCAGTGGAATGCAGTCCATGGAGACTATGCGCCGTGTTTACCAAACGGTGAAAGCAAACAACCCCAACTTCTGTATCCTGCAGTGCACCAGCGCATATCCGCTGGAACCAGAGAACGTCAATTTGCGGGTGATCATGGTAAGAACAGTCACACATGCTGCAGGCTTTTTATTTATTTATTTATTTATTTTTTGAAGATACCACATGATTGTTCAAATCCTTAAAAAAAAAAAAACATTGGGAAAATCAGTGCAGTGTGATTGTTCCCTCAAGGGCTGACCTAGAATGCATGAAAATAATAGTAAGATTTAGTAATCTGAACTCTGAACTTGGTATCAAATAATAAAAATACTGCAACATTACCAGGGCTCTCTTGTATACAAGATTTCAGTCCCTGTATAGCAGGGGTCTCTAGCCTTTTTACTGTGAAGAGCTACTTCTGATTTGTGAGCCACTCCTCAAAGAACTCCAAGCTGAAAATAAAGAAAAATGTTATTCTTCCCAAGATTTCAGTGTGAGACTTGACACTGCATGCTGTCTACCAGCCCAGCAAAATCTGGCTTGTAATTAGAAAGCGCTACCCTAATGGATGCTCGATAAAGTTCATGTCTGAAAAGACAAATTCACATAGATAAGTGGAACCAAATAAGCATGCCACTTTCATTGCTGCTGTGCAAAGATTTCTGTACTTGTTCTTGTCCGCTAAAGTCCAGAAGTCAGACGCAGAGTATCTTGCTTTCAACTGAATATCGTTTTGAAGATTAAGAATCTCCGTTTCCAGTTCAACCCTATCCAGAATAAACAATGACCCTACTTGTTCAGAAATGTCACTCACATCCACATGCATAAAGGGATTTGAAGTAAACATTACACAAGGTTCCAGCTGCGGAAAATCATGAACTCTGTCATTAAATTCTTGCCTAAGTCTGGTCAAGAGATTGCAGCATTTACTGGGTCTGGTACAGAGATCGCAGTATTTACTGGATCTGGTCAAGAGATTGCAGTATTTACTGGATCTGGTCCAGAGATTGCAGTATTTGCTGGGTCTGGTCCCGAGATTGCAGTATTTACTGGGGCTGGTCCAGAGATTGCAGTATTTACTGGGGCTGGTCCAGAGATTGCAGTATTTACTGGGGCTGGTCCAGAGATTGCAGTGTTTACTGGATCTGGTCAAGAGATTGCAGTGTTTACTGGGTCTGGTCAAGAGATTGCAGTGTTTACTGGGTCTGGTCCAGAGATTGCAGTATTTACTGGGGCTGGTCCAGAGATTGCAGTATTTACTGGGGCTGGTCCAGAGATTGCAGTATTTACTGGGTCTGGTCCAGAGATTGCAGTATTTACTGGGGCTGGTCCAGAGATTGCAGTATTTACTGGGGCTGGTCCAGAGATTGCAGTATTCACTGGGGTCCAGAAGTTCTGCACGGCTTCATTTCCCTCCAACGTTTCTTGCACAACAGGAAAATGCTCGATTTCTTTCTTCTGCAGCTGTTGTACCCTATAATCCAACTTTCATTTGAAAGCCTTCACATCACTAATCATCATGTCTGCAATTGTTTTTTGTTTTCTTTGCAATTCACAGTTGAGGCTGTTTCTGTGACATCAGTTAAAAATGCCAAGTCAAACAGCCACACACTGTCAGTCAACTGTGTACAACTTTCATTTCTTGACTCCAAGAAAGTTGTAATTTTTGACACGAGAAAGAAATCGGCGCAGTACTCTCCCTCTGCTAAGCCGACTTATTTCAGAGTGAAGCAAAAGATCGCCATACTCGTGGAAACGTCATAGAGTAGTTTTTTAAACTGACAGTGTTATAGGGCTCTAGCTCGAATTGAGTTAACTATTTTTACAACATTACTTTATAACGTGGTCAGATCCCATTATTTTTCCGCAAGGTGCCTGTTGATGTAAAATACAGTGGTAGTTGAGGGAAATGGGAGAAATTGGGGTCTGTCTTGCAACATGCTATGAAGCTCACATGATATCCAGTCATTGCAGGGGTTCCATCCATTGTTACTGACACAAGCTTTTAAAGCAGTATGTTCTTTCTATTAAAATAATGTTAAACCTCATTATAGAGATCTACCCCTCTGGTTTTAGCTTTTAATTGCAATAATGTCAAAAACTATTCATTCACGCTAAAGTCCTCAAACACCGTTCGAACAAATGCAGCCAGCTGAGCAGTGTCACTCGAGTCAACAGATTCATCACACTGTGATACATCCAGAGTAAGTTTAAAACAATCTGCGTGTAGCTTTTGTTTCTGTTCAATGAAGATCGATATTAAAAATGATCTTTTGATTAGCTGTGTCTCATGAAATTAGCTTTGAAGTAACACATCTGATTATTTTCTCCATGTTGCTTTGTTGATGTGATTGTACAGGAAGATACTTCCTACTTCTGAGGCTATCATATCGACACCATTGTAACTTATCATGTGTGAGGGGAGGAAGTTGAAACCTTGTGGTTTCATTTTTTTTTTTTTTTGTCTAGTGGTGTAAGCTCAACGTTCAGAGGCTAAAATAAACATTAGGAACATTTTTATTACAGTTACTGTACTTGAAGCCTTTTATTTCTCCCTATGATTTGACTGTAGTTTTTGGTTTTAATTTAATTCAGTTTAAAAAAAAAAAAAAGTGTAATTATTTGACCCGTTTTATTTTCCTGTTCTATATTTAGTTAAAAAACAAAACAAAACAAAAACGCAAAATAAGACTTTATATATTTATACAGAACTTCATTTATCCGCACCCCATTCATCCGCGGCTCCGTGACGAGTTTTATCTCTGAAATATAGTACATTATCGCTAAGGTAGACTTACTGCCCACAGTGCACGTGCATACACACACACACACACACACACACACACACACACACACACACACACACACACACACACACACACACACACACACACACATAACGACGCTTGGACAAAGCTTATTTGAGATGACGGCGAAAAGCTGTGCATTTGTTTTGTTTATTTATTTAAAAACCTTGTGCAGACGGTGACCATCTCCCGAGTTAATACATTGATTAATTGTTGCTAATCGGGAGATGGTCACCTGTATAAGAACCAGCAGCATTCTGCGCTCAGAGGAGAGAGTCGAGAAGAGAGTGTCTGAGGCAAGACGTGAGTCTTTCAATTTAGGAATCCGAATTAACAATTGCTAGACGTGCTTGTTTGTTAACCAGTGCGATATTTGTTAGGGTTAACCCTTTGTGGTCCATTTATTCAGCGCGTGTCAGGCGTGATTTATTTTCACACGCGCAGTTTATTTTAGACGCACTGTTTTAAGTATTTTTTTCACAGTAAAACAGGTTTAAAAGGCACTGCATATCAACAGGACACTCAGTATTGCATCTCCAGCACCGCCCCACCCCTCATTCGCTATATTTTTCAAATAACTCGTAATAGTACATACCGATAAATCATCTCTTGATCACTCGTTTTATCACCAAACTCCTCAATAATGCAATCCAAGTCGTTATTTTATTACTATAACATCTCAAAAAGCTCTGCAAATGTCTGTGATATTCTCTGAGTGCTGGATGCGGAAGCAGCTATCTTGTTTGTGTATGTCCATGTTATCTATGTGGTGTCGGGTCTATCAGTGTTCATGAGATACGCCCCCCCCCCCCCCCCCCCCCCCCCCCCCCCCCCCCCCCCCCCCCCCTCTTTTTTTTTGGCTTCTCTCGGCTCCTATCAGTCTCACTCGGCCATTGAATGGTTTTCTCGGCTTTTTCCGGAGAAAAAACGACTAGAGACCTGTTTTTTTCGTCTTTTTGACGATGTCGGACAGGGTCCGACATTGGACCGGAAAGGGAAAATTGCGATGTCGGACATAGGACCACAAAGGGTTAAGGTTTGTTTGTTTGGCCAACGTGCCCTTTTGTTTTGTTTAAATCTTTTGTTTTATTTAATACACGCGCTGAGCGCCGGTTGCGCTTCAGTGTTGCCCAGCCCTTCTTTGTTTTTGTGTTGTTGCTTCTTCCTGGTTTGTGACGTCACTGCAACCACTCTGCCACTCTGTCATGTAGCAAATAAATTAATTTGAAATAGATCAAGAAATGCACTTTTTGGTTATGTAAAAAAATACCAGAAAACGGAACACTGATGATCAATCTTAAATATTTGCTCAACTTCCAAACATCAATGTTGCATTATTATTGAATCATCAATGATGTAAATGGTAATTAAAAAACTAATTGCTACATACATAGTATTAAGAATGATTGATTCTGATTAATAATTAATAAACGGGTATAAGGCTGAAGCATTGCATCGATTTTATCGATGTATCGTTTGACAACTATCGATAGTCAAGCCCTTGCATCGTTTTTGTGTAAAGGGTTTAAGCAAAGGAAAGCGCTTATTTTTTGTTACATTTGGAATCGGCAGCTATTTTTTGCATCAAGCGCAGAGCTTCTCTGCTCCCATCAGGTCTGACTCACTGAATCTGCATGCGATTGAGCTCACCTTCTCCCCCCCTGCCCCGCCCCCTGTGAGTGTTTACTGATGGGATTGCATCTGTACAGGAGTCTCCAAAGTAACAGAGCAAGTTAAGAGTGGTGTGCTAGAATTACAAATACTGTATCGACCGAGCTACAATGCCTTTTGATGTTTGACAATTATTTTCTAAAGTAAGACGGCAAGAAAGTAAAGTAAAGAAAGCAATGTTTGGGATACTCCAGGAACACAACTAATTTGCGTGACCATTTAATGAGATGGCACCCTACAAAACTTCAAACGAAATCTGCATTTATTCATCTGAACTACCCCGGAGTAAAAATGAAGAAAAACAACCAAGATCGTTCCAAAAGTTGTATCTTTGGTCAGAAGTATTAAGCATCCCGGCAACGTCAGTCCCTAGTGAGCAGGTATTCAGTAATGCTGGGTAGATTGTAAGCAAGTGCCAGTCATTACTTAAATTAAAACAAAATGTGGACACGATCACGTTCCTTAACACAATTAAAATATAAGCTATGGACAACACTCTTGTTACTAAACTACGTTGGACAGTGATAACTATTTTAAAATGAGTTTTCTCTCTTGACTGGCTGTTGTGTCGCTGCTGTCACCTGTGCTCAGTGAAAGATAACCCAACAACAATTCTGTGTCATTCGACAGGGTTTCGATTTTATTGCAGTGGTTTTTATGCGGCCTGACCCGTTTGCTGGCGACGTTTGAGTCAGCAAATGCAGCTTTGCAAATGGTCTCTGCCTTTATCAATCTGCACCATTTAAACACAATAAATTCACGTGTTGACTTTGAATTACCAATAGATTTTGCGTATTGCTGGTGTTTCTTCGTACCCACATGAGTGATACAGTCATGATGCCCACCATGTTTCACAGAGAAGTCTGTCTGGCAGTATTCACAGCAGATGTGAGATTCAGACACTTGACCTTCTTTAAATTAATGACCATTCTGTGGTATATTCCTCTATTTCTGACAAGCCAACCTCGATCTTTTAGATGGAGGAGAGTCTGACATATTCAGTTCATTTTGTGATTACTATTTTAATAACTGATAAGCAACCAAGTAAACGTGTGATTTGATAATGATATTTGATAAGCGACATTTGTGTGGCAGTTTCTGAAGGACCCCTAAACCAATTACTAAGCAACCCGGCTCAGAGCTTTTAGTATGTCAGTTAAGATGCCACAATTAACTGTCAGTGAAATACAGTATTAAGAACAATTAATTCATAAAATTAGAAACTCACACATGATGTTGAAATAATATTTCATAAACGTTAAGTGAGTATCCATCATTTATTTATTTAATAAAAATCGTAGTATTATACCCCTTCATCATACCTCCAAAATAGTAGCTGCTACGACCAAATCGTAGCCATTGGCAGCTCTGCTTCCCCTCACACTACATGTTGTAATTGTATACATCTCATTTGATTGCATTTTTTTTATTTATAATTTTATTTGTACTGGGCAGTGGAGGTTATTTTGGGGAGAAAATGGCAAGACCGCTCAGTGTAGATGTTGTTGCTAACCTCCTAACAGAGTCTGGCCCCAGATGACTCTGGCAGTGAATATGAACCAAGTGGCACTTCCTCCAGTGTGGAGATCAAAAGTGGTCAGGAAGAGGAGCCAATGGAAACTGAGCCTGAGCCCCTGCCTGTCCCAGTACAGTAGGTGGGCCTGGACCAAGGGGTGGTAGATTTCAGCCATTCTACCACTCAATACCCCCTCTTACATCATCCAGCCTCAAATACCCCCTTTTTTTGTAAAAACCAATTTGTATGCCCAACAATATCTGGCACAGCATGGGAACAACCTGGGGTCACATTCTAGGGTGTTCAAGTGGGTCCCCACAAATGTTTTCGAAATGAAAAAGTTCTGGGGCTTATCGCTTCTAATGGGACTAGGGGATAAACCTAGAATGGATTCATTTTGGAATACCAACCCAGTCCATGCTGCCTCAATTTTCCCCTCCACAATGAGCTGGGACAGATTACAGTTAATCTTAGTTTTTTACATTACAACAACAATTCTAGGGCTCTTCCGAGGGACCATCCTCAATTTGACATATTACATCTGGCCAAAATATATCTGTGGATAAGTCCCTCCTGCTGTTCAAGGGGAGGTTTCTCTTTGAAACAGTACATTCCCATGAAGCGTGCCCATTATGGGATTAAACTGTACAAACTACTGATCTCATCGGTTCAGTGTACACAGGGAAGGACTCTCAGATTGAGCCACCAGACCACTGACAATTGTGTGGGATCTTGTTTTTCCCTTTCTAAATCTTGTCTACCATTTGTATGTAGATAACTTCTACACAGGGATTCCTCTGTTTAGAGCCTTGTACACATCACAATCAATGGCTTGTGGTACAATAAGACCCAACAGGAAGGGATTTCCACGTCAATTGGTAGCCAACAAACAGGCATGGTTAAACCAGCACTATGTGCTGTGAGGAACTGCTGGCAGTTAAATACACTGACAAAAAAGATGTGTTACTCCTCACCACCATCCACGATGAGGCTACTGTAGCAGTTCCTGTGCAAGGTCAGGACACACACACAAACAAGCCCAAGTGTGTCCTGGAGTACAATAAATACATGGGAGGCGTGGATAGGGCAGACCAGATGCTGAAGCTGTACAATGCTGCAAGGACAACCATGGCATGGTACGAGAAGCTTGGCATGTACATGGTCCAGATGTCTTTATACAACGCCTATGTAGTGTACCTAAGTACGACACCAGAGAATCGTCTCACATTTTTTGACTTTCAGACCTCTGTGATCCCAAGTGTTGTGTTTGATACACAAGAAATATCAGAGACTGAAAGATTGCAAATAGTGGCAAGGCTTCGTGAACATAATTTTATTTGAACACGGCCACAGTCTGGGACAAAAGCCAAGCCACAAACTACTACTGTCCACCCTGTCCCTCTCAGCCAGGCCTCTGTTTGGAGAAGTGTTTTGAAAAGTTACCATTTCTTAAAACGGTCAGCAACAGATATCCCTCCTTTAGTACAAAACTCACGCTACACAACATACACAACATTGTGGTAACGTCTTAAATTACCATGCCTGCTTTTTGGCGTATTTTTCCAGGGCGACTTACAATCGCAAGCAAATACATTCAAGTGTTACAATACAAGTAATACAATAAGAGCAAGAAATACAATAATTTTTGTTCAAGTGTGACAAACCACAATTCAATAATACAGCAAATAATAGTGATAGTTACATCAGGATATGATTAAATAGTGATAGTTACATCAGGATATGATTAAGTACAAAATACTACAGGTTAAACACTTGGCAGATTACAATATTCTGAAGTACAGGATTAAATGCAGTAAAATAGGGGGCAGATAAGAGCAAAATAAAGCACATTTAAATGAAGGGTGATAGTGTCCCAGGATACAACAGAGGAGTTCTACAGGTGCTGTTTGAAGAGGTGAGTCTTAAGGAGGCGCCGGAATGTGGTCAGGGACTGGGCAGTCCTGACATCTGTAGGAAGGTCGTTCCACCACTGCGGAGCAAGGGTGGAGAAGGAGCGGGCTCGGGAGGCAGGGGTGCGTAGCGGAGGTAGAGCCAGTCTTCTAGTGCAGACGGAGCGGAGAGGTCGAGTGGGGGTGTAGGGAGAGATGAGGGTCTGGAGGTAGCTGGGTGCAGTCTGGTCAAGGCATCTGTAGGCTAGTACAAGAGTCTTGAACTGGATGCGAGCGGTGATCGGGAGCCAGTGGAGTGAGCGGAGTAGTGGAGTAGCGTGGGCGAAGCGAGGCAGAGAGAACACCAGGCGGGCAGCAGAGTTCTGGATGAGCTGGAGCGGACGGGTGGCGGACGCAGTGAGGCCAGCCAGGAGGGAGTTGCAGTAGTCTAGGCGGGAGAGTACCAGGGCCTGGACCAGGAGCTGGGTAGCATAGTTGGTGAGGAAGGGTCGGATTCTTCGGATGTTGCTCAGAAAGAATCGGCAAGTGCGTGCCAGAGTGGAGATGTGCTGGGAATAAGAGAGGCAGGGGTCCAGGGTGACTCCAAGGTTCTTAGCGGAGGAAGAGGGAGAGAGTGTGGTAGATTCCAGAGGAACAGAGATAGAGAGATCAGAGGAGGGGGAGGAGGAGGGAAAGAAAAGGAGGTCAGATTTAGAGAGGTTGAGTTTGAGGTGATGCGAGTGCATCCAGGAGGAAATAGCTGACAGACAGGTAGAGATACGGGAGGAGATGGTGGAGTCAGAGGTGGGGAAGGAGAGGAAAATCTGAGCATCATCAGCATAGAAATGGTATGAGAAACCATAGGATGCGATGAGGGGGCCCAGGGAGCAGGTGTAGAGAGAGAACAGGAGAGGACCCAAGACTGACCCTTGGGGGACTCCAGTTAAGAGTGGGTGAGGGTATAGGTTGCTCCACGCCAGGTTACCTGGTAAGTGTGGTTGGAGAGGTAGGAGGAGAACCAGGCCAGAGCAGTGCCAGAGATCCCCAGGTCAGCAAGAGATGATAGTAGAATAGAGTGATCAGCAGTGTCAAAGGCAGCAGAGAGGTCGAGGAGAATTAGGACAGAGGAGAGAGAGGCAGCTCGGGCACACTTAAGTGAGTTGGTAACAGACAGGAGGGCGGTTTCAGTGGAGTGAGCAGAGCGGAAGCCAGATTGGAGAGGGTCAAGCAGAGAGTGGTTGGACAGGAAAGCAGAGAGCTGGCGGTGTACAGTCCGCTCGAGGGTTTTGGAGAGGAAGGGTAGGAGGGAGACAGGACGGTAGCTCTGGAGGGAGGTGGGGTCGAGGGTAGGTTTTTTGAGGAGGGGAGTGATAGAGGCTTTTTTGAAGGCAGAGGGAAAGATGCCAGAAAGTAGAGAGGAGTGAGGAGATGAAGGGGAGTAGAGCAGGAGCAGCAGCTTGAAAGAGGTGAGTGGGGAGGGGGTCCAAGGCACACATGGTGGGTTTGTGACCCTGGAGCAGGGAGGAGAGGTCAGAGTCTGAGAGGGGCAAGAAGGTGGAGAAGGAGGGCGAGTTAGTAGGGGATGTAGTGGGTGTAGGGGTTGGAGCAGGGGGGGGTGCGGGGGAGGGAGAGGTGTTAAAGAGTTTGCGGATATCTGAGATTTTAGAAGAGAAGAAGGAGGCAAAGTCG
Source organism: Acipenser ruthenus (assembly GCF_902713425.1). Classification (NCBI taxonomy): domain Eukaryota; kingdom Metazoa; phylum Chordata; class Actinopteri; order Acipenseriformes; family Acipenseridae; genus Acipenser; species Acipenser ruthenus. Next base: position 47,865,703 of record NC_081189.1, read on the forward strand.
TCAGGGGAGATGGAGGAGGGGGGGAGGGTTTAGGAGGTATTACAATTACCCGTTTTATACAGTTGGGTTTTTACTGGATCAATGTAGGTAAAGTACCTTGCTCAAGGGTACAGCAGCAGTGTCCCCCATTTGGGATTGAACCCACGACCCTCCAGTCAAGAGTCCAGAGCCCTAACCACTACTCCACACTGCTGCCCTATTTCTTTACTAAATTTAGTGGGTATCAAATCAAACAGTGGATTTTTTATTTTCTGAACCCCCAGTTTGTGCTGATTTATTCCACATATGGTACTTACCTGAAACCCCTGTAGTCACAGTTATAAGCACAAATATAATAATAGTAAAAACTTTTTTGAGAACTTTTCTCCGTCAATAATGTACAGAGCACTCACCTGAATCACTTAATAAAAATCTCAAATTCATCCACTTTGTAGTTTTACTTCATACTCTTTATTTCACTACCAAAAACAAGCAGAACTATTAAAGGGCCAGTCAATCATAGTCCTACACAAAAAAAATTCTTAAGTGATAATATGCAAATTACGTTTACTGCACCTGCACCGTTTGACCTAGAGTTAAGATTGTTCTCTTATTTTGCGTGTTAAGATTTTTTTTTTTTTTTTGCCGTGGTATTGAAGAGGTATCGAGTATCGTGAAACTGAACGGGTATCGTATCGAAGTTCAGAATTCTGGTATCGTGACAACCCTAGTTCCTGTATTCTGCTGGTGTTAATATACCTCTCTGCACTTACAAGCATTTGTATTCGATCTATTTGTTATCATCCTTCTCGCACTTCAGTTTATTAAAACATGTGAAACTATTGACACATGCATTTAAAGGGAGAGGTAGCATTTTTGTGCCTAACCCCAAAAAAACTGTTGTCAAAACTTTTTTGTTGTTGCATTTGCAACCGTTTTAGTCACAGTCTGGAGCCCTGCATCAGAATTTCTCATTTCTCTGCGATTTCAGTGGTACAAACAGATTTATACATTACGATGGTGTGATTGAGGGAGTTTTGTGGTTGAGGAATCATATTGTTATAAAGAACAACGACTGGTGCGTACCAGTTGCATGCCTGTCACGTACCAGTACTGGTACACGTACCACAGGGTGAAAACCCACTGCTATAGACCATGGCCTGCATTATATGAAGTGGAGGTCAAAGTGGCCTGTTGTTAGTCAAGGGCCTGAAAAGCTATAAAGGTGCACATATTTGGTATTTCTGGACACTCTGAGCAATTTAGAACTTTTTAACTGTGAAATTAAAGCTGTGAGATTCACAAGTCCAAATATTGTGAAAAACAAGTGACTTTGACTACATACAGTGACATTACCTCAGATTGCAGAAGGATTATATGGATAACAAACCATTGAAGGGCAATGTTTTGTTACCCATTTCTAAAATCCTTATTTTGTGCAGATTCAGAAAATATATGCTTTTGCCTGGGTATCTCATTCTTTGGTGGTGTACTGGGCACATGAATTTGGGCTGGGTGATATACACCATGGGCTGCATATTTAAGTGGTAAAGTCAAAGTGGCCTGGTGTCAGTATAGAGCATGTAAAACCCCTAAAACCAATGAAAAGATTTACACATAGGCATAGGCACATCCAGTAGCCTAAAAGTTTATACAATTTTGCATCAAACATTAGGATTTTAGGGACTAAATGTGATATAGGTGTAATTAATTTTATGAAAAAGTAGCATTTTGTTTACAATAATAACTGTATTTTGTGGTCACATGACAAAAAACTTGGTACCAATGAAAACTTGAGTCTGACAAAAAAAACAATATATAATTTTCTTGCGGTATCTGAAAGGTTAACATGCTAATTCTGATTTAAAACAGCAGACTCACATAATTCCTGTAGCACAGAGTGTCACAAGGGCCTCAGCAGAGAATGGGTTAATATGTAAATATGTGTTTATTTTAAGGAATACCAAAAGGAGTTTCCTGATATTCCAATTGGGTACTCTGGCCATGAGACTGGAATTGCTATCACAATCGCTGCAGTTGCATTGGGAGCCAAAGTTGTTGAGCGTCATGTGACACTGGACAAGACCTGGAAGGGAAGTGACCACCAGGCCTCCCTGGAACCCCAGGAGCTGACTGAACTGGTGCAGGCCATCCGGACTGTGGAGAGATCTTTGGGCTCCCCCATTAAACAGATTCTGCCCTGTGAGATGGCTTGTCACAACAAGGTAAATCTAAACATTGGGCCAAATATGATTTCTCTTTCTAAACATAAAAATATATTTGCTATCCTAATGAAATCCATGTATACACATCCTATTAGTATAGCTTTAGTTCCATTATTATCTCTAATTTTAAATGATCCAATAATAATCTCTAAAACTATTAGAAATAAAGTCAAGTAGACGAAGTTTTCCTGTGTCTTCATCAGTAAATCTTAAACATACTCATGTAAACATGCAGAGGGCAGGAGACTTTTGAGTGCCCAAGTTAGTTTTAAACACAAACCATTAAGCATATGGTTGATCGGGCGGTCTCTGTAAAGAATAGTTATGCGTAAATTGTCCATTTATCAGTCTTTTCTGTATTTTACAGCTGGGTAAATCTGTGGTGGCAAAAACAGCCATTCCCAAAGGCACTGTGCTGACTATTGACATGCTGACAGTCAAGGTCGGAGAACCCAAGGGTGTTCCCCCCCAGAATATCTTCGACCTGGTGGGAAAGAAAGTGAGCAGGGACATCGTGGAGGATGAGACAGTTGTTGAAGAAGCAGTAGAGAGTTATGGAAAGAAGGCAAAATGCTAACCAAATCTCGTAGAGCTCTGAATGTGTATTGACTGGCATCACAATGTACAGTTTGGCACTTCATTTTAAGTGTCAGTTAGTACATATTAGGTACTATGTAAAGACATAGTTATAACTACGTATACAAATGCTATAGTACATAAAAGTATATACACTTTTATAATAACAAAGTGTCTGTGATTAGCCTGCTAGAATTGATCAAATAAGTACTGGCAAATTTTAGTCATCCACCAAAGATTTCCATAGAACTACAGTGGCTATACCTACAGTATGTACGTGCATACAGGTTTATTTTTATTTGCCCTGATTAATCCGAATCTTGGACTACCTAATGTTACCTTAGGTAAGGTAGTCCAAGACTAGTGCTAATCGGGGTCTGAGGAACCTGCCAAAAGTGTAGCTACTGCAACTTAAAATTGAATTAATGGAACTATTGTTTAAAACAGTACATTTTGTAATTTTGTATTTAAAAACAGAATGCAGTTTAAGATTAGTTACCTTGGATTTAGAAATAAATAAATGAACGCATTGTTTACACCCCCCAGTAGTTTACAGTACAGTAGTTTTAACTACAGAGGCACATCCATGTTTTTTGTTACCTTCATTGGCAAACAGTAACCCAAAGTTTTAATATTCTATACCTGTATACAACAAGGTATATTAAAGTTTGGCCATTTAATAATACACAAGCTAAAACCTGCCTCAATTGACACTAAAATATATTATCTGCAATGTGTCCTTTAACATTTGTTTATGTACATGTGTAATATTTGGATTGTAAGCCTTGTGTGAATTGATTTTAATTCTTTATCTTAAGAATTAGTCAAAGGTATTGAACTCTGCATATTGACTTACTGTAATTGTCTAAATCACTTTTTGTGCCACTGTGCATTGTATAGTGTTCAGAATTGACGAAGAATGAGTGTTGTTGCTTATGTCAAGTCTGAAGTAGCACTTGCATACTACAGTATGTGCCATAAATTGAAACATTTCTTTGTGTTAAAAAAATGAATTAAAAAATCATGAGCAACTGTACTGGAAGCCTTATGAAACAGTTCCAATTTACAGCTGAATTATGGTTTAGATGAACTAATAAAAACGGGGGAAACATTGTATGAATTTTTTTTTCCGCTCTTCCTCCCCCAGCCCCCCATCTGTCAGCTGTTAATCATTTTCCTATTTTATTTAAATTCAGTACCCAATAAGATCCTTTACTTTAAGGGAAGTTGTTTTGTGTGGAGTGTCTCTTTTCATAAACCTACTTCCAACTTATTATCACTCATGATCTGTCCTCTGCGGTTTGGGCTCTGGCTGCTAAGACACCTTTCACGCAACATTTATTAAAATAGGGATGCATCGAATCCACCCAGACGAACATCCATTTTAATACATGCCTCCAATGTGTGCAGTTCTTCTTTAAACAAAAAAGGGAACCAAACTACTTGGAGAAAGGATCCTTGAGGAGGTCCAAAAGCATTTAAACTAGAAAGGAAGGGGTGAGAAAATAAAAAAAAACAGAAGGGAGACCACATCAAAACAAGGGCAACAACTCAGGTAAGACAACTGTTAAATGCATTTATCTTCATGCTAGAAGTCTCAGAAACAAAATGTTAGAACTTGAAGCTACTGCACTAACAAGTAACTACGATGTGATAGGTGTTACAGAAACTTGGTTGTCTCAGAGTGATGGAGACAAATACAATATTAGTGGGTACACACTGTATAGGAAAGACAGGCATGACAGAAGAGGCGGAGGGGTAGCGCTATACATAAGAAAGAAATAGTCTTGAAGCCCAGGTGTTAAATCTGGACAAAGAAAACAACGCTGAATCAATATGGGTCAGAATAATGGACAAAAATTCAAAGGGCATGATAATAGGAGCATGCTATAGACCACAAAATTCAGACGTCGAGCAAAATAATCTGTTATACAATGACATTAGAAAAGGAGAAGCCATAGTAATAGGGGATTTCAACTTCCCCCATATAAAATGGAAAAACCCGGCAGGGAGCACGACAGACGAAATTGAAATGGTGGAAATGACAAATGACTGCTTCTTAACGCACTTTGTCAAGGCACCGACTAGAGGGGAGGCATGCCTTGATTTAGTCTTTTCAAATAACAAAGACAGAATAACTAAAACAGAGGTCAGAGAGCCATTGGCAAACTCCGACCACAACATGGTCTCATTTGAAGTGTTTTTTAAAACCCCAAAAGTAATGACTAAAGCTAAGGTTTACAATTTTAGAAAAGAAAACTATGAAGGTATGAAACACTCACAGAAGTAGATTGGAGAAAAATAGAGAAAACATCCACAGAAAATGGCTGTTTTTCAAAAATGTAGTACTAGAGGTGCAAAACAATTACATCCCAAAGGTAGACAAATCTAAATCTAAAACAAAATGGCCAAAATGGTTTAATAGATCAATTAAAAAATATATATTCAGTGAAAAAAGGCACTTTACAGAGCATTTAAAAGGGACCAAAAACAAAGTACACAGAAAGAGTACTTGGAACTGCAAACACAAGTCAAAAAGGAAGTTAGAAAGGCCAAGAGAGAGATATAAATCAATATTGCTAAGGGGGCTAAAACCAATTCCAAAATGTTTTTCCAATATAACAGCAAGAGAACATTCAAAGAGGAGGTTAAATGTCTAAGACAAAATCATACACGAAGAAAACAAAAATAGCAAATATATTAAATGATTACTTTTCACAGGTTTTTACAAAGGAGGACACGGACAACATGCCCCACATGTCAACCTCTTTCTATCCAGTTTTAAATAACTTTAGCATAACAGAGGCAGAAGTGTTAAAGGGACTAGGAGCTCTTAAAATAAACAAATCCCCTGGGCCGGATGAGATCCACCCAATAGTACTCAAAGAAATGAAAGAAGTTATTTACAAACCAATAACCAAGATCATGCAACAGTCTCTTGACACGGGTTGTACCGACAGACTAGAAAATTGCAAACGTGATACCGATTCACAAAAAGGGAGACAAAACCGAACCAGGTAACTACAGACCAATATGCCTGAATTCTATTATATGTTAACTTATGGAAACTATATAATAAGATCCAAAATGTCAAATGTTCTCTATGGTAACAATATCCTGGGAGACAGTCAGCATGGTTTTAGGAAAGGGAGATCATGTCTAACTAACCTGCTTGATTTTTTTGAGGATACAACATCGACAATGGATAATTGCAAAGCATACGACATGGTTTATTTAGATTTCCAGAAAGCTTTTGACAAAGTCCTGCATAGAAGATTAATTCTCAAACTGAACGCAGTAGAGATCCAAGGAAATGCATGCACATGGATTAGGGAGTGGTTCTGTATTTTGACATTTCTGTTGTGGGGGGAGGAGGCTAGTGGTAAATTGTGTAAGTTTCAAACAAAAATCTTATTCAGTGATATATTTCCATTCAGTAATAAAAAATACTATTAACTAAAAAGCTCAAAACTAGATTGTGCGTGTCCCTTGTTAGTAGCTGCCAGTCTGTTTTTCATTCAACAGTTTCCTTCAGTTTTTCTTGACAGTTCTTGTAGATTCGGTATTCGGCCAAATCTTTTGAAATGGATTCGGTATTTGGCCGAATCCCAAAAACTTGGATTCGGTGCATCCCTAATTAAAATTACAAAAACAAAGATTGTAATGAGAAACTACTATTAAAGCTATATGGAATTGTCTCTGTTCTATATGCAATTTGGACAAATCCTTAATGGTGATTGGCTGATTTCTCATACATAATTTCTATTGTCTGGTTTATAGATGTGATGGCGCTGACACTGGAGACTCACATTCTCCCAGAACTTTGCCTATCGGCTCTTAAGAAAAATAAGGAGGATAAGCAGACTGTTAGATGCTTAACCTGTGACTACAAACAGCCCTGTTTTAATATTCTAAACAGTGACAGTATTTCTACCATTATTTAGATCAATTCAATAGACCCCATTGTCAGACTGGGTAAAATCATATTCCAAGAAAACTAGAGTTAGTGTAAGTGCTCAATTAAAAAAAAACATGCTAGAAACCCATTGTTGTAAGGCGATACCTTCCATGTAGTTACTTAAAGTACATAGTCTCCTGACAGTACATCTTCACAGTGTGTATCAGGTAAATGCACTTATTTGTATTCTTATACATGAGATTTACTATTAACAATATATTTTATATTTCCATCCCATAGCCATGACCCTGATCTTACTTTCATTACATCTTATAACACTATTGAGTTAACCAATATAGGCATGTGTAACGGGTGTTCTGTTACGAGTGTGGGTATCTTCTTATAGGGAGACATACAGAGGTGGTATTTGAAATGCTGCTCAGGCATCCAGATTTTATTGCGGATTACAGTGGTAAGTGGCAGCCACTAGGGTACCAACAATGGTATTCCTAGTGCGGGAGGACATGTACAGAAATGCAAAGCAAAACACAACTAAATAAAATAAAAGTTGGCCTACAGGCAGCCGAACACTATCTGCTAAAAGGAGAGTCTCGCTCCATGAACCTTCTCTCCGACAGACATTTCAGTGAAGTTTTGTGAGATTAAAATCCCTTAAATTAAATCTCTTTGCTGAACACCAAGGGTCCCGGTTAAACACGGTGGTCCTTGGCTGTGCTCACGACCCGGGTTAAACACACTGTGGTCATGTATTTGGTTCACTCCCCATGGATCTACACAGTCATACAGCTTCCAGCTGGACCGCACAAAACAAAGGACTTGACTGGCTTTTCAGTTCTTTTTTAAAGGCATGTGGCCAGGGTTAATTGATAATCAATTAGTCAATGAACACTTTCTGCACATGGATTTCAATTAGGCAAGGAGGGAATTCTGACCTCCCAGCCCTGCCACATCTAACACAAACTGTATTTGTAAAATTAAACAAATTTTATTTATAATCAAACAAAACACATTATTTATTTACAGGTTCAGTTCCTCGGCCCTGCCACAGTGTGAAATTAAAATTTTCATACAAGTGATAGAAGTCACTGAGGAACGTTAATTCAGGTAGGAACTTTGTTCACCAAGCTAATAAATAGGGCTACTTCAAGGAGGAAACACAATGTTCCCATAGTAAATGAGTAAAATGCACAACTTAATGTCATGATTTTAATGCAATTTTAGTAAGTGCCACAGTACTGCTGATAGACTAAAGTATATAGTGCCTATAGAAAGTCTACACCACCTTGAACTTTTTTCACATTTCGTTGTTTCAGTGCCTCAGAGTTTCATGCATTTAAATGAGGATTAGTTTCCACTTATCTACACACCATACTCCACACTGTTAAGGGGAAAAAAGTTATATAATAAAAATACAAAACTGAAAGATCATAATTGGACAAGTCTCCACCCCCCTGAGTTAATACTTGGTGGATGCACCTTTGGCAGCAATTACAGCTGTGAGTCTGTTGGGATAGGTCTCTACCAACTTTGCACACCTAGATTTGGCAATATTTGACCATTCTTCTTTACAAAACTGTTCAAGCTCTGTCAAGTTCCTTGGGGAGCATTGATGGACAGCAATCTTCGTGTCATGCCACAAATTTTCGATTGGATTTAGGTCGGGGCTCTGACTGGGCCACTCAAGGACATTTACCTTTTTGTTTCTTAGCCACTCCAGTGTAGCTTTGGCTGTGTGCTTTGAGTCGTTGTCATGCTGAAAGGTGAACTTCCGTCCCAGTTTCAGCTTTCTTGCAGAGGGCAGCAGGTTTTCCTCAAGGACTTTTCTTTACTCCATTCATTTTCCCTTCTATCCTGACAAGTGCCCCAGTCCCTGCCGATGAGAAACATCCCCATAACATGATGCTACCACCACCATTCTCCACAGTAGGGATGGTGTTCTTTGGGTGATACACTGTGTTGGGTTTGCGCCAAACATAACACTTTGCATTTAGGCCAAAAAGTAGCTCTTGCAAAGTTGCCATTGGCCTCTTGGTAGCCTCTCTGATCAGTCTCCTTCTTGCTCGGTCATCCAGTTTGGAAGGACGGCCTGATCTAGGCAGGGTCTTGGTGGTGCCATACACCTTCCACTTCTTAATAATCGTCTTGACCGTGCTCCAAGGGATATTCAAGGCCTTTGATATTTTTTTTATACCCATCCCCTGATCTGTGCCTTTCAACAACTTTGTCCCGGAGTTCTTTTGAAAGCGCCTTGGTGCTCATGGTTTAGTCTTTGCTTTGAAATGAACTACCCAGCAGAGGGAACCTACAGGAACTGCTGAATTTATCCTGCAATCATGTGAATCACTACAATTTAACACCGGTGGAGGCCACTTAACTTGGTGTGTGATTTTGAAGGCGATTGGTTACACCTGAGCTAATTTAGGATTGCTATTACAAGGGGGGTGGACACTTATCCAACCAAGCTATTTCAGTTTTTATTTTTAATTAATTTTCTACAAATGTCTAGAATATTTTTTTCACTTGGAAGTTGTGGGGTAGGATGTGTAGCTAAATGAAAAAAACATTTTTTAATGCATTTTAATTCCAGGCTATAAGGCAACAAAAGGTGAACATTTTGAAAGGGGGTGTAGACTTTCTATAGGCACTGTATTATTATTTATTTCTTAGCAGATGCCCTTATCCAGGGCAACTTACAATTGTTACAAGATATCAAATTATTTTTACATACAATTACCCATTTATACAGTTGGGTTTTTACTGGAGCAATCTAGGTAAAGTACCTTGCTCAAGGGTACAGCAGCAGTGTCCCCCACCTAGGATTGAATCCACGATCGTCCGATCCAGAGTCCAGAGCCCCTAACCACACTGCTGCTGTATTTGTTGCAATAAACTGCAAAGACAAAATCAATGTAAAATGTTAGAATTTTTGCAATTTATACTAGTCGTTTTTGGGGGACCTGATCAGCAGTTTAGTTGACATTCACCAATTGATATTGGTACTTTATATCACCTATATTTTCCTCTTATACTTCCCCAACTCACTTCCCCACAATCAGCCTGCAGGAGTTTTTCCAGAAGCCATTTTTTGCTGGAATAGTTATTATGCACAGCATAGAAAGTGTAAAAATATGTAGCCAACCCTCTAATGGAGTGTGCGGCTACCCTACCAGGTGGGGCAAGCCAGCACCATTATACGCAGTCAAGACTGTATCCACAATCCAACGTGACAGATGCTGCTTAGATATACAGTAAATAACCATTTATTCAGGCACTGATAAAAGCTCTGGTTTCAGGTTTTGGCACAGACTTGGCTAATAAAGTCTCCAACCCTGGTCCTGGAGAGCTACTGTGGCTGCTGTTTTTCATTTCAACCAATCTCTCAGTTACTTAATTGAACCAATTATTGGCCTAATTAGTCAAGATTAACAGGTTTCCAGACCTTTAGCCACTGATGATGAAAAAGCACCTATAAAACCTGCTGGATAGGGGCTATCCAAGACCAGGGTTGGAGACCCCTGATCTAGACAGTATCTTGCTGTACAGACAGATTATTACTACTTTACATACAGTTGTTCCATTTTTAATATGATTTTAGTGCAACAGTTGAATAATATTTTATCCAACCCTTTTTTATGGTCTGTGTGTAAAAGAAAAATATGGAATAGACTTTAACGGCCTTGATACAGGCCACTGTGGCGTAACAGGAGGCCAACTGTCGACAGCCAGAGGCCAGTTGCTGCTGCTGCCAGAGTTGCTGCTGCTACAACGAGAGTCGCTGTCTCCAGAACCAGAAGGAGAAGCCCCGCTGTCTCCACACCCCGAGGGAGAAGTGCTGCCGTCTCTAGAGCCTGAAAAAACGGAGACACCAGCTACAGAGAAGAGAGAGGAGGTGAACAGACAACCTCCACCTCAGCCCCGACCACCACCCCTGTCCACTGATCCAGCAGCGGTAGGTCAGGTCCCTTGGCCCGTGCTCCCAGACACCAGACCTTTGTATTTGGACCTCTGATTACTGGACCTACCTCCCAGGTCGCTGCACCACCAGGCACATTCCATTTGCCTGGCAAACCTGACGTCACTGCACACCCACTGGGGCCAGGGGCGGACTGGCCCGGGATGCTTAGGATGCTATTAGCATCCTGGCCTGTCTGTGCTGGCCCGCACATTTTTTTTTTTTGTGTGTGTGTGTGTGTGTGTACTGGCCCATGATAAAATGGCCTGCGCCTAACTTCAAAAGAAAGGAGGTGTTAAGTGTGTGAAGTCAAGAAAATGAACCTATACTAACTGTCATCGCCATCTCAATTATGATCAAAGATACGATTTTGTCACAGAGGTCAGGGAGGTCACGGAAATTGTGAATTTTAGCAAAAGTCTGTGAAATCTTGGAAATGGATGTAAAAACACATTTGGTTAGGCTCTGCCTTTATTTCCTTTAAAAATGCAGTATGTCATGCAGTGGAAATACAAATATGCGAGTATCTGTGTAAATTGTTTGGTTGTGTATCTGTTTTGTAGTCTTTTTTTCTGATCTTTGTGATGCCCCACTTCTTGGACACGGTGCCTGCCTGTGTGTTTTGACTTTTCAACTTTTTTTTGTTTGTTTTTATTTTTAAAGGGGAAGTGCTCTGTAGGCTACTCAGAAACAACCAATTTAAACGTTTTGTTCTTATTATTGAAGAATATATATACTGATTTTGTATATATATATGTACATTTATACTGGACACGCACAGAGAAATAGGAACACAGTTTATTTCAGCCTGTTTCACTACGCGGGTGGTGTGAAAGCCTGCATTGTACAGTATTCTATAAAAATAAAAAAAAAGTTGCATTGGTGTGAAAGGACCTTTAACGAAGTTTTGTACTCTAAAGTAACATTTAAACTTGCCAGCAGTCAAAAGCAATAGTCTTTATATTGCTGGTTTTGGTGTAATATTTAAAAGTGTATGTTGATGTAGCTAAACCTACATTATTTGGTGGCCTTTCCATGACCTCTTGGCTTTTTTCCGCAACTCGCCCGTGAAATGTACTAAAAATCACTATGACAAAATCGTATCCATAACTATGATGAACACTCCCATAATAGACGTGTCGAAACGTTAGGTTACTTACCGTAACCCTGGTTCCCTGAAAGAGAAGATGACCACCAAAGACATTACGAACTTACACCTTCAAGGACCCTTGCATCTACAGAAGGCAAGGCAGGGTCTACCACATTAACACTGTAGAACCTGGAGAAAGTATGCAGCGTAGTCCAGCTAGCCGTAGTACAAATATCAGACATCGAGGCACCTCTGAAGAGGGCCAAAGATGTAGCCAACCCTCTGGTGGAGTGTGCGGCTACCCTACCAGGTGGGGCAAGCCAGCACCATTATACGCAGTCGAGACTGTATCCACAATCCAATGTGACAAATGCTGCTTAGAGAGGGGCTGTCCTAGGTTCCGTGTCCCGTGACAGACGAAGAGCTGGTCAGATTGCACGTAGCACCTCAATACCCGCACTGGGCAGAGGAAATTCAATCTCTCATCCTCCGTTGAAGCAAATGGTGGTAGATAGATGGAAGGACTCCAGTTCCACAGACTGATTAACGTGGAAGGCTGTGATCACCTTGGGGAGGAAAGCAGGGTTGGTGCGCAGAGACACCCTGCTGCCATCCTCCCAAATACGCATGCAGGAGCTGTGCACAGACAGCGCCTGCAACTCACTGACCCGCTTAGCGGAGGTGATAGCCAAGAGGAAGGCTGTCTTCATAGATAGGTACTTCAGCTCTATGGGGTGTATAGGCTCAAACGGGGCCTTCATGAGAGCCTCCAGTACAATATTAAGGCTCCATTTGGGGAGAACAGTCCTTTAATAAAACGGGTAGCCAAAAAATGCGCGCCCAGAGATATTGAATCTACGGGGGCATGGCAAGCAGAGAAAGCCACTAAATACACCTTCAAGGTGGAAGGTGACCTACCAGCATCAAGCAGTTCTTGCAGAAACTGTAAGATGACTGGCAGAGGGCAAGATATGGGGTCATGGCTTCTAGCCAGACATCAAGCCTGGAAATACCTCCACTTATAGGTGTACAAGGACCTAGAGGAGTCTGCCCTAGCGCTCTGCAATGTACCCACAACCGCATCTAGGGCTAACCAGCAGTCCCTTTCAGGGGCCAGACCCATAGCCGAAACCTGCTCAGTTCCGGGTGCCAAAGAAAGCCTTTCGCCTGACTGAGGAGATCCATGCGAAGTGGAATCTCCCAGGGCTGGCCGTGCAACTCTCCTGGGCCATTTGGGAGCCACTAGGAGAACTGATGCTTTCTCTGACTTTTTCAAGAAAGGCTGGGAGCAGCGGTATAGGCGGGAAAGTGTACCAAAACGCTTTGGGCCATTCGTGCACTAGGGCGTCTACGCCAAGTGGACAGCCTAAGCGGTGGAGAGAGTACCATAGGGGCAATGCGTCATCTCTGCCGAGGTGAAGAGATCGACCTGCGCCTTCCCGAACCATTCCCAAATGTGCTCCACTATCTGAGGGTGGAGTCGCCACGCTGACGGATGCGGACCGCTCCTGGAGAGGAGGTCCACTGCCCAGTTCACTGCTCCGGGAATGTGCATCACCCGTAGGGACAGCAAGTTCCTCTGAGCCCATGTCAATAGCCTGAAGGTCATGCGATGCAAACCCAGGGACAGTAGGCCACCCTGGTGGTTGACATATGCCACCACTGTCGTGTTGTCCGTCCGGATCAACACATGCGTACCACTCAGCACTTGGAGAAAGTGGTGGTTGAGCAAGGGATACCGCTTGCAGCTCCAGCATGTTTATGTGCAGGGATGTCCAGCGGTCCGGCCAGGATCCGCGTACTCCTCTGCCTTCCCAGACCGCTCCCTAATCCAAGTTGGAGGTGTCTGTCATCACCACCTGGTGGTTCAACACTACTCCTATTCACACACCTTCGCGGCTGCCGAGCGTGCATGAGACATAGTCAGCCGACGGTGTCTGTCGCGTTTGGCATTGAGGTGGAATGCATTGAGCCACGCTTGTAGCGGGCGCATGCGAAGCAGACCCAGCTGAATGGCCGATATGGCTGCAGCCATCAGACCAAATAGTTTCTGGCACAATAGGAGGGTGACCTGTGATCCCTGTTGAAACAGAGAGAGGCAACCCTGGATAGCTGCAGCTCTGTCATCCAACAGGTATGCATGCATCGTAATGGAGTCCAGCTGTAGCCCCAAGTACACTGTGCACTGCACCGGTTTAAGCCGACTCTTTGCATCGTTGATGGTGAGGCCCAGACTCGCCAGATGCTCTGTCATGACCGCCGTGTGGGTCACTGCTCCCTCTCGTAACTGGGAACAGATCAACCAGTCATCAAGATAGTTTATTACTCTGATCCCCTGCAGCCGCAGGGGAGTCAGGATAGCGTCAACGCACATTGAAAACGTACGAGGAGCTAGGGAGAGGCCGAATGGCAGCACAGCAAACTCGTAAACGTTTCCTTGAAAAGGCGGTCCCAAGCAGAACTGAAGCTCGTATCTGTTTTGCATGGTGGCGAGCACCCAGGAGTGTGAGATGCAAGCGCGCCAGTATTGCAGCTGTTGTGCCGAAAAGGGGGTCTGAGGCCGTCAGCCTTCAGGGGCCCTGTTTGGGCTGCTGAGGCTGAGGCAGGGCAGTTTGGGGTGGCAGTTTAGGGTGCTGGCCCTGAAAACGCCTCCTGTGATGCTGGTGTGTGGACTGGCCACGTCTTGCGTTCCCTCTGCCTGCTGGTTGTAGGTGATGCCTTAGGTCACCCAGCAGAGCCATTGGGACTGGAAATGTTCTAGTGACAGTCCGCGTCTGAGGAGCTCGCCAGCAGCTCAACCTGCCCCACACGGAGGTGCGGGGAGGGAGCAACGCACCACCTGCCGGGACGCCTCTCTGTAAGATCTCCTCCATGGCTGGCCCAAAGGTATGTCCTGGGGATATAGGCGCTTCAAGCAGCGCGGCCTTATTCACATCAGGAACTCTGGCTTGTGACAGCCACAGCTGTCTAAGAGCTATGATCAAGCTAGCCAGGCTCCGGCTAAGAGCTTGCCCTTGGAGATCGGAGATCTGCAGCAGTGTGCTGGACAGGAGACACAACTCCGTGGCCACCGACTCAGGGAGCGGGGCCTCGCGCAGTACACGTCCATGTAAGCAGTAAGCCGGGTCTCTAGGCAACCCACCCACCTGCGGGGTCTTAACTAGGGCCGCGATGGTGGAGTCTACCGGGGGGAACCCCGCTAGGCGCCTCCTAAGGAGGCAAGCGGTGCGGCCTGTTTTAGCACACTAGGACCCGAGGCCGGATGATCCCAGGAGGAGCATACCTCCTCCATGAAGTCTGGGAAGGCCGGGAACTTCTGAGCGCGAGGAGCCATCACCTGCGTCTGGAAAATGGACCGGCGTAGTTCTGCCGCTGGCGTCCAGGGGCCCTGCAGGAAAGCTGCAGCGCATCCCATAAGTGCCGAAACCGAGCTGGACAACAGGGGGGCACTGGCTTCCGAGGCCACCTCAAAGCCAGGTTCTTCCTCAGCAGGGGTCTCGCCCACCTGCATGTCAGAGGAGAAGGAGGCCCCTTCCCCAGAGGCCACTATGGAGAGCGTGTCCTCTTGCGCCAGCTGAGACGCCTCTTCCCATCCACCCTGAACTCCCCTGGGAGGGGGGGTATGGCAATTAGGGCTGCAGCGGGGCCTGGACAGGGCCCTGGGCTGCCGGAGCCTGTTTAGCCAAGAGCTCTAGGACCTGGGCCATCTGGGCCTTGAGGTCCATAATGTCCCTTGCCTGCTTGGAACGCTTCACCCTTCTCGCTTGCGAAGATGGGGAGCAACTGCGGACGGCCTGCGCATCGGGGATGCCTAGCAGGAGGTCCTGGGACAGGTCATGGAGGAGGGGCTCTGGGACTCCAAGAGCCACTGAAGGTCCGGCCATAGAGGACGCGGAGCTCACCCTCGTGGCCCTCTCCAAACAAGCTTCTTTCACCCGGGGCTGGAAAGCCTCACAGATACAAAGCTGAAGCTGCGGTGGGTGAGTTGAAGCAGACAGCAAAAACACAGTAGAAAGAAAGCAAAGGAGAGAACACATTGTTTGTTTACAAGGCCCGACTTAAAGAGGTCGGCAGGATTACGCAGCCGGCAGGGTCTACTCAACAGTGGGGATGCGGCAAGGCCTAGCCCCATAGAGGAACTGTGTACTCTAAGGAAGAATAGACCACCACTCGCAGATGACTGCACAGGCAGTCGCTCACACACGACAGACAGATACAAAGAGCGGCCTACCACGCAACCGAGGAGGCCGCTGAAAGACAGAAAGGCAAAAGGCTCTGTCGTTTTCAAAGTCATTGATTCCGGGAAAGCAGCGAGCCAGCTTTCAGCATGAATGCAAGGGAAATACAATCGACTCGACTCGAGAAGCTCTTTTCTCTCAACACACTCAGCTCAACACAGAGGTCTTACCGTACCATCTTGAGAAGGAAAAAGATGATCGATAGGAAGGGGCCTATCAGCAGCTCTGGTATAGAGAGCTCAGCAATACCTACCCAATGGGCAGGCATATCCCATACGTAATGTCTTGGTGGTCGTCTTCGAATTGAAAGGGAAATATGCACACTCCTAACGCAGCTTGACTGTGTGCCTTAGGTGCGAGGTTTAGTTAGAGAAAAATGGCGGCACCAGTTTACTGAGAAGCAAAGTGGGGGAACACCAGTGCCGTTGCTAACTGTAAGTAAAGTGCATTCTTACACTAACAATTCATGTTGTCAGTCATCACAATTATATTGTAAGGTTTAATAGCCAGTTTAAAATCTTCTGTATTGCTGTCGTGAAACTGAAAACTGCATTATGTGTGCACATTTTGTTTATATAATGGAGCAAAAGCTTTATTTCAAAGTCCCTGGCGTTATATACTTTGTGGTAGTAATTCTAAGGTTTAATTACAAACATTAAATAATTGAGAATATATTGAAGGTCGTACTGGAATTATTATTATTATTATTATTATTATTATTATTATTATTATTATTATTTGTTTCATAGGCCTGCTTTAAGTCGAATAAGGATGAAACTGCACAGGTGTTTTTTTTTGTAGTTTTTTTTTTTTTTATCATTGCAAACTTCAAGACAATGGTTTTTTAATATATATAGTATAGGCTTATCAATGTTTTTCATTATGAAAATGGTTGTAAGGCTTAATTATAAACATCATGAAATCATTTAGAATTTATTGAAGGCTGTACTGGAATTGTTATTTATTATTTTATTTATCACTGATTTTTGAGAATTGGGACAAAGCAGCTCTGGCAACTTTAAGTATCAATTATTCTTATAAACATCATTCTTTTTACTGAAAATTGTGTTTTAATTATACATGTAAGTGTGCTAAGCATAGTAATGAAAAAAAACTAAGATATATTTTTTTCTTTTTTAAATTTTAACTTGTACTAGAAAACCCTTTGTATGGAGCAAAAAATAAAAACTTCAGAGTGTTAAAAATGTTTATTACTTTTAAAAAAGTTAGACATGTATATTTATAAGTAAAACAACACTCATTCATTGGTATGTCTTCAGTTTTGCAAAATATTTGTTTGCAATGTATTAAAAATTACCTCTAATCATGCACCTTTTTGAGTAAAATTTAAAAATGATTTAAGATAACAAATGTATCTTTTTTTCCCCCTCTCTTCATTCATTTAATTTATTGGGTACAATCTAGAAAGTGTAGATTATTGAAACTATGTAAGTGTAAACATCGTTTTGTCCCTACTTTCAAGAATCAGTGATATACAATATATATATATATATATATATATATATATATATATATATATATATATATATATATACATATATATATATATATATATATATATATATATATATATATATATATATATATATATATATATATATATATATATATTGTAACAGACCGTCAGTGATGAGCACACAAGCAAGGTATCAGAAACGTGGAGATTCTGATATCTTCCCCCTGATCTCAAATTAACATTAAATACAGAACAAATCGTTCACTATCTATCTATCTATCTATCTATCTATCTATCTATCTATCTATCTATCAAGCTGTTCAGTCTGCTGCTGACGCTTGTGATGTACAATTCGAAAGGGAAGAGAAAGCTCAGTCAGATGTTGCAATTGAGAGCGATACTGAAACTGACATGGTCAGTGAAGCAGAAAGTAGTTATTTTCTATGCTTCAGTTGTGGGAAAATTGAAGTTTTTATCTGAACATCCTATTCAGCCAAATTGTAAAAATCTTCCCTTTTGACCCAGTGAAGACATACTATATATTGTGAGAAGTGTTGAATTTAAATCAAGGGAAGTAATCTTAAAACTTTACAATGCATTAGTAAGACCTCACCTAGAATATTGTGTTCAGTTCTGGTCACCTCATTACAAAAAGGATATTGCTGCTCTAGAAAGAGCACAAAGAAGAGTAACCAGAATTATCCCAGGTTTAAAAGGCATGTCATATGCAGGCAGGCTAAAAGAATTGAATCTATTCAGTCTTGAACAAAGAAGACTACGCGGCGATCTGATTCAAACATTCAAAATCCTAAAAGGTATAGACAATGTCGACCCAGGGGACTTTTTTGACCTGAAAAAAGAAACAAGGACCAGGGGTCACAAATGGAGATTAGATAAAGGGGCATTCAGAACAGAAAATAGGAGGCACTTTTTTACACAGAGAATTGTGAGGGTCTGGAACCAACACCCATGTAATGTTGTTGAAGCTGACACCCTGGGATCCTTCAAGAAGCTGCTTGATGAGATTCTGAGCTCAATAAGCTACTAACAACCAAACAAGCAAGATGGGCTGAATGGCCTCCTCTCATTTGTAAACTTTCTTATGCTCTTATGTTCTTATAGGGAAGTATAAGAGAGTTCCCCAGAAATTCAAAGAAAGTAGATATTTTACTCCCAGAATGGCAACAAACTTTTCTGCAATGTTTGCATGGCATTCTCTGATAATGAGGATTCGTCGTTTGTACAAGGCGGAGTCACTGTTTCAGTGAAGAGTGTTTATGTGAAAATAGAAAAGCATGAGATTTCAGGTTGCCATTCAAGAGCTGTTGCTGGATATCTGGCTTCTAAAAATGAGAGAAACATAGAAAGTAAAATGAATAAAGAATTAGCAAGTAAAAGAATGAAGACTTTTTCTGAGCAGAATCACTGAAGCAATTCTGTACATTGGAAGACCAGGTATAGGGTACAGAGCCCAGAATTAGGTTCGAGCCGTGAAAAAAAGCTCTTTTAAAGATCCAAATAAGCTGGTTATTTGAAGCTGAATTTGGACAATGACTTTGACAGTGATTGCTCCTAATTTGCTTCTGTTCCTTGTTTGTTTTGTTTATGACATTAATAATTTTGTTTCAATTTTAAAATAAATCATTTCTAATTTCCCTTGTAAAAAAACTTTGTCTTCATATATTACAAATCAAAAATAAGGTATAGACTGTTACAATTTTTCCAGTTTAAACATTTTCCCCTCAGTGTTAGTATGTATCCCTTGTGTGTCTGTTTGGTAATGAAGCAAAGTATTTCAATATACAGATTTGTTTTAAAAATGTTTTCATTTTAATTGTCTAAAGAAACAAATTAACTATGAAAAAA
Source organism: Acipenser ruthenus (assembly GCF_902713425.1). Classification (NCBI taxonomy): domain Eukaryota; kingdom Metazoa; phylum Chordata; class Actinopteri; order Acipenseriformes; family Acipenseridae; genus Acipenser; species Acipenser ruthenus. The sequence goes on from NC_081189.1 coordinate 47,885,025, forward strand.
CTAAGTTAACAATTCAAAGACCATATAAAAACATAACTTATGTACATATTCAGGGCATTCCCATACACAAAACAAATATAACCCTTTTGAGAGCAACACACAATTCTGAATTATTTACATTAAGTCAGAGTCACACAGTCTAACAGTCCAGGACTCAACTCCTCCAGTCTCTGCCACCCATCCAGTAATTGTGGTACTTTTGTCACATACATTTACATACTATATATACAATTTATAATATTTATTTTTTTTGTATGGATAGACACATACTTATCATAGTTATAACTGACCTCGCAACACATATTTTTCTTGCCAACTGACAAGCCCCTGAGGAGACTGAAAGAAGTCAGCAAGCATTTCCTGTGTAACTGCTGCGCTGCGAGTAAAATTGTTTGAGGATTCAGTCAAATAGCAGCTGATGAAGCTGGGGAGTCTGGAGGGGGGTTGGGGAAGCAGACGGGACCAACTGACGGAACTTGGATACTGAAAGTAGAGGCAGAAGGGGAGCTGGAACTGTGGGTTGAGGTAGCAGCTGGAACTGAACGAACATATGTAATCGACTGCTGGGAAGCTCAGCACCCTTTGCGCTCCATTTTCTGGAATGGAGGGCAGAGATGAGATGTTGACCATCCAATGTGTCAGTTAATACGGGATCGATCAGCGGTTTCGTACTATCATGTCTGCTTGTAATGGAAAAGGTGAACTCACATTCAGAGATTTGGGTTTCACAACTCCAGTCATTCTCCTAGTAGTGGAACTCCTTAACTCATAATCAAGACAGATTTCAAGTCTCATGCCACTTCTCTCACCATGTATTAATGCTGTAATATTTGAGAGGATGTGTGGACATATGAATAGATTACTGAGAAAGTCAAGCACCTCGTATTTTTGATTAGATGGGGATTAGTGTTAGCCTTGATTGCGGAATGCTGCCACGATCTGCGTATTGGAGGAAAGCGGGAGCGTTGGAAGCTCTGGAGAAGTGCAGTTACAGATTTAAACTGTAAACTAAAGCAACTTTTGCATGCTGTGAGAGATCTGAAGAGGGAGCAGAGATCTGCTATAGTGAGGAGCAATTAACAGTAGAGGATGGGATCTGCTGAACAGTGCAGAGATCTGAGGAAGTAAACAATGGAGTGCTGTCAATGGTGAGCAGTGGCCTGCTGAAGCAGTGATCTGTAATAGTGAATGGTGGACTGCCATCGGTAGAGTGTGGTGGTCTGCTGCAGAGAGCAGAGATCTGCTGAAGCAGTGATCTGTAATAGTGAATGGTGGACTGCCATTGGTAGAGTGTGGTAGTCTGCTGCAGAGAGCAGAGATCTGCTGAATGCGGTGGATATTGGTCTTTGAGTGTTAGGGTGGTTTAGATGAAGCCGGAGATGGGGCAGAGATGAAGAATGCATAGATCTGAGGCCGCTGTAGAACCTGAGAGGATGAAGAATGCATTGCTCTGAGGCTGCTGCAAAACCTATTGATTTAGTCGGGAGCAGTCTATGAGTGTATTGTCTATTGCAGGGTAGGAGGACACTTTGACTGAAATGTTGATAGTCGTAGGACATGGTTTCTGTATCTGACTGGCGGCTCATGTTGATGAGATGATAACTTTGAAAGTTGAATAAAGTGCCTTGATGAAGTTGGTCGGTTTGGAAGAGCTGAGCCAGATGAGGAAGCACGAATCCGGGAACAGGAAGAGGTCACTGGAATGGAAGCCAGATGCATGGAAGCTGGAAGTTAATGTGACGGTAGGTTCTGAGTATCTCAGAAAGCCGATAAGTGCGTGGCTTCATGACCAGGTCCACGGAAGGGGGGAGGGTTAGAGTTGAAATTGAAGAATGTCAGTTGAATCTGTCTGTGTTTTTGAACCACCAGACGGCTAACACGAATCCAGAGCTGTTGCCTTGGGCCAGCACAAAACCCGATCAGCATTGCACTAAAACTGTCACAAACTATAATAAATTGTTATCACCTACCACGAGCACTACTGCACGCACCAGGATGGGTGATCGTGGCAAGTATTATTGTGGGGCAGATAACGTGTCTTTATTATTTAGGGCTGCAATCCCTGTTTTCTGTACTCTGGGTTTTACATATTGCTGTGTATTACCGGAGCTTATTATTTGGTCACCAGACCCGGATTATAAAACGAAAATAAATCTTTCCAAACCGGATTACAAATCTGTCTGTTTATTCCTGCACTGCATCACCTCTGCACCTGTTCATAATCAGCAACCACTTTGCCACAGTACAGTATTTATTATTATTATTTATTATAATTATTGTTATTATCTAAATTAAATATTTGTATATGATAGAAAAAAATATTTCTAACTGTTGGCAACAAGTATGGGTGTGTTGTGTAATCCTAAGCAAAACATTTTCTATAACATTTCACGGGAGTCAGAGTCATTTTTGTGTGTTATGCTTTATAGGGTAGTTGTGAACTATTTATTTGGTTTTAATTTCTATGATTGTCTAGAGATGATTTCAGAAAAGTAGTGGAGGCAGCAGTGGAACGGCTGTGTGACAGGGTACACTGATAAATGTGTGTTTGTGGCTGTTTTTACACAGACATACATGTAATTGTTGAATTCATTATTTGATTAAACAGGCAAGTGTCTGTATATATAGCAAAGCAGAACAGCTTGTGAGAGGTCTGTGTTAAGGCCAAGGCCTGAGTGGAGGAAGCCTGGGTGGGCCAGACCTGGCAAAGGTATTGTGATATCCTTGATAAGTATATGTATTTTATGTTACTGGTAAATGGCTTAGCCGTCCAGTTAATAGCTATAACTGTGAAATGTTTAGCAAAGCACTCCTTGTTGGAGGGTTATAGGAATGCAAACTTCTTTGCATGAGGGTATACTGTCACAAGTACCTGGGGAAACTGTTTAAGTTTGCTGCCCTAGACCCTGCTGCCCTAGACCTCTACCGCACTCTCCTCTCCTCCTTCTCCTCTACTCTCTCCTCTGCTAAATGTTCTTATTTCCAATCTATAATCCATGCCTCCACTAACAACCCACATAAACTATTCTCTACCTTCTCCTCCCTCCTAAACTCTCCCCTCCTCCTCCCTCCTCTATCTCCTCTGATGACTTTGCCTCTTTCTTCTCTGGGAATAAGAGAGGACCCCTGCCTCTCTTATTCCCAGCACATCTCCACTCTTGCACGCATTTGACGATTCTTCCTGAGCAACATACGAAGAATCCGACCCTTCCTCACCAACTATGCCACTCAGCCCCTGGTCCAGGCCCTGGTACTCGCCTAGACTACTGCCTCCCTGCGTCCGCCACCCGTCCGCTCCAGCTCATCCAGAACTCTGCTGCTTACCTGGTGTTCTCTCTGCCTCGCTTCTCCCACGCAACTCCACTGCTCCACTCACTCCATTGGCTCCCGATCACCGTTCGCTTCCAGTTCAAGTCTCTTGTATTCGCCTACAGATGCCTTGACCAGACTGCACCCAGCTACCTCCAGACCCTCATCTCTCCCTACACCCCCACTCGACCTCTCTGCTCCTCCTGCACTAGGAGACTGGCTGTACCTCCTCTACGCTCCCCTGCCTCCAGAGCCCGCTCCTTCTCCACCCTCACCCCGCAGTGGTGGAATGACCTTCCTACAGATGTCAGGACTGTCCAGTCCCTGACCACCTTCGACGCCTCCTCAAGACTCACCTCTTCAGACAGCACCTGTAGAACTCCTCTTTTCCCTCTGGACACTTTATCACTCTTCCTTAATGTGCTTTACTTGCTCTTATCTGCTCCCTATTTTACTGCATTTAATCCTGTACTTTAGAGTACTGTAATCTGTCAAGTGTTATTTAATCTGTAGTATTTTGTATTTAATTATATCCTGATGTAACTATCACAGACACTGTTATCTGCTCCGTTATTGAATCGTATTTTGTCATATACATGTACTTGCTAGAACCGAAGTCATTGTATTTTATCTTGCTCTTAATTGTATTAATACTTGTACTGTGATTCTTGAAATGTATTTTTGTTTACAACTGTAAGTCGCCCTAGATAAGGGCGTCTGCTAAGAAATAAATAATAATAATAATAAGTAGTAGTACAATGTCTACACACAGACAATCATCGTCTTATAAGAATATAGGAAACGTTTTGAAACAAGAATTCAGGAACATCACCTTCACTTCCCTAGAATTGTATCCCACACTTTGGCAATGTAACCTAACGTTCTATTTGCCTTCACAACATTGGCAAGATACTTTTAAAGAGGAGTCCACTATAACATTTTTTAAAGTCTTTGGCCCCTATTGCCATTCCATTCATTTTGTGCTTATATTTTAGTTTCTATGGTAATATGCAATACTTTCAACTCCTCTCTCCACTACTGGTAAATGACATTTAATAGAGAAAAGTGTAAAGTATTGCATGCAGGCAATAAAAATGTGCATTATAAATATCATATGGGAGATACTGAAATTGAAGAAGGGAACTATGAAAAAGACCTAGGAGTTTATGTTGACTCAGAAATGTCTTCATCTAGACAATGTGGGGAAGCTATAAAAAAGGCCAACAAGATGCTCGGATATATTGTGAGAAGTGTTGAATTTAAATCAAGGGAAGTAATGTTAAAACTTTACAATGCATTAGTAAGACCTCACCTAGAATATTGTGTTCAGTTCTGGTCACCTCGTTACAAAAAGGATATTGCTGCTCTAAAAAGAGTGCAAAGAAGAGCAACCAGAATTATCCCGGGTTTAAAAGGCATGTCATATGCAGACAGGCTAAAAGAATTGAATCTATTCAGTCTTGAACAAAGAAGACTACGTGGCGATCTGATTCAAACATTCAAAATCCTAAAAGGTATAGACAATGTCAACCCAGGGGACTTTTTTGACCTGAAAAAAGAAACAAGGACCAGGGGTCACAAATGGAGATTAGATAAAGGGGCATTCAGAACAGAAAATAGGAGGCACTTTTTTACGCAGAGAATTGTGAGGGTCTGTAACCAACTCCCTGACACCCTGGGATCCTTCAAGAAGCTGCTTGATGAGATTCTGGGATCAATAAGCTACTAACAACCAAATGAGCAAGATGAGCTGAATGGCCTCCTCTCGTTTGTAAACTTTCTTATGTTCTTACTCAACACATTTTGGTGTAATCTGCAAACTTAACAATTTAGCAGTTTTTATAGTGGTATTGTATTGTTGTCTGTGTATTTCCTGGTCAGACATCACCCACAAGCCTCTCCGTGACAATCCTCCAATCTGATTTTATGCATACAAGTACTCAGTTTTCTGTTGTAACACTTATTTGACACTGCTCTACTGTTAATAAGATCCAAAAACAAGTGTTTCTAATTAGAAAAAAACTACATTTAGTTTACCAGATGATTTGGCCATATTTAAGTTTGATAATGTTTTGAAGGGAATTAGTTAGTGACTGAGGTATTTGACCAGTATGTTGTCTTTTTGTTTGTTTGTTTAGGAAGGTGGTGTCAACCGTACAAATATTCAGAATAAAATATGGTAGAAACTCATTATGGCTAATGTCATAAATTAGGTTTGTTTCTGATGGGTTATGGCATGCAGCACATGAAACTAGCACACTGATAGAAAGCATCAGTGCTCAACCAGTGATCTTCCTCAGGCCACATAGAGCATGGCTCACTGAATATTTGACTGTACAATGCTTTTCTAAGAAAAACGAGTGAGTTTGTGTAAGCCTGAGTTCCAGTAATGCTTTTAATTAATTTAGAAGGTAGAAATGTTATGAAACAAAAATTTGAACCAGACTTATATTTTGTTTTTATTAGTAACACGATAAAATTGGAAAGATCTGCAAAATACAGACAGGTACAAAATGTGTGTTCACTGTCTAATTAGAGTATTAAAGTATTGCTTCTTGTTTTTTTCATTACACTTTGTAGTATTGTATTTGCTGTGCAGCCATTAATGTTGTGGTAGTAATCAGTTACAGGTCATTGTAAATCAAATACAGCTTCGTTATCAAGCACAACATAAAGAATTTGAGCATTGGTGTCAGGTGAGTTTACAGAAAGTAATAGCCCCCTCCCAGAGCCTCAAAGCTGGATACACTGGCTCTGTAAAGTTGGCCTTAAAGGTGTAAAGGTGCCTCATGCCGTACATGGTGTCGAAAAAGCTGAGGGTGCCTGCCTCGTAATCCAGAAAGACACCAATACGGTCTGTATCTTCTTCCAGCAGCACAAGAGTCCTGGTACCGTTGTGGAAGGCCCAATACTCCAAGTCAAAGCGCTTCATGCACCAGGAGCCCCTGTTCCAACCCAGACGGGAAGCCTCTGTGTCCCCTTTGCGGCTCATAGAGCGGTAGGCTGCCCCAATCCACCAGCCCTTACAGGCACGGTGCAGGTCCACCTCCCAGTAATGGCGACCTGCAAAGAATGAGTCCCGGCTCAGCACCTGCCAGAGCTTGTCAAATCTCAGGGGCCCGTCAGGATAGGACTTCCGCAACCAACCGCAGCTCACCGTCTCCCGGCTCTCCGACAGCCTCAATCGAGGGTGCAGAATGTCAGGCTCCAGAGTTGGAGATCTGGCATCTAGAGGGTGGCAGTAACAGGATTGTATAGAATGACTTAATAAAACAGTGCATGTGGCTATTAGCCTGATTTTGAGCAGTCTTAGCTGACCTCCAGTAAACCCCAAGTAGGCTTCTAGCAGCCCCTCTTTTAATAAATCTTGTTTGTAAAGATTGCAACTATGCTACTCTCATTCAGTCCAATTCATCACTGTTGCTATGGTCTTGGTTTGCATTCTGATTCCCTTTACTGCTCCCTTCTATTAATGTATATTGGCCAGCTATAGTACAGTATAGAGTGCAGCCACAAAATTGATCTCAAATGTGAAATAAAAGTAACAAACACAAATCCATCGGCCAAGTACTAATAATACAGAGTAAATAAGCAGTATATTTTACTGATGGTCAAATGTTGTTAATGTTTTTTTTTTTAATAAAATTTTAGAGGGCTAAATTATTTTACCCTCAATTTTCACCCCAATTTAGAATGCCCAGTTATGTTCCCTAACCACTGCTATTCCCAACACAGCTCAGGAGAACTGAAGGTTCAGTGGACATCCTCCGATCTCATGACTGAGCCAGCTTCCTCTTCTACACCAGGAACTCAAAAGCGGATGTCAGCGAGCTACAGCCCTCAAGAGAACAAAGGCCTGCAGGTGTCTGCTTCAGCTTGCCAGTCACCTAGCCAGTAGGTTCTGCTGTAGCGCGATGAGGCGAAACAGTCCTTGCCAGTTATGTCTCCCTAACCTGTGGTAGCGCCAGAGCCAATGCAACACTGCCTCTGGAATCCCCAGCGAAGACTCGCAACTTCACAGGACATGAACCTGGACTCCCCTGACCTTACAACTAGGGGCCTGGGAAATTCATGGTATTTTTTTAAAGAACTTTACAAATGACATTAAAAAAAAAAAAAAATTCAAAAAATGTTATTGAGTGTCACGAAACTGCCATTTTATATATATAAAAAAAAAAAAAATTAAAAATCACCAGAAAAGATCTTTTCTATTTACATTGTATTCTACTGATGTAAGTTGCCTAAAATGTGTTATCATTGATAGTTCATCAAGAACATCAGTCAAAAACCAAGGCTGAAACATTTTAACATGACCCTAGCTACAACTCTTGTACTGTAAGGATCTGTGCATTTGTGTTGTATTGTAATTCCTGTACTGTAATAGTGTTCCCTTCCCACTTTGTATTTCCCGCCGCGTGTTTTGTTACCTCTGTTTGTGTGATCCTGGTCTGAGTGTGGGCATGTTCTGTGTCTTCCCTGGTCCTGTTTGTCTGTATCAGTCTTGTAGTGCATGGTCTGTGTCTCCCCTGTGATTGGTCCTCTGTCTGTGAGACACTGTGTGTGCTCATGTTCCGTGTGTTCCCATTGGCCCGAAGTGTGTGGACTAATGGGATGTGTGTATTGCTCTCCTCTCATCAACATATGGGGTGGGGGTGAGGTAATCTATAAGAAGTCGCTGCGACACAGCTGTTGTTGTTGTTCTGGTAGCCACGTTTGCTGTGTACCTGTGTGTGAATCCTGTGAAGCTGACAGAGCTGTGGACTCTGTCTGGGTCTGGGTGCTCGAGAGAGTGTCCCGCAGTAGAAATAAATAAAGAGAAAGGATTTGAAAAGGAACAAGCGTGTCTCTCCTGTTTTCTGCCTCTTGTGAAACGCTACAGTACATTGGAACATTGAAACTCGAATTGCTATTGAAACAATCTTTAAAAGTGCTGACCGCAAAAAAAGTAACAAACAGAAAAATAGATTTTTTAAAAACAACCCTGAATGACAAATTCAGCAACATTTCTGAGTTTTGTAAGCGTTTAAATCTTATGTTGACACATTAATTAAAATGACCATGTAATTCCCATAGCCTATTTTGCTGCCTCTAATTCTAAAATATTAAACACGAGAGAACGTTAACTGCAAACCTGAAATGACAAAACCGAAGCTTTTGTGTTTTTCTTTATACATAAGTCCATACAATATGATACACTTGGCATTATCCCGGGGCAAGGCGTTTTTATAAATATCATATGGGAGATACTGAAATTGAAGAAGGGAACTATGAAAAAGACCTAGGAGTTTATGTTGACTTAGAAATGTCTTCATCTAGACAATGTGGGGAAGCTATAAAAAAGGCCAACAAGATGCTCGGATATATTGTGAGAAGTGTTGAATTTAAATCAAGGGAAGTAATGTTAAAACTTTACAATGCATTAGTAAGACCTCACCTAGAATATTGTGTTCAGTTCTGGTCACCTCGTTACAAAACGGATATTGCTGCTCTAAAAAGAGTGCAAAGAAGAGCAACCAGAATTATCCCGGGTTTAAAAAGGCATGTCATATGCAGACAGGCTAAAAGAATTGAATCTATTCAGTCTTGAACAAAGAAGACTACGCTGCGATCTGATTCAAACATTCAAAATCCTAAAAGGTATAGACAATGTCGACCCAGGGGACTTTTTTGACCTGAAAAAAGAAACAAGGACCAGGGGTCACAAATGGAGATTAGATAAAGGGGCATTCAGAACAGAAAATAGGAGGCACTTTTTTACGCAGAGAATTGTGAGGGTCTGGAACCAACTCCCTGACACCCTGGGATCCTTCAAGAAGCTGCTTGATGAGATTCTGGGATCAATAAGCTACTAACAACCAAACGAGCAAGATGACCTGAATGGCCTCCTCTCATTTGTAAACTTTCTTATGTTCTTACTCAACATAGTTTGGTGTAATCTGCAAACTTAACAATTTAGCAGTTGTATTGTTGTCTGTGTATTTCCTGGTCAGACATCACCCACAAGCCTCTCCGTGACAATCCTCCAATCTGATTTTATGCATACAAGTACTCAGTTTTCTGTTGTAACACTTATTTGACACTGCCTACTGTTAATAAGATCCAAAAACAAGTGTTTCTAATTAGAAAAAAACTACATTTAGTTTACCAGATGATTTGGCCATATTTAAGTTTGATAATGTTTTGAAGGGAATTAGTTAGTGACTGAGGTATTTGACCAGTATGTTGTCTTTTTGTTTGTTTGTTTAGGAAGGTGGTGTCAACCGTACAAATATTCAGAATAAAATATGGTAGAAACTCATCATGGCTAATGTCATAAATTAGGTTTGTTTCTGATGGGTTATGGCATGCAGCACATGAAACTAGCACACTGATAGAAAGCATCAGTGCTCAACCAGTGATCTTCCTCAGGCTACATAGAGTATGGCTCACTGAATATTTGACTGTACAATGCTTTTCTAAGAAAAACGAGTGAGTTTGTGTAAGCCTGAGTTCCAGTAATGCTTTTAATTAATTTAGAAGGTAGAAATGTTATGAAACAAAAATTTGAACCAGACTTATATTTTGTTTTTATTAGTAACACGATAAAATTGGAAAGATCTGCAAAATACAGACAGGTACAAAATGTGTGTTCACTGTCTAATTAGAGTATTAAAGTATTGCTTCTTGTTTTTTTCATTACACTTTGTAGTATTGTATTTGCTGTGCAGCCATTAATGTTGTGGTAGTAATCAGTTACAGGTCATTGTAAATCAAATACAGCTTCGTTATCAAGCACAACTGTGGAAGGGTGGTGGGTAATTCACTGACGCAGAGACAGACAGGTGTATTTGGCGTCACCACACAGGTGCCCAGTTTTATTTTTGTTTGGAGCAGGGAGTTGATCTCTTTAGCCCGCAGATGGCGCTGTGGGTCCGTGGTCTGCGTACCACCGATGGTAAACAGAGCCACGGAGAATACCAGGAGTCTGGTAAACCAGGGATCGGACAGTAGCACTCGCAGGTGCCTCAAACAAAACACTGAAAACAAAAGACCAAAGAAAAAGAGAAAATAAAACACAGTAATAAACCTTCAAAGGAAAAGGTGCTGCCCTTGGCAACAATATCCCGGTCGCCGCTACCCGCACGACCCGGATCTCCGTCCTACTCTACCGGCTCGCTATGCTTGCCTTTTCACTACTGGGGTTCTGCCCAAAGGTACCCCGCTCTCACTAATTCTGTCTATCCGGAGGCTCCTTTCTCTCCGCTGATCCTCGCTCCCGGTCAGCACTTTCCGCACCTCCAGCGCGTCTAAAACGGCAGACCTGAGGAAACAGCAGAGCATTATCTTATAGGGCCAACAATCTCCCCAAGACCCGCCTCGCAGCCATTCAGAGAGAGAGGGAGAGTCCACACCCACTCTCCCACCTCCCCGTGTCACGGCTATGACTGACAGGCGGTTGTTGGACGACTGCCGCCCCCCTCCTGCAGCACTGTGAACACGCCAGCAGAGTCAGCACAGATCTCTCCCCTGTTACATATCCTCCCCCTTAGAATGGCACCACCGGTCCATTCGAAAATCCTACAACCCCATGCCTTCCCGAGAAAAAAAATCTGCGTTTTGATGCAGTTTCCCCGCTCGGTGGACTACCCTGAAGGCATAGGGCTGCAAGGCCAAGTACCACCGCGTGATTCTGGCGTTGCTATCTTTCATTCGGTGAAGCCATGCTAAGGGGGCATGATCTGTAACAAGGGTGAAGTGTCGCCCCAGGAGGTAGTACCGGAGTGACTCGACTGCCCATTTTACTGCGAGACACTCCTTCTCGATGGTACTGTAGTTTTTCTCGCGGGGAAGGAGCTTCCTGCTGATGTACAGGACCGGGTGCTCGCTTCCCCGAACCTCCTGAGACAACACTGCCCCGAGACCTGTCTCTGACGCATCCGTCTGCAGGGTAAACCTCTTACCGAAATCCGGGCTGCATAGCACTGGCTTGCTACACAACCTCCGCTTCAAGGCGAGAAAGGCCCTCTGGCACAACTCAGTCCACTGAACCGTATTTGGGGCAGCCTTCCGGGTGAGGTCTGTCAAGGGAGCAGCGAGCGTAGCGAAGCTCGGAATGAACTTTCTATAATAGCCCGCTAGTCCCAAGAAAGAGCGCACCTGGGTTTTGGTCGTAGGGACCGGCCAGTCAGCCAAGGCTTTCACCTTAGCAATCAGCGGTCTGATCTGGCCACCCCCTACTCGATACCCCAAATGCTCCGACTCACTCTTCCCAATGGCACATTTCTTTGGGTTAGCAGTGAGCCCCGCCTCCCGCAAGGATTGCAGCACCGCCGCTACCTTACACAGATGACTCGGCCAGTCCTCACTGTGGATAACCACGTCATCTATGTAAGCAGCGGCGTACTGCTGATGGGGCTGTAAAATGCGATCCATCATCCGCTGGAAAGTGGCAGGGGCTCCGTGCAACCCAAAGGGCATGGTCCTAAATTGGTACAACCCGAAGGGAGTCGAAAACGCCGTCCTCTCTTTAGATTCCGGGGTCAGGGGTATCTGCCAGTACCCCTTCGTTAAATCCAGTGTCGTCATAAAATGAGCGGTGCCTAGACGCTCCAGCAACTCATCTACCCGGGGCATCGGATAAGCGTCAAACTTCGATTTCTCATTGATTCGTCTGAAGTCAATGCAAAATCGAGTTGACCCGTCTGGCTTATCGACTAACACTACCGGACTGTTCCAGTCACTTTGGGACTCTTCTATTACCCCCAGTCTTAGCATTTCCTCAATTTCCGCCTTTATTACCTGTCTTTTGCGTTCAGGTATACGGTACGGCCTCTGGCGAACTAACGCCCCCGGCTCAATATTAATGTGATGATGGGCTACTCGAGTCTGCCCCGGGACAGAAGAGAACACGTCAGGAAACTCCGCCACCAGACCCTGAGCCTGACACCTCTGTGCTGGCGTCAGATTCTCCGCAATCTGTACCGACCCTTTTCTTGCCAACACAGAAAGATCAGGTCCAAGATCGGTGACGTCATCTGTGTGCGCCACTAGCAACGCCTCCGGTTGCAGCCAGGGCTTCAGGAGGTTTATATGATAAATATGTTTCTCTCTCCGTCGCTCCGGCTGGCAGATCTCATAGTCCACCTTCCCAACCCGGCGTGTAACCTCAAAGGGTCCTTGCCACTTAGCCAGAAGTTTCGACTCAGAACTGGGTAATAGTAGAAGTACTTTATCCCCCGGCTGAAATGTGCGCAATCGGGCTCCTCTGTTGTACTGTGTCTCCTGCCTGTGCTGAGCCTGCTGCAAATTGTCATGCGCCCATTTTCCCACAGACTCAAGACGTTTGCGCAGGTCCAACACATACCGGACTGTATTGGTCAAATTATCCTGCTGTTCTTCCCACATCTCTCTGACTAGATCGAGCACACCCCGGGGTCTCCGCCCATACAACAGCTCGAATGGCGAAAAGCCGGTGGAAGCCTGGGGTACCTCTCTGATCGCAAAGAGAAGGGGAGGAATCAGCTGGTCCCAGTAACGCACATCACTGCTAATAAATCTGCGCAACATGCTCTTAAGGGTCTTATTAAAGCGCTCCACAAGACCATCGGTCTGAGGATGAAACACCGAGGTCCTAATGGTCTTAATCCCCAAAAGCTTACATGTTCCGCGGATTAGCCGAGACATAAAGTTGGTGCCTTGGTCGGTTAGTATTTCTTTGGGGATCCCCACCCGGGAGAAAACCTTCACAAGCTCGTTGGCAACAGATTTAGTGGACATAGATCGGAGGGGAATGGCCTCTGGGTAACGCGTAGCGTAATCCAGAATAACCAATAGGTGTGTGTATCCTGCCGCACTCCTTTCCAATGGTCCCACTATATCTACTCCAATACGCTCAAACGGAGCTTCCACTAGGGGCAATGGCACCAGTGGGGCGCGTGGGACGGCTCTAGGGCTAGCTTTCTGACATTCTCCACACCGTTCACAAAACCGCTTCACATCGCCATCCAACCCCAGCCAATAGAACCGTGTCACGAGCCTAGCTTTAGTTTTGTCCCTTCCCAAATGACCAGACAGGGGAATAGCGTGAGCAAGCTGCAACAGATCTTCCTTAAAGGGCTGAGGAATGAGCAACTGATGACGCACTTCCCCGGTCTGAGGTAATTTATCAACACGGTACAGAAGGTCTCGATTAATTTCAAAGTGAGGGTACATGGCGGCGCGTCTGGGCTCGACCACCCGACCATTAACCACTGCTGCCTGGTCAAAGAGCCTGCCCAGCACGTCGTCACGCCCTTGCTCGAGTCGGAAGTCACGGGAGCGAGCTAAAAAATCAGCTCCCATGGCTTCCAACTCGGGGTCAGGTCGATCCTGAGCAGAGGCAGCCGAGCCAGACCCCTGCGCTGGTTCCGCAGCCTCCCCCCCAGATTCTTCACCAACCACCCCCACCTGAAACTTCTCTGACCCCCTCCATTGCCAGCCTTCATTCTTAGCGATCCGGCGCTCCCGTTTAGTTTTACGGGGTTTAAATTTATGACAAAACCATTCCGGATCACGAAAGGGGAAGATCTCTCCAATTACTTCCTCTTTCTTAGCCAATAAGGAGGACGGGGCTGTCAGGGCAGTCAACCAGTCTTTAAACTGCTCACAGTCCCGTCCCAGAACTACCGGTACCGGCAATCGAGGACATAATCCAACCTGCACCTGCGTCACCTGCTGGCCAATAGTCATATTCACCTTAATTTTAGGATAGGAGCGTACATCCCCATGAATACATTTAATATGCACCCGTCCCAATATAAGTCTGAGCCCCGGTGAGATTAGGCTCTCCTGTACTAGAGACTGACCACACCCTGAATCCAGGAAGGCCTGGGTTTTTGTACCATCCACTGTCACAGGAATAACAAAACCCGTGTGCTGAAGTGACTGAGGTAATTGAACGCGCTTACCTGGTCGGCCGAGGTCACACTCCATCGCGGGACAGTCCCGGGCGAGGTGGCCCACCTCCCTGCACGTCCAACACCTCAGTGGGCTGGTTTCTCTCCCTGAAGCTTCGGCAACAGGTGGAAATACCGGAGCCAGAACAGGGGCTCGCCGATAAGGTGTCCGCGCGAGACCCCGGTCCGACACCGCAGCAGCCCGTGGGTAGCCCCACCCTGCCCCAGTTCCCGGGCCGGGAGCTCCCGCCGACACCCCCCGACCAAATCCTTGATAACCCCTTCCCCCCAGTCCCTTCGCCCTCTCCGGGGCCAGTTGAGGGGATGATCCGGTAGCCCCACTCTTCCCAGGCAGTCTCGTGGGCGTTGGCTCCGCTGCCTGGTACTGCTCCGCCAATTCGACCGCCCGGTCCAGAGTATCCGGTGCCTGTCGCTGGACCCACAGCCGAGGACCCGGGGCCAGACACTCCAGGAAGCGCTCCACCACCACCATCTCCACCAACCTGGCTTTGGTGTTTACGTCCGGGTTCAGCCAACCTAGGGCATAATCTTTCAGGCGGTGGGCAATGGTTCGGGGGTGCTTCTCTGCCGCAAACTGTTCCCCCCGGAATTTTTTACGATACCCCTCGGGCGTGGCCCCCACGCGATTAAGGATGACCGCCTTCAGAGTTGGGTAATCCATCATAGCCTCCGGGGACAGTGTCCTCGCCGCTGCTTGCGCCTCACCCGTGAGCTGAGGCAGTAGGCAGCTAGCCCACTGCTCTGGAGCCCACCCGGCCGAGGTCGCCATGGCCTCAAACACCTCCAAGTAGGCTTCTGGTCGATCCTCGGCCGTCATTTTAGTAGGTCTTTGCAACCGGGGGTCTGGGGCTGTTGATCTAGCCGCCCCCTGCACCGCAGCGGTGAGAGTCTGGCGCAGGAGCTCCATCAGGGCAGCAAACTGCGTGGCATCCATTATGTTTTGTGGGGTTTTTTTTTTTTTTTTTATCTCTGGGTAGGTGCACTGCTTGGGGCAATGCCAGTGAATCCCACTTCTGACACCACGTGTGGAAGGGTGGTGGGTAATTCACTGACGCAGAGACAGACAGGTGTATTTGGCGTCACCACACAGGTGCCCAGTTTTATTTTTGTTTGGAGCAGGGAGTTGATCTCTTTAGCCCGCAGATGGCGCTGTGGGTCCGTGGTCTGCGTACCACCGATGGTAAACAGAGCCACGGAGAATACCAGGAGTCTGGTAAACCAGGGATCGGACAGTAGCACTCGCAGGTGCCTCAAACAAAACACTGAAAACAAAAGACCAAAGAAAAAGAGAAAATAAAACACAGTAATAAACCTTCAAAGGAAAAGGTGCTGCCCTTGGCAACAATATCCCGGTCGCCGCTACCCGCACGACCCGGATCTCCGTCCTACTCTACCAGCTCGCTATGCTTGCCTTTTCACTACTGGGGTTCTGCCCAAAGGTACCCCGCTCTCACTAATTCTGTCTATCCGGAGGCTCCTTTCTCTCCGCTGATCCTCGCTCCCGGTCAGCACTTTCCGCACCTCCAGCGCGTCTAAAACGGCAGACCTGAGGAAACAGCAGAGCATTATCTTATAGGGCCAACAATCTCCCCAAGACCCGCCTTGCAGCCATTCAGAGAGAGAGGGAGAGTCCACACCCACTCTCCCACCTCCCCGTGTCACGGCTATGACTGACAGGCGGTTGTTGGACGACTGCCGCCCCCCTCCTGCAGCACTGTGAACACGCCAGCAGAGTCAGCACAGATCTCTCCCCTGTTACAACAACATAAAGAATTTGAGCATTGGTGTCAGGTGAGTTTACAGAAAGTAATAGCCCCCTCCCAGAGCCTCAAAGCTGGATACACTGGCTCTGTAAAGTTGGCCTTAAAGGTGTAAAGGTGCCTCATGCCGCACATGGCGTCGAAAAAGCTGAGGGTGCCTGCCTCGTAATCCAGAAAGACACCAATACGGTCTGTATCTTCTTCCAGCAGCACAAGAGTCCTGGTACCGTTGTGGAAGGCCCAATACTCCAAGTCAAAGCGCTTCATGCACCAGGAGCCCCTGTTCCAACCCAGACGGGAAGCCTCTGTGTCCCCTTTGCGGCTCATAGAGCGGTAGGCTGCCCCAATCCACCAGCCCTTACAGGCACGGTGCAGGTCCACCTCCCAGTAATGGCGACCTGCAAAGAATGAGTCCCGGCTCAGCACCTGCCAGAGCTTGTCAAATCTCAGGGGCCCGTCAGGATAGGACTTCCACAACCAACCGCAGCTCACCGTCTCCCGGCTCTCCGACAGCCTCAGTCGAGGGTGCAGAGTGTCAGGCTCCAGAGTTGGAGATCTGGCATCTAGAGGGTGGCAGTAACAGGATTGTATAGAATGACTTAATAAAACAGTGCATGTGGCTATTAGCCTGATTTTGAGCAGTCTTAGCTGACCTCCAGTAAACCCCAAGTAGGCCTCTAGCAGCCCCTCTTTTAATAAATCTTGTTTGTAAAGATTGCAGCTATGCTACTCTCATTCAGTCCAATTCATCACTGTTGCTATGGTCTTGGTTTGCATTCTGATTCCCTTTACTGCTCCCTTCTATTAATGTATATTGGCCAGCTATAGTACAGTATAGAGTGCAGCCACAAAATTGATCTCAAATGTGAAATATAAGTAACAAACACAAATCCATCGGCCAAGTACTAATAATACAGAGTAAATAAGCAGTATATTTTACTGATGGTCAAATGTTGTTAATGTTTTTTTTTTTTAATAAAATTTTAGAGGGCTAAATTATTTTACCCTCAATTTTCACCCCAATTTAGAATGCCCAGTTATGTTCCCTAACTACTGCTATTCCCAACACAGCTCAGGAGAACTGAAGGTTCAGTGGACATCCTCCGATCTCATGACTGAGCCAGCTTCCTCTTCTACACCAGGAACTCAAAAGCGGATGTCAGCGAGCTACAGGCCTCAGGAGAACAAAGGCCTGCAGGTGTCTGCTTCAGCTTGCCAGTCACCTAGCCAGTAGGTTCTGCTGTAGCGCGATGAGGCGAAACAGTCCTTGCCAGTTATGTCTCCCTAACCTGTGGGAGCGCCAGAGCCAATGCAACACTGCCTCTGGAATCCCCAGCGAAGACTCGCAACTTCACAGGACATGAACCTGGACTCCCCTGACCTTACGACTAGGGGCCTGGGAAATTCATGGTATTTTTTTTTAAGAACTTTACAAATGACAATAAAAAAAAAAAAAAATTAAAAAAATGTTATGGAGTGTCACGAAACTGCCAATTTATATATATATAAAAAAAAAAATTAAAAATCACCAGAAAAGATCTTTTCTATTTACATTGTATTCTACTGATGTAAGTTGCCTAAAATGTGTTATCATTGATAGTTCATCAAGAACATCAGTCAAAAACCAAGGCTGAAACATTTTAACATGACCCTAGCTACAACTCTTGTACTGTAAGGATCTGTGCATTTGTGTTGTATTGTAATTCCTGTACTGTAATAGTGTTCCCTTCCCACTTTGTATTTCCCGCCGCGTGTTTTGTTACCTCTGTTTGTGTGATCCTGGTCTGAGTGTGGGCATGTTCTGTGTCTTCCCTGGTCCTGTTTGTCTGTATCAGTCTTGTAGTGCATGGTCTGTGTCTCCCCTGTGATTGGTCCTCTGTCTGTGAGACACTGTGTGTGCACATGTTCTGTGTGTTCCCATTGGCCCGAAGTGTGTGGACTAATGGGATATGTGTATCGCTCTCCTCTCATCAACATATGGGGTGGGGGTGAGGTAATCTATAAGAAGTCGCTGCGACACAGCTGTTGTTGTTGTTCTGGTAGCCACGTTTGCTGTGTACCTGTGTGTGAATCCTGTGAAGCTGACAGAGCTGTGGACTCTGTCTGGGTCTGGGTGCTCGAGAGAGTGTCCCGCAGTAGAAATAAATAAAGAGAAAGGATTTGAAAAGGAACAAGCGTGTCTCTCCTGTTTTCTGCCTCTTGTGAAACGCTACAGTACATTGGAACATTGAAACTCGAATTGCTATTGAAACAATCTTTAAAAGTGCTGACCGCAAAAAAAGTAACAAACAGAAAAATAGATTTTTTAAAAACAACCTTGAATGACAAATTCAGCAACATTTCTGAGTTTTGTAAGCGTTTAAAACTTATGTTGACACATTAATTAAAATGACCATGTAATTCCCATAGCCTATTTTGCTGCCTCTAATTCTAAAATATTAAACACGAGAGAACGTTAACTGCAAACCTGAAATGACAAAACCGAAGCTTTTGTGTTTTTCTTTATACATAAGTCCATACAATATGATACACTTGGCATTATCCCGGGGCAAGGCGTTTTTATAAATATCATATGGGAGATACTGAAATTGAAGAAGGGAACTATGAAAAAGACCTAGGAGTTTATGTTGACTCAGAAATGTCTTCATCTAGACAATGTGGGGAAGCTATAAAAAAGGCCAACAAGATGCTCGGATATATTGTGAGAAGTGTTGAATTTAAATCAAGGGAAGTAATGTTAAAACTTTACAATGCATTAGTAAGACCTCACCTAGAATATTGTGTTCAGTTCTGGTCACCTCGTTACAAAACGGATATTGCTGCTCTAAAAAGAGTGCAAAGAAGAGCAACCAGAATTATCCCGGGTTTAAAAAGGCATGTCATATGCAGACAGGCTAAAAGAATTGAATCTATTCAGTCTTGAACAAAGAAGACTACGCTGCGATCTGATTCAAACATTCAAAATCCTAAAAGGTATAGACAATGTCGACCCAGGGGACTTTTTTGACCTGAAAAAAGAAACAAGGACCAGGGGTCACAAATGGAGATTAGATAAAGGGGCATTCAGAACAGAAAATAGGAGGCACTTTTTTACGCAGAGAATTGTGAGGGTCTGGAACCAACTCCCTGACACCCTGGGATCCTTCAAGAAGCTGCTTGATGAGATTCTGGGATCAATAAGCTACTAACAACCAAACGAGCAAGATGACCTGAATGGCCTCCTCTCGTTTGTAAACTTTCTTATGTTCTTACTCAACATAGTTTGGTGTAATCTGCAAACTTAACAATTTAGCAGTTGTATTGTTGTCTGTGTATTTCCTGGTCAGACATCACCCACAAGCCTCTCCGTGACAATCCTCCAATCTGATTTTATGCATACAAGTACTCAGTTTTCTGTTGTAACACTTATTTGACACTGCCTACTGTTAATAAGATCCAAAAACAAGTGTTTCTAATTAGAAAAAAAACTACATTTAGTTTACCAGATGATTTGGCCATATTTAAGTTTGATAATGTTTTGAAGGGAATTAGTTAGTGACTGAGGTATTTGACCAGTATGATGTCTTTTTGTTTGTTTGTTTAGGAAGGTGGTGTCAACCGTACAAATATTCAGAATAAAATATGGTAGAAACTCATCATGGCTAATGTCATAAATTAGGTTTGTTTCTGATGGGTTATGGCATGCAGCACATGAAACTAGCACACTGATAGAAAGCATCAGTGCTCAACCAGTGATCTTCCTCAGGCCACATAGAGTATGGCTCACTGAATATTTGACTGTACAATGCTTTTCTAAGAAAAACGAGTGAGTTTGTGTAAGCCTGAGTTCCAGTAATGCTTTTAATTAATTTAGAAGGTAGAAATGTTATGAAACAAAAATTTGAACCAGACTTATATTTTGTTTTTATTAGTAACACGATAAAATTGGAAAGATCTGCAAAATACAGACAGGTACAAAATGTGTGTTCACTGTCTAATTAGAGTATTAAAGTATTGCTTCTTGTTTTTTTCATTACACTTTGTAGTATTGTATTTGCTGTGCAGCCATTAATGTTGTGGTAGTAATCAGTTACAGGTCATTGTAAATCAAATACAGCTTCGTTATCAAGCACAACATAAAGAATTTGAGCATTGGTGTCAGGTGAGTTTACAGAAAGTAATAGCCCCCTCCCAGAGCCTCAAAGCTGGATACACTGGCTCTGTAAAGTTGGCCTTAAAGGTGTAAAGGTGCCTCATGCCGCACATGGCGTCGAAAAAGCTGAGGGTGCCTGCCTCGTAATCCAGAAAGACACCAATACGGTCTGGATCTTCTTCCAGCAGCACAGGAGTCCTGGTACCGTTGTGGAAGGCCCAATACTCCAAGTCAAAGCGCTTCATGCACCAGGAGCCCCTGTTCCAACCCAGACGGGAAGCCTCTGTGTCCCCTTTGCGGCTCATAGAGCGGTAGGCTGCCCCAATCCACCAGCCCTTACAGGCACGGTGCAGGTCCACCTCCCAGTAATGGCGACCTGCAAAGAATGAGTCCCGGCTCAGCACCTGCCAGAGCTTGTCAAATCTCAGGGGCCCGTCAGGATAGGACTTCCGCAACCAACCGCAGCTCACCGTCTCCCGGCTCTCCGACAGCCTCAGTCGAGGGTGCAGAGTGTCAGGCTCCAGAGTTGGAGATCTGGCATCTAGAGGGTGGCAGTAACAGGATTGTATAGAATGACTTAATAAAACAGTGCATGTGGCTATTAGCCTGATTTTGAGCAGTCTTAGCTGACCTCCAGTAAACCCCAAGTAGGCCTCTAGCAGCCCCTCTTTTAATAAATCTTGTTTGTAAAGATTGCAGCTATGCTACTCTCATTCAGTCCAATTCATCACTGTTGCTATGGTCTTGGTTTGCATTCTGATTCCCTTTACTGCTCCCTTCTATTAATGTATATTGGCCAGCTATAGTACAGTATAGAGTGCAGCCACAAAATTGATCTCAAATGTGAAATATAAGTAACAAACACAAATCCATCGGCCAAGTACTAATAATACAGAGTAAATAAGCAGTATATTTTACTGATGGTCAAATGTTGTTAATGTTTTTTTTTTTAATAAAATTTTAGAGGGCTAAATTATTTTACCCTCAATTTTCACCCCAATTTAGAATGCCCAGTTATGTTCCCTAACCACTGCTATTCCCAACACAGCTCAGGAGAACTGAAGGTTCAGTGGACATCCTCCGATCTCATGACTGAGCCAGCTTCCTCTTCTACACCAGGAACTCAAAAGCGGATGTCTGCGAGCTACAGGCCTCAGGAGAACAAAGGCCTGCAGTTGTCTGCTTCAGCTTGCCAGTCACCTAGCCAGTAGATTCTGCTGTAGCTCGATGAGGCGAAACAGTCCTTGCCAGTTATGCCTCCCTAACCTGTGGGAGCCCCAGAGCCAATGCAACACTGCCTCTGAAATCCCTAGCGAAGACTCGCAACTTCACAGGACATGAACCTGGACTCCCCTGACCTTACGACTAGGGGCCTGGGAAATTCATGGTATTTTTTTAAAGAAATTTACAAATGACAATAAAAAAAAAAATTAAAAAAATGTTATGGAGTGTCACGAAACTGCCATTTTATATATATATATATATATATATAAAAAAAAAATTAAAAATCACCAGAAAAGATATTTTCTATTTACATTGTATTCTACTGACGTAAGTTGCCTAAAATGTGTTATCATTGATAGTTCATCAAGAACATCAGTCAAAAACCAAGGCTGAAACATTTTAACATGACCCTAGCTACAACTCTTGTACTGTAAGGATCTGTGCATTTGTGTTGTATTGTAATTCCTGTACTGTAATAGTGTTCCCTTCCCACTTTGTATTTCCCGCCGCGTGTTTTGTTACCTCTGTTTGTGTGATCCTGGTCTGAGTGTGGGCATGTTCTGTGTCTTCCCTGGTCCTGTTTGTCTGTATCAGTCTTGTAGTGCATGGTCTGTGTCTCCCCTGTGATTGGTCCTCTGTCTGTGAGACACTGTGTGTGCACATGTTCCGTGTGTTCCCATTAGCCCGAAGTGTGTGGACTAATGGGATATGTGTATCGCTCTCCTCTCATCAACATATGGGGTGGGGGTGAGGTAATCTATAAGAAGTCGCTGCGACACAGCTGTTGTTGTTGTTCTGGTAGCCACGTTTGCTGTGTATCTGTGTGTGAATCCTGTGAAGCTGACAGAGCTGTGGACTCTGTCTGGGTCTGGGTGCTCGAGAGAGTGTCCCGCAGTAGAAATAAATAAAGAGAAAGGATTTGAAAAGGAACAAGCGTGTCTCTCCTGTTTTCTGCCTCTTGTGAAACGCTACAGTACATTGGAACATTGAAACTCGAATTGCTATTGAAACAATCTTTAAAAGTGCTGACCGCAAAAAAAGTAACAAACAGAAAAATAGATTTTTTAAAAACAACCTTGAATGACAAATTCAGCAACATTTCTGAGTTTTGTAAGCGTTTAAAACTTATGTTGACACATTAATTAAAATGACCATGTAATTCCCATAGCCTATTTTGCTGCCTCTAATTCTAAAATATTAAACACGAGAGAACGTTAACTGCAAACCTGAAATGACAAAACCGAAGCTTTTGTGTTTTTCTTTATACATAAGTCCATACAATATGATACACTTGGCATTATCCCGGGGCAAGGCGTTTTTATATAGAAAAGCCAGCCTTAATGGAGTACTATTATATAGGGCTGCGGCTGGCTTGATTTTATTATTGGATAAAGGGGTGTGTAAAATGCATTGCCTCAAAACAGTCTTTATTTTTTCTAAGATATATGTCCGCACACTATAAAATGTGAAATTACTTTGGGGCAATGCATTCTTCAGGGTGTCTGCTGTGCTGTTTTACCCTTTCTTAGGCTTCCTCGTTCTTTTTTTCTGAGGGCTATAATATTTGGCATCCCTTCTTTTAAGGGTTAACGTTAAATGAGACACTAATTCAGCTTATTTTGTATTTGGAGGTTTTAGGGTTAATTTGTTGTGTCAATGTAATTACTTTTTGGGGGAACCCCAACTACTACTACTTTGGTATCAAATTGCTGTAATACTTTGTGTATCCTAGCTTGCTAATTGACAAATGCAAAATTGGAAACCAATATTAACTATTGTCTGCTAACAGGGTTGGGGGAACGTGCTGTTCCAACTGAATCATCGTTGGGGTCTCACAACTGGTTACATCTGGGAGAAACTACATAACATCTGATAATAGTTGGTATCTCCTACCTAGCATGGTAGGGGTAAAATGTTAAAACACACTACCTGTTAGTAATCTCTAGTTATGAACATGCAAAATCTTCCCTTTACATTGTACAACACGCTACCTCATATAATGGTTCATAATGCCTACATATTAATATGAATAACTCGCAAATAATTTAGACATTGCTGAATTTACTCCTAAGCATCAAGACTTTCATGGGGTGCAACACCATTCTTTTGTGAGTTTGTATGTAGGAGTTATAAACCTTTATATTTTGCAAGCTAGGGTACACAAAGTATTATAGCAATTTGATACCAAAATAGAAGAAGTTGGAGTTTCCCAAAAAGTAATTACATTGACACAACAAATTAACCCTAAAACCACCAAATACAAAATAAGTTGAAGTACTTTCTCATTTAATTTGTGTCTCATTTAATGTTAACCCTTGAAAGACAGAGGGTGCCAAATATTAGGCTATAGCTGTACACCATAACATAATAATAATAATAATAATAATAATAATAATAATAATAATAATAATAATAATAATAATAATAATAATATGATTCAACTACAACAGATTACTTTACATCAAGATAATGTTCTAAAGCTATTTTGCTATATTTTAGCCTACAGCAGCTGGAAGTCTTGAGCATCTGTTGAATTACTCTCTGTTGACTAGAAAAATGTAATAATGATGCTAAACTGAGAAAAACAGCCAAATGCAAAAGTATTGAAAGAAAAAAAAATGTTGAGGTTCTGAACAATTGTGAAACTGGAATAAAACAGTGAACCGGGCGAAGCTGCAAAACGAAAGGGATGCTGCTGCGGACAAATATCTGGAAACTGCTTTAAATTAAATTCTTTTGTCAGTTTATCTTTTACTAAGGTAGCTTAATTTACTGTGTATGTATTGAAATTAGTTTTATTCTTTCTACATTGTGTCAAATTGTATAATATTGTATTGAACTTATTTGTCACAGTAATGCAGTTCGGTTTTTAGGTTTTACCAAAAAACTATTTGACATCAAAAACAGCTGAAAGAGTTGATAAAAACCCGAACCAAACATGTAAAACAAATTATCTTAAGTGTGTACGCACCTGGGGTCATGTTTGACGGTGAAGTGCTTCACAATAATCGAGCTGCAGATGTGGTGTAAACCCAGGATGAGGATTTCGCTCTGACCACACAGTAACAGTTTCAGGCCATACTTCACTGGGATGTGAGGAAAACCTCTTTGCTGTAATATGGTACTTACATTTAAGGAAGGTTGACTTGTCCCCTGAACTTTTAGTCATGTGCATTAACCCCACCACTTGTTTTGTGTCGGGTCCATTCATTACACCTAGAATGAATTAAAATGAAAAAACAATAATGATAACTTTCTCCAATACACTGCTTACTTTATATACACTGAGCCCGATTGTCAACACTGTGTAAGTTTTGTTGAGTAAATTTCCAATTATAAAGCTCTGGAACTAAACAAAGCTATTTACATAAACAACATAGCTTCACTGAGCAAAACAGAGCATTACATTTCAGTTGAAATACAAAAGCAATGCAGATTTATTCCTCAAAATCCCATTACCAAGCTTTGAAAATCAGGTCCTATGCAAGTATGTCCATGTTAAAACAATTTGAGAAAAGTATTTCAGCTTCTATTGAAAATATATTTTAGGTGGGGTGTATTGTTTTAAAACAACTAATGCAATTAGTTGTAGGAGCATGCATTTTTGGATCCCAAGATTACGGTTAAACGATAGAGTATGGTTAAACTATAGAAAACTGTACTGAATTTTGTTTTATGGTAAAATTAAATGTTTTTGGGACACTTCAGGTTAAATTCAGTGCTAATAAATATACATTAAAAAAAACAACACATAAAGAAACAACCCAACAAATACATGCCCTTCTTGAGTCTGTTCTTTAAAGGCGTCTTCAGAATGGCTTGCAGACCCTTTTTGAAATTGGTGAAATAATCCTGAACCCCCTTGAAGGTCACAGGAACAGGGTGGATTTGATCTGCCGGCTGCTGATGCTGCTGCATGTCTTTTTCTGTTGCAGTGAAGTCCTGTGGAGAACAAACCCAACATATAGGTAATGTAAAATAAAGATACAGTGCATTCAATATTTAAAAGGTACGAGGGGGGGGGTAGGTTCTGGACTGGGAATGTCACATTTCATAGCAATAATTTGATTATCTGAACAAGTCGATCTTACAACAAACACCCCTTGAACCCATTTAGTTTGCATAATAATGTATAGGGAAAAATGATTTACATTCAGGAATCAGTTTATGACAGTACCTTCAAAAGCTGTACAGCATCATCACACTTGTAAATCTGCTTGGCGGTCTGTGTGAAACTGTCAGTGATGTTGATTCTGTCTTGGCAGACTCTGGTTTGCTCTTCATAGGTTTGGAGGGCGGATTGCATTTGCTGTTCGACAAAGCTCTTGGCTGTTTTCTCCTCTTCGTCCAACATCAGCCGGAGCTCTGCGAAGAGCCCCGCTAGAAAGGACTTACTCTCAGTAGAAACGGCCTGATACAGAACAGAACAGTGTGTTATAACCTTGTGTAATAGGGGTGAGGGAATCCACTGTGAGTGAGTGAGAAAGACAGAGGGACTGACGTGAATATGACTGGTGCTGCTCTTGATACACTAGAGAGATCCTGCTGACACACTCCTATACTTATGGGATTTAGAAATCCCCAAACTAGTCCCTGTCCTGTACAGGAGAATTATTAAACACTGACCCCAGTTCCACACTCTGTGGTCAGATGTTAGGTTTCTGTTTATTCCTTTCTACTTACGTAGCGGTGAAGGTCTTTGTTATGCTCCACAGCATGAACAAGCTTGTTTTGACTCTCAGCACGGGAGTGTGTCAGCACGTACCTCTTATTTCGAGACCCTCTGCTGAGACCTGCCCACTGGCTGGTCAAGGGTCGTAGCCATCCAATCCCTGGTTGGTCAACACACACAGCCAATAAGCAAGTCTCACAGCACGTCTGGCTTGCTTTCCATTTACAAAAACCAAATGAAAGAAAGCAAATAATACAGTGCAAAGAAATAAAATACACAAACACACTCAATCTCATGCGTAGGGCCTCACCTGGGAAAGATGCTCATGTCTGATAGAGCTGCCCACACAACATCTAAATTAAAAAAGGTAGCGTACAAAAATGAAAACTTGCAATGAACCTGCTTAAAGGTTTTGGACCTTTGTTGCATCTGACTTTCTATTTAAGTTTCAGGCCTTTTTATAAAAATACTCCAGTTATGCAGTAACATCATCAGTAGTAACAGATGACAGACAGATGGTGGACAATGGGCCGATGAGAAGTAAAGACTATATGGACACTCATTGGTACTGTATGAATGGTTTGAGAGTGTTGTTGGTATTTCTGGCTCTGCACTTAGTTGGTACAGATCCTATCTGTCTGATAGGAAGCAATCTGTGACAATGGGAGGTTTCGAGTCCAACACTTTTTTGGTTTCCTCTGGTGTCCCTCAGGGCTCTATATTGGGGCCTCTTTTATTTAGCATTTATATGCTACCACTTGGCCAGATAATTCCTCATCATGATGTCACTTTTCATTCTTATGCTGACGATACTCAGATATACCTGCAGACTAAACCTGACACTGATTTCATTGTCTCTGTACTTACAAATTGCTTGACGGAAATTAAACTATGGATGCAACAGAACTTTTTGCAGTTGAATGGTGATAAGACTAAGGTAATGATACTTGGCTCTCAGCATCAATTGTGTACTTGACAAATTTAGTATGGTTATTGATGGGCTTGAGATTAGGTCCAGCTGAAATGAGAATTCTTTTTTTTTTGGTATTATTTTTTACCCTTGTCTAGCCTTTGAGTCCCATGTGCAGAATGTCACCAGGGTGTCATTTTAGTAGTATTTCCCAATTACGTCCTATTCAGTCTTTGTCTGATGCTGATAAGTTAGTACGTGCCTTTGCAGTATGTTCAGAATTCAGCTGCACAGGTTTTAACAAAATCTAATACCTGCGAAAATATAACTCCTGTTTGGCATCCTTGTATTGGCTGCCTGTCAAGTCTGGGATTGATTTAAAAATTCTGTTGATGACCTATAAAGCCCTAAGCGGATTGGCACCATGCTACATAAAAGATTTAGTAAACAACTATATTCCTTCACAAATTTGCAGTCAAAGGTCTCTGATCTTTTAATTACTCCAAAAACAAGGTTACATTCAGTGGGTGACACAGCATTCTGAAGTGATGCACCAAGACTGTGGAGTGCTCTTCCTGGGGTGATCAAGGGCTCTGATACTTTGGGTATTTTTAAATCATGTCTTAAAACATCATTTTTTACACTAGCATTTCCTAATGTTTACATCTCTAAATGTTAATGTCTGCTATGTCTTTTTTTATTAACTGTACATTGCTTTGTGATGTTTGTATATGAAAGTCACTTTATAAAATTATTATTAAAGACTATTATTATATTATAATGGCCATGAATATAGCTTTGTACAAATGGGGATTTCACAAATACCATCATACTGCCTACTGACAACCTTAAATGGTGATGAGCTAAAACCACACTCGGAATCTATTTTCGTAAGTTTCACTTTCAAGAAAACGAAACTTAAAAGTTCATCTAAAATTAACCCCAACACTGCTACTGCTGACAGTGTGTAGCAACAGAGTAAGGGCACAGTGTATTCTGTATTCTACCTTTAGGTCATCCACAGCCTTCTGTATCTGGTTGACATTGGCAGCTTCTTGCTTGTTTTTACAGTTAAGTCTGTTCAGGCAAGCTTTAAGCAGATTCTGCAGGGAACAAGGAAAGAAATAAAAATATATATATATATATTTCAATCAGAAACAAAAGTGTAATCTTTATTAGAAATATATGAACAATATTTGCGATAAAAGGAGATACAAATTATTTAGTTTTGCACAAAATAGGATTAAGACATGTAATAAATTATAAGTAAGTAGCAAGCACATAAATAGTTTTTAGAATATAACGCTCCTACAGCAGGTCCCCCAATTCCCTATAGTAGTGATTTCATGCAATATTTCGACAGTAAATACAGTACCAGTTTTGTTCAGACTGTAAACAACTTCTCAGTCTAACTTCCGTTTCTGTCTCTCCCTTTACATACAGTATCTGACCCTGGGTCAAGCCCGTTACCTCCTCCCCTTGCACGAACTGAACTCCCGACCGCCGTTTAGCTAGGCTATTTATACTTTAAAAACTGCTAATTAAAATGATCTATGAGTGAGAATATTACCTTTTTTTCTTTAAAAAATATAGTGTTGATTACATGGTGCTTTATGCATGGTTAATTCACAGAGTGTAACATTTTTGTTTCACTATATATGCATAATAGAGAGGGTGTTATTTTATTTTGTATTTTAGTCAAATGTGTGTTGTTATGTGTCCCGCGGCACCCCCTCCCCTGTTTATAACGCTCATATTGTGTGTCCCCTAAGACCCGCGTTATAGCGAGGGAGCATGGTATTGTATCACTTCAGATACAGTATGGTCATTTTATGATTGTTTTTTTAGTAGTAGAGTTCGTATCTTTAGTATTTATTCTGGTAAAAAATAAATCAGTATGTAATATGGTTATGTTGAAGCTAGACATTTTTTTTTTTTTTTTTTTTTTTACTTTATTTATTTACCGTCCATGCCTGCCTGGGGACTGTCGACAGAACGTTAGGTTACTTACCGTAACCCTGGTTCCCTGAAAGAGAAGACGACCACCAACATTAAGTATGGGATATTCCCTGTCCTAGAGGTAGGTAATACTGAGCTCTCTATACCAGAGATGCCGAAGGCCCCTTCCTGTGATGACGCACTCGGTCCCGTCTACCGAGGGTATAAAACCGTCACTCACCGGAAGATCTCCCTCTTTTTCCGCCGAACCCGTGAGGGTGACCGAAGCGACCTCATGGTTGGTGGTCGTCTTCTCTTTCAGGGAACCAGGGTTACGGTAAGTAACCTAACGTTCCCTTTCAAGTCGAAGACGACCACCAACATTAAGTATGGGATAATGTATACCAGAGCCGTCATGAGGGAGAAGGAACGACAGCATATGAGGGATGCACAAGCGCTGTCTAACCCAGAGGTTAGCGGTGTGAACTTACACCCTCAAGGACCCTTGTGCCCACAGACGGCACAGCAGGATCTACCACATTAACGCAGTAGAATCTGGTGAAAGTATGTGGCGTAGCCCAGCTGGCCGCAGTACAAATGTCAGACATCGAAGCGCCCTTAAAAAGGGCCCAAGATGTAGCAAACCCTCTAGTCGAATGCGCAGCTACTCTACCAGGTGGGGGTAACCCAGCACCATTACACACAGTCGAGACTGTGTCCACAATCCAGTGTGACAGACGCTGCTTAGAGGGGCTGTCCTAGGGTCTGTGTTCCGTGACAGACAAAGAGCTGGTCAGATTGACGCAGCGCTCTTGTCCTAAGCACGTAACATCTCAATGCCCGCACTGGGCAGAGAAAATTAAATCTCTCATCCTCCGTTGAAGCAACGGAGGTGGATGAAAAGACTCCAGTTCCACAGACTGGTTAATGTGGAAAGCTGTAATCACCTTGGAGAGGAAAGCGGGGTCGGTGCGCAGCGACACTCCGCTTCCATCCTCCCACACTCGCATGCAGGAGCTGTGCACAGACAGCACCTGCAGCTCACTGATCCGCTTTACGGAGGTGATAACTAAGAGGAAGGCTGTCTTCATAGACAGATACTTCAGCTCAATGGAGTTTAAGGGCTCAAACAGGCCTTCATGAGAGCCTCTAGTACAATATTAAGGCTCCATTCGGGGTGAACAGTCCTCCTAGGAGGGCGTAATCACGGTGCGCCTTTAAGGAAATGGGTAGCCAAAAATGCGCACCCGGAGACATAGAATCTACGGGGGCATGGCAAGCAGAGATAGCCACTGAATACACCTGCAAGGTGGAAGGTGACCTTCCAGCACCAAGCAGTTCCAGCAGGAACTGCAATATGACTGGCCTAGGGCAAGTGATGGGGTCATGGTTTCTAGACAGATACCAAGCTTGAAAATACTTCCACTTATAGGTATACAAAAAACCTAGTGGAGTCAGCCCTAGCGCTCTGCATGGTACCCACAACTGCGTCCGATAGCCCTAGGGTTAGCCAGCAGTCCCTTACAGGGGCCAGACCCATAGCTGGAACCTGCGTGGCTCCGGGTGACAAAGAGAGCCTTCCGCCTGACTGAGGAGATCCAACGAAGTGGAATCTCCCAGGACTGGCTATGCAACAGCTGGCACAGGGTCGAAAACCACATTCTCCTGGCCACCTGGAGAACTGACGCTTTCTCTAACCCGACTTTTCCTAGAAAAGCTGGGAGCAGCGGTATAGGAGGGAAAGCGTACAAAAAACGCTTTGGACCACTCGTGGGCTGCTCTCAGTTCCCACGCATTATGTCCAGCAATCTGACCAGGGTCCGCGAACTCCTCCACCTGCCCAGACCAGCACCCCAACCAGAGTTGGGTGCGTCTGTCATAACCAATTGACAGTTGTGTATCACTCTTATGCTTGCGCCTTCGCTCAGAAGAGAGGCTTGCTTCCACCAGCGTAGGGCTTCCCATCCTAGGCGAGACACTGTCAGCTGACGGTGTCTGTCGCGCTTGGGGTGCAGCCTAAGGCACTGAGCCACACTTGGATCGGGCGCTTGTGGAGTAACTCTAGTTGGGTGGGTGATAAACCATTCGCCCGGCCGGACAGCCTGGCGAGTACGGCAGATGCCAGCACGTAACATCCGGGGCAACCACCGGTGCAGGCGGGGTCAGCTCCGGGGCTGGCGTTATTGGCTGAGCTAGGGCCACAGCAAGGGCTTGAGCCTGCTGCCTGGCCAGGTACAGCGCCACGTACAGCTCAGCCGTGTACTGAGGCACTCAGGCACTAAGGGTGCAGAAGCAACGAGGACACTGAGTGAGGCAGAATACAGTACTGGTGCACCGAAGCATCGGGGCACCAAGTGCAGGTGTTATTCACATGCTGTGGTGCTAAGCACTGAGGCATGGAGCATCTAAACACCGAGGGCGCCGACTGGGGGCGCCCAGCCTTAACTGCGTGAAGTCAACACAACCTGGGGTAGCGCATAGCATTATTATTATTATTATTATTATTTATTTCTTAGCAGACGCCCTTATCCAGGGCGACTTACAATTATTACAAGATATAACATTATTTTTACATACAATTACCCATTGATACAGTTGGGTTTTTACTGGAGCAATTTTAGGTAAAGTTCCTTGCTCAAGGGTACAGCAGCAGTGTCCCCACCTGGGATTGAACCCACAACCCTCCAGTCAAGAGTCCAGAGCCCTAACCACTACTCCACACTGCTGCCCCATACACCAGGGTGGATACCCAGGGTGGATACCCAGCATACACCAGGGTGGATACCCAGACTCGAGTGGCTGCGGTAGGCAACCAGGAGAGCAGTACAGGGGAGCGCATGGTGCTGCACCATGGTGCAGAGCGCCGATAACCTGGTTCTGGACCGCGTGCAGTCACACATCGTGGATAATAATAATAACGTGGCAGCGCATAGGGTATGCCAGGGTGGAGCACAGGCTCAAGGAGCTGCAACCTGTTATTTCTTTTTAACTGCAAAGGCAGTAACAGGAACATACAGGCTTATACCCAGCCATTCGGCTATGGGAGAAACACATTCACCATGCCAGGTGGGTGACCAAGCGTGCCAAGTAGGCGGGCTGAAACAAACTGGCGGATTCAACTCAACAGCGGGACACAGCAGAGCTGGGTTCCCGTGGAAGAATCAGCTTATTATTTATTTCTAACTGTCGGGCAGTAAGAAACAAATGCGCACACACACACCAGAGAAGCTGTGTGGGTAAAAATATCAGTCACCACGGCAACGTGGTTAACTGATTTTGTTTTGTTTTTCAAGCCCACCGAGTATGCAGGCTGAAGCAAGCCTGCGTATGTAACTCAACAGCGGGGCGCAGCAGCGCTGCCGTTTGATATCATACTACATTTTATTTATTTATTTATTTATTTATTTATTTATTTATTTTTCTAAACTGCAAGGCAGTAAAGCACCTGCGCGTTATGTGCGCTGTGAATATCGTTCTGCGTACACTGCGTACTGGCAACCAAGTACCGTGTTGCGTTATGCTCCTACGCTGGCATCGGATAATACGCAGCCTGTGTCAAGAGAAATCAGGCTATGCGTGCGCCGCGGTACCGCAGCGCCGGAGAGGACACTACGCAAAGTGCGTACCCAGACCACGTGGTCAACACACACACCTGGTCAGCGCAAAGCGTGTACCGGGGGGGACAGAGGCCGAAGCCGCGGTGGGTGAAGTTTTTGTCAAGCAAAAATTACAGTTTATAAGAAGGAAAGAAAGAGAGAGAGAGAGTATACCGAACGCACATGAACCGACAGCGGTCAGGTTCGGCCGCCGGCTCCGCTCGGACGGGGATACGGCAGTACCTAGCCCTGAGGAAGGGAGCGCGGCTGGGTCACTCGACAGCGTGGATACGGCCAGGCCTGGCCCCGAGGAGGATACTTGTGTAACTCTCTTTAGGAAAAGACAACTCACTCGCGGGTGGCTGCACAGACAGCCGCTCACATACGACAGACAGTAAAAGAGAGCGGCCCACCAAGGGGGGCCGTTGAAAGACAGGAAGATGAAAGACTCGGTCTTTTTCAAGAGTCGTTGATTCCAGGAAAGCGGCAAGCCAGCTTTCAGCACGAATGCTAGGAACTACAACCTACCCAAATCGACTCGAGGGCTCTTCCTATCAACACGCTCAGTTCTAGACACAGAGGTCTTACCTTACCGTCTTGAGAAGGAAAAAGAGTGAGATCTTCCGGTGAGGTGACGGTTTTGTACCCTCGGTAGGCGGGACCGAGTGCGTCATCACAGGAAGGGGCCTTCGGCAGCTCTGATATACAGCTCAATATTACCTACCTCTAGGGCAGGGAATATCCCATACTTAATGTTGGTGGTCGTCTTCGACTTGAAAGGGAAATTAGCCATTTGGCTTTACTGAGTATACAATGCAATTTATGACATGGCATCAATATTATAATTGTATGTTGTCCCTGACAAAAAAATAATGTCTAAATCATATAGTAGTCTTGGATACATTGCATCGGCCACTAACAGCCTTCAGTCAAGGTCTGTCTGATCTTGTCCATTGTTACTAAAACGGACTTACAAGATGCAGATATTACAGGGATGTAACAGCCTAACAGCCATGTGAAGGACAGCCCATTTTGTACGATCTGCAAATACATGCATCTTTTAACCAAGAGCAGTAAACCATTTACTCATATTTTTCTGAAGTTACACCGTAACTCCACTTCCTCATTTGATTGAGCTCAATCATTCTTTAAATAATTGTCTCGTGTTAAGCCAATATTGCATTATATTCGACATTTACATTTTGATGTGAAGGCTGATGACTGCACAACACAACCAGAAATGTACAAAAAATGTTTTAGTTTAATACAGGTTTTATCAACATACACCTTTTTAATATGGCAGAGATAAGAATGAAAAAAACTTTAAAATGCAATGCAAAAACATTTTAACCCCACGAAGTCTATAAGAAGTGCGGTTAAATAGTTTGAAATAAATAAGAAATGATTTAATAGGAGTGTATTGATTTAACTGTTTTGGACTGTGAGCAGTTTTTCAGTCATTCAAAACAATGGGACAAATATTTCCAATTGTGTCTTATTTATTCCCAAGTATTCCTTAAATAAAATCCTTCATTTACCATTGTTCCACTTTTTGATTTCAGTATCAGAAATATTAAAATGATTTGCAGGCAGTATTTGACTACCTAGATGCATACAGAAACAATTAGAATATTTAAAATAGTAGTGGCAATACCCTTTATTTCCTATAGCTTTGTTCTGTAGTAAAAGTTGTTTATTACATAACCAGCAGGCATTAGCAGTGAAACTTTACCAGCCAGCATACTGTATTAGTTTACTTTTATTCCTGGCTGGAGTCATTCCTATAACTCTGTTTGACATTTAATATGCTAATAGTAGTTTCCAGAACTAAGCACATTTGAAAATTATTAATAGGTGATAAAAACTTGTACTTAAAAACATTTGGTTATTACACACTACTAGCTAACTGAAATCTTAATGTAGAGTGATGAAGTTATTTGTCATACTTATTTATGAAATCCTAAATTACCCTAAAAGTACCAGAAAACAATAAATATATTAGAGACCCAGTACCCTTCTCTCCTCTGCCGCCTGGTCGATGGTATTGATGCGGTGGCCTTGGTGCTTGCCCAGGATAGGGCACACATTGCAGATGCACAGCTTGCAGTCCCTGCAGAACATCTCCAGTGGCTTGCTGTGATCCAGACAGCAGCTCCTGCTCAGGTCATCACTGGGGTCCGTCAGCCTGTGACTGCGGAAGGTGTCCCCAGTCAGGTGTGGCTGCACGTGGAGCCCACAGAAAGAGGCCATGCAGGTCAGGCAAGTCTTCTCAGCCGGCAGCTTCTCTCCCAGGCAGAAGTCACATGAAACACTACAGGTGTCTTCTGATTTCCTTGGGCATGTCCGGTGTGTAAGACCACCTGGGGAGGGCCCTTTCAGACATATGGGGCAGCCGTGATCAACACCTGGGTTCCGGGTCCAAAAGCCCTCAATGCAGCGCAAGCAGAAAGGGTGCCAGCAGGAGAGCATGACTGGCACCACACTTACTCTCTGGCAGACACCGCATATTGGCTCAGAGCAAGGGGCAGAAAAACCTTCTGCCATCGTTGCACTTACGTAAAGCGTGCCTTCCGATTTCCTGGTGGCTCCCTGGCCCTCTAGATCTGGAAATGTGGGATACAGTCAATATCAGTAATAGGTCCCGCCCTAGAATTTTACAAAATATGCACCAGCAGTTACTATTGCTATCTACTGTCAAGTCCAAAGTACTGTTCAGATAGTGGTTTCGTCTCCTGGTAACACATGACACATGGAGAGAGATTAAAGGGAAAGGAAAATGATTGATAAGGTTCCAGTAAAATAAAATAACACAGAGCTAAATTGCCTACCATAATTTCTCTGTGCTTAACCACACACCCACCACCCTCCTCTATAGCTCTTGATAACATTATTACTTGCCAAACAGCCTGAAAAACCTGATTGTCCACATCACAGAAAAAACATTTCTGTACATGCACCTTTAATCATTAGATTCTCAAAGACTGGATTTCAGCTGACACTAAGCTTTCCCCTCATACTTTAACATTAGTCCATTACCCTGCAATTTCCTGCTTGGCTCATTTTAAAAACTGAAGCCAATATTTTAAAAAGTGAATCATTACAATTACTGTATCTTTATCTCAAAATATTTCTGACCAACTTTAGGTCTAGCTACTTTAAGACTGCGAATTCGGAAACACTGACTGGTTTTCCTAAGAATCTAAACAACATGGGGTAAGCGGTAAACCTTAACACCTCAAATGAAAACATTTTAGCAAATTAGGTAACAACCCAGATTTCCTGGACTCTCAAAGGTCCTAGAATGGCTGATGTAACTATGTAAATTGAAAATATATTTAGGAAATTAAAAGATTTCAAACTAAATAAATAATACATAAATTCATTGGAATTAATAGACTAAATAAAGATATCCAAATCAAATCAGTAATAAATAAGATAACATTAAGTAACACTCTGATCTACCTGCATTAAATGCCAAAAGAAAGGCACATTTTATAGGAACATATAAATAAGACCTAATATAAACTAGGAGTGATGTGGCAAGTTTTATTACCTTAAAAAGTTACAAGCACTAATTTTAAGATAATAATTCTGACATTCATAGACACAGAAGAGACAGTGCTTAACACCTTCACTTCAAAGGAAGTGTCAGCTGTCATGTGACCCGCCAATCAGACTCTCTCTAGTGCCTTTGTTCCAAAATCCCATAAAACAAGAGTTTTCTCAATAACCATGTTATTCATAATGACTGCCAAGTTATTTATTTGTACCACTGAACCTTGTCCTCAAAAATGGCTTCCAAGCTATTAGTGCTGTACCATGTTCTTCAAATTGTTCTTTGGGGTAACCCAGACTTGCTACCTTAAGAAGTCCTTACTGCTTTATCTAAGAAGATGTTAACTATACAATGAAAACTTCACTTACTAAATAAAGCTAATGCTTATTAGGGTTACCTAAGACGAGAAGTGAACCATGATATAGAGTAAACCTCTATCAAGGCTCGAAGTTAACATATGTTTGGTAGCATTTTGTATGCTGTTTATATGACCGACCCTGAGTGAACACGTACACAATTACCGGTATTATTTTTTTTAAACATGTACATTGTTAGTATCTTTCATAAAGCGGGACACCATTACTAATAGTGCTTCCCAATTTGTAGATCATTGAGGTTTGTACCGCCCCATATTGATACGCGTGAGGCCCGCAATGCAAATTGATGGACAGTGGAGTACAAATACCTAGTACCAGATCAACGTGGATGCAGCGTCAAGGTATGAAGTTTATTTTATAGACCAATAGTAAAATTAAATAACTGTTAAAAACATTACGATTTTATAAGACAACAGGCAATGACCTAACAGCATATATAAGATTATTCACTGTCTATAAAATGCTAATTTAATCTGTCATGGAGAATGGCTGCTCCGGTTTTGTTATAATGTTAACCCTGGTTTCACCCACGCTAAAAATGAACACATAGATAATTTTTACTTTATCAAAATTCTGACTGTGGAAAATAAAATAGCTAGCCATAACGTTACCATGATCCAAGTAACGGCTTCCTTGTTTTATCAGTACGAATGATAGATAAAATACAATCTTGAGGTGCATTAATTTATCTATCTGTTTTCTTTTTATAATAGATTATCACTACCTTGTGTACTTCTCCTGTTTAACTAGTGAAACATGTTAAAAAGCATCTCATCCACCATGGGACCAAACGTATGCTCTGGAGTGATCGGAACATCCAACAGCGGTGCTTTGACCCTGGGAAAGCCAAAGCTGCCTACGTGCAGCTACCAGCGCAGCCAGGTTTCTACCTACAGCCTGGAATTCAAAAAGAAAATCCGGGTGAACTGGGGGGATATGGGAGAGGCAGTACGCTCATCGTCAAAAATCGACTGCCTTGTTTCCCCTGCTGTAGGCAAAATTGCAGTGGCCCTCTTATTGTAAATCGAACCCTGACGTTGACATCGATTATCCTGCAAATAAAATGCTTAAAAAAAAACACTTCCCTCTCAGTAACAGTTTAAAGGAACAATAAGTCCTCTTTTTACAGAGCATGGTATATAAAAAAAAAACGCATTCAAACAAATCCCGATGTTTTAAGACATGTTTCATAAATACACTGGCATTTAAATATAGCAGTCTCCAATTTTCATATTCCTGCTGTCACTAGCCTTTGCCTTGTTTTGTGTAAAATCTGACAAATTTCCAGTGTAAACATTACAGTAAATTAAGAAAAAGAAACAAAAAAAAAACACTGTCCAAAGGAGAAAAAAAAAAAAAAAAAGTTTGAAAACTACATTATCATTATGGCCTATTCACATGGAAATAACTCGAACATGATTATGGCGGAATTTAGCCCAGAGCAGTGAGCGGTTGCAAGCATTACGAATCCACCAGGTTAAACCACATCAACAACATCAATAAATAGAGCATGACACAGTGAGTTAAAAAAAAGAAAGAAAAGTGCCAAAACATACATTTATTTTTAATGATTTAATTTAATTGATTATTATTATTATTATTATTATTATTATTATTATTATTATTATTATTATTACAGTGCACTCAGTTTAGAAGAATCACTGATATAAGAATCAACTGCATATAGTGATCAAAACCACTAACTAATGTAAAATAATCTGCTTGTAAGAATCAAGCAATCTGCTTATAAGAATCATTTCAGCATGGATTTCAGTGATGCAGGAAACACTGCATTGTTTGTAATCAAATGTGCCTGCGCCACTGCATTGTGCAGGTATGATTTTTGTGTTCTGTTCATGAAAATTTGTTTCAATAAAGTGAATACACATTCATTGAATACATACTTACAGCAGTGTTATTGTGTGATATGCATGTAGAGGAAGAGGGATTGCAGCGTGGGGCAGTGAGGAGGAGGGGGAGGGGGGGGATTGCAGAGCTTTTCATCTCCGCTTAATGAAAAACTGTGAGAATTGCATCGCAACAGAAAATAAGTAAGCCACAGATGCTTAAATGCATTGGTAGTCCTGACAGTAAAATACTGTACTGTAATATCATTTTAATTCAAAGGCCATTACACGTAACACCACGTGGCAGTTAAACTAGGCACCCTCACGAGACGTTCGCTTCTCAAGTATACTGTAGTAAAACAGGATTCTGCAGCCTTGAATAAACATAATCGTGATCATATAACAAGTTGCTTGCCCATGATGTATTGTCCTCAGTGACTGAACACCATTGACATTTAAACTGCTGATGCGCGGAGGCGCTTTTGTTAATTGTAATGTGACGTGGCCGAGGACAGTGTAAATGATCAGGCTGGAGTCTTGATTTACAGTTTTAAACCAGTGTTGGTTTTATTTTTCTTACAGTGCGGTGGGAAAACAACCGCTAATAAAACAAACAAACAAAATAAACCCTTGTGTGGTCCCTGTGCATACATGCGGGAACTCATGACATCTAAACTGAGTGCACTGTATTATTATTATTATTATTATTATTATTATTATTATTATTATTATTGAACTCAATATAAAAGTACACAATATGTATAGCACTATGGCTACTTAAACTAATTAGCCACAAATTATACACCCAGGAGTGTACTGAAATTAAAAAAAAAAAAATACAGATAATACTGGTAGTACTAAGAGTGAGAGGATGGCTATTTAAATAACCATTACAATAGCCTATGTTTAAATGGTTTAATTAGTCTTATCAATTATTTAACAATGTGTCCCAGTTTTGAACTTTGAAAATCTGGTCACCCTACCCAGGAAGTAAAAACAACACACATTTTAAAGAAACACTGTACTCACCAGTCACTTGCTTTAATGGTCAGGAAAACTAAAAAAAAAAAAAACTAAAAAAAAAAGGAGAGAGAGAGATAGATTTACAAGTCTCGATAATTTTCTGGCTCACTGTTCCTTCTCTTGCGCAGCTTGTTTTAAAGTTAGCAGTGAATCATCCACAATGGCCCTCTTCTCAGGCTAAACTGCCTAGCTCCTGTTGAATATCGTTTCGCTGAGAGATTATGATTCGTCATCTAACTTGCATAATTTTGATTGGTTGGGAGATACACCTTACTACAAAGAAGCAAAGTTATGTTGTCTCAAGATGCACTGAAAACCTGGAGAACCAATCATCTGTCTTTTACGAATCAGGAACTGAAAGCATTCAGTGTCTCAGCAGTACAGATTGAGAACACTGTATGTGGCTGAAGCTGGGAAGGGATCCAGAAGTGTAATCACTTTTTCTGTACTTTAACCCTGTTGTTTTGTAATCTTCTGCATTCGTGCCACTAACTCAAATGTAAATGTTAATGCACATCAATAATAATTGGGGCAGTTCAAGAGTAGATAAGTGTTGACAGTTACATCAGGGTTAGATACGAGTGCAAGTGAAATACAAAATACTACAAATTGGGTTAAGTGCAGGATTAAATACAGTAAAATAGGGAACAAATGAAAAACAGACAATGATTACCCACTGTTTCAATTAAATTAATTGTATTTCACATAGAAAGGTTTCATTTATATATTTTGTTTCTGAAATGTATTTTCCTAAACAAACATGCACCATCATATACAATATGTCCCTGCCACGCAGGATGGATTTACATTTTGTTTTTGATATCTTTAGCATCATCATTAGATATTTGGAGACTAGAATATAGTTAAAAATCTTGTTAACTAGCACTTAATGCAACAGTTTCCTCATCATTAACAAGACTGTTAATTACTCTTCTAGCACACAGATTTGAAAGAGGAACTTAAAGTGAGGTCATATGAATAAAGAAGCTGCTGTTACAGTGTTACAGTGAAAGAACTTTTATTTTGGAGCATTGCTAATACAATGTGGCCATCATGGGATGAAGGAGCACACATTGAAACTCTATCAAGAGGAACCACATTAAGAGGCTATCCAAAACACTCTACACTACCATCTAGTGGTCACTCCATATACTGCACTATAAAATTCCTCCCCCTTTAAGGTGTTGTCAAACAAATTTGTCAATTTGTTTGTCAATTCGTCAATTGGTCAATTTTTCCAGCAATTTGTACATAAATTTGTCAGTTCATACAGTAATTCATAAACGTATTGGTTAATTCATCTGATAATTCATTAATTAATTTGTAAATTCATTAATACGAAAGGCTGTATGGACCTGCAAATTTCCAATCAACCAGACAAACTTCCCAACAACAAGACAAACTTCCAACTGTCAATCTCGCACTGTGCGAAAAAAATGCTTTCTAGCCAATGGGAGCACACACTAATATTTTAACCAATGAAAATCCAGCCTCACTCAAAACTGCTTCAGCCAATAATATTTAGAAGGGTGTTTCAAAAGATATTCTATTTAACAAGATACTCGCCTCCGCTGATTTTCAATGGAGACTTTCGCAAAGCATTGTGGTATATAGAGAGTTAGGCAAAAAAATTATATGGAGAGTCAATGCAGGCGTACGAAATGTTGCTGGTTTTCGCCATGTTAAAAAAATGCATAAAACTTTTGAAGTAGATTTCGCATTTGCCCAAGGCCTTTTGAAGAAAACGGCAACATTAGCAAATTATGACAATAAGTAGTTATTATGAAAAATGCTATTTTCTGAGCACAGTCCGGTTCGTTGGCGCATGCGCAGAAACATCACTCTAAAGAAGCGTATTGATTAAATAATTTAACAGCCCGGTAACACCGGTTACTTTAGAAGTACATAACAACAGAAAATATTATCAACACACAGCAATATAGTACAGTAAACAAACTACCGGCATTTTTTTAACATGGCGAAAACCAGCAACATTTCGTACGCCTGCATTAACTCCCTGTGGCAGTGTGCCCGCCCCCGTGTGTTGCGTGCGTGTGTTAATGTTGGTGTATAGAGATTGGTACACGGGATATAAACGGGTCTGTGTTTCACGTGTGTTTAAAAGTGTAGATTTGTATTTAGGCACAAGGATGGCACAAATCAATTCACGTGCAGATGTACTGAGACTCCAATTGAATGACTGATTAGCAATTGAGTCTCGGTACAGATGTATAAAAAGTGCACCTTTTCACGCACTGGGGGGTTAGGTGTACAGCGAGGAGGTACTGGAGCGAGAGGTTGAATTTAAACAATTGCTATCTTGTGGGAGGGCCAGCACGATACTTGTTAGTGTTTAGTCTTGTGTCTTGTTTTGTTTATCTGTTTATTTTTGCATCAGTGCCGTGTCCTGTTTTTGTGTCTGCTTCAACCGTTTTACTTACTGTCTGTCATTAAACTGCGCAGCAGCGCAATCACCATACCACTCCGTCCAGTCTGTGTTATTTCCCTGCGTCTGACGTCACCACTCTAGGTTGCTTGTCACACTCCCATATAATTTTTTTGCTTAACTCTCTATACACCACAATACTTTGTGCGCAGTGAGACGGAAGTCTCCATTGGAAATCAGCGGAGGCGAGTATCTTGTTAAATAGAATATCTTTTGAAACGCCCTTCTAAATATTATTGGCTGAAGCAGTTTTGAGTGAGGCTGGATTTTCATTGATAAAGT
This sequence comes from Acipenser ruthenus, assembly GCF_902713425.1. NCBI lineage: Eukaryota > Metazoa > Chordata > Actinopteri > Acipenseriformes > Acipenseridae > Acipenser > Acipenser ruthenus. The sequence continues at coordinate 47,927,031 of NC_081189.1, forward strand.
GTGTGCTCCCATTGGCTAGAAAGGTTGCAGTGTTTTCGGCACAGTGCGAAATTGACAAACAAATTGACAAACAAATTGACAAACTAACGGCCGGATAGTTTTGGCACAAATGGCGCTCTATACTTCCAAGCCAAAATTGCTGGGAAGCCTATTGTTTCTGTTAGGATTTTTTTTTCTTCTGCTCTTTTTTCAAATGGCTCTAAAATCAGCACAGTTGCACGGAAACTCACGAAACTTGTTAGGGTGGTAGGCACCTAAGGGAAGTTGTGTCAGAGCGAAAATGAAGGTCATATGGGATGGCGGCCATATTGGATTTTGCGAGAATTTTAAAGAATCTTCTCCAAACCGGTTTACAGCAGAGATCTGAAACGTGGTGCACATACTCCTCTCATTGCCTAGATGTATGGTTGTTCAAAAGAAGTCGATCAGTCACATCGTTTGGTGGCCATATTGGATTTGTTAAAAATATTCAAACGACTTTGTCTCTGAAACGATTATGCCGATTGAATCAAAACTTTGCATACATGGCCTTGGCAAGGTTGTCTATCAAGTTAGTTCAAAGCAAGTCGCTACATGAAAAAAAAAAAAAAACATGGCCGCCACGAGCCAATCAAATTTCAGCTATGGTCAATTTGCATATATTGCAGTGTTTCTCTATGGTACAATGTGGTAGAGTGACGAAACGTCATACAGTAGTAGAGGACTATGGGAAATTAATGTCAACAAAAGAATGAAGTTGATTGGTTACATGATTTAGCAGCCATATTGGATTTTCCAAGCCAAATTTTTGTATGTCCGTAAAATCAACACTGTTACACGAAAACTCACGAAACTTGGTAGGGTGGTAGGCACCTAAGGCAAGTTGTGTCAGAGCGAAAAGATCATAGATCATAGGTCACATGGTGTGGCGGTCATATTGGATTTCTCGAGAATTTTGGACAGTTTAAAAAAATATTTTTCTCCGAAACCGCTTATTGCAGAGATGTGAAACTTGGTGCAATAGACTACACTCATGGCCTAGATTTATGGTTGTTCAAGAGAAGTTGATTGGTCACGTGGTCTGGCGGCCATATTGGACACTGCGACAACTGGGACTGCGACAACTGGGACTCACCACTGCCTGAAGAGAGACTAGGGGCATGCAGACATGGAAAGACTCCCTGCAAGACCTACGACAGTTGCAGATACCGAGGACATACACGCCCATCTCACTCAACGCCACACGGCACAAAGAGATCTGTATCTTCACAGACGCTTCTACTCAAGCAATAGCGGCTGTAGCTTACCTAAAAGACACCGATGCTGAAGGAAAGTGCAACGTTGGCTTCATCCTGGGTAAGGCAAAGCTAGCTCCACAGCCTGATTACACCATTACGTGCCTAGAGCTCTGCGCCGCGGTTCTTGCAGTGAAAATAGCCGAACTGATCAACACTGAAATGGACATCAAGCCAGACGCTGTCAATCTCTACTCAGACAGCAAAGTAGTGCTGGGATACATACACAACCAGACAAGACGGTTCTACGTGTATGTCAGCAACAGGGTGCAACGCATCAGGAGGTCTACTCAACCAACACAGTGGCATTATGTCCCCATCGACCTCAATCCAGCTGATCTGGCCACCAGGTCAGCCTCTGCAGCCAGCTTGAAGCACACAACATGACTTTCTTTCTCTCCCAGAGCAGATCAACAAAGACCCTGCACCATTTAAGCTGGACCCTGAGTCTCATGAGGAAATTCATCCTCAGGTTACTACATTCAACACCAATGTTTCTGACAACCTACTGGTATCACAGCGCTGCGAGAGGTTTTCCAGCTGGACGTCGGTCACTCAAGCCACAGCACGCCTAATTCACATCTGCGGCTCCTTCAGAAAAGCTAACAAAGAGGCAACCAAGTGCATCGGCTGGCATCACTGCAGAGCAGCATGCACTGTAGAAAATCTCTCTCTAGCTTAGACCATTATCACTCACAATGTGTAACGCGAGACCTACGCTGAGGAGTTCAAGTGCATTAAAAACAAAGTGGACATTTCTAAAAACAGCCCACTTTGGAAGCTGAATCCAATCATCGACGAGAACCACCTGATGAGGGTAGGAGGACGTATCTCGCAGGCTGAGATTAGCAAAGGGGAGAAAAACCCTCTCATCATCCCAGACAGTCATCACATTACTACTTTGCTTGTACGCCATTACCACAAAGAAAACAGCCATCAGGGGTGCTTCTTCACTGAAGGAGCAATCCGCTCCACAGGTTTGTGGATTATGGGAGGAAGGAGGCGTATCAGTAGCATCATCTTCAAGTGTGTTACTTGTCGAAGGCTCTGTGGTGGATTTGAAGAACAGAAAATGGCAGACCTGCCAGCCGACAGACTCAGCATGGAACCACCTTTTTCCTATGTGGGACTGGACGTGTTTAGTCTCTGGGCCATCACTTCTCGTCGCACTAAGGGGGACCAAGCAAACAGCAAACATTGGGCAGTATTGTTCACCTGCATGAGTGTCAGGGCCATCCACATCGAGGTCATCGAGGCAATGGACACGTCCTGCTTCATCAACACCCTCCGGAGATTCTTCTCTCTTTGCGGACCAGCTAAACAGCTGCGTTCAGACAGCGGCACAAACTTCATCGGAGCCTGTAAGGAGCTGCAAATCAACTCTCTCCACTCAGACAAAAAGGTAGAACGTTTTCTCAGTGAGCAAAGCTGCACATGGGTGTTCAATCCACCCCATTCATCACACATGGGAGGAGTGTGGAAACGCATGATTGGAGTCACTCGACGCATCCTGGACTCCATGCTGCTACAGAAGGGACCTTCTCTCACTCACAAAGTCCTGACCACCCTCATGGCTGAGGTCACAGCCATCATGAACGCCAGACCTCTTGTTCCTGTGTCAACAGATCCGGAGTCTCCTTTCATCCTGACTCCTGCTACACTTCTCACACAGAAGGTCAACACGGTTTCTGCACCTCAAGGTGAATTCAACCAAAAAGACCTCTACAAACGACAGTGGAGGCAAGTACAGAGTCTGACTAACTCTTTTTGGGACCACTGGAGACGTGAGTACCTACCTACTACTACAGAGCCGCCACAAGTGGCAGTCAGACAGGCCAAATCTCAAAACAGGAGACCTTGTCCTCTTAAAGGACAGTCAACTGAAAAGGAACGAGTGGCCTATGTGGATTGTCCACAAAGTCATGCCCGGCGAAGATGGGAAGGTCAGTAAAATAGAGATGAAAGTCACAAACCAAGGAGTGGCAAAGTTCTTCTTCAGACCTGTGTCAGAGGTCATCCTCCTCCTTTCTCAGGAGATCTAAAAAAGGGACTGTGACAGGGTGGCTGTGCGGTGACGTCAGGTCAGAAGCAGGAAGGAAACTGACACCAGTACTGCAGTTAAAGGCGATGTGTGCCGTTTTATTTTTAAATAACAAAAATAAATTAATAGTTCAAACAGAAAAAGACTTGCTCACAGAGCGAAAATAAATGGAGTGTTCTGGTACAAGGTACATTGTTGCTATCTGTGTTCGTTGCTATGTAACCATTTTGACAGTTTTTAAAACAAGCCATCTTTTAGCAGCAAAAAAAAAGTCTTAAAATCTCACTTCTATCTACATTATAGCTTGGTTAAGCATTATCTGTGAGTATTTAATTAGCATAAACCTTTTACTCACGCTAGGTGTTGTTGTTATTTATATAGTTATGTTATTATTTTGTGTTAGTCGATGTTGACGTAAATAAGCGGCATCGGAAGGCTTGTATGCTTAACGTCAGCTAATGTTACGTTCTTGCCAGCTAACTAACTAGCGGGCTCATTTGTTCTCAGTCATGTAGTTAGTTTTCTACCTCTGTTAAATTATTAGCTTATGTCAAATCACATATATGTAACGCAATTCTGTGTAATGTTAAGTTAGATAGGTTAACGCAGCCTCTTTTATACACCACCATCTATCTAGCTATGTGGGCGTGATCTTAACGTTACTTATCCACATGACGTTCATTTGTATCTATGCTAGCTTCAGTGTAGAAATGTATGTATGTTAGTCTAGCAGGTGTCTGTTATTTAACTTACTTATTTGTGTATTCTTCTCTGTTGTAGTTTCACACCCACCTTTTTTTATTGCCACACGGCAAATAAATGTGCTAAAACCCCAAACGTCAGGTGTGGTGAAGAAGGAGGAGGGAGTTTCGCTGCCTGTCAACCCTGAGCAAGGGCGATGCTCACGGGGTGACAGAATACTGGTATTGAAACGCATATTCTGATGGATGATAATGCAGTTTTTACAGGGAAAATGAACAGAAAAGCTGGCAGGACCTGTGGTGAAATATCTATTTTTAGAGGGGGTGCTTGCCTTTTATTTTTTTTTGTTTTTTTTTATTACACTGAAAGGCAGGGCCCAGTGACGGTGTCATGGGAAACTGGTAGACCGTGAAATAAGTAGATATCGCCTACACTGCGCATGCGCGAATTTCTGAATTTAAAGGGAGAGGGTTAGCACTTTGACTGTAAAGCAAGCTGCACACAGCCCGACTCAAGCCATCCCAGCTCATCTCATCTGAGTATGCACAGATTTTGCATTCAGTTGTGCTCAGTTTTGGTTTGACGTCACAACTGAGTTTTTCCCGACTGGGTGTCGCACACTGCTGACTGAATTAGACGGACCACAACTAGATCCTGGTGATTACTATGTATGCAGATTTAATTAATACTGCCCTGTACACATTTTTGTATTAACTTAGCCCAACATAGCGACCCTCATATTATGCATGGCATCGTATGCTGATTAGACGGCGGAGACAGCGCTGCGAGGCAACCAAAAGAAGCGCTTAGCCTATTAATTAATTGACCATTTACACCGTGCAAACGTTTCAGGCAGTGTTTGACTTTTTGTAGTTTGTCTACTACACTTTAGCCTGTGGTAAATAAAATCCAAACTGTTGATTTTTTATTTGACTTTGGCATTTTTTTTCCTCAGCGTGTGGATCTAGGGGCTTGTGATTTGTGACCTATTGGAGATCGAAATACCGGTTACTTCTGTTTTAGCGCAGAAAGAAAATATAGGCTGCCAGTAGATTGATAATAAAAAGGTAAATTGATCATTTACCTTTGATTAGTAAACGCCTAAAAAAACTATTCAAATGTGCACATATCTGGTATTTATGAATTCGGGACACTCAGAGCAATTCAAGACTAATGTATTTTTACCTGTGGAACTAAAGCTGTCAATATTCCGCCATCTTGTGACAAGTTACATGACAAGCTACGTCACTTAAACCTGCTTCACCATTGGTTGACACCCTCATGATTAATCGGTCTCAGTCAGTCTTGGTCGGCAACCGCTGCACACAGACCGACTGATCACATCTGAACGAAACTGCGTCTGAAAAAGATTCAACCTGTTCAATCTTCAAATCTGAAGACATCCCGACTGAAATCTGAATAATCTTGGTTTTAAGTGCACGCACATTGATACGCTTCATCCAAACTCTGTATGGCCAGTTGAGATGAGATGAGATGAGTTGGGCTGTGTGCGGCGGGCTTTAGGGCCACCGCACACAGCCCAACTCAAGCCGTCCCGACTCATCTCATCTGAGTATGCACAGATTTTGCGTTCAGTTGTGCTCAGTTTTGGTTTGACGTCACAATTGAGTTTTTCCCAGTGTTGCCAGATTGGGGGATTTTTCCCCAAATTTGGGGGATTTGTAAATGCCCAGGGGGAAATTTGGGGGCAACATTTGTATGAGGGGAAATCTTGGGGGATTATTTTTTTAACCTGGGGGGGTTTAGGGGATTTGCAATTCTTTCACTGCTGATTTACAATGCTCTGTCGGGGGCTGAAAACACTTAATGTCCCCGGATTGGTTGATGGAAATTTTATGGGAGGGTCTTGTGTCTAATACCACAACATACTCCCTCTAGATTGGTTTATGTGGTGGCGGGGAGTGTCAGTCTACCGCACATTCTGTACGTACAAACGTATACCTCATTCACTGTAATGTAAAAGCGTCAGCGTTCACACCGCTAAGTGCACAAAAAATACATCTTCCTCGTTGCCACTGAAGACAGTAGGCTAGATATTACATTAAATCAGCCACACACCTCATAAATACAAAATAAGAAAAATACAAACAAAAATATACAAAACTTTGGGAAAGTGAACCTGTACTGAAAGGTGAGTTGAGGGCCATATGCTTAAGTTTTATGAATGTCTTGTGAAAAACAGTATAAGCGTTACTGTAATGAAAAAAAAAGTTAATGAAAAAATAGTATAATGTAAAATTAAAACAAGAACATTTTACGAGCAAGACATTTTTTTGATAAAATTAATGTGCCGTGAAAAATGTATTATTCATAAAATACATGCGCCGTACATTAAAAGAAAAGGCGCGAAATTAAACTGCTGCAATTTTAATTTTATAGCTAGTAGTATATTTTGTATAGGCCTAAAAACAAACATTCATTACAGTGCGATTCCAAAAATTATATTAAGTTTTTAGTTTAATTATGAATTTCAGTTGTGGCCAGATCTTTGAAAATAATCAACATAATGTACAGTGCCTTGCGAAAGTATTCGGCCCCCTTGAACTTTGCGACCTTTTGCCACATTTCAGGCTTCAAACATAAAGATATGAAACTGTAATTTTTTGTGAAGAATCAACAACAAGTGGGACACAATCATGAAGTGGAACGAAATTTATTGGATATTTCAAACTTTTTTAACAAATAAAAAACTGAAAAATTGGGCGTGCAAAATTATTCAGCCCCCTTAAGTTAATACTTTGTAGCGCCACCTTTTGCTGCGATTACAGCTGTAAGTCGCTTGGGGTATGTCTCTATCAGTTTTGCACATCGAGAGACTGAAATCTTTGCCCATTCCTCCTTGCAAAACAGCTCGAGCTCAGTGAGGTTGGATGGAGAGCATTTGTGAACAGCAGTTTTCAGTTCTTTCCACAGATTCTCGATTGGATTCAGGTCTGGACTTTGACTTGGCCATTCTAACACCTGGATATGTTTATTTGTGAACCATTCCATTGTAGATTTTGCTTTATGTTTTGGATCATTGTCTTGTTGGAAGACAAATCTCCGTCCCAGTCTCAGGTCTTTTGCAGACTCCATCAGGTTTTCTTCCAGAATGGTCCTGTATTTGGCTCCATCCATCTTCCCATCAATTTTAACCATCTTCCCTGTCCCTGCTGAAGAAAAGCAGGCCCAAACCATGATGCTGCCACCACCATGTTTGACAGTGGGGATGGTGTGTTCAGGGTGATGAGCTGTGTTGCTTTTACGCCAAACATAAAGTTTTGCATTGTTGCCAAAAAGTTTGATTTTGGTTTCATCTGACCAGAGCACCTTCTTCCACATGTTTGGTGTGTCTCCCAGGTGGCTTGTGGCAAACTGTAAACGACACTTTTTATGGATATCTTTAAGAAATGGCTTTCTTCTTGCCACTCTCCCATAAAGGCCAGATTTGTGCAGTATACGACTGATTGTTGTCCTATGGACAGAGTCTCCCACCTGAGCTGTAGATCTCTGCAGTTCATCCAGAGTGATCATGGGCCTCTTGGCTGCATCTCTGATCAGTCTTCTCCTTGTATGAGCTGAAAGTTTAGAGGGACGGCCAGGTCTTGGTAGATTTGCAGTGGTCTGATACTCCTTCCATTTCAATATTATCGCTTGCACAGTGCTCCTTGGGATGTTTAAAGCTTGGGAAATCTTTTTGTATCCAAATCCGGCTTTAAACTTCTCCACAACAGTATCTCGGACCTGCCTGGTGTGTTCCTTGTTCTTCATGATGCTCTCTGCGCTTTAAACGGACCTCTGAGACTATCACAGTGCAGGTGCATTTATACGGAGACTTGATTACACACAGGTGGATTCTATTTATCATCATTAGTCATTTAGGTCAACATTGGATCATTCAGAGATCCTCACTGAACTTCTGGAGAGAGTTTGCTGCACTGAAAGTAAAGGGGCTGAATAATTTTGCACGCCCAATTTTTCAGTTTTTTATTTGTTAAAAAAGTTTGAAATATCCAATAAATTTTGTTCCACTTCATGATTGTGTCCCACTTGTTGTTGATTCTTCACAAAAAATTACAGTTTCATATCTTTATGTTTGAAGCCTGAAATGTGGCAAAAGGTCGCAAAGTTCAAGGGGGCCGAATACTTTCGCAAGGCACTGTATGTATCATAATCCTATGTTATATTTCGTCATATTTTATTTTAAACTTTAATATATTTGTTTGCTATTGTTGTCAGGTAATTTCACACATTTTATAAAATGGAAACCATATACAGTAAATAAGGTTTCACGTCACCTGTGGTTTATATTTAGTATGAAATCAAATGGTTTATTATTTATTTGTGTGCAGTGGTTTGAACACATCAACTTACCTTATATGTTTACAGTATTTTTGTATTGACGGTTAATGATTCCTCAGCACCATTATTTGATTTTTTAAAATTTGTTTTTATGAATCCTCTTATGAGAGAAGTGCAGCTCTATATTTATTTATTTATTTATTTATTTACAGAATGGATATCTCCGGTTCTTGGAGACGATTTTTCAGCTCGCTGTAAGTACTGTCAGGCGATTCTGAAAACACACAAAAAAGATTTGTTGGCCCATGCTAACTCAGCTAAACATCAGAAGTGTGTTAAGTTAAACAGAGAAGCAAAAACATCGTCTATGTCACGTTTTGTGGTGCCAGCAATAACAGACAGTCGTAAAGAAGCTGAATTAAAAATAGCAGTTTTCTTTGCAGAACATGGCTCTATTGCCTCTGTTGATCACCTGACAGAAATGCTGCCATCTCTTGACCTTAAATCAGATCTACTGAAACAGATCAAAATACACAGGACCAAATGTACTGCATTAATAAAACGGGTAACTGCTCCTGCATTTACAGAGGAACTGCCGGCAGACATTGGAAAGAGCTACTACTCATTAGTTACTGATGAAAGTACAGACATCTCAACAGTTAAGCTACTTAGTGTGATGATTCGCTACTACAGCGAGTCGCAACATAAACTTGTAACTACATTTTACAAACTTATTGAGGTTGAAGTGGCAAATGCAGAGTCTTTGACAAACCTTATCATTAAAACACTGCATGCTGATGGATTAAAAATCGACCATTTAATTGGCATTGGTGTGGATGGTGCAAATGTGATGGTAGGACAACATTGTTCAGTGTCATCGATGCTTAAAGAGATGTGCAGTCATTTAGTTGTAGTGAGGTGCGTTTGTCATTCTCTCCATCTAGCAGCAGAAATAGCTTGCAGTGTGCTTCCAAGAAACCTGGAGTTTCTAGTTCGGAAATCTTACAACTGGTTTGCTCATAGCAGCAAGAGGCAACATGAATACAGGTAACTTCGTTGTCCTAGGAAATGAAAGATGCATCAAACTGGTTCAACTGGCTAACACTAGGTGTTTTTCAAGACATGAGTCAATATCTGTAATTTTAGATCAATGGGATACCCTTAGGCTTCACTTCATGCTGGCCAAAGACAAGGAAAGATGCTACACAGCTGATCAGCTTTACCAAATGTACAATGACCAAACTTGTAAGATGTACCTGGTGTTTCTGAAGGGAATACTAAAAGATGTGACCAGGGTAAATACATTCTTCCAAAGTGATAATGTTGAGCAAATTAAATTACTTGAAGACATTACTGACCTTTACATGTCTTTACTGACCAAGATTGTTGTGCGTGCCGGCTCAGCTTCAGACCGTGAAAAAGAATGAACTGGTAAACTACAATTTCAAAAATTACATTATGCCAATAGCAGCCATCAATTTTGGATACGAATTCACCTTGGAATGTGGGAATGCTGAAAATAATATCCTTCTAACTGAAGTAAAGGAACGTTGCAAGGAATTCCTTGTAAGTCTCTGTACTGAAATTCAGAAACGCCTGCCAGACAATATTTCAACACTTGAAAAAATAACAACGTTGCATCCAAATGTTGCCACCTCTCAGGTACGGCCAAGCATCACGGAGCTTGCAGTGGCATTTAAAGCAGTGTGCCTTGACATTGATGCTACAGTAAAAGAATGGCAAATGATCCCAAATAAACTGTGGCTGCACACATCTGGAAGTGAAGAATTCTGGGCAGAAGTTTCAGGAGATTGCGACTCTGGTGGTAATAAAAGATTTGAGCACATTAGCACTCTGGCACTTGCCCTACTTACTCTACCTGTGTCCAACGCAACAGTATAACGAGCATTCTCAAACCACAACTGCATTAAAACAAAACTAAGAAACAAAATGCATGTCGAAACTGCAGAAGCCATAATGTGAATCAGATACAGTTTGAGACGAATGAACATAACTTGTGTACTGTTCAAGCCCACCAGAGAAATGCTAAGACGTTTTACATCTCAGATCTACGTAAGCAGCAGCACCCAGGGTGGAAATGAAGAGCAGTTTGGTATCATCGCTGACGCACTGGCATGCTGATTTAAAGGTAGGCTTTAGTTTACGTTGTACTGTCGCTTTAAAAACTGCTTGCATACTTCACACGTCATTTCACAAAGGGTGGGGGGTATAGACCAGTGGCAAATATCGGTATGGATATATATTCTGTTAACAGTATAAAACCAGGTTTCAGTTTTTTTAATGTTCTTATTCATTTTTAAAATTTGGGGGGAAAATGTGTGATTTGCGGGATTTTTAGGATCAGTTTGGGGGGAAATTAAGGAGAGGACCTGGCAACACTGGTTTTTCCCGACTGGGTGTCGCACACTGCTAAGACTGAATTACTGACCACAACTAGATCCTGGTGATTACCATGTACACATTTTTGTATTAACTTAGCCCAACATAGCGACCCTCATATTATGCATGGCATCGTATGCTGATTAGACGGTGGAGACAGCGCCGCGAGGCAACCAAAAATGAAGCGCTTAGCCTATTAATTTAGCTATTGACCATTTACACCGTGCAAGCGTTTCAGGCAGTGTTTGACTTTTTGTATAGTTTGTCTACTACAGCCTGTGGTAAATAAAATCCAACCTGTTGATTTTTATTTGACTTTGGCGTTTTTTTTCCTCAGCGTGTGGATCTAGGGGCTTGTGATTTGTGACCTATTGGACTCGGGAGATCGACACACCGGTTACTTTTTTAAGAACATAAGAACATAAGAAAGTTTACAAACGAGATGAGGCCGTTCAGCCCATCTTGCTCGTTTGGTTGTTAGTAGCTTATTGATCCCAGAATCTCATCAAGCAGCTTCTTGAAGGATCCCAGGGTGTCAGCTTCAACAACATTACTGGGGAGTTGGTTCCAGACCCTCACAATTCTCTGTGTAAAAAAGTGCCTCCTATTTTCTGTTCTGAATTTTGTTTTGCGCAGAAAGAAAATATAGGCTGCCAGTAGATTGATAATAAAAAGGTAAATTGATCATTTACCTTTGATTAGTAAATGCCTAAAAAAAACTATTCAAATGTGCACATATCTGGTAATTTTGAATTCAGGACACTCAGAGCAATTCAAGACTAATGTATTTTTACCTGTGGAACTAAAGCTGTCACTATTCCGCCATTTTGTATGGCAAGTTACATGACAAGCTACGTCACTTAAGCCTGCTTCACCATTGGTTGACACCCTCATGACTAATCGGTCTCAGTCAGTCTTGGTCGGCAACAAACGCACACAGACAGACTGATCACATCTGAACGAAACTGCGTCTGAAAAGATTCAACATGTTCAATCTTCTAATCTGAAGACATCCCGACTGAAATCTGCATAATCTTGGTTTTAAGGGCCCGCACACTGCTACGATTCATCCAGAGTCTGTACGGCCAGTTGGGTCTCGTGTTCCATCAGCTTTTACTGTATACCACGAATACCCGATTTTTGTATTATCTCTTCCTTCACAGTTTCACACATTATTTCGTTTATTTCATTTTGTATATCGTGCGAGGTGCAGTTTGCATTGCCTGATAGTTTGGTAAACTTTTGCCAGCGCTGGACCTTTTCTTGTGCTCTCAAGTAAACCCAGGAAAACTCCACTAGATCTATCCGCAATGTCAACAGATTGTTTTTATCTATCCACTTTCTAATATCCATAACTCTAGATGGTAGAGGTTAAATTTACACTCACAAAATATTTTCTTTGTTTTCTGTGAAACTTTCACTTCGCGCCACAGAAGACCTGCCCCCTGCTCTACTTTTTCAGTGTGCGTGTTGTACGGCGATTAGGTAAAAAATACATAGGGATCCGGAAGGGGGTAACTGACGGACACCGTGGGTTGTAGATAACTTACAATAAATACAAGCTTGACTGAAAAACATTAAATGTTCTACAAATTATATAGTTTATTAATTGTTTATCAAGGCTGAGAAGAGTCAAACTGGGTGGACACCAGCTTGACTTTGGGCAGGCATTGCCCCCCCTGGTTCAGTCTTATATATTTATATGTCTAACAAACACGCTTCTCTGTTCTCTGCACGTTTTAACAATTTCTCCCTTTTAAACCATTTTTTTTCATTTTATTTTTAAGTACACGCATTGTAACCTTGCTTTCACCGTTTTACTGCTCATTTTATTTAAAAAAAAACTTATTTCATTTTTCAACTCTCCAATTTAGCAAACTGTTTTAACATTTTCAAGCTTGCTTTTTTTTTATTTTTTTTTTAGCAATATCTATTTGTATCAATAAATGATGCATCTACCACGTGGACATAGGTCCATTGGATCTTAAGTCTTTTCTTAAAGTCATTTTTTAAATAACCTTCTTTAACATTTTAATGCTTTAACACTTTCAATCTATTTTTATTTATTTTTTCAACACTTGTACCTTTTTGTTTTTCCCATTTTTACTGCTCATTTTATTTATTTTCTGAAAAAGAATATAACAAACTATACCCGTTTTTCAAACTTATTTTATTTTTTAAAAAAGCTTATGTATTCCCCTTGTTTTTCAAAATTTTACTTATCTATTAATTTTTCTGAAATAAAGAATATAACACAAATTAAAAAATAATACCCAAATCCTTTAATTCCCCATTTTAATGTGATAAACTATAATCATGGAACATGATTTCCATAAGTGCATATACGTGACATGATGGGAGGTGGGATTTCCATATTTGCATTAAAACTACAAACATGTGACAGGACGGGAGGGTGGGATTTCCGGAATTGCTAAAGACTACAAACACATGACAGGAACTGGGAGGCGGGACTTCCGCAGGGCTCAGACAGAAAAAAACAACAAAAAAAACACTGACGCAATAGATGAATTGGTAAATGGGTCGTTCAACACAAATTTGCTAAAAGGTAATGGAAAAGAGTGGCTTTTCAAATAAACTCAACTGGTTCATTAAACAGTGTGAATGCGGTGAAAATCAATAACAACAATAAAAATACAAAATAATAAAACTATATAATACATGTGTAATTACTATAATACAACTAATTTAGTCTGGGATTAAGAATTATTATTATTATTTTTTTACCTACCCGCTTATCGCAAATCAAACCCAGAATTTGATGCTTTTATGAGTAGAATGAGTAGGGTGTTTTATATATATATATATATATATATATATATATATATATATATATATATATATATATATATAAATATGAAGCAAATGAAGCACTGAATGAAACCAGTGAAATTTGGAATTGTTTTCAATTTGAAGCATTGTAATTGGTTTGCAGGTCAGAAATCCCCCCAAACAGAGATCTGACCAGGGATTTGTATTAGGTAGGGCTGTTCCGTGATCCAGCATTGCGGGCAAATATTGTAAAGAATCATTGTAAATATTTGTTAATAATTTATTTGAGACCATCTGATACCACAAGGGAGCGTCTAAGACCATACAAATTATAGTTGTATATATCTGTATTAAACTTGTATAATTGTGTTTATTATTATTATTACTATTGTTGTTGTTGAACACCTTTATTCTGTTTAATAAATCAATTGAGTTTATTTGAAGAAACAGTGTCTTAAAAGTTCCCTTCTTGTAAATTACTTACAGTGGTGCAAGATCAATTTACCAATTCACTAATTGCGTCTAAGTGCATTTTCGTTGTCAGGGCCGACGTTGATGCATCATTACTCCAAAATTCCACAGTAATTTTTCTTGAAATTCAGGGCAGCAGTGTGGAGTAGTGGTTAGGGCTCTAGACTCTTGACCAGAGGGTTGTGGGTTCAATCGCAGGTGGGGGACACTGCTGCTGTACCCTTGAGCAAGGTACTTTACCTAGATTGCTCTAGTAAAAACCCAACTGTATAAATGGGTAATTGTATGTAAAAATAATGTGATATATTGTAACAATTGTAAGTCGTCCTGGATAAGGGCATCTACTAAGAAATAAATAATAATGGTGTTAGTAAGTGTAATATAAGTGTACAGTCTCATTTATCACAGACAATGGGTGGATTTCAATTTATTGCATCTCCAAAATGACAGATTCTCCAATTCACTAAGTGCTGTTTTCTGATACGAGTTTGGTACGTAATTTCTCCAGAATTCTACAGTAATTTATCTTGTAATTCTAAATAATGACAGTTCGGGAGGTCTACTGTAAATGCACAGTCAGATTTTCCATAGACAAAGCAAACGATTTTTTTAGCTTCTGATAGCTTGGCCGCAGTGAAATCACAGGGGATACAGAATTCCATGGGGTACAAAAATCAGCGGTACACCGGAAATACATGAATAGAGGACCTCGTTTTGAAGCTTTGACTTGGCTCTTTCAAATGGTGCACTGCCAGCAGGTGTGAAGGTTTTTAGTCCTTCGGGTTCTTTTCCAGCACTTAAAATGACCCAGCCACACACAAAACTTGATTTTTAAAAGCGCTGTTGCGCTATTTTTTTAATAGTCACAAAAAACCAAAATAAACAAAACAAACACTTAGCTCTTTTACGAGCACTAACTAACACACAGGTACACCCTGACTACCACGGGACAGCTAAGCTGTTTCCCCGTACTTACACAAAACACAAGTTTAACACCGCACTTACTCTTTAACTCTGGCTACTCGAAGACAGAGCACCTCTTCTGCCTCCTTCTACTCAGCAGCCTAGAGCAGACTGACTGCTCTACTTATAAACCCTGCACCTGGCTCTAATTTACAATCAAAGCCAGGTGCAGGTGATAATTAACAATAAAACAATTAACAGAACAACAATTAAACAAAAAGCAAATTAACCAAAATGTGCATACGCACATGTTTTCTGCAGGGAGGATATTAACCAAACTGCTGTGTTACACAGGGCTGTCTCTTACAGTGCCTGAGTAAAAAGATTTAAAGGGCTAGTTCACCGGCAGGATCTTTGACATTCGGCGAACCTTAAGAGTTACCTTTTTTTTACTGCATATTTAACCATACAATTTTCCTTGATCTTTCACTTTTTATAAGCTTGAGCATACTACTACAATATCAGTGATATTTGGGCAAATTATGATTCCCTTTTTTCTCACGTGATGCACTATTGAGAGGAACGGTAGTTCCTCTCGCCAAGTTATCAGCGAAGCATGAGAACTGCCAGACTCTCTATACAGCAAAGATAGTTTACGTGTTTTCAAGGCTCATACCATTTCACTTTTAATTTGCAGTTCCCAACACTCTAAGGTGAAATGTAGAAAATACAGTAAGAGAAACAAGTCACCAAAGTAAAAATATCCTTCTTTTTCTCCCAATGTATTTTTTTTGCAGACCCCAGGCACTTTTATATATGTATATTACAGGACATCCTAGTTTAATGACAATTAATTTATTTTGTCAACATGGAAATATAGTAGGGATATTGTGACGTCTACTTAATTTACATTTATGTTAAATTATTTATTTCTGTTTTAAAATGGAACATTTGCCTGCAAAAAAAATATTTACGTAAATATAAAAAATGTCTGGTATATGTGGGATTTGAACCTATAACCATCAGTTTGCAAGCGTGTTGCGTTATACTGTCAGTGCTACACGATTAGTTGAGACAAATAGTATTTTGAAAGATGAAGTCAGCCAGCTGAGAATTCTCAGGACTTATATTGAAGAATTTCGAGTCATCATTCATCATCATCATCATCATCATCATCATCATCATCATTCTGAGATTGTGCTCTTGAGCTCTGAAAAATGTTGGTTTCAAGAACATAAGAACATAAGAACATAAGAAAGTTTACAAACGAGAGGAGGCCATTCAGCCCATCTTGCTCGTTTGGTTGTTAGTAGCTTATTGATCCAGGAATCTCATCAAGCAGCTTCTTGAAGGATCCCAGGGTGTCAGCTTCAACAACATTACTGGGGAGTTGGTTCCAGACCCTCACAATTCTCTGTGTAAAAAAATGCCTCCTATTTTCTGTTCTGAATGCCCCTTTATCTAATCTCCATTTATGACCCCTGGTCCTTTTTTCTTTTTTCAAGTCAAAGAAGTCCCCCGGGTTGACATTGTCTATACCTTTTAGGATTTTGAATGTTTGAATCAGATCGCCGCGTAGTCTTCTTTGTTCAAGACTGAATAGATTCTTTTAGCCTGTCTGCATACGACATGCCTTTTAAACCTGGTATAATTCTGGTTGCTCTTCTTTGCACTCTTTCTAGAGCAGCAATATCCTTTTTGTAACGAGGTGACCAGAACTGAACACAATATTCTAGGTGAGGTCTTACTAATGCATTGTAGAGTTTTAACATTACTTCCCTTGATTTAAATTCAACACTTTTCACAATATATCCAAGCATCTTGTTAGCCTTTTTTATAGCTTCCCCACATTGTCTAGATGAAGACATTTCTGAGTCAACATAAACTCCTAAGTCTTTTTCATAGTTCCCTTCTTCAATTTCACTATCTCCCATATGATATTTATAATGCACATTTTTATTGCCCGCATGCAATACTTTACACTTTTCTCTATTAAATTTCATTTGCCATGTGTCTGCCCAATTTTGAATGCTGTCTAGATCATTTTGAATGACCTTTGCTGCTTCAACAGTGTCTGCCACTCCTCCTATTTTTGTGTCGTCTGCAAATTTAACTAGTTTGCTTACTATATCAGAGTTTAAATCATTAATGTAGATTAGGAATAGCAGAGGACCTAATACTGATCCCTGTGGTACACCACTGGTTACCTCACTCCATTTCGAGGTTTCTCCTCTAATCAGTACTTTCTGTTTTCTACCTGTTAACCACTCCCTAATCCATGTGCATGCATTTCCTTGAATCCCTACTGCGTTCAGTTTGAGAATTAATCTTTTATGCGGGACTTTGTCAAAAGCTTTCTGGAAATCTAAATAAACCATGTCGTATGCTTTGCAGTTATCCATTTTCAATGTTGCATCCTCAAAAAAGTCAAGTAGGTTAGTTAGACATGATCTCCCTTTCCTAAAGCCATGCTGGCTGTCTCCCAGGATATTGTTACCATATAGGTAATTTTCCATTTTGGATCTTATTATAGTTTCCATAAGTTTACATATAATAGAAGTCAGGCTTATTGGTCTGTAGTTACCTGGTTCGGTTTTGTCTCCCTTCCTGTCAGTGTAACGCTCATTGCGGTCCCTATTGGCGCAAGGAAGTATGGTTTCCTCTCGATATTGGTTGAAACTGCTTGTGGTCCCCACTGGACAAAAAGGAACGTTAATTTCTGAGAATTAGCTATATGCTGAAGGATAGCCTATATATTTTGTAAATGTAAAACATAAATAAATAAATACATTAATAAATATTGAAATAAATAAATACATACAAGAATACATTATGAAACGAAAATAAATGCTCAACAGTTCTTGTTCAATTGTATATTAGTGAAATTTTTGTACATAAAGGTCGTAACGACCCGGACAATTGCTTTGTTGCAGGACTTGTTGTCTGTTCAGTTTGTCTCGTCTATCTTTCATATGTTACATATATTGTAAGGGGAACGGGTCACATCGTTAGTGAGTGAATGACTGGGGAGAATGTGTGTTGTTGTTTTCAGGGGTTGCAGAGCATTTTGAGAATTCAACACCTTCTCCCTGAGTATTACTTCCTAAACATGAAAACGTTACAATATACTAAACGAACGGATCAAGCTTATTAAAATATAATCACTATTTACAAAATCTTGTTCGTCTCATTACTTGTTAAAAACTGTAACTTTACTGCTATACTACTTGCAAATGTTGTGAAATGGAAGTACAAACTTTGTGGCGTGAAAGCTAGGGGCATCTGCATTGCAAACTGCATTCAAAGCATGTCTTGTGTTTGATTCCCACACAGGGTTTATATTGCAAACTTTACAAAAAATTTAATGTATTTTAGTTATGTGTAACAAACACATTTTTAATGTGAAAAAAATGTAGTTGATATGCATGATACTTCCATTGAACATACATACTTTTGCACACATAACTTTAATGTGCACATATACATATATATACAGTACCGTGAAAAAGTATTTGCCCCCTGTCTGATTTTCTGCATTTTTGCACATTTTTCACATTGTATTTGGTCAGATTTTTTTGTGGGTTGTAGTAGTATATAGAGAGAGTCTGAGAGAAAAAATGACACCAAAGTTTGGTGCTTCTTTCATTTGTTTGGTGTGCAAGGTAATCAAACATGCAATCTTCAGGTGTGAAAAAGTTATTGCCCCCTCCTAGTTAACTCAACCCAATTAAAGGGATAATTAGGGTCAGCTGTTTAAGTACTTTGGTTAACAACCAGGCCTGATTTGGGCCAGCCCTGCGCAATATAAACCTGACTAACTTTGGCCCTTACCATCAGTGAAGTTGTCAGCACACAGGTTCTAGAGGCACATCATGCCATGAACAAAAGAAATTCCAGAAAAAAGTTGTTGATGCCTATCAGTCTGGAAAGGGTTACAAAGCCATTTCTAAGGCTGTGGGGCTCCAC
This sequence comes from Acipenser ruthenus, assembly GCF_902713425.1. Taxonomy (NCBI): domain Eukaryota; kingdom Metazoa; phylum Chordata; class Actinopteri; order Acipenseriformes; family Acipenseridae; genus Acipenser; species Acipenser ruthenus. The sequence continues at coordinate 47,945,880 of NC_081189.1, forward strand.
CGAACCACAATCCGAGCCATATTGTCCAAATGGAGAAAGTTTGGGACAGTAGTGAATCTTCCCAGGAGTGGCCGTCCTGCCAAACTATCTCCAAGAGTAAGGCGTAAAATCGTCCAGGAAGTCACAAAGAACCCTAAAACAACATCCAGGGATCTGCAGGCCTCTCTCGTCTCGGCTAAGGTCAGTGTTCATGACTCCACCATCAGAAAGACACTGGGCAAAAATGGGATTCACGGCAGAGTAATAAGGCGGAAACCGTTGCTCACTAAGAAGAACATGAATGCTAGTCTCAAGTTTGCCAAAAAGCACCTCCTCGAGAGTTCTGGAACAATGTTCTATGGACAGATGAGTCAAAAGTGGAACTTTTTGGCTGACATGGGCCCCGTTATGTCTGGCAAAAACCAAACACTGCATTCCACAGTAAGAACCTCATACCAACGGTCAAGCATGGTGGTGGTAGTGTCATGGTTTTGGGTTGCTTTGCTGCATCAGGACCTGGACGTCTTGCCATCATTGAAGGAACCATGAATTCTGCTCTGTATCAGAGAATTCTACAGGAGAATGTCAGGCCATCCGTCCATGAGCTTAAGCTGAAGCGCAGCTGGGTCATGCAGCAAGACAGTGATCCAAAACACACAAGCAAGTCTACATCAGAATGGTTGAAGAACAAGAAATTTAAAGTTTTGGAATGGCCTAGTCAAAGTCCAGACCTAAACCCTATTGAGATGTTGTGGCAGGACCTGAAACGAGCAGTTCATGCTCGAAAACCCACAAATGTCACTGAGTTGAAGCAGTTCTGCATGGAGCAGTGGGCCAAAATTCCTCCACGGCGCTGTGAGAGACTAATCAGTAACTACAGGAAGCGTTTGGTTGCAGTTATTACTGCTAAAGGTGGCGTAACCAGTTATTGAGTATAAGGGGGCGATTACTTTTTCACACAGGGGCATTGGGTGTTGCATAACTTTCTTTAATAAATAAATGAAATATGTATCAGATTTTTGTGTTATTTGTTCACTCAGAGTCCCTTTTATCTAATATTAGGTTATGGTTGAAGATCTGATAACATTCAGTGTCAAAAATATGTAAAAATGTAGAAAATCAGACAGGGGGCAAATACTTTTTTCACGTATACTGTATATTATAATAATAGATGGGCTGCAGTGAGTTACAGGAAAATAATTCCATCTAGGGTTTCTGTGACATCATAAATGATGTCATAAAGGTCGAGTAATTTATAAACTCACAGAAGCCTGAGATGGAATGGTTTTCCTGTAACTCACTGAAGAGACCCATCTATTATTTTTTATAATACATGGATACCCTTGTGATGCTAATTTAAAGAAGACGAGGTTCAGCAGTACAGTTAGTTTTTTTAAAACGTAGTGTTTCAGTGCTACACTTTGTTTCTGTGTTGTTATCTGTTTCTTTGAGATACAAATGTACCAGCTTTACATCTTTTTTTAACGTATTCTCATTTTGTTGAACATTTCTGTACCGTGGGTGTTGTCGAGTGATTGAAAATGAGACATTTTGTGTTTGAATTGAAAGTGATGGTCTTGAGGAGTCGAATGGGCCAAAATTCAAGACTATTTTTTTAGAATTGCTCAGGATGCAAATACAGCCTTCTTCCATGTATTTTATATATATATATATATATATATATATATATATAGTGAAAGATTGGTAGTGTGGTGCTACTGGACTCTGATATTTTCTTCCCAAGGACTGGAGTGAACTCATTAAGTATTCAGGTAATTACTTTTATTTACAATATTTACAGAAGATTATAATCAATCAAAAGCGTTTATCTTGCCCTGTACAGGCTGCTAACTACCTCACTTCTTCTCCCCTCTCTATACTACTGCGAGATGACCAGACTGAAACAAGCTTTGCCTGTAGAATGTCCTGATTCTGCACAACAGGAAGATTGAGGTTGGGCTCCCTCAGGTGTAGTGAGCCAGGAACACAGGTAAGTTGCAGTTGGGCTCCCTCTGGTTGAGTGAGCCAGGAACACAGGTAAGTTGAGGTTGGGCTCCCTCTAGTGGAGTGAGCCTTGGAACCCAGGTGAGTCGTGGTTGGGCTCCCTCTGGTGGAGTGAGCCAGGAACCCAGGTGAGTCGTGGTTGGGCTCCCTCTGGTGGAGTGAGCTAAGAACACAGGTGAGTCGAGGTTGGGCTCCCTCTGGTGGAGTGAGCCAGGAACATAGGTTAGTAGAGGTTGGGTTCCCTCGGTTGATTATCTCCTGAAACACAGAAGAACAGAGCAACGGCCCCCTCTGGTGGAGTGGGCCCGGACCACAAGCAAGGGAATTGCAGAATGTTTAGTAGTCTCCTTACTACTACCAGATTCCAGAACAAGCACGGATGAATACTGACTTCCTTGAAGCGGAATGACGTCACACTTGTGCTATCACTGCAGTGACTGTTTAAAAAGCCACCTTCCAACAGTAATAAACAATGTTCCAATACCACGTCTCGTGCTTCACTTTCTTGACTAGTAAACACTTCCCACAATACCGTGCAGATGGCTGCACCTGCAGCTAGAAACCAAACGGTGTCTAAACAGTCCTGATCATAGAAACAATACACTTGGTAGAACAGATCGCTGCTCCTGCAGCTAGGAACCAAACAGTGTTTTAAACAGTCATGGTCATAGAAATAAAACACTTGGTAAAACAGATCGCTGCTCCTGCAGCTAGGAACAAAACAGTGTTTAAACCAGTCCTAGTTATAGCAATAATACTCTTAGTTGAACAGATCGCCGCTCCTGTAACTATGAACCAAAACAGTATATTCGCCGTGACTGTGCCACGTAGGTACCCAAGCTAACCCCGCTGGTCACCTACTAGTCACGGCTCAGGCAGCCGACAACACAGTGGTTTAATAAATCGTAACAACGAAACAAAACAAAACAAATCCAAAAACAAAAGGCTGCCTCACCAAGAGGAAAAACGCACTGTCTTAAACTTTCACGAAATAACTACGACTGAAATGTAAAGCACTTGCTATCGCTTTCCAAAGATATTGGAGACTCCAAAGTTTACGCAGGCAGGACAATCGGGCCGTGTTCCCCACAATCACACTTCCCCCCGATTGTTCTCCCCTGCTACCTTTTAAACTGTCTAACCCCGTCTCACTAATTTGTTCTTCAGAGACGCCATTCCTTAAATGAGTCCCTGCTCTTTCTTCACAATATATATATATATATATATATATATATATATATATATATATATATATATATACAGTGCCTATAAAAAGTCTACACCCCCCCTTAAACTTTTTTCACATTTTGTTGTGTCAGTGCCTCAGAGTTTCATGCATTTTTTTCCACTTATCTACACACCATACTCAACACTGTTAAGCGGAAAAAAGTTTTTATTGAGAAAAAAATTCTATATTAAAAATACAAAACTGAAAGATCATAATTGGATAAGTCTCCACCCCCCACTTGGTGGAAGCACCTTTGGCAGCAATTACAGCTGTGAGTCTATTGGGATAGGTCTTTCCCAACTTTGCACACGTAGATTTGGCAATATTTGACCATTCTTCTTTACAAAACTGTTCAAGCTCTGTCAAGTTCCTTGGGGAGCGTTGGTGGACAGCAATCTTCAAGTCATGCCACACATTTTCGATTGGATTTAGGTTGGGGCTCTGACTGGGCCACTCAAGGACATTTACCTTTTTGTTCCTTAGCCACTCCAGTGTAGCTCTGGCTGTGTGCTTTGGTCGTTGTCATGCTGAAAGGTGAACTCCCGTCCCAGTTTCAGCTTTCTTGCAGAGGACAGCAGGTTTTCCTCAAGGACTTCTCTGTACTTTGCTCCATTCATTTTCCTTTCTATCCTGACAAGTACCCCAGTCACTGCCGATGATTAACATCCCCATAACATGATGCTGCCACCACCATGCTTCACAGTAGGGATGGTGTTCTTTGGGTGATGCGCAGTGTTGGGTTTGCGCTTTGCATTTAGGCCAAAAAGTTCCATTTTGGTTTTGTCAGACCACAAAACTTTTTACCACATGGCTACAGAATCTCCTGAGTTTTTTTTGCATACTTCAAACGGGATTCAAGGTGGGCTTTCTTGAGTAATGGCTTCCTTCTTGCCACCCTACTATACAGGCCAGATTTGTGGAGTGCTTGGGATATTCTTGTCACATGCACACTTTGACCAGTCTTGGCCATAAAAGCCTTTCGCTCTTGCAAAGTTGCCATTGGCCCCTTGGTAGCCTTTCTGATCAGTCTCCTTCTTGCTTGGTCACCCAGTTTGGAGGGACAGCCTGATCTAGGCAGGGTCTTGGTGGTGCCATACACTTTCCACTTCTTAATAATCGTCTTGACCGTGCTCCAAGGGATATTCAAGGCCTTTTGATATTTTTTATACCCATCCCCTGATCTGTGCCTTTCAACAACTTTGTCCCGGAGTTCTTTTGAAAGCGCCTTGGTGCTCATGGTTGAGTTTGCTTTGAAATGCACTACCCAGCAGAGGGAACCTACAGGAACTGCTGAATTTATCCTGAAATCGTGTGAATCACTACAATTTAACACAGGTGGAGGCCACTTAACTTGGTGTGTGATTTTGAAGGCGATTGGTTACACCTGAGCTAATTTAGGATTGCTATTACAAGGGGGGTGGACACTTATCTGACCAAGCTATTTCAGTTTGTATTTAATTAATTTTCTACAAATTTCTAGAATATTTTTTTCACTTGGAAGTTGTGGGGTAGGATGTGTAGATAAATGAAAAAAAACTATTTTAGCATTTTAATTCCAGGCTATAAGGCAACAAAAGGTGAACATTTTGAAAGGGGGTGTAGACTTTCTATAGGCACTGTATAGATAGATAGACAGACAGACAGACACTTCAATGGAAAGATTCCATGCATTCTAAATATGGTTGAGCTAGAATAATTCCTGATACATGCCCTTAGAATCTTTATAATCGTATCACAAAAACAAATCAAACAAGATCACTCCATCAGCTATTAACAAAATGTCGTTTAAAGTAAATTTCAACTTTTTTAATAAGATGTCAATGGAGGACCGTCAACAAAGAGCAGCACAAAACCTGGTCACACACACTGTCGGCAGCAGGAAACGTTCATTCGCCATCTTCATCAAGCTCTTCTGAAGAGCACACTGCTTCTGATGTCCCAATTACAAGGCAACTTTCCCAGAAGCATTTTTAGTAACTGCCCTATATCTGGAAATATTCAAATCAATTACCAAGGAAAAAGACTAATTATTATTATTATTATTATTACTACTACAATTAAACAATTTTTTCCCCGATCTTTGTCCTCAGTTTATTTTCACTGAAGCATTTTTAAAAACTGCACACTAATAATAATAGTAATACTACTACTACTACTAATAATACATCTTTTTTTCATAATCTCTTTCTTTTTATTCAAATAAAAGTATACAGTTTTAAAAACGCTGTTTTGTACACTCACTATTTATAGAACATTCAGAGTGCTTATGTGGAAGGATACGTAAAAAAAGGAAAACCTAAATACATTCATTTAAAATCAATGAAAATTATAGTTAATTGTGCTGTAACATTGAAGTATATAAGCAATAAGACCCTCCACATCGGGCATTACCAGACATTATATGACCGTTTGGTTGTAATAGCGTCTCGACTTCGTCTCGGGCCCCATTACCCAAATGGTCGTATTATGCCTGGTAATGCCCTCTGTGTCGGGTCTGATTGCTTACATATATATATATATATATATATATATATATATATATATATATATATATATATATATATATATATATATATATATTACACTATGTAACACAATTTTTGTTCCTGGGTAGTAAGTGTTATTTCCTAATTGCTTATGCCTCAAAAGTATAAAAAATGGCTATTATTCCCCACAAACTTTGCTTTTGTGACCAGGACAGTGATATTTTGAAATGTACCTATTTCCAATGAGAAAACGGGCGAATTTGTGTCTTTTCGTTCACATAAAGTCAGACAAAAACAACATATGAATCCAAATTAACATGTATTTATACTAAAGTAATACAAAAATGACTATAAAAGATTTAGAAGTGAGTAGTTTTTCGAGATTTACGATTATACTGTAAATCACTTTCACGAATCAGCCCCCAAATGTAGTCTCCCATCATGTTCTCGTTATACTGTCCTTGGTAGCGGCGTTCAAAGTCCAGTATATCCTGGTGAAAGCGCTCGCCTTGCTCCTCCGAGTACGCTCCCATGTTCTCCTTGAATTTATCAAGATGAGCATCAAGGATATGGACTTTGAGGGACATCCTACAGCCCATTGTGCCGTAGTTCTTCACCAGAGTCTCAACCAGCTCCACATAGTTTTCGGCCTTGTGACTGCCCAGGAAGCCCCGAACCACTGCGACAAAGCTGTTCCAAGCCACTGTCTCCTTACTAGTGAGCATCTTGGGGAATTCATTGCACTCCAGGATCTTCTTTATCTGTGGTCCGACGAAGACACCGGCTTTGACCTTTGCCTCAGACAGCTTAGGGAAGAAGTCTTGAAGGTCCTTGAAGGCTGCCGACTCCTTATCTAGAGCTCTGACAAATTGTTTCATAAGGCCCAATTTGATGTGCAGTGGTGGCATCAGCACCTTCCGGGGGTCCACCAGTGGCTCCCACTTGACGTTGTTCCTCCCCACAGAGAACTCGGTCCGCTGTGGCCAGTCCCGCCTGTGGTAGTGCGCCTTGGTGTCCCTGCTGTCCCAAAGGCAAAGATAGCAGGGAAACTTGGTAAAACCGCCTTGGAGACCCATCAGGAATGCCTGAAGTCTCCTATGACCTCCCAGCCGTACTCATCATACTTCATGGCGTCCAGCAAGGTCTTGATACTGTTATAATCCTCTTTGAGGTGCACCGAGTGAGCCAGGGGAAGAGACGGGTACTTGTTACCATTATGGAGCAGCAAGGCTTTGAGGCTCCTGGATGAGCTGTCAATGAAGAGGCGCCACTCATTCTGGTTACAGGCGATTCCGATTGCCTCAAACAGACTGTCACATTGTGGCAGAAGCAGAGCCCATCTTGACGGGTGAAGAATCTGGAAAAAGCAGCTGGAACTAAACTGAACTGGTGGGCTTAAGGCCCCTGTATTTATACTACTATTTATATTACTGGAAAGTTCTAGAAAGTTCTAGAAGTTACTCCAAGTTTACTCAGCACTGAATCTATCTGGAATGTTCTGGAAAATAGGTAAATTTCAAAATATCACTGTCCTGGTCACAAAAGCAAAGTTTGTGGGGAATAATAGCCATTTTCTATACTTTTGAGGCATAAGCAATTAGGAAATAACACTTACTACCCAGAAAAAAAAAATTTGTTACACAGTGTTATATATATATATCTTTCGGTATATTTCTTATCAGCGAGTGAGGATGTTGATTTTTTGCCAGTAATGAATTCCGATCCAGTGGTTTATTGAATACACTAGTTTGTAAGGTGCTGTTCTTACCTTTAGATATTTCTAAGTCTAAAAAAAAATATTCTATCTAGATCAGATTCATATTTAAATAATAATAATATCTTTATCATAGAGGACCACCATCACAAAGTGCTTTACAGAGGTAGGCTGTGAACTGTGCATTATATGCAGAGTCACTTACAACAGGACACTGATTTAACATCTCATCTGCAGGATGGAGCACAAGGAGGTTAAGTGACTGCAGGGTCACACAGTGAGTCAGTCAGTAGCAGAGGTGGGATTTGAACCAGTGACCTTCTGGTTACAAGCCCTGGACTTTGACCACTGGACCACACTGCCTCCTTGTGGAATTAATATAACCCACAAAATGATTAAGTTGAGTCTTTGATCCCAACCATATTAAGACATCATCAATACCTAAGCCATAAAGAGAAAAATGGTAAAAGGGCAGCAGTGTGGAGTAGTGGTTAGGGCTGAGGACTCTTGACCGGAGGGTTGTGGGTTCAATCCCCAGTGGGGGACACTGCTGTTGTACCCTTGAGCAAGGTACTTTACCTAGATTGCTCCAGTAAAAACCCAACTGTATAAATGGGTAATTGTATGTAAAAATAATGTGATATCTGTATAATGTGAAATAATGTATAATGTGATATGTTGTAACAATTGTAAGTCGCCCTGGATAAGGGCGTCTGCTAAGAAATAAATAATAATAATAATAATAATAAAAAGATGTTATCATTACTGTAGATGAATTGCTTCTCCCAAAATCCCATATACAAATTGGCATAATTGGGAGCAAATGCTGCACTCATTGCTGTACTTTTTATGTGGGAAAAATATTGACCTTCAAACACAAAATAATTGGAATTTAGCACAAATCAAGTAAATCTATAATCAATTGAGAGAGTGGAATAACCTCAGTGGGTCTGGAATTTAAATAGAAGGTGACAGCATCAATGCCCCTGTATGTGGGATGTTGGTGTACAAACTAGTGACATCAAGTGACAGAAAAATATTATCGGGGAGCACCCTGATTTCATTAATACGGTTAAGAACATCACTTGTATCAGAAACAAATGAAGGGAGTTTAAGGGCAAAGGGTTGTAAATAAAAGTCTATATATTGACATAGTGGTTCAATAACTGAACCTATACCTGTGACAAAAGGTCTTCTGGGAGGATTAGTGTAATATGACAATTTAATCAACAATAATGTTAAATATAACATATAGCAGATTGTTAAGTATCTGGAATGTGAATTGAATGCATTGATTGCTAGATTACTATTTCTAGTAATCGTATAAGGTGTTAAATGACGATGAGTACCGGGTGCATTTAATAGATCTAATGAGTCCTGCTTTCAATATGCTCTGATGAAGACAACATGTCGAAACACGTCAGCATACCTGTTTTAACCTTGTTTTAATGAATAAAGTATGAATAATTGAGAGACACGTTTGGGATATAGACTTATTTAGCGAGCGTTGCCGTCTTTTCTCTTCATGACAGGAATAAGTTTTGCAATTACAATGTATGAGAAAGAAAAATAAACATACAGGTACAGTGTATAAACAGACGCAATGAAAATACATTTTTTCAGTGCAGGTTCATTTTTTCTCTTAGACTGTGGCAGGCAGTCACATATTCTGCAGCTAGTGCACATTTTATCCCCACCTCTCCTAAAAATATTTGTAATTTTTCAGTTTCTGTGAGGTGGGTGAAGTCACTTATGAGACTTGTGAATTTGGGTATGAATGTGTCCCTGACCAGCTTGTATTTGGGGCAGTGCAGTAGGAAGTGGAGCTCTGTCTCTATGTGGTCTAACTCACAGTGGTCACACAGTCTCCTCTCTCTGGGTCACCACGTGGCTCTGTGTCGACCCTTTTCAATTGCTAAAGTGTGGTCGCTCAATCTGTATTTGGTCAGTATTTGTTTTTGTTTTTGGTCTTTAACTCCAAATATTCTGCCCGGCGTATGGTCTGTTTAAGCTCTGGTAGCACTCTAATTTATGCTGTGATTTTACTTGGCTCTCCCAGTGTATCAGGTATTTGTTTTTCAGGGCGGTGGCTATTTTATAGTTATATATATATATATATATATATATATATATAAGCAAAAAAAGGCATTTATGCACTACAATGCTTAATATTGACAAGGTGCTGACCAGTATAAGGTAATTATATTCAACAAGAAATGAAGTCTCTACTGAAAAACAAATGTTCAGAATTCTTTCAGCCAGACTACCAGTTTAAATAGCTTACCAAAACGTTTTCATAGAGACATTCATGGTCACACTCTCGTCATTTTTCTTCAAAATGGTTAAATATTTAACTCCTGCTCATTTATTTTCTTAATAAAATGTATCTTTATTAATTTAAAACCATGATTGTAACAAACAACACGTTTCGACACCAGCGTGTCTTCATCAGGTTCACATTGAATGTGAGTGGAAGTAGGCTTTACATTTATACCAATTAGACTTCACTTCCTGTTGCATATATATATATATATATATATATATATATATGTTCCTGATGTAAGGTTGACAGCTTTAGGACACTGGATGTAAGCAACAGAATGTAAACCAACTGGATGATGAACAAAGTAAAATACAAAAAAAAAATAATAATACAGACAATACATTGGGGCATTAGGACCCTGGGAAGCCAAGCGGGATGACAACCTGAATTAATTGGTTTGACTATTATGGGTTGATTGGTTAATAGGGAGATGAATTGTTTAAAACGGAAAGGAAAGGTGTGTGCACAGGTGGTTGAATGTTGGTGGGAGTTTGACGAGAGAGAGAGACAAAGAACGAGAGAAAGAAACGAACAAAGATACGAAACCAAAATAATCTCGGAGTGTGTGTAACCCGGGGAATTCAGGAATAGCCTGCCCCCGGTTAGACAGGGACCGTGTGAGTTGAGTTAGACCCCAAAACACGGGGTAGGTTTTCTTTTGTTGTATTTGTACAATTCTGTATTGTTTTGAGGGGGAGCTCCAAATAAAGCAGCCTCCCGGTATATTTTCCGTAAAAGTACTGTGTCGTGAGGTTTGTTGGACTACAGCACACTTAACACGGTCAAGCTCTTCAAAGGAGGTGACAGTTTCATTACAATATATATTTATATATATATATTTATATATATATATATATATATATATATATATATATATATATATATATATATATATATATAGTAAGACAGCAGGGAGGGGGTTAAATCCTCCCTGCAGAAAAAATGTGCATATGCACATTTGTTTAGTTTCATTGTTTAGTTAATTATTTGAGTGTTAATTATCCCCTGCACCTGGTGGTAATTGTAAATTAGAACCAGGTGCAGGGTATCTAAGAGAGGCAGTCAGTCTGCTCAGGACTGCTGTGGAGAAGGAAGCAGAAGGCGGTGTGCTCTGTTTCCAGGCAGTCACCCTTGTGAGTACGAACTGGTTAGAACGTATTCTGTTTATGACAGGTAACGGCTTAGCCGTCCTGCGGGATAGTCAGGGACCTGCCTGTTGTTTAGTTAGTGCTCCAAAGGAGCTAGGTGTTGGTTTTTGTTCATTTTGTGTTTGTTTATTAAAAATAGCACAACCGCGCTTAAAAATCCATAATCTGTGTCCTGGGTCAGTGTTCTTAAAGGGGCAACGAACGACAGTGAGTGACGGCCCGTTTACAATATATAAATATATATATATAAAACACAGCTTGGAAAAATAACAACCTCTGATTGGTTAAACAGCATCACATGACTGTGCTTATAGCGTATAGCATGGCTTGCATACTAATGAGCTGCTTCACACTGAATAAATCACTATGCACCATTACATTCTAAATTCCACGACAAACTGCCATTTTATTTGTTATTAGTTACAAAACCACTGCCAAAAATGAGTGACATTTCACCTATTTCCTTTAATATATTTGGGGATGAAACTCCACATAACTGGTACAACACCAACTTTCTGAGTGAAGACAACAGTCCATCTGAAAGAAATTAATTAAGTGCACCAGCAAGAGCAGACACAAATCACTTATTGTCCGGCCCATCGAGCATGATTGACGGCAGCTCGAAAAGATTGTGCCAAAATGAAAAGACGGAATAAATAAATAAATAAAAAACGAAATAAAAAACGAAATAAATAAAAAAATAAATAAATAAATAAATACAGATATAAAAAACAAAATAAAAAACGAAATTAAGAAATAAATATATAAGTAAATAAATAAATAAAAAACGAAATAAATATGTAAATAAATAACAAAATAAATAAATACATACATTAAATATATTTCATTTTTTACTTATTTATGTATTTATTTTGTTTTATATTTATTTATTTTCAAATTGTATTTATTTATTTATTTATTTCTTAATTTTGGCACAAATTACCCTCCATATTAGCAGAGGTGATTGCAAGCAAGAAAGCTGTCCTGAAAGACAAACATTTCAGCCCATCTGAATGCATGGGCTCGAATGGAGTTTTTGTCAGTACATTAAGTACTACATTTAACCCCCAACGAGGAACTAAGTCCTTCACCGGTGGCCTTTTAAAAATGGCCCTGCCAGGAAATGAGCTCCTGGGGAGACTGAATTGATTTTTACATGGCACACCGAAATTATTTGTTGTTATTATTATTTGTTTATTTAGCAGACGCCTTTATCCAAGGCAACTTACAGAGACTAGGGTGTGTGAACTATGCATCAACTGCAGAGTCACTTACAACTACGTTTCACCCGAAAGACGGAGCACAAGGAGATTAAGTGACCTGTAAAAATTGCAGTATAACTGCCATAGGGCATATCGTGGGTTCGAACCCATGAGCCAAACACCACGTCTGAAACACACCCCACTTGTAACCATACTAGGAACAAGTAGAGGCTGTCCTGGCATTTTGCAGGGTGTCAGTCACCCTGTTTGATAACCCCAGACGGCTCAAATGCAGCCGTTCAAGGGCCAGACCCAGAGCTACAGGCTCGATGGGTTGAGGTGCCACAAGATGCCCTGCGCCTGACTGAGTAGGTCTCGACGTTTGGTAAGGCTCCACTGCCGCTCAGCAGCTGCATCAAAACTGGAAAACAACACTCCTGGCCAGTAAGGAGCTACTAATAGCACATTTGCCCAGTCCTGTGAGATTTCTCCAGACACAGTGGGAGAATGGCAAGCGGTGGGAAGGCGTACAAGCAGCTGCCAAGGACCCAGTGGTGTGCCAAGGCATCTATCACCAGTGGGTCCTTCACTCCTGTTATGGAGAACCAGCAGGGACAATGGATGGATTGCTGGGAGGCAATATCTATTTCTGCTCTCCCAAACCGTGATACCTTTGAGTCTAAAAGGGGCCAGAATAGCTTCCCTGTGCCGTGAAAGGAATGCTAGAGAGATGGCAAAACTTGAACTCGTACGTTGTTCCCTAAAAGTGGACCGCAGGTACTCGTGTGCCGGTTTCTTTGGGGATATGGAAGTAGGCATCTTAGCGGTCTACTTTGTGGACCAATTGCTTGGCCTAACCTTCTTCGGCTCAGAACAGGTTGACCTGCCTGAGGTCGAGGATTAGTCTGAGGCCACCATCCCACTTGGGCATGGCCAATTGGAGGGGGTGTACCATATGAATAGCCCGTCTTTGCAGCAGAGCTGCTACCTCCTGAGACACCACAGTGATGTCCTGTGGGTACGTGGCTGATGCTGCAGTCATGCCCCGAGAGGGAGGGGGAACGTACTTGAACTGCAGTGAGTAGCCGGTCTAAATATTAGTAAACACCTAGATGTCTGTGGTGCACTGACGCCAATACTCCAGACGGCACCCTGAGAAGGGTTGCAGGTTGGATTTGCATGTGTCCCAGGAAAAAAAATACTGGCATTATGCAAATAACAAGCAATGTACAGTAAGAATGTACTGTTGCTGCCTCAGCGAGCTAGACAGTAACTGGACTGTTAATAAGACCTGTTTGGTACTAGATAGGCAGGCTGGGGACTGGCAGGCTGGCCTTGCATGTATCACAGGGATAAACCCAGGCATCATGCAAATAGCAAGCAATGTACCATTGCTGCCTCAGCTTGTTAAAAACAGTAACTGGACTCTCAACAAGGCCTGCTTGATACTAGCCAGGTAGGCTGACTGCATGTGTCACAAGGATAAAACCCCGGTATAATGAAAATAGCAAGCAATGTACAGTAAAAATTGTACAGTTGCTGCCTCAGCTTGTTAAAGACAGTACTATATGAACATTAGTGTGCAATGGGGTTACACCACCCCTACGCCCCCTCAGCCATTCTAGACCACGCCCCAGCCGAGGCTGGACGTGTCTGTTCAAGCAGCAAAGCAGCTGTTCTCGGTCCTGGAGCAGAGCTTCCACTAGCTCGTTATTTCATCTTATAGGGGCAGACCTGAGGGAACAACAGAACGTTATTTTATAGGGAAAAGCAATCCCCCCCAATGCCCACCTCTCAGCCACTCAGAGAGAGGGAAAGCCCACACACCCTCTCTCCCACCTCTCTGTGTCACTGCCATGACTGACAGGCGGATATTGCAAGGCTGCTGCCCTCTTCCTGCAGCACTATAAACGCACCAGAAGAGTCAGCACAGATCTCCCCGTTACAGTATGTTACAGCTGGTACTGGACCAGGGATGGTACTGTTTAACCTATTTTTAATAGAGTATCCGCGGCGATCAGTGTAGGCTGATAGCACAGTGCACTCTGCACCGATGCGTGCACTCGACACCGACATGTGTACTCAGTACTTATGCTCGCTGACGACACAGTACACTCGGCACTGACTCTTGGTGCCGACTCAATGCACTCGGTACCGACGCTCGGCACCGAAACAGTAACCTCAAACTCGCAAGCGAGATCGGGGGCGATAAACCGCAGCTACTGCAAGTGGCATGTTAGCAGGGATGCCCACATGCAAGTCAGCCACTGGCTAAACTGCATAGTCAGTGCAAACACAAGACCAGCAGTAGCCTGCACCTAAACAGTAACCTCGGTCCCTAAGGATTGGGGGCAACGAGTCGCAGTTACTGTATGTCAGCCACTGGCTAATTCTAAATTCACGCACGAAAATAGAAAAAGCTTGCTTCAAAATGCCTTTGTAATAGCACTGCAGAAGCAGTACTAAAATAGCACTGAGCTGCTAGTAGGCATGCCCCACAATAGCTTCTCGGAATTTTTCAATACTTACCTCTCTGTAAGAATGACAAACAGAAAAACATATATACACACTGGTGGGAACGAAAGCAAAACCACACGGTCCACAAAATATTCTTATGTTTATTTAATAAATACATAGTAATATTTACAGAAATATTTTTATATACTCCTATAACTGGAGCGAGTCAGTCTAATGTACTAGGATCCCGGGAAGGAATGGCTAATTGAGGCACAGGCTTCCCACGGCACACAAGGCACAGCACAAAAACAGCTTGAAATAATATTTTACTTCAGCGATTCTGTAATATAAATATATAGCACTTAAAAGCAAGCTAAAAAGCGCTAACAATAGGTATATAGAGAAGAAAGAAACACTTAACTGTCTCATGAGTAATCAGCACGGCTGAAAAAAGAAAATGCTGATGATTGTAGGGCTCGCTGCTGCTTATGGTTGCGGGGCAGAGCCTCAGCAGCGCCACCCTGCTCTGGTGGGAATCTTTGGTATAGAGTTTTCAGTTTGGGTGTCTTAAAGGGAAACGCCCATTTTGTAATGGTTAATATTCCCTACTTAAAGGGAAACAGCTGTTTTTTAAGCCACTTTTATGTATATTATGTATATGTATATTGGTGGGGTTTTACCACCCTTTTGAGTTGGTTGTAAAATCGACTTTAAACAGCAACTTCGTTCAAACCTTAAACTATGTCTGCGCAACTGCACAGACATACAGACGTGCTCAAATTTGTTGGTACCCCTCCACAAAAAACGAAGAATGCACAATTTTCTCTGAAATAACTTGAAACTGACAAAAGTAATTGGCATCCACCATTGTTTATTCCATATTTAATAGAAATCAGACTTTGCTTTTGATTTTTTATTCAACATAATATTGTAAATAAGAAAACAAATGAAAATGGCATGGACAAAAATGACGGGACCGCTAACCTAATATTTTGTTGCACAACCTTTAGAGGCAAACACTGCAATCAAACGTTTTCTGTAGCTCTCAATGAGACTTCTGCACCTGTTAACAGGTAGTTTGGCCCACTCTTCCTGAGCAAACTGCTCCAGCTGTCTCAGGTTTGATGGGTGCCTTCTCCAGACTGCAAGTTTCAGCTCTTTCCATAGATGTTCGATAGGATTTAGATCAGGACTCATAGAAGGCCACTTCAGAATAGTCCAATGTTTTGTTCTTATCCATTCTTGGGTGCTTTTAGCTGTGTATTTTGGGTCATTATCATGTTGGAGGACCCATGACCTGCGACTGAGACGGAGCTTTCTGACACTGGGCAGTACGTTTCGCTCCAGAATGCCTTGATAGTCTTGAGATTTCATTGTGCCCTGCACAGATTCAAGGCACCCTATGCCAGGCGCAGCAAAGCAGCCCCAAAACATAACCGAGCCTCCTCCATGTTTCACTGTAGGTATGGTGTTCTTTTCTTTGAAAGCTTCATTTTTTCATCTGTGAACATAGAGCTGATGTGACTTGCCAAAAAGCTCCAGTTTTGACTCATCTGTCCAAAGGACATTCTCCCAGAAGGATTGTGGCTTGTCAATATGCATTTTAGCAAATTCCAGTCTGGCTTTTTTATGTTTTTCTTTCAAAAGTGGAGTCCTCCTGGGAGTCCTCCTTCTTCCATGGAGCCCACTTTCGCTCAAAAAGCGACGGATGGTGCGATCAGAAACTGACGTACCTTCACCTTGGAGTTCAGCTCTTTGGCAGTTATCCTTGGTTCTTTTTCTACCATTCGCACTATCCTTCTGTTCATTCTGGGGTCGATTTTCCTCTTGCGGCCGCGCCCAGGGAGGTTGGCTAGTTCCATGGACCTTAAACTTCTTAATATTTGCAACTGTTGTCACAGGAACATCAAGCTGCTTGGAGATGGTCTTGTAGCCTTTACCTTTACCATGCTTGTCTATTATTTTCTTTCTGATTTCCTCAGACAACTCTCTCCTTTGCTTTCTCTAGTCCATGTTCAGTGTGGTGCACACAATGATACCAAACAGCACAGTGACTACTTTTCTCCATTTAAATAGGCTGAATGACTGATTAAAAGATTGGAGACGTGTGATACTAATTAAAGAAACTAATTAGTTTGAAATATCACTATAATCCAATTATTTATAATCTTTTCTAAGGGGTTCCAACAAATGTGTCCAGGCCATTTTAGAATATCTTTGTAGAATAACCAATAATTAATCTCTTTTCACAGCTTCTTTGCTTTATTCTATGACATACCGAAGGCATGCAAGTATATATGATAAAATAGCTTTTAATTTAATCACTTTTCAGGAGGAATGAAGCATTATCTCAATGAGCTGTAAGGGTACCAACAAATTTGAGCACGTCTGTATATATACATTGGAAATGTGAAAAAAACAATAAGTTATCAAAAGTGCCCAGCCATTTAAAGTGGAAATATCAAAAACACAAGCCAAGTTTCAAGAAACCATTGGGGCAACCTTGCCCAGCACAAAGCAAACAGACACAATTGTAAAACCAACGGGGCCAAGGTTGCCCCAATTGTTTCTTCTAACTTGGCTTGTGTTTTTCAGGCACAATAAAAGCGGATCGAACTTGCATATAAAACACAAGCCAAGTTAGATGTTCCAATGTTCAGATACACTACACTCCAGCATGTATTGGGCTTTCTGTACAGTCAAGACATTAGTCTAGCAAAGAATATTCACTAAAGAAAATGCATTCTAAATAGAGGGGGATCCACCAGTTTTAGGTTGGTGGACAAATCACATTGCTTTTGAAAGAGGCTGTGACTAAATATTCACTTATGCGGTATACTGTTCACATTTTTAATAATTTATTTTTTTTCAAATTAAAACCTGTTTTCTGATTGTTTATTTTCATATTATTGCTTGTTTCCATCATCTATGTAATGGACCTCCCAGATTTGTATGATTACTCAAAAAAGTATTCAACCAACCGTGTTGGGTGTGTAACATCTGTTGTCTGTTTTAACCCACTCAGACACCTTGCTTACTTAGCATTGTGGCATCCCTGAATAGATAATGGCCCTCTCTCCAAACACAGGCAAATTATTTGAATGATTAAGACTCATTTCATTACCCAAAAATGTTCTACATTTTGATGGGATGACTAATGACTTGCGAAGGGACATTTATTGGCCATTAGACACCTTGTTTACTAAATATCTTGGTGTTCCTGAATACAGAACACAATTACTATGCATGACAACCTGTCAGTGCACTGGCACAAAGACACAGCATTACTGTACCTGTATTGGTTGTTATTAAAGAAACTAAACCTTTTCTCAGACATCATAGGTACTGCAGCTATTGGCTTAATGTGTTTGTTGTACACCTCCCCATGAATTATTTGTATTTATTTATTTAAACAGAGACAACAGCAGGATAAGTGTACATCATACATTTATTAACGAACAACCTTCTCAAATCTATAATTGGGCACAGGGATTAAAAATAAAAATTCATTGCACTACGTAGTAAAGCATAACTCTCATAAAAAATGTACAAATTTTGTTAAAAATGTATCAAGCCTTCAAATGATTTGGTTACATATATAATACATTTGAAACTACATGTCATGTTAATGATACAATAGTGTGTAAGAAATTAATGAAAACACATGATGAATCAGACAAATAAAAAAATACAGAAGCTTTCATATTCATTTAGCAAATTCTGAAATACATAAATAGCAAAATGAGGTAACTGTGAAATGTACCAAAGAGGAGAAAACAAATATCTACGCTGTGCTTGAAGATAACCCACTCAAATGTGCTGTTGAATAACAAAGGATTGAGGTTAAAAAAAGGAAACAACAGTACAGTAAAATGTGGATAATTGTAAAGAAACAGCTGTTAAGAAGTTGGTTACCCTCTGAAGTAGTTAATCAAGAAACATTTGTGAACAAAACTGATGTATAAAAAATCTGTGGCAAATATTTTGGGGGATTAAAATGAGGACTATCTTTAGGCCCATTTAGCCCTTCTAAAGAGGGTGGAAAATCATGCAAAAAACACAAATGGTTGGTACAGTATGCTCAGACATAGCCTGGGCAACAAAATCAAAGCAAAATCCTACTGAGTCCTGATGCTTTGTGTACCATACAGGCTGTGTAGACTTTTAATTACCTGTATCTTCATTAAAAACAGATGGCAGTTAATCAAAAACTTTCCCTCCTACTGCTGGCTGCAAGATGGGTTGTTTAAGAGACACATGCATATGCCATTGTGTGTGTGTGTGTGTGTGTGTGTGCGTCTGCGTGTGCTTCAGTTTTGTAAATGCCTAGCTTAGAAAGAAAGCAAGCCTACTAAATCACCAGCCATGCAATAAACAGTTCCTGAAGTGGTTATCCTTAAGAAAGCGCAAGAATTACATTTGGTTTGAACAACTCCCCAGAACAATGGGTGACCCTAATTTAAATTTGTGCCAGTTTCATACAAAAAGGGTACCACAACCTAACACCAAATTACTGTACTTACAACTTATTGCAAAGCGGCACTTTTTTACATTCATATATTTTATTAGTTTTATTTTCACTGTTAACCGACACATTTCTTTCTTAAATTATTCTAATACTGTGTTGGAGCACCAAGCTGATTGCACACACTTGTAATAGGTGTGCATTTTGATAATAGGTTCTGTTCTGTAATAGTTTTTTAATAACGGTAGCACCCCCCCGCCCCCGCCCCCGCCCCCTCCCTCCCTCAACCTAAAAAAATACACATTACATATTAATTTACAATCTTATGTGCTGAATCCATTATTGTTTAAAGCCTCAAGCTCCTGCGCCCCACCCCCTCAAAGGGTCCGCATACCCTTGCACTACAGTTGTCAGATACTATGGCTTGTACAGTACAGCTGTTGCCACTTGCTAATCTGATGGTTGGCTAGAATGCTCCCAGAAATCTCAGCCTACTAGCTGAGGAAATGGGTAATAACCACAAGAGTACACTCATGTCATTCATATTCCCTCGAAGGACTCATTTGATTCATAGTATTCCTATAAAAAAAAGCTGAGTTAGTGAAGCTGAAGGATTTTCTACTGAAATCCATTGCTGAACAACAGATTCTCATTAAATTGTAAATTTTGCATGGGGCTGGGCCTGGGGGCAATTATATAGATAGATAGATAGATAGATAGACACACACACAGGCAGGATTACGGGAGGGCAGTTGCCCCCCACGCACTTTTTTTTTTTTTTTACACAATTTAAGTTCGGTAAGGAAAAAAAAATGTAATAGGATTGTTTTGCCAGTGAATCTTTTGTGTGTAATTATTTTGATTTACCACAAGATGCCGCAATACAAACACATGGTATGTTTCTATTGCGCCATCTTGTTATTGCATAGCTGTGGTACTCTCTTTTCATTCGACACTTTAGTATTGCCTTGGTTATTTAAAAATGGCTAAACACACTTATACATTGGATTTGTATTTCACAAAACGTAATAAAAATACCAATACTGGTACCAGTGCTCAAAGTGAAACACAATCACCTGCTATGCCACTCACAGAAGAAAATGAAGCTCCCGTCTCAGAGCAGCAGAACATGGGCACGAGAAACACAGGGCCAGCACCTGAGCCTTCGGAAAAGGATCAATTTCACGGTTTCGCAAATTGTTTAAGATTCCTTGAAAACGGACCGCACCAACCAGATACATTCCCGGTGAGTAGAGGGAGGAAATTTAGAAAATAAGTCCTCAGATACGTTGGCAGTGAGTTTGAAGTGCAGGAATCCTTTGTCGGCTTCTACCGAACTACAAAAACAGACGACGAATCATTGATGCTGCTGCCCGACTGGGAGGTCAAGTGAATGGTATAATTGGCATCAATTACCAACTTTCACTTTCTGTTCTCATGCCTCCTGATGCGGCGAGTTCTAACACAGTACAACGCGCTTTGGAAAGCTTTGCAGTCATCCAACCTCAACTATGCCTCTGTTAAGGATATGGCTTGTGCTACGATGGAAACAATTGTGTCCATGAGAACTGAAGATTTCTTCTTGGAGTTGTGGAACTACGTAAGTGACATATGTGGCTATCAAGCCCCACAGGTGCCAAGGCAAAGATATATCCGTGCAAAGTCTGGTGGACATCCTGTAAATGAAACCGAACAAGTCCATGATTTTTACCAAAGAGAAGTTCTGTTTGCAGTACTGGATAAAACTGCTTAAAGAAAGGTTTAAGGAAAACGACATGGAGGCCCTGACTGCGCTTAACAGCATCATGACAACACCTGCTAAAAGCATTGAGGAGTCTCATTTGGATTTGATTTGCAAAAACTACAGCATTTGTAAGAAGGAATTGACAGCAGAGTTGTCTGTATTCAAGAAAATGCTTGAAAAGAAAGTTCCATGGATAACTTTGAACACTGACTGGCATTTTCTACGGAACAAAACCTTTGAAACAGCTTGGGTAACATCAGCCTCTTTTGACTCTTCCTCACAATACCCATGAGTAGTGCAGCATGTGAACGAAACTTTTCCTGTCTTTGTCGACTAAAAAACTACATGTGAAACACAATCGGACAGGAAAGACTTTCTGGATTAGCCGTGTTAAATATAGAACGGGACATTCCAATTGATTTGGAGCGAGTGATCGATAACTTTGATTTTCTTGGTAATGTGAGAAGACGTCGTCTTCCTCTTCATTAAGGTAAGAAAAAATAGATTTATTTTCAATAATGATAATACATTTAAATAATGAATGTATTTAGGGTTTCATAATTTGGCCCGAGTATGGCTTCACAAATGGCATACTGTAACTTTGTATCCCACAATTAGTTAATATATTCTTTGATGTAAACTACTGTAAAAGAGGGTATAGTACTGTTTTCATTTTTTTGATTTGGGCAGTAAAAGTGTCGTATAACCGTGATGATGCTGTGTCTAAAAATGCTAGTAAATCTGTGTGATATAGTATAGTACACACGAGAGATATTTACAGTAATTAAGTCATTTTTTTTTGCCCCCCAAAATCCCGCCCATGTGTGTGTGTGTGTGTGTATATATATATATATATATATATATATATATATATATATATATATATATATATATATATACACACACACACACACACTGGGGAAAAAAAAAAAAAAAACAAGTTTAACCAGCCTTTTAACTCAATGCAGAAAACTAGGAACTAAATTCTTAGGAAAACAAAAAAACAAAACAGATGTTGCTCAAATTCCAGAAATCACTTGTCTATATAAAAAAAAAACAAAAAAAAAAAACAAAAATAAAACCGCACATAACTATTAAATTAATACTTGGGGGGGGGGGGGGGGGGGGTGATGGAATTGTCTGGTCTCCTGCATATATCTTTTGTGGAACCACATATTGGTAAAACCAATAGTCAAATTAGCCAGTGAAAAAAAAATAAAAAATAAATTCTCCTGCACACACTTGTATCCACCAGATGTAAGAATCCAATAAAGTCTACACTTGTACAGAATGCAACTTAACTACTGTATTCACATATCTGTCACACTAACAATCACTTTGCAACTGTGGAAAACAGTTATATCACTTTAGGACTGTAGTATGATAGGCAAATAAAGGATTATTAGGATGCAAATTACTATTTGATTATGAATATGACTTAAATACATTACACGACTGCTAAAACATTCTGCCATGACTTTTGTTAACACTATTTAAGCCACTGGTTGGTCTCCATGCACATCGCAATAAGGCAACTGTTTGCAAACACATTATGTATTATGAACAATACTACTTGGGCTGTTCATTTAGGTTTAAACAAATAATATAAGCATGTCATTCATGAATAGGGTTGCTCCTTTTCAACACTTATTTTTCAGGGGGTCACAAAATACCATGATAAATCAATCTCCTTTTAACGTACTTATTTTTGAGCCAATCCTGGTTCTTCAAGAAACCTGTTAATTGTGTGAAAGGTTGCAAGGGTTTTGCTGCCTAATGCGATCTTTTTCCATTTATTCTTCATTTCTGACCAGCAGCTGAATAAGCTCAGCTGGTTAGAAACAACAAACCTAAAGTGGTGAACCCATCAAACACGGACTCTCAAAGGTTAGTTACTTATTACAGTACTTTGTGAGCCAGCCTCAATCTCCTACAATTGACCTAGTAAGAGGCAACAGTATCAGATGGTCTGGTAAACATGGACATTTGTATTTGCGCTTGTTAAAAATAAAATAAATATAGTTGCAATTGACAACCAAAACATGCTAAGCAACAACAATGAAGATGATACAACACTGTTACAGAAGTTAGGGTGTAATGGTGGGTAATAAAGCAGCATTTAGACACTGGCAAGGTACCATGGCACCATAGTGCAAGGCACGAGAGACCCAAGTGAGAAACTAATGAACAGTAGATATCTATTTTTTAATTAAAGAAAGAGGTGGATTTAAATACCAGTACCCTTTAACTCTATATTGATTCCAGTGGTGTGCCCCCTATATCACAGAATATAATAAAAATACAATGGAAAGAGGTCTGCGAATAAGCAGTTTTATTTATTTTACAACAATGGTATTAGAATCCACAACTCTTCAAAAAAAAAAAAACCAAAAAACCTTATAGTGTAGTGTTAAAACAAAAAAAAATACATATGCTACACCTGTGTTTTAGAGTGATTTGTGCAGATAACCGTTCTACCTATGTTTTAGGAGTGCTTTGTGTAGATAACTGTTCTATCACCCTAAATTGTGCATTCTATTCATAAACAGCAGAAAAAAGTCATCTAGTTTAATAATGAAGTCACTGCTGGTTCTCCTTTATTCTGATGTGGGGCACAGTGGTTTTGTTAGTATTTTAGGGGTAACATTTGTTGTTTTTTGTAGCACTAATGAACTATACTAATGGAAAGTTCTTTCCAATCAAAATGACTATATTAATATATCAGTATGTTATTAGCTCAATGTTTCTGGAAGTTTAGAGGTGATTCCTTAAATCTAAATATACTTTAGTCATATGTAAGAATTGTGAATAAAGCTGGCTTTCAGACAAAGGATTGAGAAGTGTATTTTTTCCCCCTATTTTTTAAGTTTTTAAATCATTGGTTAGTGGGTATCTCAATACTTAACAGCAAACGTGTTTGGGGGAGAATCTGAAAAAAGCTTGTGTAGAAATATTTAAGACTTTTATTTAGCAGTGTAGAGCAAGACCAAAAGCAATCCTTTCAAACCATGAGAAAAAGACCATTTCTGCACACCAGCATGTTTATATAAAAAGGCAAAAGGGGAAGCGCACAGTTTGTGTAACAATGACATGTGTTCTCAGAAGAGGCCAGAAAAGCCAAACTACAATACAATTCAAAACTTGCTGCAGCCTGAGGATTCAGTGCACAGCTAGCATGAAAAAATCTAGAATAAAAAGGACGAAACCAGTGGACAGTACTAGTACTGTATAAATAACACACACGATTATATATGGCAGCATAATTACTATCACACACGTGTACACAAACCCACACCTGTCTCATTACATGCTGGCATATAAGGGTTACCAATTGCAACCGCACATATTCACACAAGTACATGTGGCTACAAACACACGCTCATCCACACTGCGGTCGCTCCAGCTCACAGTATCTGAAGGCTCTATATAAGGTAGATTGCTATATTGATTTCAGCTACCACTTTTTTCTTTTTAATATACATTTTCATATATAAAAGCACATGCTTAAAGATCACGTCCATTGTAATCTTTAGAGCAACACTCAAAACTCGGAATGCTCACACGAAAACCAGGGAATGTTAGTGCACACACATAAAACTGAAGCTAATAATAATGAGAATATTAATAACAATAATATAGAAATTATTATAATCTTTGGAGTTCCAATCATACAGTTAGTATAAACAATCCCATAATTCATAATTGAAGACTATAATATAGAAGCTTAATATTTTGATTAAATCACACAGTGCAAAGAAAGGTCCAATTACACTTTTTTTGTGTAAAGGGAAGGCTGGAAGCCAAAATAAAAAGATAATGAGGGGAACATGAGGAGTAAGTTCAATGAGAAGTCTGTATATACATGTGAATAGGAACACCCAGACAAGAATTGTGCTATTTTATTGGTCATTCCGAATCACGATGCACTTCTGAAGCATCAGCTCTGCAGATTGGACAGGTACGGTTTGCCTAGGATGGAGGGAAAAAAAATAATTAGGGTGGCATATTTTTTAGACAGTCAAACCGTAATAGAGTTGTACTTGTTCCACCAAGAACCTTAAAGTTTTAGAATTGATTTCCGATGATGGGTTTTAAGACCATCATCATTAAATGCCATTTTAACCACTAGATGGTGCAAGTGACATCTGATTACACTGTGTAACAATTTTTTTTTTTCTTTTGGTTCCTGGGTAGTAAGTGTTATTTCCTAATTCAAATCGGGCCAAAAGTATAGAAAATGGCTATTATTCCCCACAAACTTTGCTTTTGTGACCAGGACAGTGATATTTTGAAATGTACCTATTTTCCAGAACATTCCAGATAGATTCAGTGCTGAGTAAACTTGGAGTAACTTCTAGAACTTTCCAGTAATATAAATAGTAGTATAAATACAGGGGCCTTAAGCCCACCAGTTCAGTTTAGTTCCAGCTGCCTAAGTGGATACATATCTGCATTTTTCTGAGATGGCATCAAGAGGCTGCAAGCATCCGGCATTTTGCTATGTCTGCGGCCAATTTATCAAGACAAAGTACTCGTGGAAGCATCTGCTAAGATGTGTGAGGCCTACAAGGCATATTTCGGCATGCCTGTCGGGGATCAAGACAAACCCTGGGCACCTCATTTCACCTGCGAGCACTGCAAAAAAACTCTGGAAGGTAAGATGGACAATTGTTGCTCGGAATTTTATGTTATAAAATTTGTTAAAATTTTTAAAATTGTAAAAGTTTTTAATTTTAAAATGTTTTACAATTTTCAATGTTATTGAAAAAATATATCATATATGAAAAATGTTGCGAGAATCTCTTACACATTAGTCATGGGTGAAATAAATGTATTTTTGTAGGATGTTACAGAGGGGAAAAGAGAGCCATGAAGTTTGCTATCCCAAGAATTTGGCGGGAACCCACTGACCACTCAAGCAACTGCTACTTCTGCATGGTGGACCCTTCCAAGCGGACCGAGTTCTCTGTGGGGAGGAACAACGTCAAGTGGGAGCCCCGGAAGGTGCTGATGCCACCAATGCACATCAAATTGGGCCTTATGAAACAATTTGTCAGAGCTCTAGATAAGGAGTCGGCAGCCTTCAAGTACCTTCAAGACTTCTTCCCTAAGCTGTCTGAGGCAAAGGTCAAAGCCGGTGTCTTCGTCGGACCACAGATAAAGAAGATCCTGGAGTGCAATGAATTCCCCAAGAAGCTCACTAGTAAGGAGAAAGCTGCTTGGAACAGCTTTGTCGCAGTGGTTCGGGGCTTCCTGGGCAGTCACAAGGCCGAAAACTATGTGGAGCTGGTTGAGACTCTGGTGAAGAACTACGGCACAATGGGCTGTAGGATGTCCCTCAAAGTCCATATCCTTGATGCTCATCTTGATAAATTCAAGGAGAACATGGGAGCGTACTCGGAGGAGCAAGGCGAGCGCTTTCACCAGGATATACTGGACTTTGAACGCCGCTACCAAGGACAGTATAACGAGAACATGATGGGAGACTACATTTGGGGGCTGATTCGTGAAAGTGATTTACGAAATCTTGAAAAACTACTCACTTCTAAATCTTTTGTAGTCATTTTTGTATTACTTTAGTATAAATACATGTTAATTTGGATTCATATGTTGTTTTTTTCTGACTTTATGTGAACGAAAAGACACAAATTCGCCCGTTTTCTCATTAGAAATAGGTAAATATCACTGTCCTGGTCACAAAAGCAAAGTTTGTGGGGAATAATAGCCATTTTCTATACTTTTGAGGCATAAGCAATTAGGAAATAACACTTACTACCCAGGAACAAAAATTGTGTTAAATAGTGTTATAAAATACAGTAAACTCTTGCTAACTCCAACCATTTGGGACGGTTCAGATTAGTAATTTGCACAGATTGGAATTGATACCATTATAAAAAAGTCTGGTCCTCTTTGTTTTTTAACCAATGTATGATACCTCTGTAAATTGTATGTATAAATTGGGGAACAGATACAAAAAATACAACCCATAGTCAGCGGTCCAGATAAACTGCATACCTGCCGTTTTTACACATTAAAAAAAATAAAAAATACACACCAAATTTTAATTTAATACATACAAATATGCAAGATTTTGCTGCCCAGCTTGTCTGCCTCGGCTCCCGCCTTCCCCTAAAACTTCAACTAAGAATTACATCTCCCAGAATACAATCTATTTGGTTACCAGGAAAGGGAGCATTGTTAAATTTATTGGTGCTCTACATGGCTGGGGTCGTAAGTGACATCACTTGGTGCTCATCGGTGCAGGGAATTTAACAGTTTGGTGAATCAACATAGCTAATAATAATAATAGAAAGGTTGCTGCTGCGGCATGCAAGGCTGTGGTTGACCTGTGAGAGCTGAAAGCGCATTGAGACGAAGGTTTAGTTATCTTAACCGACTAATTAGGAGCTAGCTTGTTGTTACATTAAAATGCAGAAAGCAACTAGCCTGCAATATTTATAAATATGAATATATTAATGGATATGTTATGGACCGATGCTGAAATCGGGCAGTTCGTGAAGTGCCCAGCTGCGGTGGGCAGATGCCAAATTAGCATCGATTTTTATGTCATTTTGGCATCTGCCCAAATCTGCATCTGTTCGTCAACTGCTCACAGCCACCCGGGCTGATGGTGAAGAAAGATTTTTAACAGATACAGTATACTACTAATAAAGAGAATTATCTCTGTTGCCTTTAAGCGCACCACCATCGAGCCACCCCTTGCCATGTTTATTTAAATAATTTCAATACTTTCTGACAACGCTAGTTTAGAGAAATTGTACTCAACAAAATATCAAATCACAAGGTTATTTTCATCGTGGGTTAGAAAGAGGTTACAGTAATTGGGGGGGAAAAACGAGTCCAGAATAAAATGCAATAATATTTTATTGTATTCTTATTGCAGTAATGCAATACAGATCTCAGTGCAAGAGTTCCGTTGAATGAGAGATCATTCAATATCAGCAAGAGAATAATCACAGTTTAAACATGTAAAAGCCACACAGTTAAATATAGTTACCTGAAACTTAGGAAGAACACAGTGCCAAACAACTCATTTATCACAGCAATATTAATCATATTTTGGGAATACAACCGGAATAGAGAGGAAGTGCTGTACGAATGAATAGAAGATTTTGCCAGTAAAGTTTGACCAGGACGCGGCTTTGTGGAAATTAAAGTTTAAAAGCATGATTTGGAAGATATGAACTCCTTTTTACATAACTGAGCTTCCATATCTTTGCCTATTTTATGATCTCTCATTCAAACAAAGCAACTCTGCACTAAGATTTGTGTGCATTACTGCAATAAGAATACAACAAAACATTGCTGCATTGTACGTCACCAGCTCAGTCAGCTACTCTGGATAAGTTAGCAAATGTGATATTGTTTATCAATATGTTTATTAGCGCTATTATATATTTATTAAAAATACATACCCATTTTCAAAAGATTTGGTGTCTCTGAATCTACAATTACATTGATAATAGTATCTCAGTACAACATTTTTGTTTTGCTGCAGTTCACCGATTCTCAACCCCTGGTGAATCCGCTGCTTCAGCGGTGACACACTGGTGAATTTAACAACAGTTCGTTGAGCAACTCCTGGTGAATTTAACAACGGTTTGGTGAATCCGCTTTACATCGGTGCATGCAGCGGTGAATTTAACAACGCACCCAAATTGTACACAAGAAAAGCCAACCCAACAAACATGATCCTATCTCTGGCTAGCCCTGTCTTTGCAGCCAATCACAGTAAGAATAAGAAAAAATCGAAGCTAGACAGGTTGAAGCGTAAACACCTCAATCCAACTGGAACCAGCGTCAGAGGCAACCACTAAAAAAAAGGTGCCTATAATATTAAACAAACTGTTTTATAACTTATTAATGCATTTCCTTATTGTATTTATCTGTATGGCTTTATATTGAAGTATTAACATGTTCACTGAGTGTGATGCTGTGCTGATAAAGAACCTTGTAGAACAGTGTACGCAAACTTTTATATGACGCCATCTTTTCTTAGCATACATTTTATTGCTCCGGATTTTCTTATATTTCATGTAGTAAATCGCTTATTTTAACCTAGACTTAACCACAAAAAGTCTAGACTTAGTTAAATACATAAGCGTACAAATTCAACATTTAAAATCAGTCTATAAATCTTTTTTTTACACTTAGCGAGTGAATATTTAGCTGACGTTAAATCTGGGTTTCTAACAAATTAACTTGGCGATTCAAAATTTACTTAACAGATAAATCTGAAAAACAATTAAAATAATTAAAATAAATAAATAAATAAATGTTGCCAGCTTCCTGTATATCTGAAGCTAACATGCAAGCCCACGCCCATTGATGTGTTTGATTTGGCCTTCCAGTACGAATTTTAAAGGGGAACTGTACTCAAAATAACGAGGCTCTCTAAATGCTCTGTATACATAACAAATGCATCTCGCTATGCCAAATTTGTTAAAAAGTCATGCATTTGGCCAAAATTGTTTTGTCAGCTTTCTGGGTCAGCTGGAAATGCAGGCTGCCACCATAGATGATGCTTTCTGGCGCCGCTGTTATGTCATATCGTTGAAAGAAACCCACACCAGTGAACGCCGGCGGAATGCAAAGCGTTCGGGTACAAAAATAACAAAAGGAAAAACAGTAACAAAAAGTATTTTTGTATGCCTAAGCCTTTAAACCAACAAAGAGCGGCCATACCAAAACAATGGCTTCATAACATAGGAACGGAACATACGCTCAATAGAATACTATGTGTGACTATAGAGCTATTTAGCTATATCTTGACTTTTTTTGTTAAATCTAGGAAAAAATACGCAGGAAAAAACACCTGTTAAAACAGTGTTTTTTTGTGTTTTGTTTATTTTACATTTGTCACTCCATACATAGAAGTATGGAGTTAAAATTAGTGGGCAAGTAAGTCCCAGACCCAAAACCGTATCTGGAGTGTTGCCCATAGTTTTGGTTGTTATATTTTAATATTTTATTGAGCTCTACATTGTTTCTCTAACAGCTATACTGTATCGCACAGATGTGTAACAAATGTTACAAGCATGAGGAATAGTGAGCAAACCCACAGTAGGAGACTCTGCTTGCCAAATTAAATGTTTGGTCTCTCTCCTTCCTGTCAGTCCCAGGCGTTTCAATTAGTTGCTAGGCAACCTTAATATAGCTGCATTCTCAGTCAGTCTAATAAATTATCTTAAAGGAGAACAGACTGACCAATACTGCTAAACCAGGGAGTGGTAATGTAATGTATTCATACGGTTGCATCCTTCAGTTACATATACATGCTAACCACTGTACAAAAGTGCCTGATCTGTTTTAAGAGTGAACACGTTTCCCTTTATAAATACCACATTACCTTAGTGTCATCTGTAATAGAAATGCATCACTTACCAAAACACAATCTGTTACACTCGCAACAGTGGTGCAAAGTACATTTATCTTTTATTAGAGTACAATTATTATTGTATAATAAGAAAAAAACACAGTAGCGGTGTAGCGCTGTTGCGTGTTTTATTAGGGGACTACCATACCTGCAGAATCTAGCTTAGTTCTACTCAAGTTGCAGAAAAGGCTTGCATTTCTTAACAGGATCCCTGCAACTTACCTTTAGCCATTTGTCAACACACTTGGCATGGAACTCATGGTTGCAGGGTAAGACTCGAAGTAGTTGTCTGGACTCAAAATCACACATACAAACTACACACCTAGAATAAAAAAGATCATTCAAAGCTTAGCTTTTTTTAAACAATTTGTTTAAGACAAAAAAAATCAAGAAAAACCCAATACATTTTATCTACAAATGCCTTTGGTTGTTAATGGCATCACATGATACATATTTGTTAATAGCCCACTGTGCTTCTCCACCAGAAAATAGTCTCAAGGGGGCAGTAGAAGCTCCTTTCTCTTTATATTAAAAAATAATTAAATAATTAAGCTCCTGACACTTCATAGTTCCCTGTGGTACTGTTATCAACAAAATAAGAACACAGTAGATGCAAAGAAAAATCATCAAAAGCAATCAAGTCAGATCAGGGTTTCCCCTGGGTTCTAAATTTTTGTAGTCACTAACTAATACTTTCTAAAAACATTAGTCACTCCAGATATTCAGTAGTCACTACTGGCGCACAGCTCAAGTCTTCAAGGGTGTTATGAATCCTGTTTTTTTATGTTATACCTTAAATCACTGTATTGACCAAAACAATTATTTAATTAAACCATTTTAATAATGCTCTACAGTTTAAATAAATTGGTAATTTACAGCTGTAAAGTTTTAGAACATTAAAACTCAAGAACCAGATTTTTTTGCCGAAAAGCTACATACAGACACAGAATGCATTATGATTTACTTATACCATGTATGTCTTTTTACAATAAAAGAAAAAAAAAAAAACATTGTTATAATATTATATACAACCCATGGAAACAGAGTTTTGCAATAAGGCTGAAACTTTGCTGCTTGTTTTCTTTTTCTTTTATCTGACGCATGTGAGCTTAGTTTGTTCTTTTTTTCTGCTGTTCCGAATCCAAGTCTTCATTTTCTACAACTTGTTGTTCTGTTTGTTCTATTTCACTCTTGCTGAAAAAACAAGTGGATTTTCTTCTGCGACATTTTACAGTATTGGCTAACAGTTTTGTTTTTTAATTCGCGCGCACAAGTTTACCGCAATCATGTATTTATATTGATGATAAAGTTATAGAAAAGAAGGCAAAGAAAAGTTCACTATCCACGCATCTCTACAGCTGACCTCAATACGAAAATATATTATTGGCATTTTTTAATTATTGGTGACTAAAACGTACAGTACTGATGCTAATTAGAAAATAATAATAAAATGCTTACCTAGTATCAGTGTAATGGATGTCCCTGCTTGTTACCACACAAATCACTGATGATGGCAGGGAAATTGGAGAGAGCTTCAGTCGCAAGACATTTTTGGCGTTTTAATCTTTGATGGTATTTCGTCTTGATCGCCCTTTGCTAGTAATGTACTAGTATGGAGCAAACAATCCACATTTTTTCACTGGATTGAAAGCTAAAAACTCTTACTACGCTCACACCAGACGTAACGGCATGCCAAACTAGACCGCATGGCAATACTGCGGTTTCTGACTGGCCATACATTCTGTATTTTGAAATGAACCAATAATACTTAAGTTACAATAAACTTTAATCGGGTCATTGAAACAAATAAATATCGACTTGCAGGCATGAACGCACACAGGAAATAAAATTAGTTAAAGAATAGGCTTTTAGTTTTTTAAATCCCAGACAGACAGCAGTAACCGCCCAACTGTTTATATTACATTTAAACAACAGGGCTTATTTAAAATGTACATATTTACTATGTAAATTAGTCGTGTGTGCACTGAACGCTCTGTCACAGCACATCAGTCTGGTGTTAGCGACTAAACGTTGATTGACATTTTTCATTCTTGGCCACCAAGTAAATATTTTGGACAGTTTTCAAAACAATTGTTGCTTTATTTTTACAACACATGTTGGTGTTGTTGATAATATGATAAACGCGTATATCTGCTTCAGGTTAAACGATAGGCGTGTTACACAGAACACTACAAATAAAATGTCAAATATACACTATGTATTAAGTTGGTTTTGTGGATTTGCTATATTTTTAACTTATTTTAATACTGCACATAATTATATAGTTTAGAAAATGCTACTTACTAAAACCATTCTGCACGTGAACTGTATTACATAATAATTTCCTTTATTCCGATTCCAGTGGTGTTTTCTCAATGCAAGATGTATTGTAGGCATATATACAGTGCCGTTTTATCATGCTCGATAGGCCTACTGGCGAAATGGTCAAGAGACAGTTGGTGCTTAACACATACGGAATCATTTTGGCCCTGAATTTTAGCATTTTTGGTCATAGAAAAGATACATTTCACATATTTTATAACTTTACCGTCGGCTTTTTTTTTTTTTAGTTAATGATGCGTTTTCGGTTCACAAATCTTCTGCACACAGTATTTTTAAGCACAACTATAATAACCTATATTTCAGCAGTCACTGCCGAAGATTATTACTTATTCTTCCAGAAGTAATGGTCGGGTGTAACAGGGATACGAGGTTATATTTGCGCCGGGCTATGTTGTTATTAACAAGCCTGATGTTGTCGTCCAAGCTTTACTATGAAATTGCCTGTAACCAGGGAGGGTGTGTGAGCGCATTCTACTGGACTGGAGAATAAAAACACGGGAGTTTAATTATGAAAACGCAAGTGTAAACAAACAAGTAAAAAAGATTAGCCTGTCGTCAGACATGTCATGGTAATACAAAACGCATTCATTTAATGCGTATCGGTATTGACTGCATCTGGTCTGGGAAGGGGGACACACGGGCGCGTTAAGAGAATTTCAGCGGGACATTTTTTATTTCAGCGGGGCATTGGCGCAATGGCGCAAACACTGCGGATGCAAAGGTTTGAGCAGAACTCTCTGTAATCGTGAAAGTGCAGCAGCAGAAGCTGTCAGGTTGCAAAGAATAATGTGAGGCTGAAAGCTACAGCAGCACCTAGTATAGCCTCATAAAGCGGTCTGGGTTACCATGGTAATTGACACGCAACATGAAACTGAGGCGCTGAATGGCTGACTGCATTTACGTCGCCTACCACGGGATGAGAATGTTGCAGAGTCAATGAATCGAGAGGCTGAGGCGCTGATGGTTTAGCGATCCCTTCTTTTGAAGAACGAGACGTTGTGTGTGACTTTAACAAAAGGGATTTTTTTTTATAGTACAAACAGAAACGATCGTCACTAGTGACGATTCCACATTTTTTTTTTGTCGTCACTTTCAAAAAACATTCGCAAATTACGAGAGTGACGAGCGACAGCGAAACCCCTGAGTCAGATAGTGAGATAATCAAAAGGGGTAGTATATAGATGAAGTGTCAACCTGTTTTGCTCTTAAACAGATTTAAAAACAGGCTCATGGCCGTAACTAGTTATGAGGACATCAAGGTGGTGTGTCCTCGTTGTTTTTTAGCATCTTAAATGCTGATGCTCATGTATAAATTCTGGTAAAGTAGAAAAGACTCCTTCATTTTCTCTGTTGGTTTGCCATGTAACATAGATTTGGAGGTTGGATAGTAAATACCAAGCAGTCATTTAAATACTGCCAGCTATAGCTTGAAACCTAAGTTTGACCTTGATAGAATGTCAGCTCTTGTTATGGCCCTGAACAGGCTGATTTAAGATTATATTCAAACTTTTAAAAACCAGCCTGATACAAGATTATATTTAAACTGTGTTTGGGGGGGGGGGGTACTTACAAGGTCTGTTCAGACTGGTGGTTGTTGGGGTTGAACCTGTAGGATGGAAGCTGTTCGATGTCTGCCTTTGTCAGGCCTCTGGGTTTGGCTTCTCCTAGTCGCTCTGCCAGGTTTAGCAGGGCCTGCAGAGACAGTAAACATGCTCCAAGTAATTTCATATCCTACGACAAGCAGCACAAAAACTCTCGATGTACAGCCATCTTTCATTTATTGCAGCTCTGAATATCTCATTGTGATTCTCTGAATATCTCAAAATATGATTTTGGATCTGATCACAATGCAGCACTATCAAAGGTTAAACGGCAGTAACTTCTGTCCATCCATGTCCAGAAATTCTGAAGTCCAACTCAACAGTCATTTTTGAGAGTTAATCAACTTCAACCATAATTCACTAGAAAAAATGTAAAAGAAAGGAATCTGCATTATGTGCGAAGCACTGCTCCTGTGACGTTTAGCACCTCTGTAACTGACATTGCCCTGAAGAATCCTATCCAAACATGCTCTTTCGCATGGTATGGAGTGATCGATAGTAAATTGAGTTCATTCTATGTATTATGCCGTTCTATAGAGAAAATAGCTTTATGACGGACTTAACGTCATCCGTAATGGAGACGCAAAGTTTCAAGTAGTAAGCCACTAGACAGGCATTGATTTTTGCCGTCAGAACAAAAATTTGGTAAGTTAAACGTATGTGAATTTACGGTATTTTGATAGTAAATACCAATGCTAATAAAATGTGTTAAATTACGATCAAGTCCCAAATCAATCGATAAAAATACAAAACATCTAAGTGTTGCCTATCACATGACACTGGCAATATTACTAACCTGTAAAGACTATTAAATTCTATTAAAATGGAACCCGTCACGGACATGAGCTGAATTCAGCGGAGAAAATGCTTTTATTTTTTTTTTTAAAACTGACTAGCTAAGCTACCATCAGATTCAAATCTTCCCACTTACCCATGTGTCGTTATTACAAGGTGACCAGACGGCTGTGTCACCTTTTCTTCCGAAGACACTATTTGGCATAACACTGAGACGGGCTGAGACAGTTCAGGTTTACAGACTCCAATTACCACCAATGCATTTAACAGATAGGTGTGTAGGTGCATTCAATTGATCCATGGTAAGCCATTTGTGTATCTCAATTACAATTGAGAAATGTATTAATAATAATGATAAACTTGTCAAGTACTGTATTTTGTGGTATGCATCGGGACATGTGCATATTATATTCTAAAAGCATGAAGTTTAATTACAGTGCTCTGTGTAATTAGACTGACAGTATTGGAGAAGTAGTTGGTGTTGCCCAAAAGCCCTTTCTGCTAAGTTTTTGTACAAGTTTGTATTTTCAAAACGTACAGTACATTGTGAGTGAGTGTTTTTGATAATATTGTCATGATGTAAATAGTTCTGTTTAGATAAACTTTTGTTTCTCAGCGCATTAGATCATTTGACGACACAGATTAAAGGGTACATAAGGACCTTTTATTTTATTGTGTTAAATGTTCCCATGTGTTGCTACAACTGTTTACGTAAGGTGTGTGTATTGTTTTATTATTATTATTTTTT
Source organism: Acipenser ruthenus (assembly GCF_902713425.1). NCBI lineage: Eukaryota > Metazoa > Chordata > Actinopteri > Acipenseriformes > Acipenseridae > Acipenser > Acipenser ruthenus. Next base: position 47,981,514 of record NC_081189.1, read on the forward strand.
TTAATTTTTACCACTTTTTAAACTTTTAAATTGCATTCCCTGCCTCAATATGGCTTCACATGTACCTGCATGCACCTCTCAGAACTACATTTCCCATCATCCTCCTGCTCACTGGTAAATCCATCTCAGTTACATATGTGAGCAGGAAGATGATGGGAAATGTAGTTCTGAGAGGTCCATGCGGGTACATATAAATCCATCTGATGCAGCGAATGCAATTTAAAAGTTTAAAAAAGTGGTCAAAATGTAAAAAAAAAATAATAATTAAAACAATATACACACCTTACGTAAACAGTTGTAGCAACACATGGGAACATGTAACACAATAAAATAAAAAGGTCCTTATGTACCCTTTAATGTTAAATTGCAATCCATAACGTGTACTACGCAGGTTAAAAAGCTAGATCTCTTCAGTCTGCTTAGCTTATTCTAACATTAGTATCTGCCTGTTGCAGGGCAGTGTAATGTATGGGGGTGTGTGGTGAATATGCCAGAACACACGTGGGAATGTGGCTGGGGCCATACTGGAATAATTGATGATTAATTAGGCTCCAGCCACAGGTGTATAAAAAGGGAAATCACGGTGTGTTAATGTTAGCGTTAATGTTGGTGATAGTGTTGATGATGTGTGTTGTGCTGTGCTTTGGTGTATTGAAGGGCGTATGTACAGTAGTGTTTTGTGTAAACCTTTTATTTTGGCCCTTGTGCCTCTTGTTTGTGTTGTGTCTCTCTCCCTGACGGAAACAAGCCTTGCCAGTGATGCTACCCTGTCACACTGCCCCACAACCTTACCATTTTAAAATGGTTGGATATTTCCCTAGGGTTGTGTTTTTCTTTAGAACAGTTAAGAATAAAAAAGCTAATTTGCAATATCAAAGGAACATTAATGCTTTTACCAAAACATTAACACTAGAACCGCCACGGTAGTCATTTTAACGGTTTTCACTTTTAAAATTTAAATTATTCTGTGTGTGTTAAAGATCCGCGGTTGTCTGTTCTTGACTTTTCCTAAATACATGTATTAAATACACTGACGGCGTTTGAAAATCAGAATCACAAAAAATAAAGTTATAAGCACTTCTACCTAGAACCGCCAAAAGTAGTCAATTTGACGACTGCTATCTCAGCCTCCGCTGGGTTTACAGCAGTTTGTATTTGAATAGACTATTGCTCTTGAAGTCTAGATATGTGTTATCCAAATATCTATTGTAATCCTATCAATTCCTTGGAGAACTGACATCTGGCTGTCTACGTGAGCATATATAGTCTGCTGTCTTATAATATTATTGTTACAAGAATTGTTCGAGAAATCTCGATATTTTGCATTTTGATTTGAGAGCAACTACAGATATATTTGCCTTGGCATCAGAAAATTGGAACGACTTCATTGAAAACAGCATTGTCTGTTTCAAGCTAAACATAAAACATTACATGGACAAGCAGCTGTTTCCGACAAAAGCACGGTGTCCCTGGACAAACAAACCTATCAAATTTGGGATCAGGTTTTGGCTGGCAGTGGACCCTACCCCAGCTGTGCAAAGATGAAACTCGCCCAGCTGGTCAGAGACTGGGTGACAATGTGTTAGCCTGATGTAACCGTGCTTGGAAAAGAGATCAATGTTACCAATAACATTTTTTTTTTTATTTCACTGTAATTAGCAAAACTGTTGAAGAACAAAAAAACCCAGCCTGGTTGGAACAGTAAACAAAGAGAGAAGACAGTTTCCACCATCTGCACAACACGTAGTACTCAGTGAAAGCAATCACCGGTATCCAGTTGCTGTATTTTACAATGTACTGGACATCAATTCCTTCGTCTTGTACAATGAATGCACCGGGGGAAATAACAGTAGGAGAGATCTCTTATGATGCTAGCCACGGAGCTTTGGCAGAAACATTTCGATCAGAAAACTGCTAAGCGGCAGGGAAATGCAGCTCAACCTGGATACAGTGCGCAGCCATCAAGTGGCGCACGCAACAGAAAACAATGCCAGGTAACTAAATGCAGTAAAAATAAAACGTCTGATATCTGTGCCCAGTGTGAAAGAGCAGTATGTGGTATTATTATTATTATTATTATTATTATTATTATTATTATTATTATTATTTATTTATTTATTTATTTATTCACAGACGCCCTTATCCAGGGCGACTTACAATTATTACAAGGTATCACATTATTTTTACATACAATTACATTATTTTTACACATTTATTTTTACATACAATTACCCATTTATACAGTTGGGTTTTTACTGGAGCAATCTAGGTAAAGTACCTTGCTCAAGGGTACAGCTGCAGTATCCTGCATCGGGGATTGAACCCACGACCCTCTGGTCAAGAGTCCAGAGCCCTAACCACTACTCCACACTGCTGGTAAATGCACACGTCAAGTTGATAAGCGTTACACCTGTGTGGATTGTGCTAACATGGGGGCTACTTCGAAGTATGTTTCCTTGAATGTCATTCCCCTTACTCAATGTGAACTGAGTTATTTTCTTTTTTATGTTATTTTTTATATAATAATTATAATTATATATATATATATATATATATATATATATATATATATATATATATATATATATAGTTATAATATACTATTTAATAATTATTTCGATTTTACAATTGTGTATGTAGGCCTACATATAACCAGTTTACAGCTGGTTACACAATATTTTCTTTTGAAATGTTTATTTTATTATAGTTTTTCATTTTTTGAAGTCGTGCTATGCAGTAGGCCAATGTGAAAAAAAGCCTTGTTATTTTTGTAAATAATGACTTTGTTTTCAATTTCGTATGTACATATAGCAGTTTACACCCGTTTACACAATATCTTCTTTTGAAATGTTTATTTTATTATAGTTTTGGAGTGGTTTACGTGTATTATATGCGCTAATTTTCAAAAATAAAGCCTTTTATGTTTTTTTAATATGATGTTTCTGCTAACGAAATGTTAGATATGATGTTCATAAATAAAACTTCTGAGTTGTATCGATAGTTTGTGTTTCACTTTCATATCGAAGCTGTTTAAAATGTACGCGTCAAAATGAGTACTGCTGGCGGTTCTAGGTAGTACCATAAACCTGGCGGTTCTAGTGTTAATTTTCAACCAGTACATTTAGTTTCATATTACAGTTTAAAATTATGACGTTACTGAAGTTATGAATCAGTCATTTCAAAATTCCATATACCGTGGGAAACCCAATAAAAAATCTGTATGGTCAGTACTTTTCAAAACAGAAACCAAGTTACACGAGCACACAGAGCGATTGCACAATACAAGCTGGATCAAAAACCTGTTGATTTTAAAAGTAAATCAAATAATCATTACCTGACTGATATAAGGGTGTCATGCTAGGCTTTGCCTAGCACCAGCACTGGTCTTACCTCATAGTTTTCTACCTCGCCATCATCCACGTCAAGTTCTAAACTAAAGGCTGGTCCCACACTGGGCTGCACTGGAAGCATTGAGCTGCAGTAGAGAAAGAGAGAAAACATAGTGAGGCTCGATGTGGAAGAACACTCGCACCTTAAAATCTAGTGTTGACCAGCGTTCCCTTTTAAAAATCTAGTGTTGACCAGCGTTCCCTTTTAAAATCTAGTATTGACCAGCGTTCCCTTTTAAAATCTAGTGTTCACCAGCGTTCCCTTTTAAAATCTAGTGTTCACCAGCGTTCCCTTGAAGCTTTTTAGATACTGAGAAACTTGCCGTTTTGACTGAGAAAGGGTAAATTATCAGTGAGAAACTTTCAGCCACGCATCAAATGTTTAATTTATTATTTTTGTCACATTATACAATTTTGAAACAATATTCCAACACAAGTATCTCAACAATGTTACAATTTGCTTTAAATTGAAACATATAAAAGACATTTATTTTGGCTCTACCTCCGATTCTGAATCATCCTCTGATTATAGAATTTTTATGAAGCATATATTTACCTTTATGAAGCCTGTCTGAGATCCTATCATAACTCCAGCCCCATCGATATCATAGATATAGACTGCATTAGATGGATAGAACTGCTTTATACTATTGTATAAAAATGTTATGTTTCACTCATTTCATATCTTTCTTCCAATATTTTAACCTTGGTTTGTTATTCAAAGCATGTACCACATAGATCCACTTAAAGACAAACAATGGTAAGCATAAAAGCATAAAGGAGGACTGTAAGTTAGCACTAAAATGTAATCTATTTTAATAGCATCAAAATCATTCAGTCGATTTTACAATGTACCATTTCTCCATAAGCTCCATAAAAAGTGTGTGTATCCAACATTGAAAAAACATTAAAAAAAACAACTAAATATTAAAATTAAACAAACACAGTCCACGAGATTCCATATTTAGTTTCATTCACTCGTATATTGTCCCTCTCTTTCACAGCTTCTCAGTTCAACTCACTTGAATAATTAAAAGTTGTTCTGTAATTGCACATGTCCTGTTGAACACACATAATATGGACACATGAAACATTGTAAGCACTTTCTAATAGACATCTTATTCGGCGTTCTTTTTATAAATATATATTTTTCTTTTCTAATGGTGTTAGTGTTACTTTGTGGCGTGAATGGAGACGTGAGGTGCCTTAAATCACACAGGCTACCCACTTTACTGAAATAATGTACAGTACTAAGACTAGGGACCTATGGAGTCTGTTATTTTGTTCTGATTTTCATTTAATTTTTTTCTGATTTCGGTTTTTACAGTTTTAAAAAATGTAATTAGGTTTATTTAAATGAACTTATGCACACCGCAGGCAAGGCGAACAACACAAAACCGTAAACCTACAGGCTTCTACTTTTTCCATTTGGTTTCCGTTCATGTTCATTGGATTAAGAGTATTGTTTTATCTAATTGTATTGAAAAATAGTATTCTTAACTTTAAAAACGGGTTGTATTTTTATTTATTTATTTACAGCAAACAGATAGGCAGGGAGCCGAGTGGTTAAAAAAAAAAAAAAGTTTCATAACTTTTTGTTTTGAAATTGATCAATTCTATATTTACTGCTATGCCCATGGTTTCACTACCATAAATCTTCTCTGTGCGAACATTGGGATCTTATTGTTCAAAAGTGACTGTACTGTAATTGCAGTCTGTGTGAGTAGTACTTTTTGGGTTTTAATACAGGCGTTTAAAGTCTACAACGTTGTCTAATTGTTTAAGGTTTCTATTTATTAAACGCACTCAAACGGTGAATTATCTTCACCGATTCAACCCTTCTCATTTTTTATCCCTTACAGAATACCCAGTCTCACTTATAACCCAGCTACAGAAACTGCCCGCCCCCCCACATTTTTGAAACCAGTTACGCACTGCCTGTACTGACCATTAGTTTCACATTTTCCCTTCAAATATGTAAATCTTAAGCTTAATGCTCTACTGCCAACTGCATTGTATTTTGTACAGCACTTAATTCTGCATTATTTTTTTGATTCTGTGATTCTGTCTGTGTCCTCGTTAACACAGAAGTCATGAAGTTTGGCCACCCCTGTATTATTACACAGTTCAGCTGGATTTATTATTATACCACACTAAGAAAAAGGCTGTGATATAGAACTATGATGATATAACTTAACCACATGATAACCCCACACAGGCTAACCATTATTATTTGTTTGAAGAGTCCGGTGTTTTTCGCAAATATGAAATAGCACGAAATAAAATTAAATGCAACGTATGAAACGAAATACAAATAGAAAATGAAAAATCATTATAAAGCAAACATAGAATGACTTTTTTAAATTGGGAGGTTTTACACAAAAAATACTTGGGAAATGGAAGCTCTGACTAGCACTTGCACAGATGTATAGTTTGGAGTGAGTCGTTTGGTACTTAAAATTGTGATGGAAGAGAAGAGACGTTTGTTTCTAAAATGCCTAAACCGTGCATAACAATTAAACAATGCTGCAAAGAACTGCTCCTGACTTCTCTTGGTCAACTGTTTAATTCACTGGAGAGAGCCACTCGGGCATCAGTGGATACAAATATGTGTAGGAATGTATTGTGAACGTGCCACTGCTGAAGTGGAAATAAATTATTTTGTGCTGTGGTACATGAAACTAAGCGACAGTGTGAAAGATGCAGTTAAGAATCATTTTGACGGCTCTGTAGATATTATTGACACGCTGTTTGTGCTCAGGTGCCAGAATGTCCGATTATCCAATACTGTGATTTCTTGTCATGTACCTTGTGGTTTCCATTGACTTAATTTGAATATCTGTGCTAGTTTGAAGCTCCTTATGAACACATGCGTAAAATATCCAAATATTCTTTCAGTAACCTTCTTTTTGAGTTAATACTGAATTGTACAACATTGTGAAATATGTCATGTTGTGTCTGTTGATTTAATATCCTTCATGCTGATTTGATTTCACTGTGCAGTAATAAAAATATAAGTATTTTCACATTTTTATTTTATCTTATTGTATTTTTATAGAGGACATGGGCAGCATTTACAGTAAATAGGCAGTTCATTAAAAATAGTGGGGGACTTCACGTATGTTACCATTACTGTCGCTAATGAGAAATTATGGTAACTAAATTATTTTTCTGTGCTAAGTCAGTTTATGTCAAAATAAAAAAAGATAATGTTTAATCAAATATATTTTTTTAAAGTTAAAACATGATGTATACTTTGTTTTTTATTTCTACACATCATCTATTTGTGTATAATTAATGTGTATCTGTCATAAAACTAAATAAAACAATTTAGTGGATATCATTGAGAATGCTCTTAATTATATGACGTTTACCTTGAAATGTTGGAGTCTCGATTGATGTTGATATTTATGATAATAACTTGCAAAAGTTAGTAAACTGAGTGTGAAGGCTGTTGCCAGTTATTGCGAAAAATAGGCACATTTTAGCCTTATGGGGAACACTGGTGTGGACATAGCCTTCTCTACGCTCAGATCCCTGGTTAACAATCAAATCTGCATTTACATGAATAAACACCCAGACAGTGCTACAGAACTCATCTGAAAGCTTTAGTTGGTAGAACTGAAAAGTTGAAAGGGACATACATGTTTAAAGATTTTACTTGCATGACAATACAAGGTTTAATCAATAATGAATGAATAAATAAGAGGTTCTAAAGATATAGCTAACGTTATGTACTGAAACTGGTAATATTCATCCACTGCACGGAATATGATCAACACCTCCTCCCCTGTGCCAGGGTCATTATGTATAGTTACTGTCACTTACAGGAAGTATGGCAGGAAGCTGGAGTGATAGGGTGGAGGGGGCAATGCCTGTTGGGATCGGTATCTGCGACCTGTGATTCTTCTAGGCATGAAGTGTGGATAAGGCTGCAAGGAACACAAACACAACAGACTGTCAGCGGACTACTCCCTTAGAATTATTTTTTCTATTTTAAATATTTTTCAATTTTAATGAAATCTAATTCATTTTGGTAATTCATTTTTTTTTTTTTTTAACAGTTTCCCCAACATTATTTCTGGAAACATTACCTGAGTGGTTAAGAGAAAATGAAAACTTTGCCAAAATGTAATTAAAAGGTATTGCAATATATTTGGTGCATGCAGCAAGTTGCTTTGAAAAGTATTACAATTGCTCACCTTAACAACACAGATCCTAATAAATAATGCATAGTACTTGTTAGATTTATAAATATTATGCAGTAATATCAATATTTCAGGAGATCCTGGTTTTTAATTTAAATATTTTATTTTAAGTTTAAATATGAAACAGATACAGCTCCACAGAGTTGTCAATTTAATTTTCATGTGTAATCGGTGTGGATCAAGCATATTAAACTATATATATAGGGCCTCATTCATGAAACGGTAGTAAATGATCACAATTACCGCATGGCAGGGAGAAGCCACACCGCTTGCAAAAATGAAGCAGCGGTCGCTCTGTTCACTAAGCTAATTACATGCACAAATAAAGCAAGCTAAATGATTCATTTGCAAGTTGTCACGCTGAATTATGCACAAGGTTTCCATACTTTATTATAGTATATAAGGACACTTAAATGAAAAGGTAAGTATGTTTCTCAGTTTGTCACAATGAGTGTAGGGGGGGGGGGGACAGTCAAAGCAGAGAAAGTAATTGTTAACGGAACATTTATGTGTAATTCTGCATCTCAGATAAATATTTTTTGTTCAACGTGATCTCCCTCTGATTTATTTTGTAATATTAATCAAAAGTTTGCAAAGCACTTGCTGAGTCAATTAAAAGTTCACTATTTACATTTCAATGTTTGGCGAAACGTCACTTTAATGTCAAAAAAGTGATGTCGTTTGATTGCTTGTATTTATGACTGCACCTCAGCTCTCACTCTGTACATTCATTTATTGGACCTTCACAGTTTCCACAATTTTATTTTGTATATTATAAAGCTATTTTAAGCATAGCCCACTTAAATGTCACACTTACATGGTGACTATATAAGTATATTAACAGCTGAAATTGTTGCATAGGACAAGAAGCCAACCAGTTCCATATCCACCTGCCTTGTAATCTTCATAGATCCCGGACTGTCTGATGATGTATGAGTCGTGTGCTGCGCCAGGGTAGCTGGCAACCACATCAAAAATCCTCAATTTCACATCACACACCATTTGTACATTAATGGAGTGGTGATGTTTCATATTACGAAAGATATGTTCTGTATCATGGGGTGGTGACAGTGCTACGTGGGTGCAATCAGTAGCCCCCAATACATTTGGAAAGCCAGACACTTTGTAAAAGGCCACTTTTATATCATGGAGAGCATCTGTATCTCTGGGCTAATAGATATAATTCCTGATGCATTTCAAAAGGGCATTCAGTACCTGCTGTAAACACCAGGAAAACGTGGGTTAGACCTGGCACTGCATGACTCCGATCTGTAAGTGGCTCTAGATCAGATTTGACCTCCTTATATAAGTAGGGGCCTGGAAAATTCACAGTATTTTTTTTTTTTTTTTTTATAAAGATAATGACAATCAAAAAAATAAAAATAAATAAATAAAACACCATAAAACTTTTTATTTACATTATATTCTACTGATGTAAGCTTCCTATGTGTTATAATTGATAGTTTATCAAGAACATCAGTCAAAAACCAAGGCTAAAACATTTTAACATGACCCTAGCTACAACGCTGTACTTTTTCCACAAGCTAGGTTGTCTGCCACTAGTTAGTGAATACAGCAGGTGTACGAAGCAGGCAGTAAAGGGGCTTACTGCCTGCAAAACACGGTACCGCTGTTTAGTGAATGAGGCCCAAAATATTTAGTTATACAAAGTATCATATCATTCATACTGTTGCTCTAACAGAAACAGATATGTGTAGTGTTTTATATTTTACAAAATATCACTGGGAGCTAAGCAATCAAAGCTAATCAAAACTGAAAACCTGAGTTACTTTATGTCAAGTAGTACGAACCGGGGCCTTTAACATCAATTACTTAATCAATATGTAATGCAAGACTGATCTATTAATGTATTAAGATAAAAATTAAATAAAACCATCAATATGAAACCAGCAAAGAAAATGTTTTAATTCCACTAGGTGGCACTATGTTTGGGTGAAGAAACATTTTCCCCTGTAAAATACATACTACTCCGAAGAGCTCCTGGTGGAGGGGATCATGTGAGAGGAACTGAAGGGGTGCTGAGGGAGGCAGGGTGGTGGGGTGCACTGAAGGCGGGTAGGTGAAACCCCCGCCCACAGTAAGGTGATCTCCCAGCAGCTCTACTTCATTCTCTATCCTCTGTAATGGCTGTGGAGTGAGAGGAGGAAAACAAATTGATTTGGAGTAAAAACCTTAGCAGACTACAGGACATGGTTATTCTTGACTCAGTTAATACTGCACTTCATATTTTAAACATAATGCTTAAGGGAAACTATACTAGATTAACTGCAACATGCAAAACAAAGTCTGTTAAAGGTGAATCGTCCTCACTGTCAACGACTGCTAAAAGGTGCACATTTACTGGCTGAATCTTATTTCCCGATGACTGATGGTGTCACGCTGCAATGCATGACGTCAACTGTTATGATTCATCTTGCAATGTATAGTACTTTGTTCTTGCTGATAATAGAACATCTCAGAAAACTGGATTTGAAAACAAACAGCAGTTGTTAGTCTTTATTAGAATCTTATCCACTTTGTATTTACTAATCACATGGGGGATGCTAATAGACATATACCTATGCTGATAGACATACTGAATTTTTTTAAATTTTTGTCAGCAATTACGCTTGCTACAGGTTTCAGGATAATTACAGAAGAAAGTAGCTTTAATAAGAAATCTCTATGAACAATGTCAACTATTCTACCTTCAATTTCCATCTACCACTACATTCAACTGCACCATGTAAATTTAGTTGTGTACAACAATAGGCAGGGAACTTAACATCTGCCATCTGCCCTGGTAGTAGGTCTGAGTGCTAACCTTTATACAGTGCAGCACACGTTCTATCAAGGGGTCTAGTTCAACAATATAAACTGTGAAGGACCTAAAACACTGCAGCTCTTTTACTCTATATAAATCCAGCCAGGGATTTTACACGGATTTATAGAACCACTTATTAACATTACAACAGGAAAGAATAGCACATTGCTGTTACTAACTCATGCTGCTTTCCTCAGTGCTGTTTTAATTCTTATACAGCCTTACATGGAAACACACATGCTTCCTCTTTTAGTTGTTTTTCAAGGGTAGAACAGATGCACCCTGGTTATACTGCCCTGAATCAACATGCATGCTTATGAACAAATTACACATTATACCACAATGCAAAAATCCTAGAGCATGCCTGTATTTGGGAACTTTGTTATGAAATGGCTGTGAACATTATGGAGGGGAGGGGGTGCTCTGCGGAGATACTGAACTCTAATGCAAATCTCTTTATATAAATATCGGAACAGAAAAAAAAACAAAAAAACTTACCGATCGTGACTGCTGAGCCTGGAAAGGTACAAACTGACCTGCAGGAGGCAAGTGTGGAGGGTGATGAGAGAGGTGGGGCGGGTGTATTAGAAAGGGATCACTTGAGATGAGGGGAGGGAATGCATAAGGGACTGGCAAGTGCTGGACTGAGCATGCCTGTAGCATCTGAAAGAGAGAGAAAAATAGGCAAGTTATTAAAGTAGTAGTAGCAATTTACACACTAAAATATTAAGATTCCTTGCAGAAAAGGAGAAAGACTGTCGTATAACAGTATAATTGTATTCATTTAATTTAACTAGATGCTCATTTTAAGTGGTATTGTTTGCTGGTGGGGTATATTAAGAAAACATTTACAAAAACTACAGGCTACCTGTAATACTAGTTTAGAAACCTTAATTTATATAGGATACATACTACTAAAAATGAAGTTGGTTCCAGGTGTCTATCGGATATGTAAAAATACCCATCTCAGAGAGTTATACTACATTGTTATTAACGTTAGCAGCATTAGAAATTAACAGTCAGGTAAATCAGTGTGTCTAAGGCCCTGTCCACACTATGCCTTTAAACCAGCAAATAAGTTAGCATTTGCCTTTTTGAGCCTTTCTACGCATGCGTGAATCTTAGAACTTAAAGACAAGGTTAAGCTGTCGCCATTTTCAGTCTTTGAACTTTAATTCAGAACAGACTGTTATTGCGATCTTTCCAATGTGCCTAGTAAATTGTTTTACTAGTAAAAATGTTGTCGGGATCTTTATTAAAAGCTACATTATCTGTGGTAAAAATCGAGAACACGTCATTGCAATATTAATAACATGTTTTTCATATTTAATAATAGGTTAACTTTAGGCTGTGTAATTTACAAAGATTACATTTAATCGCTGGCTACTTTATATTATAGGTTTTCTTTGTACATGTACTTGCAATATATTTTCAAATATTAGCGAAAGAGAAATAAATACAATACATGCATTATTTTGTGCATGGGTTATGACATAAGCAGAAACAATGTATCACTTGTCGTGTGATTTACTTTTATGTGCAATTAGATTTGTGTTTAAAATGCAATAACTTTCTAATACGACATATTATCTATTAGTTAATAATAGGTGTTAAGTTTAATACCCAGTTTACAAAAGACGTGGCAAACTCTCACCAGAGTTGTCATTTTTAATCTGTAATCGCCATGTACATTTATACATGTACATGGCGATTATGCTTCCCTTTAGCAAATGTCAGCACTCCGTTTTAGTAAGGAAGCAAGTATCACTATTTTTAGGCTTTTATAGTGCTCAGAAATATTATCTACTTAGTTTTATTGAATGTTTAAACAGGTCCACAAAATCCTAATTTTATTCCATAACCTACCCAGGAAAAATACGTAAATTCTCAGCGATTTAATTAGACCCATAGTTATAATATACCTATGAAAACAGGAAAAATTAATGGTCTTTTCTAATTACTAGATTAGTACTGTAAATCGAAAAATGCTGTTAACTAGTGAAACACAATGTTATTAGTTAACAACTGTGAAAATGCACCAACTAAACATGGTAGGTCCAAAAACAGGTTATGCTTTTGGAAAACAAAACTAAGGTTCCAAACAAAATAATAAAAAAAGCAATTGTCAACAAAAGTCATGCATTTCTTCAAACAAATGCAGTCATGTAGAGAGAAAACAGATTTTTGTTTTTAAACTGAACTCAAATTTCATCGTTGAACACTTGAGCAGGATATGTGTGTCTTGTGTGGTACTGAATCTAGCCAGAATAAGCACATTGTTTTGAAATGAATATTTCCAAGAGATAATTTGTGGAAAGTAGAAAGGGAATATTTATATCAGGCAGTCAAAAATGACTTTTAGCAAAATGTTTAGTGTTTAGTGTAGTAGTCTGTTTGTGTTAATCAGCTGTAAGACAATTAAAGCTTGTTGACGGGCACTCGCTGTATGATATGAACACACTCAATAGGTCTGAGGTAGGGAATCCAATTCCAGACACTTCCCAATCCCAGGAGTTAGGGTTTGATTTTAATTTTTAATCCTGGGATTCCATTTTTGTAATAATAATAATAATAATAATAATAATAATAATAATAATAATAATAATAATAATATTGTACTTTTGCTTTTATTAATAATTACTGGTGTGGAGGCGTGGGGTAATGCACTCACATGACAAAGGAGTTCTTCAATGAATTAAATAATGAAGAAAAACACATAAAAGCATTGCAAGTAAAGAGAACAAGAAAAAGAAAAAAAAAATCACACACAAAAAATAACATCTGTAGCATCAGTGAGTTCTGATTTTACTCTGTCATGATTATAAATGTACATAAAATAAAGTAAGAGTTATTAAGAGTTTGTTTTCTGCTTTCGTTTTCTTTCCTGGGAGGGATAAGCTGTACCGTAATGAGTATAAGAGCAGCACATTTAAAATTATTAACACAGTGAAGAAAGCACCCATGTTGTATATCCCATTGTTTTACACTGTTTCAATATTTTTAACTGAACAGCAACTGTCAACTGGGAAAGGTAGGTATTTATACAGTGACACAGCAAATGTGTCAACAGGAACAGGTGTTTATAAAGCGACACAGCCTCTGTGTCATTGAATACAGGTGATTATATACTGACACAGCCTCTGTGTCATAGAATACAGCATGATCATATACTTACACAGCCTCTGTGTCATTGAATACAGGTATTTATATACTGACACAGCCTCTGTGTCATTGAATACAGGTGATTATATACTGACACAGCCTCTGTGTCATTGAATACAGGTGATTATATACTGACGCAGCCTCTGTGTCATTGAATACAGGTGATTATATACTGACACAGCCTCTGTGTCATTGAATACAGGTGATTATATACTGACACAGCCTCTGTGTCAATGAGTACAGGTGATTGTATACTGACACAGCCTCTGTGTCAATGAGTACAGGTCATGTTATGGTGACACAGCCACTGTGTCAACAGGGACAGGTGTCCTTAATGCATGGAGAAAAATTATATAAAGTACAATGTCGCATATCCGACCCCCTGTGGACTGGAGTATAGACGGATATGTAAAAAAGTCGCATTTGCATCTATAGAAAAAGCATTTACACATCCATATTTACACATTTAAACATGGGGACACATTTTGTAAACAAAGATTAATTAGTAAACAAGATTAATTAGGCTACAAATACACAGTGTTGCTATGCGGTTTGCTATAAGCCACCTCCACACAAAGATTAAAAAAAAAAAAAAATGGTAAATGTACAGTAACCTGCAACTGATGGCTTCTTTCTTAACTCTAGTCCCTGCCTCCCTGGTTCTGCTTTATTAATCTCTCTGTCACGGTACTTTGCGCTCATTCTTGATATTGCCAACAGCCGATAAGCAGCTCGGTTTGAATATTGCTTCGGATATTTTAAACAAACGGCCTGTAAGCACTGCATTTATGAAGCTTGCTTTGTTTAATTCAAATGCATTTCAAAGCTACGACACGCTGCCAATATTTACAAGCATGCGCCCCATCACATAAACACATTGCACAAAAAAAAAGCTTTCTCGACTGGTGTATTGAAACGTCACTGCTACATGCAGCTGACTGACACACGCACACAGCCTGCCTCTAAAGGGGAACGCACCAAAAAGCTGATTGCTATAACGCTTTCTTTCTGTTTCTATCGCGGAAGCTACATTTGCTGGCAATGCCATGACTCTCGTAGCCTACTTTTAATATTTATTTATTTAGCGAGGTGGTTAATTGATCAGGGAGGTTATGTGACTGTCGGATATACGACCTTCCACTGTATGTGATTATAAATTATTACCATTGTATTGTTCACCATACAGCAGTAAAAATGGTTTAGTACTTTAAATTGAATAGGAACAACTTTTCATATATTATATATATATATATATATACACACACACACATACACTTATATACAGACGTGCTCAAATTTGTTGGTACCCCTCCACAAAAAACGAAGAATGCACAATTTTCTCTGAAATAACTTGAAACTGACAAAAGTAATTGCCATCCACCATTGTTTATTCCATATTTAATAGAAATCAGACTTTGCTTTTGATTTTTTATTCAACATAATATTGTAAATAAGAAAACAAATGAAAATGGCATGGACAAAAATGATGGGACCGCCAACCTAATATTTTGGTGCACAACCTTTAGAGGCAATCACTGCAATCAAATGTTTTCTGTAGCTCTCAATGAGACTTCTGCACCTGTTAACAGGTAGTTTGGCCCACTCTTCCTGAGCAAACTGCTCCAGCTGTCTCAGGTTTGATGGGTGCCTTCTCCAGACTGCAAGTTTCAGCTCTTTCCATAGATGTTCGATAGGATTCAGATCAGGATTCATAGAAGGCCACTTCAGAATAGTCCAATGTTTTGTTCTTATCCATTCTTGGGTGCTTTTAGCTGTGTGTTTTGGGTCATTATCCTGTTGGAGGACCCATGACCTGCGATTGAGACAGAGCTTTCTGACACTGGGCAGTACGTTTCGCTCCAGAATGCCTTGATAGTCTTGAGATTTCATTGTGCCCTGCACAGATTCAAGGCACCCTGTGCCAGGCAGAGCAAAGCAGCCCCAAAACATAACCGAGCCTCCTCCATGTTTCACTGTAGGTATGGTGTTCTTTTCTTTGAAAGCTTCATTTTTTCGTCTGTGAACATAGAGCTGTTGTGACTTGCCAAAAAGCTCCAGTTTTGACTCATCTGTCCAAAGGACATTCTCCCAGAAGGATTGTGGCTTGTCAATATGCATTTTAGCAAATTCCAGTCTGGCTTTTTTATGTTTTTCTGTCAAAAGTGGAGTCCTCCTGGGTCTTCTTCCATGGAGCCCACTTTCGCTTCACCTTGGAGTTCCGCTTGTATCTCTTTGGCAGTTATCCTTGGTTCTTTTTCTACCATTCGCACTATCCTTCTGTTCACTCTGGGGTCGATTTTCCTCTTGCGGCCGCGCCCAGGGAGGTTGGCTACAGTTCCATGGACCTTAAACTTCTTAATAATATTTGCAACTGTTGTCACAGGAACATCAAGCTGCTTGGAGATGGTCTTGTAGCCTTTACCTTTACCTTTACCATGCTTGTCTATTATTTTCTTTCTGATCTCCTCAGACAACTCTCTCCTTTGCTTTCTCTGGTCCATGTTCAGTGTGGTGCACACAATGATACCAAACAGCACAGTGACTAATTTTCTCCATTTAAATAGGCTGAATGACTGATTACAAGATTGGAGACGTGTGATACTAATTAAAGAAACTAATTAGTTTGAAATATCACTATAATCCAATTATTTATTATCTTTTCTAAGGGGTACCAACAAATGTGTCCAGGCCATTTTAGAATATCTTTGTAGAATAAGCAATAATTCATCTCTTTTCACAGCTTCTTTGCTTTATTCTATGACATACCAAAGGCATACAAGTATACATGATAAAATAGCTTTTAATTTCATCACTTTTCAGGAGGAATGAAGCATTATTTCAATGAGCTGTAAGGGTACCAACAAATTTGAGCACGTCTGTACATATAAACACAGACACTTTTTTCTTTGTTATATATATACTAACAGTAGACCGTTCGCATAACAGCAAGACGGGATTCTAAGCACTGTTTGTTGCCTTCATCTACGTGTGCTTTAATATTTTTTCTGCATTCAGCAACAGCTGTTTTTTAAGCGAAGATTCTTGAAAAACTGTACATCCGGGTGTGTTTTTTTTTTTTTTGCACAGCAGCTCTTTCACACACAGTACATCTTGCCGTCTCGATAAACAAGCTCTGTTTGAAATAAAATTAAAAGGGACCAGAATTAGGCTTAGGCAAGATATGAAGGTAAAAGCAAAGATTGTTTTGCAATTATCATCTTTTTCTGAGTTTAATTATGAAACAGAATCAGCTAAATTTGTCACCTGATTAAAAATAAAACCTTCAAGCCCTACTTGTGTGTGTGTGTTCGCATTTACTTTTTCCAAAATACTTTATTTCTTAGCAATATGGACCTCTGTTAATATGGGTCATAACACATTATTTTAAAATAAAATACAGTGCGTGGTGGGATACTATCGTATACATTTCCAATGTTCATTTGTTTACTCATTTATTTTGTTTATTTTTATATTTGTTTACATATTTGTTTATATGTATTTAATTATTCATTTATTTGCTAATTTACTTTATTTTTATTTATTAAGTTATTTACTGGCATTAAAATACATAATAAAGTAATGACATTAATACAAAAATACATCAATACAAAATTGTATTCATATAAAAATTATATATATAGAAGTTGTTCCTATTCAATTTATTGTGATAAATTACTAAACCATTTTTTTTTTATTGGTGTATGGTGAACAATACAATGGGAATAATTTATAATCACATATATAATTTTTTCCATGCATTCAGGACACCTGTCGACACGGTGGCTGTGTCAATATATATTCACTTGCAATTGGTGACACTGGCCGTGTCACCATAACATGACCTGTACTCACTGACACAGACGCTGTGTCAGTATACAAACGCCTGTTCTCATTGACACAGAGGCTCTGTCTGCACATAAACACCTGTATGACACAGTGGCTGTGTCACTATATAATCACCTGTTCAAAGTATAGAAATATTTCAGTTTTGAGGTAGCTGGTGATGGCATGGAATAGCAAAACAATATAACAAAACCTTGTTTTTCTAAATGGATATTGTGAAGCAAAGCACCACTAAGTTAAATTAATTGCTTTTCTTACGTAAATATCTGGTTAACGTCTATATGTATATATATTCGTCATATTGCATTTGTGTTACTATATTTTTCTGTGTTTTGGAAGACTTCGATATTATCGATATCAAAATACGTGCACGATATCGATATACAATTTTCATATCGATGCCCACCCCTAGTAATAATTAACTTCAGCCTGGTTTCTGCCTTCAGTGTACAACTTTTTTTTCCAGCTGGCGAAGGGTTAAGCTTTAAACGGTTCCTGTCAATCATGTGTTTTGTTACAGGTAATCTTCCCCAACCATTTAAAATACTCTAGTACAGTTCCAATGCTCCTTGCTGCCTGGACGCTATCTTCAGTCAGGCCTTCACAAAATTGTACATGTCGTTTAAACATTAACACAGTATCTATACATAGTTTAACATATCTGAAATACATTGTATGCAAATCTTTTAAACAAATATTTTAAATTATATTTGAAAATAATTGAAATATTAAAAAATATGTCATTTAATATTAAAATATGTAGATAATGAGTTACACTGACGTTTGTTAAGTAATAAAGCAGAAAATTGTCATCTTGCAACATACATATTCTTTTCCGGTACAATCTTAAAGAAAATTTAACTGAAATGTATTTATTCTAAATATCCAAAAGTCCCAACAATCTAATGCATTGTATATAGAGAACGTTAAATTGATTTTATAAACACAATTGACATGAAAAAGACGAAGCGAATTTTGATCACAACAGCTGCCTAGTAGACAAACGGCTCATCGTTACTTTTCTATTACCGGTGGAGTGTAAACAGCACTGTTGTCAATTATTATTATTATTATTATTATTATTTATTATTATTATCATCATAAGGGGTGTGCTCGTGGCTATGAAAACACATTTTCTGGAGGGGTGTACTCTCTCATGGCTATGAGAACACATTTTCTGGAGGGGTGTACTCTCTCATGGCTATGAGAACACATTTTCTGGAGGGGTGTACGATCTCATGGCTATGAGAACACATTTTCTGGAGGGGTGTACTCTCTCATGACTATGAGAACACATTTTCTGAAGGGGTGTACGATCTCATGGCTATGAAAACAATTTTACATTTTCGAAGGTATACATTTAAACTATTTTACTCTTAATGTGTATTTTATTGAAAAATACTGTAAATAAATGAACAATTCATACACGTTACAGGAAACAAATGTTAAAATATCAAATTCAACAAAAATAAATATAAATCATATTCACTAAAGAAAATATTTGCGCACATTTCGAAAATCTACGATGACAGTTTAAGGCACAGCATGAGCTGCAATACCTATTGTTTGCAATAGTTATTTATACATCCAATGTTTTCAACTGCAAATTGATTAATTTAAAATATATAGATAGCAGATTATTATATATTTTAACATTTTACCTGATGTTGCAATATATTCAAAAAATATATACAAAAAAACCTTGTTAAGGTGTAAAAATACATTCAAATGTATCTTTAGTGTGAAAAAGCAGGAAGAGGTACAACCTATTTATTAATAACATATTTTTATTGATAAATAAACAGCTAAACGTCAATATTAATATACTTGTAGTAGGGGCCACACTCATCTCATGGGGTGCAGTTTCTCATGCTACACCAGGCGTATTAACCCGAGAAAGGGCGCACACAAACTAGGGATAAGCAAAACAATCTTGTTTCAGCTTTTTAAAATGGTATAGTTATTTTATGAATCCCTTGCTTTCCTGTTTTCTTTTATTTAACATTAAACTGGGCAGTTAAATTACAGCACGTAAAAAGTGAAACTGAATTCCCAAACGCATCATAATTTTTTTTTTGTTGTTATTTGTAACTGAATCCATTCTGCCTGCTAGAGCTAATTTTACTGTTTTAAACCCATAATAACATGTGCATTGATTAGTTTCCATCCGTACCGTTCAGTTGGTAATAGCATGTGCAAATCACACATGCCACAGATCCGTGGGTTAGGGTATCTTACCGGGATGGATATGAGAGGATCTACTGTATAGCCTAATTATAGGCGTGTGAACAGGCTGGCTGCAGGGGTGACGTCAGACCAGAAATGAATACAAGGATACGGAATATGGGGTGACACTGAGTCCCAATGTCTGTGCTCAGTAATTATTAAACAGAAAATAAACATTTAACAAAACACAAAAGAAAATGGCATGTTGACCAAGCAAAAAAAACAATAAATAGCAACAAGTAGTACGGTGGTTGCCAAGCCAGCATACATATATTTTTTTAAATCACTTTACCTCCAAACTCCATGACGGTTCTGCACTCTGAACACTTCCCCGTGCAGCCAAAGCTGCAGGTCTTTTATATTGGTGACCGAGGGATTAACTAGCTAACAATTATCCCTCGGTCACATTTTGCACGGGTTTGATAAGATGCGTGACTGTCAGGTAATTATACATTTAGTAGCTGATCAGTCACGCATCTTCACAAGGTAATTCTAAATAATAAAACAATAACAAATAATGGTGGTGACTTTTCGTCCGTGCCGCAAACAATAATAATAAATACACAGAGGGCGGGCACCATGCCACAAGGCGTCATTTACACAGCGGGCATGTCCCTCTCACTTTTTCAATGACATGGAAATGTCTCCCTCACATTGCAGCAGTACTAAAACTTTTATTTCTCAATAATCGATTATAAATCGGTTTAACTGAGTATATAAATCGGTATAGAGTCGCCACTAGAACCCAATGGAAACAGCAATCAACTGTCTCAGCGTTGGCAATGCATTATGGGTGATCTCTGGCAAAGAGGAGAAGGCAGTCTATTGTGAAATTTCTCAATCGTGATACCATTTCCGATGCCTATGGTCTCAGTATTTTCTGTTTTGAACACTGGGACCTTATTGTTGAAGAGTGACTGTGAAATACCCACTCCTTTCCTCCGAACTACCGCAAAAGTGCCAATATGAATGATAAACATTTATTTTTAATTGTATTCCTACATGCCCCACCTACAGAAACTGCCCCGTACACTTTTGAAGTCAAAGTTATGTCACTGAGGGGCTCCCAAGTGGCGCATCCAGTAAAAGCACTCGCATTGAGTGCAAGATGCGCCCTATAGCCTGGAGGTCGCTGGCTCGAGTCCAGGCTATTCCTTTGCCGTCTGAGGACGGGAGCTCCCAGGGGGCGGCGCACAAAGAGGGAGGGACATGGCTGACGGCACCCGCTTCACGTCACTGCAGTAGTAAGCTGCTTCCATCTGACGAGACATCATGCTCATCAACCCGAACACACACAGCCACTCATGCGCAGGACTGCGCTTTGATTTTTAGTACACATGCACACTGCCAAAATAATATTGTAATCCGATCACCACGTTTACAAGGCAGTGAGATCGTGCCATGTAAACGCACTGAATGGCTTTTTAATGTGTCTTTGTAAACCTGTAATTCCTCCCTAGGGGATACAATCTCTCTGGATCATAAAGTCACTCACTAAGCATAAACTGTTATAAAAATGACTTACTGGAGGAGGCACACTGCACACAGGGTAGTGCTGTCCACTGAATACCACCGAACATCCTGGCACCTGCTGTGTATTGCATGCTGGGATATGCGGGCCTGTGCAAAGTGGAATCCCATGTGGAGCTACTGTGGTGACCGTGTAAGAGACTGGAACTGTGCCCTGATGAATCTGTCAAAAAAAACAAACAAACAAAAAAAACAAACTGAATTTGGAAGGGTTTAAGGTGAGGATTCCACATTTAAAACAAGATGTTTCACCTGTGTACACTAATTCCATGATTCTTTAAAGCACTGTTACAGTGTGTTTAGCACATTGTCTCATACCTGCTCATGGATGTCCACCATGACTGTGCTCGGCTGCGGGGGGTGGGCAGCAGGGTGCAGTAGGCGCGGGGAGACACTGGGGGGGTGGAAGGCGCGAGGCTCCTCCATACTCGGCTGCTGTCCATACGTGAGGTGGTGGTAGTTCTCGTCCTGGCTGATTGAGTTGTGTCGTGGCATCCGATCCCTCCTCCCCCGCTGACGCCTAACAGGAGGGCTGCAAAGACAGCACACTATTAGCACTAAGAAACTACAAGCTTATCTTTACAAGACACAAGAGGAAGACAATATAAAGTTGATATTTCATGTTTCATGAAAATAAACAAAGGGTCACATTTAAGTCAAGAGGTTTCAGACAGCAATATTAATTTTATTATGGCAAAATTACATATTCATACTATTGCTCTCTAACTTGTTCAGACCTACACTTCCAACCCCTGTACTGTAGCTGTTAAGGGTATAATTTCAATACCTGATAATTACATTTTTATTTTTGCTTAGTTTTCACCCATTTAAAAGCATTGTTCAGACTTAAGCTGCAGGATTCGGCCACAAAACACTAGTACAGTATGTACACAATACAGAAAGTCACGCATGCTGGCACTAGTGTAGCACATGTGCCAAACTGTATTAGAAAACAGTTTGCTTATAGTCAGGAATGACAACTCTAAAGAAACTGTTTGCATGTCTAAGTGGTGGGATTCTGAAAAATATAGCATTACACGTCCCCACGTGTTGCTACAGCTATTGAAATAACGTGCCTGTAATTTTTATTTCTGTTGTTAACCTGCCAAGTTTTTACACTTATACATTTAAAGTCTCTCTCAAAGGTCTTTTCAAGATGTCTGCTTTGTGCACGGGTATGAGATCAGAGGTGTGTCCTCTCCCTGGACACTGCCGGGAGACATACATTCGTTTCCTACCTGTATTCCTGAGGAGACATGCCCCAATGAAGCTGCGGCAGTGACATTCTTCTGGGGTTTTTGTGTGTAGGCATTTCTGTACATTTCGCCACAATTCTGTTTTAAATCCTCCGTATCTTAACTGTAATACAGCTTGAAATCCCGCTAACAAGCCTCCATCCTGATTGTAATCTTGTTTTAAATCTTGCAAGCAGAGTCTCTAATAGAAATGTAGTAATGTGCTGTCATTCAGTAGATGGGATGGGTTTAAAGTATTGAGAATAAATCAATGATAGATGCAAGTCAGGAAGGTGGGACATTGCACAGTAGCACTGGGAAATGTATTTATTTTTATTTTTGTAGCAGGTTTTATTTTTTTATGGGAAAAGGGTAAAGTCAACGTGAATTGATTAACCATTTCCACAGTTTTTCTGGTGTTTTCTGGTGTTTATTGGCTATCCACCAATTTCATTTTTTTTGTATCGGGGGTGTTCTATCGGTTAAAACCAAAAATCAGAAGCCCTAGACATATTGTATTATATTTCCTATGTTCATCTACAAGTTTAAAACTGTGAAAAAAACAACTGTGTACAATTCTTCCCATACCATAGACCATGTTTATTTCGTTTTCATCCCTTCATCTAAAAGCGAGACTAGTTGGAATTATTCTCCAGGGTAGCCCCAATGGTGTCAAACTATTTGAAAAAAATGTAACGTTATGCGGTAGCCTAATAAATACATTGCCGATCTAGGCTTTTAAATAAAATTATCAAACCATCCGATGTATTTATATTTCAAAAGTACGAAAGCGGATCTTCTTCAGATCAGCTTCTGGTAAAGTGAATTTTCTGCATCCTGATGGGGTCGTATTTTGGCTTGGGGCCCCCAACACAGATATAGATATAGATATATAGACTTAATCTTAAAGGCATTCATGCACGGAAAAGCTTTTTCTAAGTCTAAAAGAAGAAGAGATTTCTGAGTGTGCAACCAACCTCGTCTCAACGACAATGAGCAGCGAAACATTATAATTTTACAAATCTACAATTGTAAAAAATGTAAAAATTGAGATATTTTCTTTCTTTGTGAGTTTTGTCTGGTTTGTTAGGTATAGGCAAAGAGAGTGTGAGTTACAGGCATCATTATACATTGATATTATTGAGCATTATCGTATACACATGATTAAAAAATACAACTACTGCCATCCCATCATATCAACGCAATACCTGGAACAATGAACAGCAAACAAAAAAAGATAATTGTGATCGCCCTGCTCTACCAGAGAAAAAAAAAAAAAATGTAAGATCGCTGTGGGTTCATGACATCCTCACAAAGCGAAAAAGGTACGGCGAATATCATCAGCTGATACAGGAGCTCCGGTTTGATGAAGGCAGATTTCAAACCTACTTAATGTTGTATTACACAACTCTGGAAAATCAGAAATTAGAACCACAAGCTTTTCCTCCATTTTATTTATTTTTTTATTTCTTCCTCACAAAGGAGCCTCCTACTTTCCCCTGATTGGCTGCTGACAGTTTACGTCACGGTGCGGCATGGCAGAAGTTGAAAATATTGTATCTCCTGCGCGCCGCTTGAGTGCTGCTTCCCTCTGCCGCTGCGTGTGACCACCTTCATTGAAAACAATTGCTTTTGACGCGCCCGGTGTGAACGCCCCTTTAGTGCAGGGTTTAAAAAGGCCAAGGTCCTCCAACATATTTAAAAGGGGCAACGTTTCCTAAAACCAGCACTTAAAAGGGAAACGGCAAACATACATTTAAACTTTAGTTTTATTATTAGACACAAATTTTGAATGCCTGGCCAGGCTAACAGTGGTGCGCTTCAATGGACCACTCAATAATTTTGTGTGATGGGTGTCAAGTTGGCCAGCTCATAGACAGTCCTACTTAGACTGGGCTTGACCATGGGACTTCGCTTCATAGCAGACAAAAAATTGTTCGGCCTGCTTCCAGCTTTTCGTCCTGTCAATATAGTATGACTGGGCCCACACTCAGCATAGCGTATGGACAGGGGCAGACTGGTTGGGTCACAGGCCAGGATGCTAGTGTACAAGTACAGGCCACTTTTCTGAAATCATCTCTAGACAACCATAGAAATTAAAACCACATAAATAGTTCACAACTACCACTATAAAGCATAACCCAGAACAATGATGCTGACTCCTGTGAAATGTTATAGAAAATGTTTTGCTTAGGATTACACAACACACCCATACTTGTTGCCAACAGTTAGAAATATTTTTTCTATCATGTACAAATTTTTAATTTATACAATAATAATAATAATAATAATAATAATAAATACTGTACTCACTTCTCTGACTGTTGCTACTGCTGCCTTGGTCTCTGACTGCTACTGCTGCTGATTTGATGTCTCTGACTGTTACTGCTGCTGACTTGAGGTCTATGACTGTTACTGCTGCTGACTTGAGGTGTCTCACTGCTACTACTGCTTTCTAGGAGTCTGTGACTAATATTTCAAGGTTGAGAGATGACATATCAGATGTGTGATGAAAATTTAAGTAGAGCAAACGTTTAATTTCCCGTGAAGCACACAGACGTTTGATAACCTCATCATATGTGATTGTAACCTCTTTTTCAATGTTCAGAAGCATAAGAGCCTCAAGACGGTCATCCCTGAACACAGCAAGAAGGTTCAGTGCACAGACTAAAGATCCATGACTTGCAGAATTAAGCAGGTGCCCTGCTTGCAAGTAGTCAAGTCTTGAAGACTGAAGGCAATCTGCAGCATTTGAACTCAGTGAGAACAGGTTTCAGGAAGACAAAGCCAGCAAGAATCATATCAAATTTCATCAAATTGTTAATCAAGAAATTTGCTTCAGCTCTGGTTTTGGCATCAAATTGCTCAATACCATTTTCAAATGCTTATCTAGCAATGGGTCACATTTTGACCATGAAAGAAGCAGTTCCAAGAAATTACCATGGTTTATTTCTGAATCTTCAAGTGTGTAAGCCTCTTCTCCATGCTGGGCTCTGTACCCTATACCTCGTCTTCCAATGTACAGAATTGCTTCAGTGACTGCTCTTCTTTCTTTTACTTGCTGTTGATGTAGGTCTGCTAATTCTTTATTAATTTTACTTTCTAGGTTTCTCTCATTTTAAGCAGCCAGATATCCAGCAACAGCTCTTGAATGGCAACCTGAAATCTCATGCTTTTCTAATTTTCACATAAACACTCTTCACTGAAACAGTGACTCCACCTTGTACAAACGACGAATCCTCATTATCAGAGAATGCCATGCAAACATTGCAGAAAAGTTTATTGTCATTCTGGGAACAAGAGATCTACTTTCTTTGAATTTTTGGGGAACTGTCTTATACTTCCCTATAGTACGTCTTCACTGGGTCAAAAGGGAAGATTTTTACAATTTGGCTGAATAGGATGTTCAGGTAAAAAAGTCAATTTTCCCACGACTGAAGCATAGAAAATAACTACTTTCTGCCTCACTGACCATGTCAGTTTCAGTATCGCTCTCAATTGCAACATCTGACTGAGCTTTCTCTTCCCTTTCGAATTGTACATCACACTCGTCAGCAGCAGACTGAACAGCTACTGCATCTGTGCAGCTTGTATCTAGCATGGTTTGCACTGGAGTGATCTCATCAATGAAAGC
The DNA here is from genome assembly GCF_902713425.1 of Acipenser ruthenus. Lineage (NCBI taxonomy): Eukaryota > Metazoa > Chordata > Actinopteri > Acipenseriformes > Acipenseridae > Acipenser > Acipenser ruthenus. The sequence continues at coordinate 48,007,565 of NC_081189.1, forward strand.
ACTGTTTAGATCATGAGTGTAAGCAGGGGTATTACCTACAAGTTGGCAGCAGAAAGTGAGGAAGTCTGTAAATACTTCTGTTGAAGATTGAGTACGTTTACAAAAAGAAAGCTTCTTCTGTTTAGTATCTTCCTGTGACAAGCTGGCTTTAGTGGTTACGTCAGACCAGAAAGGAGTACACAGACAGACAGTAGTGGTGAGTGAATCTGAGACGCTGCTGCGCTCAGTGTTTTATTAGCACACAGAAAATAAAAAGGTTGAACAAAACAGAAGACAGGACACGGCACTTCACGCCAAAATAAATATAGACAAAATGGACTAACACTTAAACAAACGATGGGCTAACAGACAAACAAACACGGTGAGTAAAAATAAACATACAAGTATCGTGCTGGTCCTACCAGCACGCAATAGCAATTGTTATTTCTTACTTTATTTCTCCTTCTCTCTCTCCCGTTCACTACTCACCGAACACCCAACCCCGAGTGAGTAAAACGTGCATCTATATATATACTGTTGTGCTGGGATTCAATTATTAATTAATTATTCACTTGAATCCCAGCACGTGAACTAATTCTGTGCAACCCCGTGCTCACATATTATTACATCATTTAAATGCACGTGAAGTCAATCCCCATGTCTAAATACAATTATACATTTTAAACACTTGTGCTCATTACCCACATTATATCCCGTGTACCAACAACAATACACCAACATTAACATATGCAACATACAACATATAACACACAAATGCACACGGGGCGGGGCACATTGCCACACTTCCTCTGATTTTTTTTTCTTTGTGCATCTTAGTCTTTCCCATCCAGATGCCCTCTTTTTTCCCCCCCAACATGCAAATCTAGGTCTTTTTCTTTTGACATTTTTTACAAGCAGCAGATGTTCCTAGAGTGTAAATTTACAAGAGTAATGATATTTAAATCAAAGCAACAACCAAAAAAGTACATGAGTCAATTGAATTAAAAGGAGCGCACTAACTAGGAATGATCCCATGGTTAATACAGAGGATGGTACCAAACTAGTACGCAAGTTAATACCAAATGCAGCAAACAAAGCAGCTGAAGATTGTCCCCGGCTGCATATTACATTTTTTAGTTAGTAAGTTGAATAGATATGAAAAATCCCAAAATATATTACCAACTGTTATGAAACTGAACTACTCATCACCAAAAATTATATAAAATGATTTAAAATCTTCTGAAAATATATATATAAAAAAAAAAACACATTATATATATTACACACACACATACTGCACATATATACATATATATACAGTATATATACAGTGCCTTGCAAAAGTATTCAGACCCCTGACCAATTCTCTCATATTACTGAATTACAAATGGTACATTGAAATTTCGTTATGTTTGATATTTTATTTTAAAACACTGAAACTCAAAATCAATTATTGTAAGGTGACATTGGTTTTATGTTGGGAAATATTTTTAAGAAAAATAAAAAACTGAAATAAATATCTTGCTTGCATAAGTATTCAAGCCCCACACATTAATATTTGGTAGAGCCACCTTTCGCTGCAATAACAGCTTTAAGTCTTTTGGGGTAAGTATGTACCAGCTTTGCACACAGTGTCGGAGTGATTTTGGCCCATTCTTCTTGGCAGATTTGCTCCAGGTTGTTCAGGTTGGTTGGACGACGCTTGTGGACCGCAATTTTCAAATAGTGCCACAGATTCTCAATGGGATTGAGATCAGGACTTTGACTGGGCCACTGTAGGACATTCACCTTTTTGTTCTTGAGCCACTCCAATGTTGCTTTGGCCTTGTGCTTGGGATCATTGTCCTGCTGAAAGGTGAATTTCCTCCCAAGCTTCAGTTTTTTAGCGGACTGAAGCAGGTTCTCTTGCAGTATTTCCCTGTATTTTGCTCCATCCATTCTTCCACACCATCATGCTGAAGCATCCCCACAACATGATGCTGCCACCACCACACTTCACTGTAGGGATGGTGTGTCTTGAGGCATGGGCAGTGTTAGGTTTGCGCCACACATAGTGCTTTGAGTTTTGGCCACAAAGCTCTATCTTGGTCTCATCTGACCACAAAACCTTTTCCCACATTGCAGCTGGGTCACTCTCATGCTTTCTGGCAAACTCCAGACGTGCTTTCAGATGGTACTTTTTGAGTAACAGCTTCTTTCTTGCCACCCTCCCATACAGGCCAGTGTTATGCAGAGCTCTTGATATGGTTGACTGGTGCACCATTACACCACTCCCAGCCACTGAACTCTGTAGCTCCTTCAAAGTGATTGTTGGCCTCTCTGTGGCTTCTCTCACAAGTCTCCTTCTTGATTGAGCGCTGAGTTTTGAGGGCCGGCCTTTTCTTGGCAGTGCCTGGGTGGTGTGATGCAGCTTCCACTTCCTCATTATTGATCCAACTGTGCTCACTGGGATATCCAAACACTTGGATATTATTTTGTACCGTTTCCCTAATCTATGCATTTGTATTATTTTATCTCTAACTTCTGTAGAATGCTCTTTGGTCTTCATTTTCCTTCAGATTCACAGCCTGACCAATGATCCTTCAACAGTGGGGTTTTTACCCAGAAAATGTGACAGCAACTTTAATGGTTCACAGGTGGAGGCCAATGGTAAGGTAACTGTGTCTTCGTGAGGGCAATTTCTTTCATTGGTGTAAACTGGGAGCTTCCACAGCACAGGGGTTGAATACTTATGCAAGCAAGATATTTCAGTTTTTTTTATTTTTCTTAAAAATAGTTCCCAACATAAAACCAATGTCACCTTACAATAATTGATTTTGAGTTTCAGTGTTTTAAAATAAAATATCAAACAGAACGAAATTTCAATGTACCATTTGTAATTCAGGAATATGAGAGAATTGGTCAGGGGTCTGAATACTTTTGCAAGGCACTGTATGTATATATATATATATATATATGTATATATATATATATATATATATATATATATATATATATATATTCTTCAATAATAAGAATATCACGTTTAAATTGGTTGTTTCTGAGTAGCCTATACTGCCCCTTTAAAAATAAAAACAAACAAAAAAAACAGAGTTGAAAAGTCAAATCACACAGACAGGCACCGTGTCCAAGAAGCGGGGTATCACAAAGATCAGAAAAAAAGACTACAAAACAGATATACACAACCAAACAATTTACACAGATACTCGCATATCTGTATTTCCACTGCATGACATACTGCATTTTTTAAGGAAATAAAAGCAGTGCCTATCCAAATGTGTTTTTACATCCATTTCCAAGATTTCACAGAATTTTGTTAAAATTCATGATTTTCACGATTTCCTTGACCTCTGTGACAAAATCGTATCTTTAACCATAATTCAGATATCGATGACAGTTAGTATAGGTTCATTTTCTTGACTTCACACACTTTACAACCCCTTTCTTTTGAAGTTAGGTGCAGGCCATTTTATCATGAGAGGGGGGCCAGTACACACACATACGCAAAAATATGCTGCTGCTGCTCTCCGTCAGACTGGAAAGAGGTGGATGGAAAGCCTCCAGTTCCACAGACTGGTTGACATGGAATGCCGAGATCGTCTTCGGCAAGAAGTCAGGATTAGTACAGTGCGCAACCTTTGTGCTGGCCTCAATGTACTTATCTGAACAAGGCTCTCCGGTCAGGTCAGCCTTGAAAGGAAAAATGGCGCCGAGATTTGTGAGCAGCTTTGATATACAATATTCAGGTTTTGAGTCTTTAGGCGGTAAATACCCATACGGTAATGGTTACATTTCATACTTGAATGGGAAATACTAAAAAGACTACAACATGGGCTGTTAATGTTTTTTTTTTTTTTTAAATGGACATTCATTTTAAGGAAATAAATCCAGAAAACCTCAACAGAATTCCGAGGAAATTTTATGCCAGTGCAAGAAGTTCAACTGGCAACCAGTACTGTCTCTAGTTTTAAGACCAGCAATAACGTCTTCCTGTCAGTAATGAAAACTTTCAGAAAAGCCAGTAAAGACAATGCAAACACCACCCACACATTATCGACCTGGATTAAGCACCTGCGGGAATCTAAAGCCCATTCACCGGATACCGCGACCCCAGTTGTCCGGTGCAGAGCTTTTGTCAAAATGCCCTCCCGATGTAACAGCCTTTTACCTGCACACACTCAGAGCTCTGCTCTGCAAATCCTGAACACTAGACTCTACTGGCACTCCCGTGGAGCGATGGGAATACATTTCCTCTGCGAAATGATGCCCATTAAGCAACAAAGTCAGTCTCTCACAAAGCTACACAACCACTGCTTGAGAGGTATAGCGGTGCACCTACTTTCAGAAGCCGGGCTGCATCAAGGGAAATAATGTCTGTAACCGAACATCGATCTGAAAGCAGTTTGCTAAACTACTGACTCCAATACTGCAAAACAGAAAACAGTGGAGTTCAATTTTATCCACAACTCACCTAAAATCTGACTCCAGCCTCCTTTGCAGCTGCGCCGCTTCCTTCCTCCGTTTCATTTGAAACCCCGCCCAAACCATCCACATTATCAGCTTGTACTCCGCCCTCTACTTAGATGCTGCTTGCAATGCCGGAATTTACAATAAATGGAAACGTGCAGTTTATTTTTAATAAGTAAAGCTTAAAACGAATTATTGAATACAAAATTAAATGTTTTGTCATTTGGGACTATATAACACTGTGGATGTACACGTAATAAAAGTGTATTGATTTTTTTAAATATCTATACAGAGAGAGAGAGAGAGAGAGAGAGAGAGAGAGAGAGAGAGAGAGAGAGAGATTCATTGGGGCGTGTCTTCAGGAATACGGGTAAAGAAAAAATACGCCTCCCAAGCAGACATCCTGAAAAGACCTTTGAGAGAGACTTTAAATTTAAACATGTAAAAACTTGTCAGGATGTTAACAAATTACAGGTATAATGCTGCATGTTTCGGAAACCCACTACTTACTCTAAGTGACTTTGACATAAAAAAACAAACAAAAAAAAAACAGACATTTAAAATGTCCCCTTAAGCAGTTGTTATATAAGCAGGCTTTGCTGCAAGTCCTTTTGTCTGCAACTGCATACTGTGTGCGTGTGTTTATACTTAAGGACAAGCATTTAGTAAACGTTAACCACATTTTAATAAAACAAAATGAAAAACACACAATTTCTAGTAATTTAACTAATAATCTTTACAAAAAACAAACATTTCATTTAAAGTATTCATTCATGACAAAAGTATTGACACCATTGCTTTAGTATTTTGTTTGTCCTCCATTTGCTTTTCTTATGGCTTTCTGATGTTTATGACAATTCTTGTTGGTGAAATCTAGCTTGCATATTTCCTTTAGCCCAGACAGATTGGCTACACAATGCCTGGCTACAGCTTTTTTCAGATCAGTCCAAAGCATTTCTATTGGATTGAGATCTGGTGATTGCAAAGACCATTCCATAACTTTTATATTTGTTTGCTTCAAGAATTCCAGTTGACTTAGGGTCATTGTCGTGTTGGCTACCAATCAGCCTACAAGCAGATGGTATCATTGTACTCTGCAGTCCCGGAACTGTTAAAACACACCAATATCAAACCACCTCCATATTTAACTGTAGGTACAGGTTTTCTTCATTTAAGGCTTTCCCTTTTTTCCCCCCTAACATACTGGGATCCAATTTTGGGGAAAGGTTATATTTTAATCTCACTGGACAACAGAATTTTTTCAAATTCAGATTCCTGTTCATATTTCTTTTTATGAATTTTCTTTAAAAGTGGTTTGCAGCAAGGTCTAAGTGCACACAGCTCTTCTGTGTTCAGGTGCCTTTGTACAGTTCTTTCATGTACCATTACACACAATGCTTCGAAATCATTCTTTAAGTCCTTGGCTAACCCTTTAAGTACCGTGATTGCATAAACATGATCATACTGAAGTGTCTTTCTGGGCCTGTGAGGGTAAACACGATAAAAACGAACTTCATTTTATTGACTTACAAGACCACCACACTTTGCCGTACAGATTGGAAACGCATATCATTGCATAGGGAGGGATTGAATTTCACTCCCCGATAAATATTTTTCAGCAGCGCACAGAAAGAAAACATGAGAGGAACTTGTTAGAGATGTGAAAGAAACAGAAAAGCACTGTAAAAATCAGATGTATTTGACAATTATATTAGAACATTTATTCTGTCTCATATGTTTTAATATATATGTTTTACAGCTTGGACAGATCGGAAATGCTGATCAGACTTCCATATTTTTCGACATGCCAAGCAATACCACAGTTCACAAAAAGGGACAAAAACAGGTGTGAGTAATCATGACTGGTAATGAGAAGCAGCACATAACTGTAATGCCCTGTGATAGCAGACGGCTGCAAACTGCCTCCATACGTCGTTTTCTTATACTGTATGCATAACTGAGGTTTTATCTTTGTAAATGCATCTTTACTTGAGATTTTATTTTTTCCTCAAATTGAGGGTGGGAAATTTGGGTATATACACACTGGCCTTTATGCTCCGATGCCAGACATTTCATGCAAGTGTTTTTGCCTGTGAACCAGTTTTATAAGCTTGTGTGTATCTGTATATGACTGTTTTTGCCTTGATGTTGCCTGGGTGCTGGTGTCTCTCTCTTACTGTACCTTCTCCTGTTCCGAGCCGGTGTGTTGCATCTTTCCCCTGAGAAATGGTGTTGGTTGGGTCTAGCTGAAGGGGGCCGACGATTTGATGGCATCTCCCATGGTCTCATTGGTGGAGATGGGGCAGGGGAGGCAGAGGTGAAATCGAAGACTGAATGAGAAAGCCGCTGGCGCTTGGGGCTCGGGCTGTCTTCACTCTGCATTGAGAAAAACATGGAAAGATTAGGTTGAGAGCAAAACATAAAAAGGCATCACACAGGTACAGTAACAGATGGTGACACAATCTTTAAAATAACAAAAGTTTACAGTTTTATAAACTGAATAATAACCCCATAGAAGGGCTTTAAAACCCTGAAATAAAAATGATTACTTAGTTGCCTTGCAAATTCAACATAGGTATGTTATTCAGTGCAAGATACACACAAGCAGTGTATTTGTGTTTTCACAGTAGATGTGTCAAAATTGGCTTACCCCAGTGTAAACTAGGGATGGGTCAGTGTAGTCCAGGGGTGCCCAATCCTGGTCCTGGAGGGCCGATGCCCTCCTGGTTTTTGTTCAAACTGTACACTAAATTGATTAATTGGACCAATTAAGCTTCTAATAAGGGCTTGATTGGTCCAATTAAGTGATTTAGGGCATAATTGCAACAAAAGCCAGGAGGGACATCGGCCCTCCAGGACCAGGATTGGACACCCCTGGTGTAGTCGATTACACAAAATAAAAAAATAAAAATAACTATTCGAATAGCATATTAGATATTCAAGTAAACATCTTTTTTTTAAATGCTTACCCCTGACAAGTGTTAAGTCAGATGTTGTTTGCATATTAAATGTAAGGACCCTAATCAATCATGCAATGCTTGTAACAGCACAATGTATTGCCTTGTTTTTAGCTAATGTTAACAGATCCCTGCTTGACTTCCTCTGTAATGACTGCACACAGCAGCTTTTGCGCTGTTCCTAGGCCAATCGTGAAACAGCTTCCGGGAGCACGGCACTGGCAAACTTTAAATGTGTAAACTGAAATAAAATAAATGTACTAATAAGAAAAAGCAAGATACTTGGGAGTTGGAAAGGTTTTTTTTTTTGTTTTTTTTTTTTTAAACTCTGGACTGCAGTTCAATGTAAAACATCTACTGCTGACTTTCTGTGAATGGACAATAATGTCAACACTTGTTAATGACCATTAAAAGTACAACCAGGTATGTCCCTTGTTATTAAGCATTATGCTACTGTAGCTCATTTGCACCGGTGCTCCAGTTCAAGCGCATGCACACACATCACCATCTACATTGGTTGGGTCTAAAAGTGAACTATGCAAAGAGCCAGCTGGTGCCAGCCCTGATAGTTACCTATCTAGGTGTGCACCTGGACTCAGGGCTCATGTTGGCCACTCTGTCGGCTGACAGAGTGAAGAGAGTAACCGCCTGCCTAGAGTTATTTTAACTCGGCAGGGCAATACCAACAGTGGCTTTCCAGAGGCTTCAAGGGCTTGATGGCAGCAGCATCCAATATCCTCCCACTGGGTCTTCTGCATATGCGCCCCCTGCAGGTTTGGTTCAACCGTGACCTCCTATTGACAGTGTCCAATCGCTGTCTTCAGGCACTCTCTTGGTGGAGACAGCTCTGCGTTTCCACCGCTTGCACTGCTCCCACCACGTCTGGAGAAGATAAGACAGGACCGGGCCAGGGTGCTCCAAATAGCCTCTTACTGGCCCAGGAGAGTCTGGTTCTCCTCCCTGATGCAGCTCCTGAGCGGCCAGCTGTGGGAACTGCTGATGCGTTGTGACCTGCTTATTCAGACGCAGGGCACTTTATGGAACCCCAACCCATCGAGCCTGCAGCTCTGGGTTTGGCCCCTAAACGGTTGCATTTGAGCCATCTGGGGCTATTGAAATGGTGATTGACACTCTACAAAATGCTAGGGCAGCCTCTACCTGTTCCCAGTATGGGTACAAGTGGGGCGTGTTTTAGGCGTGGTGCTTGGTTTTGAACCCACGAGATGCCCTATGGCAGTTATACTGCAATTTTTACAGGACCTTTTTGATGAAAGGAAATATCCTTCTACTCAAAAGGTCTATTTGGCAGCCATTTTGGTGTACCACGTAAAACTCGATTCAGTCTCCCCAGGAGCTCATTTCCTGGTGGGACCATTTTTGAAAGGCACACGGCAGCTTAGGCCACCGGTGAATGATTTAGTTCCTTGTTGGAGATTAAATGTAGTGCTCAATGCACTGACAAAACCACCATTTTTAGTATATTATGTTGACAGGACTAAAAGCTACAGGCAGTCAGAACAAGTTTTTCTTTGTTACAGGGCCAAGTTCCAGGGACAGGTGCTGTCTAAACAGCGTCTGTCCAAATGGCTGACAGGCACAGTCCAGACTGCTTACGAACTGGCAAATCTGACCTCGCCTGAGAAGCTCACCAGCCATTCCACCAGGGGTCAGGGCGACTTCATGGGCTTTGTTCCAGGGTGGATCTATCCAGGACAAATGCAGTGCAGCGGACTGGGCTTCCTCCCATACATTTCCCAGGTTCTATCTGCTGAATGTTGTGGACCCACAGAATCTTGGATTTGGCACCATAGTACTGAGGGTGGCTACCCAGTCCACCCTCAAGACAGAACATTAGAGGTGAGTTCATCTTAAATGTTTTTCAGATTGCTGGAATTTTTTTCAGCTCAAGTGAGCTTGCTAGCTTTGTAGTTCAGTGTTGTATACCGTCCTTGTGACACCTAGGGTACACTGGACCATTTGTAATGGTTAATATTCCCTTCTTGAAAGGGAACGTTGAGTTATTATAACCGTGGTTCCTTCAAATAGGAATATTAACCATTAACTTTGAGGTTGCAGCATTCATTGTCGCAATTCTCGTAGGAAAATGACGATGTTACCAGGGCACACAGCTGCCTTATGCTGCGGGGGCGGAGCAGCAGCCGCATCACACTGCACTGACGAGTGTCTTCTTTTTTCAGGTTCGGGTTCTTAAAGGGAAACACCCATTTGTAATGGTTAATATTCCTATTTTAGGGAACCAGGGTTATGATAATAACCCAACGTTTGTACTCTTCGTGAACCCGACCGGCTCTTCTGAAAAGTAAACTTAAAACCTTACCGGCTTACACTGTTTGTTTGTAGTACACTGTCACAAAGACGGCCAGAGTGGGTGGCGTCAGACCAGAAAGGAATCCAAACAAAGACAGTGGTTGTGATGAGCTGAGTGCAATGGCTGCACTCAGCGTTTATTAACAAATAAAAGGGTTGTAAACACACAAAACAGGACACGGCACTTGCGCCAAAATAAAGAGACAGACAAAACGGACTAACACTAAACAAACGGTGCACGGAGACAAACAAACACGGTGAGAACAAACACTTATCTTTACTATTTTACACTATTTAGTTTCTCCTCTCTCTCTCACCCGTTCTCCTCTTCCGAACACCCAACCCTGACTGAACGAAATGTGCGTCTATATATACTATTGTGCTGGGATTCAATTACTAATTAATTATTCACTTGAATCCCAGCACGTGAATTAATTCTGTGCAACCCCGTGCTCACATATTACATTTAACCAGCACGTGAAGTGATTTGTGCTCTCCTCGTGCCTAAATACAAATCTACACTTTAAATACACGTGAAACACAGACCCGTTTATATCCCGTGTACCAATCTATACACCAACATTTACACACGCAACATACACACAAAACACACAAATGCACACAGGGGCGGGGCGCATTGCCACATATACCCCCCCTTGTGCGCAGCACACATGGCCTCAACGGCCACCTCCCCCCTTAAAAATCCAGCAGTCCAGGACAAAGTCTCGGGCTGGGAAGGGAGGCTTCAGTGGGCCCATGGCTGGCCATGCTGTCAGCACCCCTGCCGGTAGTGGCACGGCTGACAGCCTGTTGGTCCCGTCCTGCAGCGAAAAAGCTGCGGGGGCAGGTGGTCCCCCGACCTCCCCCTTCTTCGTAGCCGGCAGCTCCCTCCTGTGGGGCTCCGGCCACAAGAACTCCTGCAGCGAAAAAGCTGCGGGGGAAAGTGGTCTCCAGACCTCCTCCCCCTTCTTCGTGGCCGGCAGCTCCCCTTTCTGGGGCTCCGGCCACCGTACTCCCTGCGGAGGTACGGGCAGCAGAGGCAGCTCCTGCTCCTCTGCTCCGGGCGGTGGCGGAGGCAGAGGCAGCTCCAGCTCCTCTGCTCCTTGCGGTGGTGGTGGCGGAGGCAGAGGCAGCTCCTGCTCCTCTGCTCCTGGAGGTGGTGGAGGCAGAGGCAGCTCCTGCTCCTCTGCTCCTGGAGGTGGTGGAGGCAGAGGCAGCTCCAGCTCCTCTGCTCCTTGCGGTGGTGGTGGCGGAGGCAGAGGCAGCTCCTGCTCCTCTGCTCCTGGAGGTGGTGGAGGCAGAGGCAGCTCCTGCTCCTCTGCTCCTTGCGGTGGTGGTGGCGGAGGCAGAGGCAGCTCCTGCTCCTCTGCTCCTGGAGGTGGTGGAGGCAGAGGCAGCTCCTGCTCCTCTGCTCCTGGAGGTGGTGGAGGCAGAGGCAGCTCCAGCTCCTCTGCTCCTGGCGGTGCTGGCTCCCTCTGCTGTGGCGGCTGGGCATGTGCACGCCGTGCTGCCTTCAGCAGCATAGCGAGAGGCTGCTGGGGGACACCAGCATCCTGCCCTTCTCCCCCCCAAAAATTTTCAGGGGGTTGAGCCTGTAACCCCTCCCCTTCCGGCTCTTGGGGCTGAACCAGCAGGCATTTTCCCTCTGCTGGTGGCTTGGGTCCCAGGGCTGTGGAAGCCCCGACTTGCCTCCCTTTGGGCTGTGGACGCACCGACTCCTCCCTTTTGGGCTGTGGACGCACCGACTCCTCCCTTTTGGGCTGTGGACGCACCGACTCCTCCCTTTTGGGCTGTGGACGCACCGACTCCCCCCTCTTGGGCTGTGGACGTTCGGGCTCCTCCCACTCAGGCGTAGGACGTTCGGGCTCCTCCCACTCAGGCGTAGGACGTTCGGGCTCCTCCCACTCAGGCGTAGGACGTTCGGGCTCCTCCCACTCAGGCGTAGGACGTTCGGGCTCCTCCCACTCAGGCGTAGGACGTTCGGGCTCCTCCCACTCAGGCGTAGGACGTTCGGGCTCCTCCCACTCAGGCGTAGGACGTTCGGGCTCCTCCCACTCAGGCGTAGGACGTTCGGGCTCCTCCCACTCAGGCGTAGGACGTTCGGGCTCCTCCCACTCAGGCGTAGGACGCTCAGGCTCCTCCCACTCGGGCTGTGGACGCTCAGGCTCCTCCCACTCGGGCTGTGGACGCTCAGGCTCCTCCCACTCGGGCTGTGGACGCTCAGGCTCCTCCCACTCGGGCTGTGGACGCTCAGGCTCCTCCCGCTTGGGCTGTGGACGCTCAGGCTCCTCCCCATAACTGCGGAAGGGACAGTGGGCGAACAGGTGATCCTGGTCGCAGAGGAGGCACCCCGACGATGGCTTGTTACATCGCCGTGGATGCCTGGCCCTTAGGCGGCACTCCTCCTCCCTGTCCTTCACCTCTTTATCCGTCTCTGCCTCCCGCTTGGGCTGTGAAGGCAAAACCAGCAGGCATTCACCCTCTGCTGGTGGAGATGGGGACAGCAGGTACTCACCCTCTGCTGGTGGAGATGGGGACAGCAGGTACTCACCCTCTGCTGGTGGAGATGGGGACAGCAGGTACTCCTCTGCTGGTGGTCCTGCTACCTGGGCTGCTGTTCCATTTATGGTTGCCTCCAGGTAGCTGAGGACAAACTCCACACCTTCCTCCAAGGTGTTTGGGGTGTGTTCCTGCTGATAGGCCTCCCATCTCTCACTGTCCATCATCCACAGGGCCCGGACGACCATGGGCAGAGACTGGGCCTCCAGCCCAGCATTCTCCAGGAACCAGCCCCGCAGTTTGATGGCGTCTTCTGCCATTATATATATATTTTTTTTTTTTTTTTTTTTTTTTAAACAAAACCCCTCCTGGTCTGACGCTTGGAGGCGCGGCTATCCCACGATGACACCACGTGTCACAAAGACGGCCAGAGTGGGTGGCGTCAGACCAGACAGGAATTCAAACAAAGACAGTGGTTGTGATGAGCTGAGTGCAATGGCTGCACTCAGCGTTTATTAACAAATAAAAGGGTTGTAAACACACAAAACAGGACACGGCACTTGCGCCAAAATAAAGAGACAGACAAAACGGACTAACACTAAACAAACGGTGCACGGAGACAAACAAACACGGTGAGAACAAACACTTATCTTTACTATTTTACACTATTTAGTTTCTCCTCTCTCTCTCACCCGTTCTCCTCTTCCGAACACCCAACCCTGACTGAACGAAATGTGCGTCTATATATACTATTGTGCTGGGATTCAATTACTAATTAATTATTCACTTGAATCCCAGCACGTGAATTAATTCTGTGCAACCCCGTGCTCACATATTACATTTAACCAGCACGTGAAGTGATTTGTGCTCTCCTCGTGCCTAAATACAAATCTACACTTTAAATACACGTGAAACACAGACCCGTTTATATCCCGTGTACCAATCTATACACCAACATTTACACACGCAACATACACACAAAACACACAAATGCACACAGGGGCGGGGCGCATTGCCACATACACATACACATTTGCCTTTTATTCTTGGGAGAGTAAGAGCATGGCTAGCATTTGGGTAATCGAATACACTAACATTTTGGACCCTGTGTATTTGAATAGGAAACTATTAGAAATTCCCATCCCTAGTGTAAACCCCCAAACCAGTGCAAGACAAATATAGTGAATATAATAAACTCTTGAAAAACAGACAATGTATTCTGTCCAGTTTTTATACAGCATTTTCTATAATACATATTGGTACACTTATTTTTTTTATTGGTTTATTTAGCAAAATCAAACACACAAATACTGCATTTGGAAGTATAAGCATCTTCACTATAAAAATTAAGTTAAGGATGTTTTTTTTTTTTTAATTTGTGTGGAGTAGTGGTTAGGGCTCTGGACTTGACCAGAGGGTCGTGGGTTCAATCCCAGGTGGGGGACACTGCTGCTGTACCCTTGAGCAAGGTACTTTACTTAGATTGCTCCAGTAAAAACCCAACTGTATAAATGGGTAATTGTATGTAAAAATGTGATATCTTGTAACAATTGTAAGTTGCCCTGGATAAGGGTGTCTGCTAAGAAATTAAATAAATAAAATTATTATTATTATTATTATTATTTAAGACTTTTTGTTCCCATCCCGTACATATATATTTTTTTCATTCCCTTCTTGTCAAAAAATGTCCTGTCCCACCTTTCAGGCAGGCTATTTTTCGGGTTACCCTTTTTTATGTGTTTTTCATTCTCATCCTGTTCCCACTTGAGTTTTTTAAATGTCATTCACTACTGTCATATTACCTATTACAATAACAACAAGAACCACACAAACCTACTGCAACCGTTTTATTATGCATAATGTGTTGATAACAGAAAAAAAAAACCACGAGGGCCACAGGCTTTTGAGTTTCACTCCAGTAAGTTTAATTAATCCACTTACTTGCTGAGGTTGACATTTAAAATTAGTTTAGGTATTTTACAGTTTTACTGTAAATGTTGGTTGCAATCAACGATAGCAAGATGCAGTGGGGCTGAATTGAATGGGTGGGCCAGTGACATCACTAAATGGAGTGTGTCAATTAAAATGAGTGTAGCTGATACGAGGGTTATACTGTCTGTCTTGGTAAATATATGGATACCTAGAAGTCTGAGTATGTATTTGTGATAAAGAGAGAAAGGATCAATGCTGTAAATCTCCCTCCCAACTAGAAAGGGTGCTGTGTAAAAGTGAGGGTATGCTGCCTCCTAGATTTGCCACCTCGTGGTAGGTGAAAACCGGAAGGTGACCATATTAGGAGGGGCGCATAGCTGTAAGTACTCCGGACGATTCCATTGCAGTCAGCTGCGGGGCAGCCCTCTATTGGAGAAACCATGGCGACGCATTGACTGCAGGGAGGAGTTTGCTGGGTACAAAGGGGAAGCAGCTACGTCAGTACCTGAGCTTTTGCGCTGAGAGAAATGAGCCACCAGCCGGAGCTGTTCTCGTTTTGTTTTGGGTTACGTGCTGTCTGTGTTTGTCTTTACAGCGGAGGAGTAGGAGCGAGGGGCTGCAGCCACTTAGCCAGCACAATCCCCGGAGCACTTCCCTCACAGCACGGCACCAACCACTCACCACAATCCCTGGAATTACAGAGCACAGTTTTTGTGCACGGAGGATCGTGGATTAGGAGTGTTTTTCTTTTGTTATTTTTGTTATTTTGTTTCTTAAACTTTATTAAATAAATCACAGACATTTTAGGAGAATCTGGTTTGGACATTGTACTTATTGCACCACGTCACTCGCATCCTGTCACAGCATTTCATTGGTTTCATTTTACAACATCTCATATTGATTGGTTTAATATTACAACATCTAAAGTTATTGTAGCTCGTCTGACAAACTAAAGTTTGGTACTGGACTGCTCTTCCTGCAGCCTTCAGTTCCGCTCCCATCGGTTCCCGTTAGATTTATTTATTTATTTATTCCCGTTCCCGCAAACAAAGAGAAATGTATTCCTGTACCATGGGTCTTTATTAATATTATCAGAATGAGCTTTTCAATCAGTAGCCTACTGTTTATATTAACTCTGTACAGTTTACAGTTCACTTGGTACAATAGCCTGTATATACTGTACAGTGACAGGCCAAAAATATTAATAAAATAGATATGATGGTTTTTGTGAACAAAAACAAAAGCATGCCCGGAGGCATAAAATAAGTTTAAAGGCAGATTGAATGGTTTGTAAAGTAAAAGCAATATGTGAAAAATGTCAATATCACTGATAGCTAGAGGTTACACCACCACAACTTGACCGAGAGAAACCAGTTGTGTACAGAGTATGAAGCTAATATCTTCTCACGGGGATGCTTAATTACAGACTGGCCACATACATTTATATAAATTTCAGAGATACACACAAGATGATTTTCTCATTTTACTTCAAATCTGAAATTGTACATTTCTGCACTACTGTGTTGGATATTACATTTATTTTAGTTTTTTGCATGTTGACTCAAACAATCTTTTCCAGTGGGCTATGGTACAGTTTCTGCCTCGAGGCTGTTGAATTTGCCCCTTACAGTACCACCTCCAAATCCCTCACCTCACATACACGATGCCTGTCTAGACTGGAGACGTCCCTACACAGGGTGGTTTCACTACCCTGGCAAGTGGCTGTTTAGACTGAACTCTCCTCCACTCCAAGTAAATGACAGCTGTAACTACTGCAAATTTCAACCCCCCAGTGACTGGTTAATTTGTTATAATGATGCCAAGTTGCACGATCAAAATGACTAACTAGGCTATGGACTGCAACAGCTACATTGAAGTGACTGGAGACATGGTGTCCCCAAAATAAATATACTAGACAATCATATAAACTCAATGATTGAGAAATATCTGCCTTTACATTTTCAATATGCCAATTTGGGCATATTCAGTAGCATATTAAGCTGTACATCTGGTTCTGTTTAATAGCTCTATATAATAGTATAATAGTTTTAAGTAACAATCACAATATCATAATAAACACAAGTTCAATGATTCACTATTTGAAATGAAAAGATTCAGATATAACTGTGGATGGAGCTACTGATGGCAGTAAAAAGCAAAACATCCATAATAAACAGAACACTCTAGATGGCGACTGACATTTATTTAGCCCTTACATCCCTGTGAATACGTATAACAGGATTTTAAAAGGAATATTTTGTTTTTTTCAATATTAAATTGAAAAACACATGTGTAAATTATGTATAGGCTTTAAATTACCAGTACACTTTTATGCAAATCATTTGTTTAAAAAAAAAAAGAAAATCCTTGATATCTATGTAATTTGTCAACAGAAGGGGATATTTATTATTAAAAAAAAGGATTTCCTGTCTGTGGCACCGATCCCTGAACAGTAGAGTTAATGTAACAATGTATTGGAAACTGTGCATTTGATAGATTCTGTGTAAGCTGTTTTTTTTTATTATTATTAATGGTTTTGTTTTCTTCTTTGAATATGATAATGTAAAAAATAAGGGGGGGGGGGGGGGGGGTTTGTTTAGTTTATTCACTTTGTACCCACTGAGATAAAAATAATAATAACACAAATGCTTTTCAAAAGACCATAATTCCCATTGGGCTTTTTAAGTATTATTATGCAGGACAGCCGCTATAAGATTGTTACCGTTGTTTATAATGTGCACAGATTAATCTACCGATTAATGTACCAGTTAATCAACATAATGCCCATAAAATTAACCAATCAAAAATGTTAAATCGAGTGACAGCCCTCATTTCAATATGAAATATGTGGGTTTTTTTTTTTTTTTTTTTTTCTCTTTGTAGTTAAGTCTTTGCAATGTTAAAAATGTTATTTGCTTATTTAGGGCTTCTTTGCTTAGAAAATACTAACCAGGGCTGTTGGTATACATCAGAATGTAATATAAAGAGTGTGTGTGTGTGTGTGTGTACCTGGATATGGTTTAAACATTTAAAACGCTCACACCTGCATAGCATTTAAACGTTCATAAAAATCTACCAAAAGCACATCCCTAGTGGGGATGTGTAACGCTATATTTTTTGGAACCCCACTACTTCCTCTTTAAACCCTTACAATGTAAAAAGAAATGAAAATGTAAAAAGTTCTTGTAGTTCATATTAATGGTTATTTGACTAAATGTTTCAAATGAGGGACTACAACCTTATTATTGGCATATTTTAATATAGTACAGTAACAAATCAAAAGCCATGAAAGGTGCTGGTGCTAGCAGGCACACGCAAACAGTTAGCCTGCGTATCCTAACTTAACCCTAAGCATCCTGAGAAGTGAAAAACTGAACCTGGAGGTTTTTGTGTTTAAAAAAAATAAATTGTTGAGTCTGCTTCTCTGTTAAATTACTTTGTGTAGACCCAATTCAAATTAAATGATGATGCTAAACTGACTTAGTTGAGGTCCCAAACCATTGTGGAACTGAAATAAGCAGTAAACTACATGGGACTGCAAAACAAGCTAGGGATGCTGTGGACTTGGCCCACTTAGAGAAAGGCCGTACTTACTACCCAGTTCCATAATTAGAAAAATAAGCAAACTGGCGTTGTAGCCGACCGCTTAGAGTCTTAGTGCAAATATCTGGAAGATGTTTAGATACTGTACTTCTGTGAGTAGGTCATTTAAATTTTCAAGGTAGCTTAATTTACAGTGCGTATTTAAATTAGTTTGGTTTGTCTGAAAACCATGAGCTGCAGTTCTACTCAGACATGATCTGCCACTTACAACTGGGGGGTGCCAGAATAATAATAAATAAAAAATGTAATGTCTCTTAATACATTATTTTATTATTTCTACATTGTGTCTGTGTATAATACATTAGTATGAATGATGCAATAACACTGTATTCAGCTTACATGTCACAGTTAAAAACAATGGTAATAATGGTATGTCCCTTTCCCTTGGCTGCACAAATACAGTCCGTTTTTTTGGGTTTAAACCTTTATTTAGATTTTACCGAAAACCAATTGGACGTCAAACGGCTGAACGAGTTGAGAAAAATTGGAACTGATCATAAGCGATTTGCATCCCTAATCCACATCCATAGACAAACAATGCATTTCTGGTAATAATAGCCTTGTGTAGATTGTAAATCATGTTATACCTTAGCAATTTTGTTTTACTTGGCACCCCCATATCCAGTGCATAGAACACCTCACCTAATTCCAATGTTAAAAAAAGGATTAGAACCAGTTGAAAATTTTTGGGGTTTCCTATTACCAGTACAAATTCTACTGCCAGTAAGAAGCCCCAAAAAGACTGCTGCCAATAGTTTAACATCAGGGCTCAAGAAAGAGAAATACTTTAAGTTTAGAGAAAGTAATATGGGTGGCTATATTATGAATTTGTTTTGTGCACTACTGGCAGCAGCAGAATCAGTGCCAGTAAAATTCCTAGTACTGGTAGTAACATCTGCCAAAAACAAATTTGGTAACTTCTGTAAAATGGAGCATACTATAAACTGAACTCTTTAAACTTTTATGAACTTGATGCTAGTTTCTCTAAACAAATTACAGAAATTGCTACACACTTTTAGAAACTCATTTCTCAAGCTGCACTTTTGTTTTTAATACACAGTTTCTAAGTAACTTTCTTCATATTTCCAATTTTTCTGTTTTACAGGATGATGCACCTGCACAATCGCTTCCCCACCACCCCCCCACCACCACCACCACAAACTGACTCATTATGTACTGAACAAGGGTACAATGCAGCGGAAACAGAACAGTCTCCAATTCTTAAACACAAAATTGCCTGTCATTGGATCTCTGCATTATTAAGTGTGGTTTTCCAGACTGTCATCGGTAAACTAAAAACAAATTTAAAAAACAACATTTGAGTTTGTAAAATTCACATTTGTAAAATTGTATTTTGAATGTGTTGTTATTGTTATAACTGACTTATTAGAATGCATACTGTGCCCTGCTTGCAAGTCAGACATGCCCCCTCCCCCTGGCTGAGTACTGCTGCTGTAAATAATCCCAAGTCCAAAGTAAGAAATACTATACATCTTTACTAAATTAGTAACTTGCTTGTTCCGTAATTTAAAATCAAGATGGCCAGGATAGTTTGAACATTGTTGGGATGATGTGCTACTCACTTCTATGATAAGTCTCTGAGTCAGTCTAAATTAACTCTTCAGTAGCAGAGGCCAAAACAGATTACCAAATTGGAGAGGCTATGCTCGGATTGAAGTAAAGCAGTAGCAATTCATAGCAAATGGCTCTGCAAGTAAAACAAGCCTGCAAAATAATGCCATTTACAATGCGTGCAAAAATACTGTGAACAAAATATATTTGAAAGTGTATTTGTGTTTAGAGGATCCATTAAGATGTCTTCCTCTCACGAAATGCTACGTCAAGCTCAAGAAGTTAGAACAAAACATGGGCAAATTATATTAAACTTTCCAAACTGCTACCAAAACCAACAAAAAATATCTTCAGAAAAGTTGAGAAATACTGTAACTAACAAAACCATACAAGTGGTTTATTCTACCTTCAACAAATTAGGGACATAAGATTCTGAAAATGCAGTAGTAGCACACACTGTTAAAGGCACTAGTAGCCATCAGCACTGAATTCTAAGCTGTTTTTTCCACCCAAATACTGCACACCACAGTATCTAACCCAAGTCACACTGCATCAGTGGGAGTGATATGGTGACAGAAGGCAAAGCTCATCAGGTACAGTTCTGAGCTGCCTGAAAACTAACCCAAATTGCTAGACATTATAGTTTTATAACTCTGATTACTTAATAATAATAATAATAATAATAATAATAATAATAATAATAATAATAATAATATTTAGCAGACGCCTTTATCCAAGGCAACTTACAGAGACTAGGGTGTGTGAACTACGCATCAGCTGCAGAGTCACTTACAACTACGTCTCACCCGAAAGACGGAGCACAAGGAGGTTAAGTGACAATATCCTGTGTGGCTACTGGCTTGCTGGCATGAGGGTGACTTTTGTGCCCACAGGTTAAGAAGAAAAAAGAAAAAAAAAAAATTTGGGGGGTATGTAAATTTGCTTACTCTATCCTACACTGAAAGGGCTGCAGATACCCGATTTGATAAATATTTTATAAATGACCAGTTCCTCCTGCCTATGCTCCGCTTTTGTACACTGACCGCCTCCTCCGCACGATCCGCCAATTGCATTGCTGTGGCCCGGGAAGCCAGCAGCCTAGATTCAAGCTTGCGAGCACGTAGCTCCCTGTGCTGAAGGCACTGGCTTTGACCGCTACGCCACGGGACCATTTTGTTCAATTAGTGCATCTATGTAACACTTGAAATGTATTTGCTTACGATTGTAAGTCGCCCTGGATAAGGGCGTCTGCTAAGAAATAAATAATAATAATAATAATAATAATAATAATAATAATAATAATAATAATCTATTCATTCCACACAGTTTAAGCTAAACTCAGATATAGCTTTCCTGTGTGTAACTGTGACCGAGTTGTTGAGTGGCGTGTGGGTGGTGACGTCACGGACCAGGAACAGAAATCAAAACAATGAATGGCGGGAGTAACTGAAGCGCAACGGCGCTCAGTGTTTTATTAAATAATAAAATAAAACATTTAAAACAGAAGAAAAGACATACTAAACAAATAGGCGCGTCGGCCAAACAAACAGAAATAAACAAATAAGTATCGCGCTGGTGTAAAAACCAGCACGCTTAGCAGTTGTTTCTATTTTAATTTCCCTCCTTGCTCGCTCTCCCGTACTCTCCTCTGTACACTCTCTCATCAGCGCAGATAGCTGCAGGCTTTTATATTCTGGCCGAGGGGTTAACTAGCTGTTAATTAATTATCCTATTACCCCTCGGCCATAGTCTGCACAAGTTTAGTAAGGATGCGTGACTGCCAGCTAGTTAAATAAATCACTAGATGATCAGTCACGCATCCTCACAAGGTTTTTTTTTTTCAAGAAACACAAAACAGTAACAAATATGCAGCGCTTCGCTGTAATATAAAACATACAAATCATAATATAAAATAAATAATAAACAAAGGGGCGGGACACAGTAACATACAAAATGCCGAGGTGCTGTGTTGCATTTGTGGATGAACTGAAAAAACATAAACTTATCTTCATCAGAGCATGAACAAATAATGATAAACACAGTAATACAGTGTAGAAAAGTATTTCCTACCATTTTGGTTTAATTTTGGTAACAAATCAGGAAATTAAAATAAGGGATAACAGCAATGGAACCACATTCAACATTCATAGTTAAACATCTCTAAACTTTTTTCTAAACCAAATTGTACAAGGACTTTTTTTTTCAGGACTCTTCTGAGATGGCATTATTACGCGTAGTAGAAATCCATGTGCTTCAAATAGTTGTGTTGTTTTTTTTCACGCTGATGTGACTTAATGCAATTCACATAATCATCCAAACACTTCTTAATGCAGGAGTCCATAGTTATTATAGTTACTATAGCTGAAAGGTACACTGCGGTCATAATTACAGTGAAGAGACATACATTTTGTTCACCAGAAAAGACATTAACAGTACCGTAATGAACAACCATAATTCAGATAGAAATCACTTCTGTTAAAACAGACGCATTTTTATTTTAAATGCTTCATTGCGTTATGACAAATTTAATGAGAAAAATTGCACTTTCGTTCTGTGATCAGCTTTAGAACAGCAGGCGTGATACACGTGACGCCGATACGTAGGCAGTCCTCCAAAGATTCTTGTGTCAGCCTGTTTCGTGCATCTGTTTTTAATATTGCACTCATTGTGGAATAAGCCGCTTCACATGTGTACATAGATCCTAACATGGAGAGCACAAACAGAGCCAGCGGAAACTGTCTGGACATATATAGGCAGACAGGAATGATTCCAGATTTGCTTTGTTAATGAATTCAGTTTTCAGCAACGACGCTGCCTGCAAATATACTACTAGATCTAGTTGCTGCTTTGTCGATTGCAGGAAGCACTTGCTTTGCATGGGATGAGAAATCACCATCTGGGTTGAATGAAAATGGATCAAAGACAAAAACGATTATGTACCTGGGAATGCTGAAGCACTGAAATCGTCTTTCAGCTGTACAATAAAGTCTGTCATCGTTAGGAGTCATTTTGAGTTACGTTTCACTTACAACATATCAGAATGTTAAACTAAACTAGTGTGTCTCTTAATAGATACAACACAGATGCTATATTCTTTTACTAATATTTATTTGGAGGTTACAAAGACATACTATCACAATTGTTACTTCTTTTTTTCCTTTTTAGTTTGTTTTCAACTGGCTTGACCAGCTTTTTTTTAATTGACGAGATTAGCACTTTTGAACTCAGCGGGCCCGAAAACCCAGGTGACTTTTTCTAGCAAAACCTGAGACAGTCGGGCAACGGCTCTGGTTGAATTGGTATGGAACGACCCTGCTAGTATTACAATAACAAT
Organism: Acipenser ruthenus; assembly: GCF_902713425.1. Classification (NCBI taxonomy): domain Eukaryota; kingdom Metazoa; phylum Chordata; class Actinopteri; order Acipenseriformes; family Acipenseridae; genus Acipenser; species Acipenser ruthenus. The sequence continues at coordinate 48,030,236 of NC_081189.1, forward strand.
AAAAATATGAAACAGTTAAGTAACAGTCCAGCAATGTCATGTGAGAGTAATCCTATGTACAGTACTCCACAAATTAAGTTTAGCTGGCATTACAATAACCAGGATAAAATATGTCCCTTTTAATGTAAACACATCATGAATCCTCCCAATTGTTTCTTTGCTAATTCTGCCTTCTTGTTATTTGCAAAATTTAACAAGAGATACGTCTCCAGACAGAATGTCTTTATGAAACAAATAGTGTTTGTTGCTAGAAAAATAGCTTTGAGCTTGTTTCTTCATCGTTAGATAATATAATTAGAGCTTTCTGATCTTCTGATTTAACCGATAAAACCCGATAAAACACCCCTTATACAAAAAAATGAAATATGTGGATAGCCAATAAACACCGGAAAAACTGTGGAAATGGTTTATCAATTCACGTTGACTTTACCCTTTTCCCATTAAAAAATAAAACCTACTCCAAAAATAATAAATACATTTCCCAGTGCTGCTGTGCAATGTCCCGCCTTCCTGACTTGCATCTATCATTGATTTGTTGTCAATACTTTAAACCCGCCCCAACTACTGAATGACAGCACATTCCTACATTTCTATTGAAGACTCCGCTTGCAAGATTTAAAACAAGATTACAATCAGGATGAAGGCTTGTTAGCGGGATTTCAAGCTGTATTACAGTTAAGATACGGAGGGTTTAAAACAGAATTGTGGCGAAATGTACAAAAATGCCTACACACAAAAACCCCAGAAGAATGTGCCCGTGACCATAGGGATTTTGTTATGGAAGACAGCAAAGGAAAGAAGGTACAACTTAAATGTGCAAGTACTGTCAAGTTACTACTATATTTTGACACACAAAAAAGAAAACGCTCAAGCATTTTGCAAAGAAACCGAAAACACTAATTTCATACAGTATATCAAAAATGAAAGCCCCCCAAAAAAAAGATTTACATAAAACTCGAAAATAGCTCAAATTAAGCACCGGAAAATACAATTAATAAAACCCGAAAAACAGAAGCCCTAAATATAATTTGATTAAGAAATGGTCATGGTTTAACATTGCAAATTATAGCTTTATTAAATGCAGGTAGAGTGGAAAGAAATAAACTAAACAATACTTAAATATGCAATATGTACCTTCCTTCGGGAAAGCCCGGCCTTGACCGCAGTACCATGGGTCTATTTTTTTCAGCATAGAAGAATGCAAGGCTTTACCATTTTTTGCTTTCTTGTTCCCTACGACTGGCAATATGATCTTTAATGGTATTGACTCAAACATGATCAATCGAGTGAAAAGAGAAGAAAAAAAAAAATCCAGCTTCTAAAGAAGGCAAAAGAAAAGGGCACTGACCCAGACACAGCCCTGCTAGTGCAGAAATACACCAGCAACAAGAATGAAATACCTGCACAACTCTTAATGAGCAGAATGCTGAAGTCCAAACTACCAACAACTCAAGCACGGCTAAAACCAAGAGTGCACAAAGATGCTTTCTCGCAACTAAACAAGAGGCAAAAAAAACATAAGTATTTTGATCATAGTGCAAAGGAGCTGCCCAAGCTTCACATAAAAGCAAGGTTGAGAGTATGGGAACCAGCAGTTGTCTTAAAGCAGCATGAGGCACCAAGATCCTGTATTGTCCCTACACCTGATAACACGCAGTACAGAAGAAATCGCAAGCAACTTCTGAAGAGTCACCTGAAATTTTTGGACCACCCATTAAAAATGAAAGCAGCACATCTTCAACCGAGTCTGTACCTTACACCCTGACAACCTGACAGCAACAGATACCACTACCTGGTGCAGCAGAAACAGCTTTCAAGAAAGCAGCCGTTTCCAGAGACACATTCTCCCATGCAGTATACACGAAGTGGAAGGATAATAAGACCACCAGCAAGATAGAGAGGAGTTCTAATTTGCCCAATTGTTTAAAATAGTTTAGTTCAACTAGTTTAGAAGTAAAGGATATGGTGGTAAGGACGTTGGACTAAGTGCTTGCAACCTCTAGTCCCAATGTAGACAAGTGCATTATTTGTATAAAAGTAAATACTTGAGATTCTAGGAATTTAAATATTAAAAAGATAAGGGAGAGGTTACATAAGGTATTGCACTAGCAATAAAGTTTATTGATAGACAGGGCTTGCACTGTCACTAAGTTACGGTTGTTAATAAAGATGTTGTTGTTGACATCTAGCTAGCGTCAGTCATATTTTTATAAATATAAAAGGTTTGCCGTTACCCATTTTATAATTGTGCATGGGGCATGAACAATTACAGAATGTGTCAACCAATTAAGAAATGTGCATTTAGTTCTGGGGAGATTTGTATTATATCTGTAATGAAACAGCAACATTGTAAATCATTAGATTTGTTACAGAGATAAATACAAACAATTGTGCCCCCCCCCCACTGCATTGCAAAAAAGTTTAATTCACCAGTGTATATTTAGCGCACATAACCCCCGTACTGGTAAGAAACTTTACAACATTTTCATAGGCTACATTTTTGTTAGTTGGAGTCAGGCACTGTATATTACGAGCTGGAGGGTTTGACTTGCCACAGTACTTTAACAGCAGTATGATTATTACTGAGCTACTGGCTTCAAAGCAATTTGTAGATGCATGTATTGCAACTTGAACAGTAAGATTTTGTTCTTACTGTCATCAAAGTATAACACCCAAAAACAAGCAAGAACAACAAATAATGCCTAATAATAATGACAACAATCTGACTTGTAATATAACTATAATGTTATTTGTAGAATCGTGCAGTTCTGCCAAACAAATTGTCTATTTGACAAAATTATGAATCCATTTACTTTAAGCCTTAATGAACAAGCACGTACAAATACAAACGTTACCACCTTTCTGGCTTATAAAACAATGCTTTAAAAAATAAAAATGTAATACATTTTTTTTTCTAATTCTGATATGGGCAATTGCAATTACAGTAAGCGCAGGGCACCATAGCTTACTAGGCAGATAAAAGCAGCCCTTATTACACAGACTGCAGAGGTCGTGCTAGCTTTTCTGTTCATGCGTTCCTGAAACGCACATGGCCAAAATTTTGCATCACATCCATCAATACCACATTTTAACACAAAGGCTAAGAAACTCCAGGTATGTGCATTTTGGTACATTTTTATGAACATTTAAACTCTATGGCTTATAGCCTGGAATTAAAATGCATTAAAATAGTTTTTTTTTTCATTTATCTACACATCCTACCCCACAACTTCCAAGTGAAAAAAATATTCTAGAAATTTTAAAAATACAAACTGAAATAGCTTGGTTGGATAAGTGTCCACCCCCCTGGTAATAGCAATCCTAAATTAGCTCAGGTGTAACCAATCACATTCAAAATCAAACACCAAGTTAAGTGGCCTCCACCTGTGTTAAATTGTAGTGACTTCACATGATTTCAGGATAAATTCAGCAGTTCCTGTAGGTTCCCTCTGCTGGGTAGTGCATTTCAAAGCAAAGAGTCAACCATGAGCACCAAGGCGCTTTCAAAAGTACTCCAGGACACAGTTGTTGAAAGGCCTTGAATATCCCTTGGAGCACGGTCAAAACGATTATTAAGAAGTGGAAGGTGTATGGCACCACCAAGAACCTGCCTAGATCAAGCCGTCCCTCCAAACTGGATGACCGAGCAAGAAAGAGACTGATCAGAGAGGCTACCAAGAGGCCAATGGAAACTTTGCGAGAGCTACCGGCTTTTATGGCCAAGACTGGTCAAAGTGTGCATTTGACAACAATATCCCAAGCACTCCATAAATCTGGCCTGTATGGCGAACCGCAGGTACTTCCTGTGCGCTGGTTTTATGGGGCTGTGTAAATAGGCTTCTTTGAGGTCAACCAAGGTGGACCCGTCGCGTAGCCTGATTGAATTCAACAGCTGTTGCATCGTCAACATTTTGAACTTCCTTCGGCTCAGATACAGGCCATCATCCTGCTTTGGCACTAGGAAGTACCTGGAGTAAAACCCTTCCTCCAACTGGAGAGGGTCCATCATGCAAATAGTCTTTTTTGCAGCAGTGCTGCTACCTCCCGAGACACCACAGTGGCATCCTGTGGGTCCATGACTGATGTTGTAGTCATGCCCCGAAAGGTAGGGGGACCGTGCTTGGACTGTAGCAAATTACCGGTAGCAAGCACCCAGACGTCTGTGGTGCACTGACACCAATAGTCCAGATGGCTCCCTGAGAAGGGACCCTGGGCTTGTGTCAGCAAATTCCTAGAGCTGCTGCTCAGCCTGCGGCTTCTGTCTCTGCGCAGGGTGGCGGAGCCTATTAAAGCCAGTTCCGAACATCGCCTCTGGCAGCGGATGCAGCTGTCTGCGATGGTCTTTGAGGCTACTGGGGCCTAGGGCGCAAGTTTGCCGCTGGTTTATGTACTGGAGGTGGTCGCTTGGGGAAGCAGGTGAACCAGCTCCTTAATGTATTCCTGCGCACAGTGAGAGCGCTGCAGCATCTCGTCCACCGCAGGAGCAAATGTATGCCCTGGAGTGATCGGGGCGTCCAACAGCGGTGCTTTGTCCCCATCAGGCACGTGTGCCTGGGAAAGCCAAAGCTGCCTACGTGCAGCTCTCAGCACAGCCAGGTTTCTACCTACAGCATTTCCATTGAGCTTGGACACACGGAGCATGTTCTTGTTAACCAGGCGCAGCTCATCCAGCTGTTGTGGTGAGGACCTGTGGTTCTCAGAAAGGAACCGCAGCAAATGGTAGGTAGGCTACCACGATGCTCTTGTAGTTCCCTAGCCGTGCAGCGAACGCACTGGTTGAATAGGACCTCTTGAGGATCATCTCGGAGACCCGGCACTGCTTATTTGGGCAGGTAACATCCTTGAATTGGAGCTCTAAATTAGAGGCCCTGACCAAGGTGGCAATAGAAACCACAACTGGCGGAAAATGAGCCAGACCCAGCTTCTCCGCATCATGCACCCTATACAGAGCGACCACTGACTGGGAAACAGCAGAAGCTGTTGCCAGATGGTCCCAGGAAGACCGATATCGATATCATATCAAAATATCGATACTGGTGCCCACCCCTACTTATTACTGATAATAATGGAATGAATAACTATTTTATTTATAAATAGTTATTTTGAGAACATAAAAATCAACAGTAGTGTCCATTATTGCTTATAAAGACACTGAGAATACATGTGTATTATGTCATTGCAATCACTCACGTGAAACAATGTCTTGTAATTTACCCGAAACATCAATGTTTCTCAACAAACCTTTCAGGAAGTAGTGTAAGGTCGCTTGGGTCAGAGAATAACATGTTTTTATATATGTATCTCTAAGCAAAATACATAATAAAAAAACACTTTACAAAGTTTACATTTTTTTTAAAAAACAAAATAAAAACTAAATATTGTGTTGAAAAAAAGTGAAAAGTTTGTATGGTTTCTGAAACACTTTATAATGTTCCCCACAGTGTTCTAAAAAGAAGTACATTATTTCTATTGGAAGAGAATCAAATACTGCCAAAAAAAGGCCTGGTCCTGGGGGAGCATGGTTCTGAAATGGTTAATATCACATACATTTTGTGTAAAAACTAGGGCTGCTCCGATTAACAGATTAATCGGATGGATTAATCAACTAAAGAGTTTTTTTTTTACAATTTAAATCGTGCAGAATGGTATACAAAATAAAATCAACCAAGATCGGTGGCAGTACAATCATAAGTGAGCGGAGGCGGGACATAAACAGTTGAAGGTTTTATTAGGTTTAACCAATGGGAGAGTTAAAGATCTGCCCCTTGTTATGCAGGTGTCCAATCATGAGTGAACAGAGGCAGGACAATTGGGAGTTTAACCAATGGGAAAATCAAAGACCTGACCTGGTTTTACAGCTGTCAAATCATTAGTGAGCAGAGGCGGGACAAATATGCTACGGTAAAGATCTGATTACACTGGGAGCGGTAGCGGAAAGCGGTAAACCGTGCGGCAAAAAAAAAATAGAATCTATTGTTCTGAATGGGTGCAATTACACTGAGTGTGGAACGGAAAAGCGGCACGGCGGAAAACCGCACGGGATAGAAACCAGTGCGATTTTTTGACAATACCGCGCAGCAAATTTCCATCTAGACCAATCAAGTGAAGTGTTGTTGTCTGACGTTATTGGCACTATGTACAGTGAGAGATAGCAAATGAAAGACTGATTTTCGAGGTGCAAAAATGCCCTCAACTGTATGATACGTCCCGTCCAGCTTATAAGGATACGGTAAAGAAGCAAGACACCTGGGACACCATAGCGGCCAAATTGGACATGTCATAAAACTCTTGGATTCACCATGCCATGTAAACAATTCAGTCATGCAATGCACACTATCTTTATATGGTGCGGAATAACATTGTTTGGTTCAGACACGAGTTAAAAGAAAATCTGATGTATATATACACACAGCGGTTTGCACCTGAGCGGACTCCACGACGCTTTCAAATTAGACTTTACATGTAGAATCTACACTAACTACTCCACATTGATAGTTAAAAAATGAATATAGAATATAAATAAGTAAGATTTACAGAGAAAAACAGATTAAAGCTCAGTTACATAAGTATTCAACCTCTTTGCTACTGCAGCCCTAAATCAGCTCAGGTGCAAATTATTTGTTTGAAAAGTCACAAAATTAGTGAAATGGTTCCAGCCTGTGTGTACTCAAAGTGGTTTAACTTGTAGATAATTTCCCTCAGATATATAAAGACTTTCAAGCTGCAACTCACAGTGATCCAACAAAGCAACCATGAAGACCAAGGAGCTTTCGAAACAAGTCAGGGATAAAGTGGTAGAGAGGCACAGAGCAGAAGGGGGGTACAAGAACATTTCAAAAGCGCTGATTATCCCTCTCAGCACAGTGAAGTCCGTCATTAAGAAGTGGAAGATGCATCATACCACCCAGACACTACCCAGATCAGGTCGCCCTCCCAAACTGAGCAGCCAGGCAAGCAGGAAACTGGTTCGGGATGTCACTCCGAAGCCAACAAAAGTTCTGTGTCTGAGATGGGGGTCAGTGTTCACACATCAACAATATGCTGGTCCCTATACAAAGTTGGCCTGTATGGACGGGTGGGCAGGAAAGAAGCCATTACTCATCTTAAAAGCATGTAGATACTGTAGACATGTGGGAAAAGGTTTTGTGGTCAGACGAGACAAAAATTGAACTTTTCGGTCTAAATTCCAAGTGTTACGTCTGGCGCAAGCCCAGCACTGCACATCACCCAGTCAACACCATCCCAACTGTCAAGCATATGGGGATGCTTCTCTTCAGCAGGGACTGGGAAGCTTGTCAGGATAGAGGGGAGAATAGAAGGTGCAAAGTAGAGTCAGCCAAGACTCTGAAACTGGGAAGGAAATTCACATTTCAGCAGGACAATGACCCAAAGCACAAAGCCAAAGCCACACTGGAGTGGTTGAACAAGAGAATTCATGTTCTTGAGTGGCCCAGTTATCGAATCCAATCGAAAATTTATGGCTACACTTGAAGATTGCAGTTCATCGACAATCCCCAACAAACTTATCAGAACTGGAGCAATTTTCCCGTGAAGAATGGGCAAGAATTTTACCATCCTACTGTGCAAAGCTAGTAGAGACCTATCCAAAAAGACTCATAGCAGTAATTGCTGCAAAAGGTGCTTCTACCAAGTACTGACTTCAGGGGCTGAATACTAGTAACCAGTAAATTACATTTTTTAAGCTTTGCTGACATTTAACCTCCTCCTCATATAACAGTGTTCAGTTTAACCACTACAGCTTTGAATAAAAAAAAGTTTGTTTGAAAAACTGTGCATACATTATTTGTAATTCAACAAAATGTAACATTATTGGTAGGGGGTGAATACTTCTGCAAACCACTGTATGTTATAAATTTGTTGAGGTGAGGTCGGGTCACAGGGAACCTTTTGTGTATCCTGAAGACAGAGGTGCCATCACGGATAAAACAAGTGTGGTGTGGTGTGGTGTGGGCACTAGACTAATGTTGGATGAATAAACCTGTGCATGAAGACCCTTAATTTTATGTTGTATGTTGCAAAACACAAGGGCAGCTCTTACTTCTAGTAACAGTCTATAAAGAGGTCAATGTAAAGCACCTGACTTTATCCTGAGCTTCTATTACTACAGCTGAGGTATGACATACAGGAGGGTAAAATCATAAATCTGCATATACTTCCACTTTAGTAACATATCCATAAACATTAACCCTGTAACTATCACTTATCAAAGTAGGCGTCTGAGAAACAAAAAATTGCTATATTAACCTGTTGATACTTCACAGAACAGAACTTGGGAACAAATGCATTTTTGGACAAATAAAACAATTAAACCCTGGCATGATTTTCTCAATCACCTGGCTGAGCAAACAGACAAGGGTTTCAAAGTACTCAGCAAGAACAGTGAATGTTTTCTTTTGCTGTTCTGCTGCTGGTCAAGCATGACAGGATCTGTAAGTTGTATTTAAAATTGTCTGTACTGGGAATGCTCTTCATTTAAACTGTAATAATATCTGCAGGAATATATATATTATGTACTAACGTACTGTCCTACCCAAACGACTTGCCTTAAAAATGGCACTTGTGCCGACTTAAAAAAAATCGATTAACTCAGATTGATTTAATAAGCCTTTCTTTTTACTCCAGCAAATGATGTGTTGCACACTTAAAATATTTTTTGGGGTAGGGGGTAGTATTTTTAAGACGGACAAGTAGATTTTTAAGAAGGACAAGTGGATTTTTCTAGCATTTTGTCCCTTGGACAACAATTTTTTTTTCAGAAATTGGCCACCCCATATAATGTAATTATAATATAATGAAATGAAATAATGTTTCAAATTGCTTTTTACAAATTAAAAATAAAAATGTCAGACAACGGCAACATTGTAGTCAATTTGGTTACAAATCAATTTTCAAGAAGAACTTTCTCAGAAAAAAATTTAGGTATACACCACAAATACCTGAACTGACACAGGAAGGAAAGGGATATACTCGCCTCTTTCAGCATTCAAATTATGAATAAAACTTTTTTTGTTCAGTACAGAAAAGGTGATATGGAACAGCACTGTCTACAGCAATCTAGGCTATCTAGCGAAGTCAGCACAAAAACATGAGAGTTCCCAAAGTCACTTGCGAGCCGCTGTAACACTCAACTTTTGGACAAACCCGGATTGATGTTCAACTGGATGAGCAGAAGCGTAGGGAAACAATACATCACAATAAGCAAGTAAGAAAAAATCATGAGGTTCTTGCTTGATTGATTCTACCTTGGCAAGCAAGAACTGGCATTCAGAGGGCATGATGAAGGCACAAATTCCTCAAATAGAGGTAATTAAGTGGAATTACTTCTCTGATTTCTAACTACGACAGCATGTTAAGCAATCACTGGTCACTGGTCAATAGCCACAATATTCTCGGGTACCTCTAACAAGATTCAGAACAGCTTAATCTATTCGGTGCCTCAGGTTCTGCTAGATGCAGAAGTATAGGAAGCCAAGTACGTAGCTATAATGGTAGATTAAACAACCCATGCTGGAAACGCAGCTCAGCTGTCTTGTGTTTACAGGTATGTGACTGACAGTGGCCTGAAAGAACAGTTGTTCTGTGAAAATGTGTTACATTTACCAAAATAAAAATAAAAATGCTTTTAAAAAGACCAAATTTTAAAAAAACAAGATTCTATTACCTTTATTAAAAATTTGCACAGATTAATCTACCGATTAATCAACTAATGCTAGCGGTACAAATCGGCACCCTAATTTAGTATTAGATTATTGTATATACATTATATATAATATCGATATTGTATATACATTTATCAATGATAAAGTGCATTGACTTATTTTTCAAAATAAAGAACAAACACTAAAAACAGTGTTGAGCATAATAGTTAAACAAAAAGGCACAACTTATATTGAAGTTAGAACATTTCCGATTATAAAAAAAGAAATACAAAGGACTTGAGTTAACAACTGAAAAGAATGCATTCAAATCAGATGTTTTTTAACATTGTAATAATAATAAAAAAATAATAATATATTTTAACAGAAGTAATTTGTGAACTATGGTTAATTACTGTTAACATTTTATGTCCAAAGCAAAACAAAAGTTGCATTTATCAAAAACATATCTTCCTGTATTTTTGCTAAAGGGTGTATATTTATGCAGGCTGTATTATTTTTGTTGAGTTTGTGCCTTATTACTTTACAGCCAATTAAAGTTACTGTTAAAGAAGAAACAAGCAACATTTTCAGAAGTCCAACTTCCATACATTTTCGGTATCATTACATTAAATGTTTTGGGTGCAGGTCCCACAAATCAGACTTTTGTGAACATGTAAAGTGACCCAGCAATACTTGTCCATTTCTGACACATCCATAACGTGAGTTTCTTTGGGCAACAAAAAAAGATTGTGAGACTCTGAACCATGGAATTTTAACAGGACACAGTTTAAAAAACACCTTATTTAAATAGTATGTTTCTTTAATTCATTAAAGGAGCCCTTGTGTATGGTAACAAAAAGTTACATTTTGTGTGCAAATGTCACATCCATTACTGGAATTTCCCACAGCATTACATTGAAGTTACAAGTACTTCCAATAAATACAGTACATAATGCCGACTTACGGGGTATGCAATAACTACAGCCTTACATTTTAACTGTAATGTTAATTTGAACTACTGTACAAAAACGTGGTCTTACTTAGACCTCCTTTTAATCCTGCCTTAATAATATTCTAGCCCGAGAAGTTGCTACTCTTGATGTAGTTGGCTACTATGTTCACTGAGTTTCCATAATGTGAAACTAGATAGTCTATCTAATCAAAATGCTGGGAGACAGCGAATGGGGATTTAGACTACATACACAAGATTTACATAAAATGCTGCTGCTCCCCCCTCTGCCCCCAAAAAATTAAATGATAAAAACCACTTGCTCTGTAACTGTATTTTACAACATACAATGGTTCCACGAAACAAATCCAAAGAAAGCTTCTGACAGGCCTTGTGCCAGTCAGTTTCAACTGAAGAATTACTCATCTTGACAAAGCACAACCCCCACTTATTTCAAGGTTACACATCTGAATGAGTGACCTTTACTTGATAAAATCTACAAGCAAAATGTGATGGAATTTGGGGTACATTTATTTATTATATAATTCAAGTATTACAAGCATTCTTATGTACATCATCGAGTAAGTAGTCTAATGGAGGGTGTAAGCAGTTTGGTTGATATCTTACCCACAAAAGGATACATTGCAAGACCAAAAACAACTACAACTACAAGCACCTAGCTTTAAAAGCCAAACTTACAAAACCCAAAATAACATGATCCAACTCACGTTAAAATAATGAAATAGGTGTTTTAATGGAAACAGGTCGAGGTCTGGTTTCCAATAAGACATCGGAATAATAAACCTGTATTAGGGTTAGTTGCCCACATTGAGGGCTATTACTTTCAGAGAGTCTACAGCAACATCTGCATGCACCATCCTTCAACAGTACTTGATGTGGTACAAACAGGTGCTTTCTAAAGTTGCACTCTTCAATGAAACAACGGTATACAGCAGCATTATTAATTACATCTTTACGCCATTTGTTTAAAAGCTACAACGTTTTTAAAAAGTAGTTGCCACCTTTGTTTGGGAGCTATTTGTGTTATTTATTTACACTAAACTCACTTGCTAGGTTTTAACTTTGTTAAATAAAATGCCGGTACATAAAATAAATAAATAAATAATAACAAATTTAAAAAAAAATAGTTGCATTACAGTATTATAATAGGAAAACAGTTCTAGCTTATATTTTAACAATACATATATTGTTAATATAGATTGGTACAGTAAGGTTGCAAATGTCGTCAGCTTGTTCTTGACCCCTTTTAATTTTGTTGTTGTTTTGTTTGGTGAATCCAATCCTGCACATACATATTTGTAAAGTCAGCTACCAGATACCACTTTAAAAACCACCACGAGAAATTAACAGGAGTAATAATACATAGAATTAGCACGTCATAAACAATCAGGAAACCGACTTGCTCTTCACCCTTGGCGTTGCTAAACGCTGTGCATTTTTAAAGAATGAAATATAGTGCATGCACAAACCTGAAAATCAGGTATCCTAACCACGAAAAAAAAAAAAATAACACATCGTTACGTTTGCCATAATATAAGACATACATACACATCACCACTCACTTTCACAGCTTTTTCTTCCTCTCCATTTTCTCTTCCTCTGGTCCCTTTTTTTCTACAAACCAACCAACCCACCAAAAGCGATCACGTCACCTACCCTACTACCAATTGTATCCTATCAGATCGCACGGGCAGGTACAATTTGTCAGACTGGCCAACCAGTGCGCAGATTGTAAGGCTGGCTTTAGCGCAGCCGAGTGTAAACAGGCTAGTTTGAGAGCAGGCACTGCAGTGATCCTTTGTTTTCAAACTGGGCAATTGAGAGATGAAATATATTAGGAAGAGTGCCTTCAATTTTGCGCTCAACCCACAAAAAAATGCTTGTCAAAAGCAAAGGGGAGAGTGCAACATGAATGCAGATCTTTTTTTTTTGGTTATACTTTGGAACACGAACACCGGTCCAACCAAAATGTAACCCGCTGATTAACAAGAGCTCCTAGCTACAGTACTTGTTTTCATTATTATCCAACTAGATCAGACAACCATTATTCGTCTTCTGGTCTGCTACAGCACAAACTGTTTAGAAATGCAATACAAATTAATCCAGCGGAGGAACCCAACCAGAGAAATACATTCAGCATTTCACATTATGAATTAAAGATGCAATCTGGGATTAAGTTATAAATACCCACAAAAATTAAATAGTATCATATCGCGACTATATTCGTTCATATAAAGCGTGCACACGCTATAATATACACCAACCTAAGATGTGGTGTTTGCACATCAGCAGTCACTCCGATTACAATAACCTTAATGAAATCATGAGGGTTAAAATACATGATGCATTTATAATTAGATTGCAATATACATGTTGATGAAATCGAACACTGGATTCAATATGTTTTAATAATTAGAACATTTTGGATTTTCCCGAGTGTTACCTGTTTTCTGTTTTCTTTTGGTGAAACAGTGATGATCATTAAAACGAGTGAGCCCCGCTCGCCGCCCTATTTTAAAAACAGCCTCCAACATCGATCACCAACCTCCCTCTTCCACCATCAACCCCCCAACCGCGGTTCCGCGAATAAAGTACAGTAGACACGCCGGCAAAGTCCTAGGTTTGAACCGGACCAAACCCCACCACCCTGCTGGTCCAACACACAGTGGTATACTCCAGAGATCAAAGCACCGCAGAGCTAGCACCCCCTACGCAACACCCTGAATGGAATCGGCAGACTGTCAGTTCAGTGGGAGAGGAAGACTGCATTTTAAAATTGAACTTCATTGCCATAGACGTCTTCAGATAGAAACCGAAGAATTTGATTTATTCTGTAGTTCTTAAAATATGCCAACTATTTTGAGCGCCAATGGGCACAACCACGCATTCATACTTTAATAAAATAGGATATTATATATCATCAATATATAACACTGACAATATGAACGTCCCATTTCAGGGTTTTTTGTAATCAAAGTATAAGTTGTATGTAAAAGTAACTAGTGTATTAATTACATGTATATACATCTTGTTTATAGGTCACAAAGGTAGGTTCAAGTTTCCCTTAAAAATAGGGTTGACACCTTTCTGGGTTTGACCCGGCCAGTCCGAGAAATGGCATCTGTGTCCGGAATTAACAAGCCCAGACGCCCTAATGTCCGGTTTTAAGTGAAAGGCATAATAAACACCAACCTTCTTTTAATATTTTCTTTGACATACAGTCGTTGCTTAAGGATTCCCACTATCGTATTAGAAATGTACTGTTGAGTACTGATCTGTACATTCTACTTTGCAACAAACATATCCACGTGATGTAAACAATCCAATACGGCTCTTTAGTGCTTTCGTCACTGACACTCACTTCCTTAGAGATAGTTGCTACCTGGTTCCAAACAACATGGTGCTTTCAATGTTTTCGGCGCTCCGTTTTTTAAATTGAAGAAAACTAATTAAAAAGGGAGAAAACTCTCTCAAATGATGGAAATTTCAATCATTCTTATATGACAGTACACTTAGGGTGCGTTCAATAGGCAGAGCGTTACGTGGCCTGCACGCCGAGCGCGCAAAACATTAGTTAACAATTTGAGGAGATGCGGTGTGCGTTGCAAAATGGCGGATGTACCAGTGCGGCGACTGTGGTGGAATTTTTCCACATATTTTGACTAACATATCTGTGTGCATTCTTTTTTGTAATAAATAAACAAATAATACATTTTATATATATATACCTCCTTGTGCTCCATCCTGCAGATGAGATGTTATATCAATGTCCTATTGTAAGTGACTCTGCATATAATGCACAGTTTGCAGCCTACCTCTGTATAGCACTTTGTGATGGTGGTCCACTATGAAAGGCGTTAAATAAAGATATTATTAGGCTTCCAAGCCATATGCTGGGGAAGCCTATTGTTTTTTTTAGGATTATTATTATTATTACTATTTATTTATTTATTTATTTTCTGCCAAAACATGCTCAAAACTCACGAAATTCGGTACACTGGTAGATGCCTACGGGGGATAGTTGGTGATATTCAGCAAATTTGCGCAAGTCACATGGTTCGGCAGCCATATTGGATTTTGCGGAATTTGTTAAAACGCCTATGTATCGGAAACCGCTTACTGCAGAGTTCTGAAAATTGCTATACATGTTGAGGGATAGTCCATGATTAACTGTTGTTAATATGAAGCTGATTGGTTCTGTGGTTTGGCAACCACATTGATTAATGACATAAAATTACCATAAAAATATAAAATCATCAAAATTCAAACATCTTCTCTGAAACCGCTTATCCGATTGAAACAAAAATTGGAATAAAACATCTCAGTATGGTCATCTGTTACACTTGTTCAAGGGAAGTTGCTACTGTGAAAATCATGGCGTCCACGCTGCATGACATCATCAACATACGCAACTGGCTATAAAACTGCGTATAACTTCTTATCGGCTGCACCAACACACAAAATTTGACACGGATGTAGAGGACTATGGGATGTTGTGTCGTGGTCAATATGGCTGCCTTTGGTCACATGGTGTGGCAGCCATCTTGGATTTAATGAAAAGTTTGGACAATATTCAAAAGTCTTCTCATGAATGGTAAATAATACAGCTGTGAAAAATTTTGTATATAGTGCACTCATGTCCACGATTGATTCTACTTAAGAAATAATGGATCGGTCACATGGTGTGGCAGCTATGTTGGATTTTGCGTAAAACACTTAAATAACAACTCCTCATGAGCCCTTTGGCTGATTGACGTGAATCTTGGTTATACGTTATCTTTGTACTGTCCTCTAAAAAAGTTAGTCAGGAAAAGCCAATCAATATGGGTGACATGCCAGTTTTGTCAATTTTTCACATTCCCACCACTGGGGCAGCTGTTAACATGGACAAGTCTGCAAGGTATAGAAAAAATATAGCAAGGTGCAGAAAAAAGTATGTTTGTAATTTAAATAATTTAGATGTGACTTTTGTTGTTTTACAAAACTGGTGTGTTTATATGAGCACTATAGGTAATGCAAGTAGTGTAATGTGTAATGCATACATAGTTTTACATAGTATGGTTAAGTTCTGCTAAAGGTCAAATTTAAAGCTGGCTGTAAAACTTCCCATAATTTCTTATTGACTGCAGATGGTTGTTATATAACATGCAGAGTTCTGATTGAAGCCAAAATGAGCATAAATGATGTAAGTATGATTATCTTTTACGGTTGTTCAAGGGAAGTTGCTACAGTACAAAACATGGCTGTTGTGGGCCAATGAGATTTCAGCATTGATCATCTAACCAGTGATTCCAATGTTTTGGCCAAAATTGACAGTCAGCTGTGTCCAAAATGATTTGTGATAACGTTTAATCTATAACAACCAATATGCTTAAATTTCACACTAACTCCTTGGAAGCCGTAAAGTTGCTCGCAACTCTAGTTATATATTATATTTGTTTGTTCGTTCAAAGTCACATTAAGAAATATTTTCTTAACTGCATTTAAAAAGAAAAATAATGGACGGAATGCGCTGTGTTAAAGGTGAACTATTTAACACTGTTTATTTTTATTATTATTATTTTTATTTTATTATAGTTTTGCTATTTCTGTGAGATTATGCTTCAGAGTGTATCTAGGCTGAAAAATCACAGAAGGCTGCACCGAAAATTTTAAACCTTTCATCCCATAGGATACCAAATCTCTTTACACGCGGAAGCTATTCTGTGCCAGCACACTGTAACAGCAGTTAAGGTGGGAGGAGTGAGGAATTGCTTAGCCAATTGAACTACAGGGGTAAATTTAGGTAGGCCATATTTTAAGTGTCTGAATTGGAATTTAGCCATTATATTTGCATAGTCCAACTGTTTAAACATTATCTACAGCCTACAATTTAAACTATCAGGAATAGATAATGAATACAATAAAATAATATTTATGTTTAATTGTTGAAGGGCACTGGTTTCTTAAAACCCAGAAGTGAAAGAGATGATATAGGCGGTATTTTTTTTTAGCGTGCGAAGGTGAATAATATATGTTGAACTCCGCCACAGACATTACATAAGCATATGAGATGTCTTTTTTGGAATATTATTATTTATTTATTTATTTATTTATTTTTTAATTTATTTATTTCTTAGCACACGCCCTTATCCAGGGCGACTTACAATTGTTACAAGATATCACATTATACATTATTTCACATTATACAGATATCACATTATTTTACATACAATTACCCATTTATACAGTTGGGTTTTTACTGGAGCAATCTAGGTAAAGTACCTTGCTCAAGGGTAAAACAGCAGTGTCCCCCACTGGGGATTGAACCCACAACCCTCCGGTCAAGAGTCCAGAGCCCTAACCACTACTCCACACTGCTGCCCTTATTTATTTCTTAGCAGACGCCCTTATTCATGTTCCTTCTCAAAAATGTGCTTTAATATTAACCTTTAATAAAGGAAAATGACTGCTTTAATGAATTTTCATATATCTGTTTCAGTGCAATGTAGTTTCTTCTTCATTGTATAAAGAAATAAGCTTTTTTTAAAAACTTTTAAATTTGATTTCTGTTTCTTCATAAAAACAGAATGTTTTCTGGGGAGAGTCAAAACATACATTAACTTTGATTCATGTACTAAGGGTTACTCTTAAATGAATTAATGATTCAGTTCTGTGTACATTTTTATGGTAAACTGAGCATGACCTAGAAACTCTGCTGTCATCTGTAACAGCAGAGCATCCCAAAAACTGGACTGAATTCGGAAATGCAGCGTGGCCCAGAATTTTCGACGTCATCTGAAAACCAAAGCGGCCCAAATTTGGGATGTTATCTGAAAAGCAGAGCGGCCCAGAATTTGGCACGTTCAGTGGTTTTTTTTAGTTATCTGTAATGATAACGAAAATGTCTATTAATGAACATAAATCATATCTGTTAATAGTCACTATAACTGTAACTAAAAAATTATGTAAAACGATAACGAAATAGTAACAAACAAAAAAAAAACATTTAATTATAGTTAGTTAGGCTTGCTACTTTTCGATTGTAAATCGGTAAAGCTTGTTAAACATCGAATTCCCAAAAAATATGAGTTCGACTGAAATCGATTTATATAGGATAAATGTGTGTAAAACCACTTGCTATTTTTTTTTAATTTTCTTTACCAAAAATCATCATTTAGAAATCATCTCTAGTTTGTGTAGTTTTTATACTTGCTGTCTGTCCTGTCTCTGTTCTGCTCTGAATGGCTAGATGTCGCTGTCAGTCAACGTCAGCGGTCCCTTAATAGGCTACTGTAGTTTCACTGTCAGTCATTTCATCTTGTTACGTAGAAATTAGCAGGTTAATATGTAGGTAATCTTTTGATTTAGGTATACGGTGACAGTTACTAGTTTGTTTTAAAAATGCGGAAAACACTTAAGAGGTATAGTATACATTGAGGCAGCGGTAAAAAAGCTAGGTACATTATATTAAAAAAAAAAAAAAAGTACAAAAATATATCAAGATTTTTTTAAAATAATGTGCCCACTTACATTTTTAAGACTGGCATATAAATCGACATGTTTTCATATTATAATTTTTTATTTGCCATTTCTTCGTAACATTATTGTGCTCTTAGGCTGTATATAAATTTGACCACAAGGTATTTAAATTTTGCGTCAAACAGACATGTTCGCTTCTCGTTCTCATTGGTGAGTTTCCCTATTTACACTGTGTGTAGTTCCAGAACTGGATCCAACATCTGTTTATGATCCGACTCCAGTGAATTCGGATCCGATACCAATATTATTTAATGGGCGGTTCAGTACGGTACATACTCAAGATGAAACAAAGAAACCAATCTATAACGCATTTCTTTCAAAAGAAGCCAACTCTGGGTACGAATGTTTAGTGAATGTATTTCTTAAATTAATGTTGTTTCTCTGCTGACAGTCCTGTGCAATTTGATGTTTAGCTGCGATACGTTTTCATAAATCTGTGTTTTTCTTCCGCAATGGCAACGCCTTCCCTCTCCCCGATATAATGATTTGTAGCTGTAGCACTTTTCATGTATTGTATTTGACCCCATGGGGTAGAGGAAATTGAGGTAATTCTAATTATAAATTCACTGTTTGGCAACAGCAGTTTTTTTTTAAAAAAAAAGTTATTTTCCTAATATTTTTGTTAGAGATAAAAATCCAAGGAAGTACTGTTTTAATACCGGTGATTTTTTAAAAATCGTTTTTGGCATCTTTAAACAGGTTGTTCAGTGGTAACAAAGCACTGGATACTGAAGTAAACTGCAGCTGCGTTCCAGCATGAATGTGACAGCGCACCTCATTCAACCTTGACCTCTGTACACCAGCAGCATTTTAAAGTATATTTAAGTGAATTTAAAGCAACATTTTCTATGTTAATGATTATATATGATAAGTGTATTGGTTTGGTTATCAAACAAACAAAACAAAACAAAAAGCCTTGGATGTTTTTTGCCCTGCCCCAAGTGTAAAACAAAAAATTCTCCTACAAGAGACAATCCGTGTTTTCTGCAGCAAATAGATTCCTAAGGTCTCTGTTCATGACGAGAAACAGTTTAACTGAGTGCATCCTTTCGATATGTTTGATTGGTCTCGCAGCAGTATGGGTAAAAATTGACTGAATGGCCTTGCCCTGCTATATGTCCACAGAGACATGTCCCAGGAAGAAATGTACAGCGTTTCGATAGATCAGGACATAGGAGGATTGGCAAACTCTATTTAAAGTAAAGCCTTCTAAATCAGTGTTTTAATCGTGGCATCATACAGCCTCAGCAGTCCGATCAGTCTTAGCACTAGTATCAGCAATCTTACCAGTCCCAGCAGTGGCAGCACCAGTCTTACCAGTCCCAGAAGTGGCAGCACCAGTCTTACCCGTTCCAGTTGTAGCATCAGTATCACCAGTCTCAGCATTAACTTCAGTAGCAGTGAACCAAACGCATGTCTCAATGAAGGTATAAACCCATCTACTTATTCATATTTATAAGTTCTATTCTTCTTGTCCTTTTAATATCACATATTTCTAACAGTATGAATAGGGTCATTTTAGGTTGATGATGTTTTTGCTGGGAGATTTGTTTAAAAAAAAATATGTGTCATGAAATTTCAAACATATCCAAGGTGGGTTCACTGGGTAAAAAGAGTTAGCGACTTATATTGTTTTGCAGTTTGCATTAATAGTCTCCAGGCTTCAGGAACAGGATATGCAGGTTTTTTTTAGTTTTTTTTTTTAGATAAAAAATAGATTTTTTTGCCTTAGTGAAAATCTATTCCTAGCTACGCTTAATGAATATTGTGCACAATACCCTGACCGATCGCTGAAGTCTCCGTGGCAGGACGAAGCGTGCCCGTCTGCCTTGCCTTACAGTGAGTTTGAGTCCAGCTGTGCTGAAGCAGGAGAGGGGCGGACCTCAGACTCTGAATAATAAGTGCAAGTTAGTTCTGTTCAACTATCTCTAGTTTTGTTCTGTGCATATTTTTTTACCTGTAAATTTATGCTATAAAAGTCTGTGTAATACACTTTTATATGCTGCTTTTATTTGATACCATTTTTAAATGTGTGTAGGATCTTTGTCTCTACATATAGCTCCACTATGACCAAACGTTATTTCAAATTAGAATGTTTCGCTAAATGAGACATTTCTCAATGGCATAAGAACATAAGAAAGTTTACAAACGAGAGTATGCCATTCGGCCCATCTTGCTCGTTTGGTTGTTAGTAGCTTATTGATCCCAGAATCTCGTCAAGCAGCTTCTTGATGGATCCCGGGGTGTCAGCCTCAACAACATTACTGCAGTGAAGTCAACTATTTTGTCTTAATAAAAAACATGCACTGTGTTTCTATGCCTCTGAAATGAAAATAATTTTATGTTGCAACAAAGCTGGAAACTATATTGATCGCTTGAAAGAAGCAGTAACGCAGGCATATCTATGTTGTGAATGTAATGTAGGTTGTAAAAAGCACTGTTTTTTGGCTTGTTCAGCAAACACCCGGCAAAGCAAAATTGATTCAAGAATAAAACAACAACAAAAAAAATGAAGATCTGATGAACTTTTCACGTCGGGTTAATTTGTAATAAAAGCTCAGTTTGGGATTCTTGCATGTTGGATTAAGATTTGGTGCACTTTGAAACTATTCATGTCAGACTGATTTTGAATAAAAGTTCAGCTTCAATTTGTGCATTGTTTTGTACTGCGTTTTAATTCTTCAACGAAAAGGATCAAACAAAGGCAGAATACTGCATACATGAGAAGAACAGGTACATGTAATTCTACTTTTATTCACAATGAAGCAAAGGAGCATCTGCCAGAGAAAGTAAACAAAAACAAACAATATATGGTACAAAATGTATTTAGATAAAAACAAGCATACATTAAAAGCAATTACATGAAATACCAGCGCAGGCATTTGAAACATGACATATCATTACCCTGTTAAATACCCCATTCAGATGCATACAGTGGCTCTCAAAAGTATTCACCCCCCTTGGACTTTTCCACATTTTATTGTGTTACAACATGGAATCAAAATGGATTTAATTAGGAGTTTTTGCCACTGATCAACACAAAAAAAGTCCCTATGTCAAAGTGAAAAATAAAATCGACAAATACAAAACAGAAAATAATTGAATGCATAAGTATTCACCCCATTGAGTCAATATTTGGTGGAGGCACCTTTGGCAGCAATTACAGCCATGAGTCTCATTTGGATAAGTCTCTACCAGCTTTGCACATCTGGACACTGCAATTTTTGCCCATTCTTCTTTGCAAAATTGCTCAAGCTCCGTCAAGTTGGATGGGGACCTTTGTTGAACAGCAATTTTTCTCTTTCCACATATTCTCAATTGGATTGAGGTCCGGGCTTTGACTGGGCCATTCCAGGACATTGACCTTTTTATTTTTAAGCCACTCCAGTGTGGCTTTGGCTGTATGTTTGGGGTCATTGTCCTGCTGGAAGATGAATCTTCTCCCAAGTCCCAGGTCTCTTGCAGACTTCAGCAGGTTTTCCTCCAGGATTTCTCTTTACTTTGCCCTCTATCTTCACAAGCTTTCCAGGCCATGACGCAGAAAAGCATCCCCATAGAATGATGCTGCCACCACCATGCTTCACGGTAGGGATGGTGTTCTCAGGATGATGTGCGGTGTTAGGCTTGCGCCAAACATAGCGCTTAGTGTTGAGGCCAAAAAGCTCTATTTCGGTCTCATCAGACCATAGAATCTTCTTCCACCTGGTCTCAGAGTCTCCCACATTCCTTCTGGCAAACTAGCGTTTTGTTTCAGCAATGGCTTTCTTTTTGCCACTTTCCGATAAAGGCCAGTTTTGTGAAGCACCCAGGCTATTGTTGCCGTATGCACAGTGTCTCCCAGCTCAGCCATGGAAGACTGTAACTCCTTTAGAGTTGCAATAGGCCTCTTGGTGGCCTCTCTAACTAGTGCCCTTCTCGCCCGGACACTCAGTTTTTGAGGACGGCCTGTTCTAGACAGATTCACAGTTGTGCCATATTCTCTCCATTTCTTAATAATGGACTTTACTGTGCTCCGGGGGATATAAAATGCCTTGGAAATGTTCTTATATCCTACCCGATTGGTGCTTTTGAAGAACCTTATTCCGGATTTGCTTTGAATGTTCCTTCGTCTTCATGATGTAGTTTTTGTTAGGAAATGTACTGACCAACTGTGGGACCTCCCAGAGACAGGTGTATTTAACCTGAAATCATGTGAACCACCTTAATTGCACACAGGTGGACTCCATTCAACTAATTATGTGACTTCTAAAGACAATTGGTTGCACCAGAGCTTATTTAGGTGTGTCATAGGAAAGGGGGTGAATACTTATGCAATCAATTATTTTCTGTTTTATATTTGTAATTAATCTAGAACAATTTGTAGATTTTATTTTTCACTTTGACATTATGGACTTTTTTGTGTTGATCAATGGTAAAAACTCCAAATTAAATCCATTTTTATTCCATGTTGTAACACAATAAAATGTGGAAAAGTCCAAGGGGGGTGAATACTTTTGAGAGCCACTGTACATGCCAACATGGTCGGGACAGTCCTGATTTCCTAGCAAATGTCCCATGTCCCGATGCACAGGAAGAAAGTCCCAATATTTACACATAAAAAAACATGAATTTATTCTGCACAGTAGAGTTAGTGAAAACCACACGCTGTGCTCTTCGTGCGGCTGACACATCTGCTGATCACTAACTTACCGGTATACAAAGGTGAGAACGCTTCATTGTGTCTTTACTGTCATGCTGGTCGTGTGGTGTTGAGTTGAGGGGATACGTCTATTATTATATGATAGAGTGTTGTTTGCGTATGACCCCTCCCATGTGTATGATGCATATAACACCCACCCCCTCCCCAGGGGACAAGCGTCCCGCTAAACAGTTTCCAAATGTTGGCAAGTATGCATATGGACGCTAATGTGCAATAGAATTTTAACATTACACATATTTTCAAATTAGCGTGACGATGAATGCATTTCTGTTGGTTATTAATGAAAACACAGTTTTAAGCTTTACTTCCTTGTTTATACAACTACCATCCGCCCACTACATACTACATACCATGTGACAACCTGAACTTCTGCTATGAGAAAGCCACTATGAGACAGCAGATGGAGACAGCAGTAATACCCTATTTGATAATGGTTACATTTTTATTTCAGGGAACCAGGATTAGGTTGCACCTATTGGACAATGATGGTTTTAATCTGACACGAGACTTGAACATGCTGAATTTGTAGCCAGATCTTGAATGGAACTGGAACTGCACAGCAATGCATGTCTGCCTTGATTACCTGGCCTTCAAGCTTAGAATACATAAGTAAGTTAGCTACAGTATATTATTTATTATTATTATTTGTTTATTTAGCAGACGCCTTTATCCAAGGCGACTTACAGAGACTAGGGTGTGTGAACTATGCATCAGCTGCAGAGTCACTTACAACTACGTCTCACCCGAAAGACGGAGCACAAGGAGGTTAAGTGACTTGCTCAGCGTCACACAATGAGTCAGTGGCTGAGGTGGGATTTGAACCGGGGACCTCCTGGTTACAAGCCCTTTTCTTAAACCACTGGACCACACAGCCTCCTATATGGCTTTTAATACAGTACTGGGGAAGGAAGGGTGGCTTTATTTTTTTATTTTTTTCCTTTTTTTTAAAAAAATAATTTAGTCGTTGCCAATTATTTTTATTATTTTCTCCCCAATTTGAAATGGCCAATTACTTTTAGGCTCAGCTCACCGCTACCAACCCTGCGCTGACTCGGGAGGGCGGAGACGAACACACGCTGTCCTCCAAAGCGTGTGCCATCAGACGACTGCTTTTTTTCACACTGCGGACTCACCATGCAGCCACCCAAGAGCTACAGCGTCGGAGGACAACGCAGCTCTCGGGCAGCTTACAGGCAAGCCCGCAGGCGCCCAGCCAGACTACAGGGGTCGCTGGTGCACGGTGAGCTGAGGACACCCTGGCTGACCTAACCCTCCGTCCCCCCGGGCGGCGCCCCCTGGAAGCTCCCGTCCTCGGTCGGCAAAGGAATAGCCTGGACTCGAACTCGCGACGTCCAGACTATAGGGCACATCCTGCACTCCATGTTGAGTGCCTTTATTGGATGCGCCACTCGGGAGCCCAGGGTGGCTTGATTTTGTACAGTTTTAGTACTGCTTGATATATTTGCATTCTCTTATGTACCAGGTCAATACTGAGTTATGCATAAAAATCATCCATACAGCAAAAAGAGCTAGCAGAACTGGACTTTATATACCACAACTTTGTAATAACCTTCAAAATACTCGCTGTGTAAAATATAAACCAGAAACCAGCATCTCAAAGAGACTCAATTTTAATACACTGTATGAGAGCTCAGCTACCGTGGGGACAGAAAATACAAAATGTGTATTTAACAGTTACATTACAGACATTTACCCCAGTACTGAATTATTTATCATAATATATGAAACAGCTAGTTAGCCTATTTGTGCTTTCAAATCGGACGAGATGGAGTTGAAACTATAACTGATATACTGTACTGGGGTAGCCTTGGGAACTAGACAGGGAGTTCAGATTGAAGCAGAAGACCTTGAAGTGACTTGGATAATGTTTCTGATAATTCAGGAGTTGGGCCCCCTGAAAGTTAAACCTTGTGATCATTATTTGTTTATGTTGCTAGGTGGCCCAGCAGGTTAACTTCCCAGCTTCACATGCTTCTTATCTGTTCTTACCAATTTGGCTGTCTGCTTCAGAAAGGCCCAGGAGTGTTCATTTTAGGAATGAGCACTACGTTTACTAACAGACCAGCAGCCAGGCTGGGTTATTGGTTACTGTGCAAAATGTGAACTGGCAGTTAGCACCTGGCTATTGGTATGCTTCACCAGCCCCAAATTGAATGTGTTTGTGAGAAGGAAGCAGAAGCAGTGTTTCTATAGTGAGCAGCATGACAAAAGTGCAGCACTGCTGACAAATTGATTAGAGAAGGGGAAAACTAATTTAAACTGGTTGTCACTCACCGAGAATGTAACACAGGTTCAAGGGGCCTTGACGGTAAAAGCATTATGAGGG
Source organism: Acipenser ruthenus (assembly GCF_902713425.1). Lineage (NCBI taxonomy): Eukaryota > Metazoa > Chordata > Actinopteri > Acipenseriformes > Acipenseridae > Acipenser > Acipenser ruthenus. Next base: position 48,055,432 of record NC_081189.1, read on the forward strand.
TGTTGTTTATATGCACGGATTAGCTCCCTGCTATTCTGTCATGGCCTACTGTACAGTAGTGTGCACGTCATTCTCAGGCTGTGGTTATGTACTTTCTGCACAGACCTGCATGCAGCCAGCTGTATATAGTGCTTCAGAATGAACTGAAACTGGGAGGCATTTTTGCTTCTCAAGCCTGCATAGTTTCAAAGAAAAGGGCAGTGTAGTGAAAGTGCTTTGCATCCCAAATTTGTGGCTGTGATGGGGTGCAAGCTCACTCCTATAATATGTGTTTGTTATTGTTGTTATTTTTACTGTTTTCATTATGTTTTTGTGATTCTTGTTTTGGTTTGGATCAGCAGGGAGGGGATTAAGTTCCTCCCTGTGTAAATACATGTGAGAATGTGGCTGGAGCCTTAAGTGCTTAATTGTTAATTATTAGTTAATTGGGCTCCAGCCACAGACTATAAAAGGCAGGTGAAACCCTTTGTGTGGAGGAGTTTTTTGGGTGAGTTTGTTTGTTGGTGTGCTGTGCTGTTTAGTTTTTTTGAGAAAGAAACTATAGTGAAGGCTAATGCCCAGCCTACATTTCTATATTTTGTTTAAACCTTTTGTTTGGGCCCTTGTGCCTATTTATTTGATTATTTTTGTTTAATAAAGATCATTATTTTGCCCCTTCCACTGTCTCTGAGCCTCAAACCTCTGTCATCCTGCCACAGTGGCATGCTACAAATTTAGGACCAACTGATGGTTAACTTAAAATAAATACAGTACCTTGTGACTGACTGGTGAGATGATAGGGGAATTTTCAAATAATTATACTTGGACTGATAAAAAGTGTATATAAAATGTATTGATATTATGTTTGTTTGTTTTTTTTTTTTTGTTTGTTTTTTTAACCTATACTCAATAAAACCTTTGAAGTTTTGTTTCCCAATATCGACACTGGTAATATTTCAATTTTTTTTTGTATTTCTATCTTAACTTTGTCATTAACCCCTCTCATAACCGACAGCTGAACACAGTTATTAAAAGTGGTATTTCTATAATTGTAATTAATGTTATTGTTATATATATCACCCAATAATTATTTAATTACTGTTTTTATTTTAAATTATTTCAATTTCTAGCTCATAACCGACACTCTATTATGAACATTTCACTTAGTTTTTTTCCCAAATAAAAAATAAATCAAAAGCAAACAGTACTTGGACAGAAGTGGAGTATTTTGCAAATTAGAAAATACCTAAAGCATTTGTTTTTAAAACTTATTTTTGATATTTTGTATAAATTGTACTTTTAATTACAATGTTGGTTATGTGTAGGGTGTCAGTTATGAAAGCTGTGTGTTAGTTTTCTTTCTCAGCACTTCATCTTGAAACTAAATCCTTGGGTACAATTCATTAAAATAGGGAAAATAGGGTTACAGACTGCAGACCGTCCTACATCATAATCCAGTTGACATGATACCTTTTGAGCCCTTTATTAAAATTACATTTAAAAAAAAAAAATCATACACACAAAAATACAATGGCTCATTCAACAATCCCCTCACTCTCTTGAATTCTGGTCTTGAAAGTCAAGTTAGATTCCAAACATCACCTAAAATACATTAATTCTGGGACAGGGAATAGGTTTTATATATCTATTTACACATCCACACAATATAAATTGGAATTGTAGAATAGGTTTTGTATACATCCTGTCTTCAAAATGTGAACATTTATACATTCAAAAAAGCAAAACTGACTGTAGAACACAAGTCAGCTAACCACAATGAAAATACAGTTTGGTCATTATACTAGTTTTTCAAACATGGGGAACAAAACTCATATTATTATTTAATTTATGACCTTCTAAATGATCTGAAGAAACTCTAAAACAGACAAAACAAATCAAAGATGGAAGGGGACACTGTTATGCAAGTTATCATCCTAACTTTAAATGCTCTGTCTGAGAAACTTGACAGTTAGTGACCAACAGTTTAATAACTGTTGAAGTAAGTTTTAATTTTCCCAGCATTTGCTCAATCCTGTTTTTTAGTTTTGAATGACAGGCACTGTTTTGGGCAGGTACTACAAAATGCGGTTTGATGAGTCCAAGCACATCTTCAAGGACATAATAACTCTCGTCATGGTCTCCAGCGGTTGGCCAGTAATATCGGTCTTGACCTTTTTTATTCATGCATTTAACTTCAACACAGTCACCTCTTTCAGTGGTTGCCATGTCTGTGATGGTTCCTGGATAAACATCACTCCACAAATGTAGAGTTTTCACCTGGAATTATTTTTCAGCCATTTCACGATTGGTGTCAATGTGTGCCCATATAGCTACTTCACAATAACGAAAATCCACTGAGACTGTACAAAAACATTTTTTTAGTCAGCTTACCTCCTACATATACCACCATTGTATGGCATGATACCTGATTGTGTGATGCCCCCAAATGGGCTCTCTTAACCTGACTGTTGGACTTACAGTTGTAGTTTTCTGAAAAATCAACAAAAATCACAGCTTTGAGACTTTCTTTTAGCTGTTTCTTCATCTTGAATTGCTTACGGATATTAAGCATGTGAGTAAACATATTAACAGCTACCTTATTTGTTTTTGATATTAATTCTTCCAAAGTGCCACAGGCAGTGTGCTTGAACTTTACAGTGCGTGATTTGATTTTTCTGTTCTTAGTTTCTCTGTCTTCTTTTTTGCATCATCCATTGTTTCCAGTTCACAATTGCATGTGTGAGGTCTTCATTGCTGATAGCAATTTCAATCTTGTACCCTAACATTGGTCACTGTAAGAGCACTGCTTACTCTCAGTTATGCAAACCAGAGTCTCTGATAGTTCTTCAGCATTACTGGTCTCGATTTACTTTTTACTTTTTTCTGGAAAACAGCATTCCCGTTCATCTGGAAAGTCTCATGTTTTACACATTGGCAGGTTTGCCGATCCTCTAGTCTCGGTGAAACAATGCAAAAGGGTCTGTAACGGGTGAACTGAGTGTATGATATTTTGTAACCAGGATTCTCAGATTTGAAGTGCAAGAACAACTTCTGCAGTGGAGCAGTACGGATCTCTTCCTTTTTTTGATTTTGGACAGTGTGATGGTATCTTTCTCGCCAGGCATCACTCGACTCGTCACGAGAGAGAAACTTCACGACAATCTTCTGTTTCTCCCTAGCAGATTTCTTCTCTTTCTTTTGTTTAGCTTTAAAGCTGGTAATAGTCCTGTGGTCGTTCTGCAGTTGCTGGGCTGCATAGTTCTTTAATTTGTATTTCTTGAGAATACTATGCTTAAATTTCAGGTATTTGTTGGACATTGTGATTGGAGAGAGATAGACCTGCTTTCCAGAACCTTTCAATTAAAATATAATATGGTATTTTGCTGTACTAATATAACAAACTATGGGTGACTATATAAATGATCATGTTATGCACAAATGTAAGAATTGGCTTTCTGTGGTGATGTACTTTTTTCTTTCAAATAGCATATTATTATTTTATTATTATTTATTTCTTAGCAGACGCCCTTATCCAGGGCGACTTACAATCGTAAGCAAAAACATTTCAAGCGTTACAATACAAGTAATACATACATATATAATACATAATACATAATACATATATATATATATATCTATAATCATTCGCGTGATTTATTTTAATTGCAAATATATATAAACTGCCCACTATTACAGTTTTACATATAGACTGCCATGTTTTCATTTACCTCCCAAATTCTGGGCCGCTTTGCTTTTCAGATAATGTCCCAAATTTTGGGCTGCTTTGGTTTTCAGGTAACATCCCCAGTATTTTTTTTGTTACTTTTTTTTATTATTATTATTTCATTTTTTAGTTATAGTTAGTTATAGTTATGCATGTTTTTATTTTAGTTATAGTTAGTTATAGTTATTACAGTTAACTAAATATAATTTTAGTTATTATTTAGTTATTATTACAGTTAACAGAGTGGTGATGACCTTGAAATCTGTCGAGATAAAAATAACTTGGGTAATGCCAAGCTCTACACCTCTTCACAGTACACTCCTTAGGATAGCAAACCACAAACATGTATTGATCAGAGATTACCATTTACGAGCCAAGTCTTGCTGTACAGTCCTCCACACACTTTAATACTAGTCAAATAGATTCTGTGTGCTGGAAACAAGTAGTAAAAAGCAGGCTGTTTATTTCATCTTGATTTTTACTTAATTTACAAACGCTATATTTAGATTTTTACATTATGATTTCCATTACACGAGAATAGATGTTAAAACTTCATGCTGATTTGAACTCGGCTCTCGCCAAGATAAGCACCAACTAAGACGTAGCTTTACAGTAAACTAATGTGATCCATATGTGTCTCCATCCATTTACGTTTCCTTCCATATGATGATGTAGATATCCTTCTGTCTGGTGTTAATGGCTGAAGTGTAATGCTGGCTCCAGGGATCAGCTTATTTTGCCTCCCTGGCGCATCAGCACACACAACGGCTGCGATGCTGGCTCCGGGGATCAACCAAAGTACGGCCTCCCCAGCGCATCAGCATTACATCCGTCTGGATTGAGCTAAGTAGGGTACATCTCTGGGGTTTTCAAGTGGGCACCTTCCATCCTCAGTGTTTCGTCGACTAGCCCACGACACCTCAAGAGGGCTCGACGGTGATTCTGGCGTCCCAGCATCATCCCCCTCCGTCCCCCACTCAACTCAGCCCAGCTTACTTACCTGTACATCAGCGTTTCTTTCTTTCTATTGTGCTTGAGATCCCCAGCCAGAATCTTTCCGTCTCAACCACAGCCAGTTGCTGCTCCTCTCTGCTGCTTCAGATAAGTTCTTCACTGTGCGACGCAACTCTTGGCCACTGAATCCGACGTCTCTGAGAAACCGGGTTGTAGAGTGTGCCACAAATCCTCGACAACCCACTTCCACTGGGTAAACCCGAACTCTCCATCCTCGCTGTTCCGCTTCAGTGGCTAGTTGAGCATAGTGGCTAGTCTCTTCCTCTCATACGCCTCATCTACAGCATCCTCCCATGGCACTGTTAACTCTACCAGGTGAACAAGGCGTGCTGATCCAGACCACAAGACAATATCTGGTCGAAGGTTAGTGGTGTCAATCTCAGGTGGAAAAATAAGCCGTTGACCAACATCTGCCAGCATTTTCCAGTCTCTAGCAGCTTCCAGTTGTCCTGGGCGAGGATTGGTTTTAACACCTTTTCTTGGTGGTTGCTCTCCTGGGCGGAGGAATGTTGTCTTTTGTGTGTAATGTTTTGATGGAACAGGTGACAACTTATTGGTCATGTTACGCTTGTCTTCCAATGCTAAGGCCAAACATCGCAGCACCTGGTCATGGCGCCAAGTAAACCGTCCTTGGCTAAGAGCCACCTTACATCCTGTCAAAATGTGCCTTAATGTTGCAGGTGATGAACACAAAGGACATGAGGGATCCTCTCCTACCCAGAGGTTTAGGTTCTGTGGTGATGGGAGAACATCATATGTTGACCTGATGAGGAAACTGATCCTGCTCTGTTCCATTGACCATAGGTCTTGCCAGCCAATCTTGCGTTGTTCCACACTCTCCCATCTCATCCATTCTCCCTGCTTGGCCTGGGAAATGGCCTATATACACCTCATCCTCTCCTCCTGCTTTTGAACCTCTTTGACTACCAGCTTCCTCCTTTGAGCTGGGGCTGCCTTGTGCCATGTAGGAGGAGCTGGAACTCCCAACCATTTCCTGATGTATGAACTGATTAAAGCTTCCAGCTTCTCTACTGTTGTCAAAGAAACCTCGTACACAGTCAGTGGCCACAGCAACCTCGGCAGTAGACCAAACTGAAAGCACCAGAGTTTTAGTTTACCTGGTAGAGCGCAGCTGTCTATGCTCTTCAACCCTTCCACTGCTTGTTGTCTAACTTCTCCCACACGAACTGTGTCCTTTGGATCCCCGTCGTACCATCTCCCAAGACTCTTCACTGGCTTCTCAGACACTGTTGGTATTGCCTCACCATTAATGAAGAATGTTTTATCTACTACTTTGCCTTTAATTATAGAGATGCTCCTTGATTTAGTGGGCTTGAATTGCATTCGTGCCCATTCAATGTTATTGGTTAATTTGCCCAATAACCGATTAGTGCAGGCTACTGTTGTAGTCATGGTTGTAATGTCATCCATGTATGCTCGAATTGGTGGTAGTCGCATTCCAGAAGCCAAGCGCTCTCCTCCTACTACCCATTTTGATGCCCTAATGATTACTTCCATTGCCATGGTAAAAGCCAGTGGAGAAATGGTGCATCCTGCCATTATTCCAACCTCTAGGCATTGCCATGTAGTGCTGAATTCTGAAGTTGAAAAACTGAATTGCAAATCTCCAAAATAGGCTTTCACTAAATTTGTTATTGTCATCGGTACACTGAAAAAATCAAATGCTGCCCAAAGTAGTTCATGTGGCACTGAACCATATGCATTAGCCAAATCCAGGAATGTCACATGGAGCTCCTTCCTCTCCTTTTTAGCTGATTGAATTTGTTGCCAGATCACATTGATGTGTTCTAAGCAACCTGGGAAACCTTAAGGAAAAATGATTAAACCATTTAATTTGTAGTTGTAAATGTTTAAGTAGAACCTCAATGCCTGATGAAAAGAAGGCATTAGAAGGGTTAAATATATAAGCAACTTGCCTGAATCAATAGTAAAAAAAAAAGTGAATGAAAAAAAAAACAAACACAAAATTTGCCTTTTTCTGTACAATACAAAATGTCCCTGGCTCACAGGCTTTCCAAGAGATCTGGAGAACACATACTATAGGGCCACATTTATAAAGTATTTACCTTAAGTATTTTTCCTTATTGGAAAACAACACAAAGAAGTTGTAGTGTCAGATACATCTTTCATGGGCTAATTTAACATCCCTATAGGTAGCAGTGTTCTGCGGTATTTCGGTATATCGAAATATCATGATAGAAAAATTATACCATACCTAATATGTGGTTTAAAAAAAAAAAAAAAAAAAAAATGATATATCGTGTTTTTCGATCCTGTCTTTTTTTTTTTTTTTTTTTTTGAGACATCACTAATTGTGTGCTTTAAAAACAATATGAACTTTTTTTGCATATACCGGAAGAAACTAACTTTCCTGCTCTGCGCGTTCTCGGAAAATTGAATTACAGTACTGCCCAAGTAACACCATGGCGGACGCGGGAGAACAGCTGGTTTCTAAAGCCAATTCCACAAGTGTGTGTGGAACTACTTTGGCTATCCATTAAATGAAAGCGGCAATCCAGTTGAAGGTGGACATCCAAAATGTAGGAGGTGTTTGAAAGAAGTCAAAAACAAGTGAGGAAACACCACCAATTTATTTAAGCATTTATCAGATCGCCATCCCAATCTCTTTGTTGAAGTGAAGCGACAGCATGTAAGTTACAGTGAAAATAGTTTTACTTTTACTGTAGTTCTTTTGTTTTACATATTATTGAGATTCTGTAAATTCCATCTCGCCTTCAAAATGTAATTCATGCACCCAATTAGTATTAATATATATATATATATATATATATATATATATATATATATATATATATATATATACAGACGTGCTCAAATTTGTTGGTACCCCTCCACAAAAAACGAAGAATGCACAATTTTCTCTGAAATAACTTGAAACTGACAAAAGTAATTGGCATCCACCATTGTTTATTCCATATTTAATAGAAATCAGACTTTGCTTTTGATTTTTTATTCAACATAATATTGTAAATAATAAAACAAATGAAAATGGCATGGACAAAAATGATGGGACCGCTAAACTAATATTTTGTTGCACAACCTTTAGAGGCAATCACTGCAATCAAACGTTTTCTGTAGCTCTCAATGAGACTTCTGCACCTGTTAACAGGTAGTTTGGCCCACTCTTCCTGAGCAAACTGCTCCAGCTGTCTCAGGTTTGATGGGTGCCTTCTCCAGACTGCAAGTTTCAGCTCTTTCCATAGATGTTCGATAGGATTCAGATCAGGACTCATAGAAGGCCACTTCAGAATAGTCCAATGTTTTGTTCTTATCCATTCTTGGGTGCTTTTAGCTGTGTGTTTTGGGTCATTATCCTGTTGGAGGACCCATGACCTGCGACTGAGACAGAGCTTTCTGACACTGGGCAGTACGTTTCGCTCCAGAATGCCTTGATAGTCTTGAGATTTCATTGTGCCCTGCACAGATTCAAGGCACCCTGTGCCAGGCGCAGCAAAGCAGCCCCAAAACATAACCGAGCCTCCTCCATGTATCACTGTAGGTATAGTGTCCTTTTCTTTGAAAGCTTCATTTTTTCGTCTGTGAACATAGAGCTGATGTGACTTGCCAAAAAGCTCCAGTTTTATATATGTGTGTAACAATATGAAGTTGAAATAGTAAAATTTTGTACAATACTATAAAAAAAAAGCTGATCAAAATGCCGTTCGTTAGTTCATCAAGGTGAAAAAATATATTTTTCAGACGTGTCATTAAAACAACTCCATGTTAAAAAATGTTAACACTTTATATATTCCTTGGATTTTGAAGTAAACCATTTTTTTGTGTGTGTGTAAAACAATTAGCTTTCATGCTGGAAACGGACGTCTGACTGTTGCAGGTTCAGCACAAAAACATACAGTACATACATAGGCTGCATAGTTATTTTTTTTTCCATATATAGTTCAAGGTGTGCATACGCGGTTCAGCAGGTAAACTATCTGCTCTAATATATACTGTAGTATATTGTAAAAGTCTTTTGTCTAATTTATTTGCAACGTTGCACTGCAACGTTGTTTTAAAGGAGACGTTTGGCTTGAATAAGATGAAACATAATTATTATTATTATTATTATTTATTTATTAGCAGACACCCTTACCCAGGGCAACTTACAATTGTTACAAGATATCACATTATTTTTACATACAATTACATTATTTTTTACACATTATTTTTACATACAATTACCCATTTATACAGTTGGGTTTTTACTGGAGCAATCTAGGTAAAGTACCTTGCTCAAGGGTATAGCAGCAGTGTCCACCACCTGCGATTGAACCCACGATCCTCTGGTCAAGAGTCCAGAGCCCTAACCACTACTCCACACTGTGTTTTCACTATTACAGTATCAGAAGTTCTTTGCCAGAAACACTTTTTTCATCAGCTGGACTTATTTTATAAAATTAATTTGAAGTAATGATTCATTTTCATTTTTTCATTCCTTAGAGCACTTCTAAGACACCCTTGTATATAAACATCTGACCTAGTAATGAAAAGCATGCTTTGAGAAAAGTATGTGTGTTATTTTGTTTTACAGTACTGTGAGTGTTTTTCTTTACACTCATCCCTGCATTAACACTTCTCTTTTTATACCACACTTTGTACTTTTTATTTGACAGCCATTTAACATGTAATGGACATAAAATCCAAAGAATCATGATCATATCGAATATCGTGATCTTATGCAGGGTATCGTATCGAGGGAGTCTAAATGAGGTATCGCAGAACACTAATAGAATCGTGATCATATCGAATATCGTGATCTTATGCAGGGTATCGTATCGAGGGAGCCTAAACGAGGTATCGCAGAACACTAATAGAATCGTGATCATATCGAATATCGTGATCTTATGCAGGGTATCGTATCGAGGGAGCCTAAATGAGGTATCACAGAACACTAATAGGCAGTTCAGATGCTTATTTTTGATTTTGGTTGAAAATGCTTTATGAATAAATATGGACCATAAAATGTACATTTTCTATAGGCTTACATTACCATTCCATATTCTGATACAGCTTTGTCACAAGATACATTTTAATTCCATACATGTAATATAGCACTTGTTTTGTTTGATTAATTTTAATTAAAGAAATTACTGGTTTTTTTCGATCTTTATTTTTCCATTCAAGCAAAAAATGGGTGAAATCGACCTTTATGCCATTGAGAAACATCTCACTGAGCGAAACATTCTAATTGAAATAACGTTTGGTCACAGTGGAGCTATACGTAGAGACAAAGATCCTACACACATTTAAAAATGATCTCAAATAAAAGCAGCATATAAAACTGTATTACACAGACTTTTATAGCATAAATTTACAGGTAAAAATAATATGCAGAGGACAAAATTGGGATAGTTGAACAGAACTAACTTGCATTTATTATTCTGAGTCTGAGATCCGTCCCTCTCCTGCTTCAGCACAGCTGGACTCAGAGTCACTGGAAGGCAAGGCAGACGGGCCCGCTTCGTCCTGCCGCGGAGACTTCAGCCATCGGTCAGGGTATTGTGCACAATATTCATTAAGCAGGGGCGTAGCTAGGAATAGATTTTCACTAAGGCAAACAAATCTATTTTTTGTCAAAAAAAAACAAACAAAAAAAACACCCTGCATTTCCTGTTCATGAGGTCTGGAGACTTTTAATGCAAACTGCAAAACAATATAAGTCGCTAACTCTTTTTACCCAGTGAACCCACCTTGGATGATGTTTGAAATTTCATGACACATATTTCCCAGCAAAAACAACACCAAACTAAAATGACCCTATTCACACCGTTAGAAATATGTGATATTAAAAGGACAAGAAGAATAGAACTTATAAATATGAATAAGCAGACGGGTTTATACCTTCATTGAGACATGCGTTTGGTTCACTGTTACTGAAGTTAATGCTGAGACTGGTGATACTGATGCTACAACTGGAACTGGTAAGACTGGTAATGCCACTGCTGGGACTGGTAAGACTCGTGCTGCCACTGCTGGGACTGGTGCTGCCACTGCTGGGACTGGTAAGACTGGTGCTGACACTGCTGGGACTGGTAATAATTTATGAGTTAGAATAAAAGCCCTTTTAGTACAATGCAGATTTATTGAAAGCTAACAGCTAGCACCATCCACACGCACACACAGAGCAATCACTTCCCAACCGCAAAAGACAGACATCACACAACAGGTAATTAACTACGAACAGTACATGAACGCATCTTTATAAACTAGGACATAAGGGTAACACATTTAATGTAACACAAAACTGTACACCAATTAATTAACAAGACAAGAACACTTCCCTCTCCAGCCCTCAAAACATTTCCCAATCCTCTGTACCTCATTTGCATGTCAGCCCCCTTCCAGGAAAGGCTGACTCCGGGCACGACACCTGAGCTGCCAAAAGGAGGCAACAGCGAGTCAGTCCGGCCGTGCCTGCTACAATATTCTGACCCATATTATTTTATAGACTATGTTTCTTAAACCTTTACCTTCTTAAGCTGTTTGTTGTTTTTTTTTGCCGAGATGGTTTATTTTCTTTGTGTAAACTGCAATGGCTACTTTGGAAAATGCTGCATTTACAGTTATGTCTGCGCAAAGTAACTGTCAACGCTGCTACGTTGGTTCAAAGAGAACTTGGTTCAAGGCGTCCTGATTTTTTTTTTACTGACAAGATGAAATTGAAAAGGTGTTTGTCCAGGTCTTTTTCAGGCATGAGGTGAAATTCTCTCATTTCTCCCACTGAACGATGTTGTGAAGTTTATGTCAGTAAGTGTTTTTCTTCTTGTATTTTAATTTTCTTGCTTTAAAAAAAACAAAAACGTTTGCTTAAATTCTTCTGTTACTGGTGACCATATCTTTGTTTTTAAATTCTCATCATTACAGTGCTTGTTGTAATCAGTGATACATTTGGCAGCTGTTGACATTAAGTAGCACTCTGCACACTGGAGAAGGTGATGACATAGGAAGGAGTCCAATATGAAAATAGTCACATTCATATGTATGAACACAACTAATAGGATACATTTTAAGGGTCAGTTGTCATGGTAGCATAGAATATATATATATATACATACATACATACATACATAGACACACACACGGATGAAGGCCATATCTTCATCCTGAGCCATTCGAAAAAAAGGCATAATACCACAGTAGTGACGTCAAAACGTGATAATTCTCCACAACCTCCACAGCTCGCCCTCTCTCAACAGGAGTCCCCCAAGGGTCAGTCTTGGGTCCTCTCCTATTCTCTCTCTACACCCGCTCCCTGAGCCCCCTCATCGCATCCTATGGTTTCTCATACCATTTCTATGCTGATGATACTCAGATTTTCCTCTCCTTCCCCACCTCTGACTCCACCATCCCCTCCTGTATCTCTACCTGTCTATCTGCTATCTCCTCCTGGATGCACTCGCATCACCTCAAACTCAACCTCTCTAAATCTGACCTCCTTTTCTTTTCCTCCTCCTCCTCTGATCTCTCTAACTCCATTCCTCTGGAATCTACCACACTCTCTCCCTCCTCCTCAGCTAAGAACCTCGGAGTCACCCTGGACCCCTGCCTCTCATTCCCAGCACATCTCCACTCTGGCACGCACTTGCCGATTCCTTCCTGAGCAACATACGAAGAATCCGACCCTTCCTCGTCAACTACGCTACCCAGCTCCTGGTCCAGGCCCTGGTACTCTCCCGCCTAGACTATTGCAACTCCCTCCTGGCTGGCCTCACTGCGTCCGCCACCCGTCCGCTCCAGCTCACCCAGAACTCCGCTGCCCGTCTGGTGTTCTCTCTGCTTCGCTTCTCCCACCCAACTCCACTGTTCCGCTCACTCCACTGGCTCCCGATCACCGCTCGCATCCAGTTCAAGACTCTTGTACTCGCCTACAGATGCCTTGACCAGACTGCATCCAGCTACCTCCAGACCCTCATCTCTCCCTACACCCCCACTCGACCTCTCCGCTCCTCCTGCACTAGAAGACTGGCTCTACCTCCTCAACACTCCCCTGCCTCCAGAGCCCGCTCCTTCTCCACCCTCGCCCCGCAGTGGTGGAATGACCTTCCTACAGATGTCAGGACTGCCCAGTCCCCGACCACCTTCCGGCGCCTCCTCAAGACTCACCTCTTCAGACAGCACCTGTAGAACTCCTCTTTTCCCTCTGGACACATCACTTTTCCTTAAATGCGCTTTACTTACTCTTACCTGCCCCCTATTTTACTGCATTTAATCCTGTACTTTAGAGTACTGTAATCTGTCACAAGTGTTATTTAATCTGTAGTATTTTGTATTTAATTATATCCTGATGTAACTATCACTGACACTGTTATCTGCTCCGTTACTGAATTCTATTTTGTCATATACTTGTACTTGCTATAACCGAAGTCATTGTATTTTATCTTGCTCTTAATTGTATTAATACTTGTACTGTGATTCTTGAAATGTATTTTTGTTTACAACTGTAAGTCACCCTGGATAAGGGCGTCTGCTAAGAAATAAATAATAATAATAATAATAATAATAACTAGCGTTGCGAGCAACTTTACGGCTTCCAAGCAGTTATCGTGAAATTTAATAGGAGGTTTGAGAGGAGGCTGTGTGGTCCAGTGGTTAAGGAAACAGGCTTGTAACCAGGAGATCCCCGGTTCAAATCCCACCTCAGCCACTGACTCACTGTGTCACCCTGAGCAAGTCACTTAACCTCCTTGTGCTCCGTCTTTCGGGTGAGACGTAGTTGTAAGTGACTCTGCAGCTGATGCGTAGTTCACACACCCTAGTCTCTGTAAGTCGCCTTGGATAAAGGTGTCTGCTAAATAAACAAGTAAAGTAATATTATAAATGAAGCGTTATCATCACAACTGGCTAACTGTGTCAATTTTGGCCCACATATTGGAATTATTGGTTAGTAGGCTATTTAAATTGTATTTGGATGCACACAAAATTCTAAATAGTATGCAGTCATATAGACTTTGAAAATAATGCATATAAGAGGCTAACATTGTTCTAAATTCTAGATCATTCTTTGTTTAAGTTTGTGTGCGTGTGTGTGTGTGTGTGTGTGTGCGCGTGTGTGTGAGCGTGTGGTGCCCTATTCTTCATTTTGCAATATAAAATAAAGTCTACAGCATGTATTGTTTTTGTATATTTTAATGCCACTATCATTTAATGTGCTTTTTTTAAAAAAGCAATAGAAAGTGATAATAGTGTAACGATTAGCTATCAGGGGTGCCTGGCAAAGACACAATTCACCATATTTAATTGTGACCAAACCGCTACTAGGACATAACATGTGCTCGATTTATGAGTAACACCACTCAAATCCTATGCCGTGGAATTATAAACAGGACAGAGGAGAGAAGAAGCTGGAACAGAACCCAGAGAGACAGTAGAAATTGAGCATTTATTGTGCTCTGCAGGTAATAGACCTTTTGGAGAGTTGGCTCAAATACGGAACAAATTATTTCATAATAAATCACATCCAAAGTTATATTATAGCACTCAATAGTTAACCATCTGGCCCAACAAACATTATATCCGGCTGAATCAAAAACATCATATTGCACACTTGATAAACTCATTATAGTTTGCACATAAATAGTAATTATTGCACATCAATAGTAGCCCAGTTATATTGCACATCTTAATAATCATGTATATTACACAAGTTATTTATATTGCACACCTTGGTTAATCATGTATATTGTGATAAGTGAAAAAAAAAAAAAAAAAAGAACCTCCATACGTCTTTTAAATACACTGGCTGCTTCGTTGCCTCCTATTGAGGATTTGCGATTGTGGTTTTATCAGTTTAGTCTTAATTATAACTATGAATGTAGTTATTAAATAAAAAAAAATAACACAGACGCATATCAGTACAGTATACCCATTCACTTGAATTCCGTATGTAGATAAAACTGAATCAGAGACGATTTATTTGTAAACACAGCCCTATAAATACAACTTAATATAATTCAAATAAAAGGTAGAACATAACTGACACCTGTTATATGTTAACATTCTCCCGAAATTATACTCATGGTAGCTTTAATTTGTTCATAAGTTTTACAAACTGCGTATAACTTTTATTTTCGAGACTTTGAATTTTCCCATTGACGTGTCAACACATTGTGGCGGTAGCTTTATACTAGAAACACTTTAAAACATACAAATAACCAAACTAATATTGTATTAAACATAATTTATAGATTGATATGAGTAGTCTGTCAGCCTACCTAAGAGTAGATCCTGCAGCTGCCACAAAAAAAAAGAAAAAAAGTCCGCTTTTTATTCTCCATGAAAGAGATTCAGGATCTGTGACTGTTTGACCACAGCTCATGGTAAAAATAATTATATAACGATTTTTAAGCAAACTGTATTCCTGTGACTTGCAAAGCTCATGTATTATGTATTTTTTTTGTTTGTTTCGATTGTCTTCTGGTTTAAAAAGCAGAGTGGAGGTTATTATTTTTATTTTTTCATGTGGATGCATCTGCAACAGTAGTTTACAGTATGTGTCTTTATATACTTTGTGTACATGTGAATTAATATCATCCTTTCCACTGTAACTAAGTTACATGAGTTAGTAAAACTGTTTTTTTAAACACCAGCAAAAAATGGCCGTTTTAAGAAAGATTTTTTTATCTAGCTTGTTGACTGTACCAGGTTAACAGCTGTCCCCAGTGGTAGGAATGTGTCATTTCAGGGTAAAATTTGGGCAAACTGGCATGTCACCCATATTGATTGACTCATGGCGGTCATGTTTGTTGATGTAGGAACTTTTTCCTGACTAATTTTTTTAGAGGACAGTACAAAGATAACGTATAACCAAGATTCATATTAATCAGCCAAAGGGCTCATGAAGAGTTGTTGTTTAAGCGTTTCACGCAAAATCCAACATAGCTGCCACACCATGTGACCGATCCATTTTTCCAATCGTGGACATGAGCGCACTATGTACAAAATGTTTCACAGCTGTACTATTTACTGTTCATGAGAAGAAGACTTTTGAATATTGTCCAAACTTTCCTAGTTCTGTTTTCCAACATTCAAACCCCTTTCAAGAGGCTTATTATTATTATTATTATTATTATTATTATTATTATTATTATTATTATTATTATTATTATTAATATGGTTTTCCATATATAATCAGGGCCCTCACCTTGTCGCTGTCTTCATTGCAGGTGTGCTCCTGATGTACTGACTGACAATGAAAAGCAGCCCCAACACCTCCTGCAATGACAATACATGACATTAGTATTGGGATATCAAACCAAACAATGTTATAGCATGCTGCAAGATATTATACTATATAAATATTATTTAAAAAAACAAACAAAAAAAAACAAACATTTGTATATATCCATATTGAAAGAATTTATGTTTTGCTTCTTATATCAGCTAAAACTATATTTGTGTGAATGTAAATAAATAGAAAAAACAAGCAAACAAAAAGTGTTGGTATTTTTAGGTAAGGTAGTCAACTGAAAAAAAAAAGTGGTGCATTTTTCCCTTAATCAACAGCTGCCGATAATGATCACCTACAATGGTGCCATTACCATCAAAAGGAAGACTGGATATTTCTAGAAAATGTCCTGCTGGTTTTTTAGTCAATAAATACTAAAATAAACTTGAATTCAATAACAGGCATTTTGACTAAAGTTGTCGTTTTCAGTGTCCTTCGAGTCTGATGACAGAATCATTTTACACTATTTTTTGCAATGTTAGAAGTAGTGCCCATGGGGGGGTTTATATAGTTTTAAAGCGAATATGGTGACCCTAACTTTTACACTTTTGTGATTCATTAATATCCAAGTCTGTTTTAAACAGGGATAATTATCCTTAGGCTGTAATAATAATTGAAAAAATTATCAGAAGATAGACAACATATTTGATATAGATTTTTATCATTCAAAGTAGATTACAAAAAGAGAATAATACAATAAAAAAAAAAAAACAGAGCAATATTTAGCTTGTACGGTAATTCGCTGGATTTGATTACTGTTTTAGGTGACCACAGACCCCCCAGAAGAAGGGGCTTGTATCAGGACGCTCCCAGTTCAATCCCAGTTCAGCCATTGACTCACTGTGATCCTGAGCAAGTCACTTAACCTCCTTGTGCTCCGTCCTTCGGATGAGACGTTAAATCGAGGTCCTATTGTAAGTGACTCTGCAGCAGCAGTTGTGATGTATAGTTTACCCCCAAATCTCTGTAAGTCGCTTTGCTAAATGAGAGTCTTCTGGCTGTGACGGTGGAGAAAGTGAAAATGGAGGGATACTAATTCTAGTATGAGCACATCAATCAAGACATGCCTTTTATGCACTGGGACAGTGAGCAATATACATTATATAGGCCTAAGCAGTGTAACAGTAGTCCATTACCAACATGGATTAAAAGGTTGACAAAAGGGCTGCAGGTGGCCTGATGGTCTGCTGTCAGCTGCAAGCAAAGATCCTGGAAGTTAAAATCATCAATGTAGCACTGAGTCCTCAAGTCTCTCTTTTTTAATCACTAACAACCCAGTTTCTGCATCCAATGAGGCAAAAACAGGGGGCACGTTAATAGACAATACTGTTCAAATGATACTGCAACTTACTATGGCTCGACTCAGTTTATACAGTACCTTATTTTAAAACATTAGCACTTTAAAATGTCATTACAAAGGCTTGTACAGTAGCCTAACCTATCCTACTGCCAGTATTTAGTGCTCAGAACGTGGCCATTTGTGGTCTACTAGAATGAGAACTTTGCAAGATGGCACATTCAAGCCTGATGTACCAAACTAATCTGTGTTTTTATTTGGAAGGGTCAGAACCTCTTAGTTTATGCACTGCTGTATATTTACAACAACAAAGACCCTGTTTTGAACAGTCGTTATAATTGTATTTTTGACAGAATAAACAGAATGGAGAATCATTTCACAATTATTTATTTATTGCATTCATATAGTAGGTCTTTTTATATAAAAGTATCACAAAGTACTGTACAGTACATAGCAGAAAAAACACAATACATTTGTATAACATGTCACAAATACAACTGCCACAGTCAGACCATTTAAATAACAGTATACACATAATACAAAAGCAACAATTTTAAAGTTACATTAAAACCCACTAAGATAAGAAAGCCATTTTATAAAAGTGCGTTTTTAGTCTTGACTTGAAAACTAATGGTCCCAGCTTCCCTGACAAACGAAGGCAGAGCATTCCATAGTTTAGGAGCTCTACAAGAAAAATCCCTACCTCCCATGTTGCTTTTGTTGACCCTAGGAATAACCAGCAGCCCAGCATCCTGTGATCCCAGTGTGCAGATTGGAAGATACAGGGTCAGTAACTCCTGCAAATAACTAGGTGCTAATCCATTCAGGGTCTTGTAAGTTAACAACATAATCTTAAAATCAATTCTAACTTGGCCTGTGGTTTTGATGCAAGTTCGATCCGCTTTTATTGTGTCTGAAAAACACAAGCCAAGTTAGTAGAAACAATCGAGGCACCTTTGATCCCCACCGCTTTTACAGTTGTGTCTGTTTGCTTTGTGCTGGGCAAGGTCGCCACAATGGTTTCTTGAAACATGGCTTGTGTTTTTGATATCTCCACTTTAAATGGCTGGGCACTTTTGAGAACTTGCCGTTTTTTCACATTTCTAATGTGTTTTTGTTTCAGATATCACTTATTTTTTTACTTAATGGATAATAACACACACACACACACACACACACACACACACAATTACAAGAATAGCAAAATTGTTCAACCTATATTGAGGCCTATATTGCCATTTGGATAGGGTAAATGTAAATAGTAGCCTGAAAGGGTTAAGATGTGAATCTGTGTAGCGTAGCGGTTATGTAGTTGGAGTGAAAGTATAACTAGTTAGGGTTCAAATGCTGCATTTATATATATATATATATATATATATATATATATATATATATATATATATATATATATATATATATATATATATCAGATTCTGCCGAGTCAACGCCCAGGGGGGCATAAAGTTCTCATTAAGGCAAAAGTGGAGATGGGCGACTCAGGCAGGGGCGAAATTAGAGGCATTATTGCAGAGGGAGTATTTTTAACATTAGGTAGATAGACTACGTTTACAATTAGACATGCTTAAAATTCAAAGGTAAAGCCCAGCACACAGTCACACTAAAGAATCAAGAAGTGCAGTTAACATACTTAATGAATGGTAAAATACAATTCAAAGCTGCTGCACTATGTCCACTGTTTTGTCATTTCTTTTCACAAAACAATCATTGAACTTTAAAGCTGCAGTGTCCAGTGCAACAGCACACCATGAAAACATCTGTAGGTCGCTATAGTTATAAAATATATAAACACATGAAATTTTCGGTCCACTAAAATAAATGGCTTTACATAATCTATGTAAGTAACAAATTGGGAGTGTCCAGTGTGAAAACACAACAAAAAATAATAAATTAACGTAGCATTCAAAGTAGTACTATAGCATGCTGTTGCAGTGTCTAAAAAAAAAATCCAAAATATGGATTGCTGCGTAACAGGAAAGCATAATCAACCAGACTGCGGAGTCTGTATCATCTGATCCGAAAACGCCAAACTCCTCGACTTCGTTATCTGAACAGACGATAACCCTAACCCCTCAGGCATTACTGGTGCTTGGCAGAATCTATATATATAAAAGTTTTCACATTTTGTTGGCATCTGAGCGTACTCCATGACACTTTCAAATTAGACTTTACATGTAGAATCTATACAAACTACTCCACAATGACAAAGTTAAAAAATGCATATAGAATATAAAAAGAAAGATTTACAGACAAAAACAGATTAATCTCAGTTACATAAGTATTCAACCACTTTGCTACTGCAGCCCTAAATCAGCTCAGGTCCAAATGATTTGTTTGAAAGGTCACAAAATTAGTGACATTAATTAACCATGTATAAAGCACCATGTAATCAACACTAAAAAGGGTTCCCTTCCTTTCTTTTTTCAGTCCAACTTCCTCACATAATGAAAAATGAGAACCTTTTAGACACCCTGAGAAATGCTTGTAATTTATGAAAAAAACACACAAACATTCCAGACCCTGCTGGCCTTTCTGCTATACCTTTCTATGCACAGTCAGCGCTGCCTAATCGGGATACTGATAATCTGGATTTGTGCTTAAATGGGATACAACTCCCAGAGACGGTTCTTCCCAATGTTATTTAAGTAATTTAATTGGGATGTCACTTCATTCAACTGGGTTACAGTATTTTAAAATGACGAACGGAGATCGCTTATCAGAGCAAGAAGTGCTCGTAGCGCAGTGCAGTGAGTACGTAATTATGCTGTGACTTGCGTAAATTAAGTAAATCACGTTGAAGGAGCTGGAATCTCCTGTGGCTTCCCAGGCTGTTGTTGCAAAGAAAGTTGCCGTGTCAACATTGCAGGTGACTCGCCATGCGATAAGATGTGATTTCCTTCTTTTTCATTTAATGTAGAAATAAAAAAACAGCGATTCATTTTGTTTAGGAATAAAAAAAATGGACTCGTATTTTAAATTATGTATTTATTTTTACAAACCGTACAGCCCTTAGTGGGTGCGTTAAGTAAGTGAGCGGCTCAGTAAAAGAATCAACTTAACGACTTGCTCAGTTCCGCTCCCGCTGAGCCGCTCAGAGCGCTCCTGAGCATTTTTCATCAGTGATCAGAGTGAGCGGACAGAATGGACACCTGCAGGAAACAAGTGTAGATGACAGGCAGGATTGACAAATACGTTTGTCAAGAACGATGAACTGGTTTCGATTTATGAAGTTATGTATTAAATTGGCTAAATAAGATGGTAAAAAGTGTTGTTTTTGAATTTGTACCATTTAATTTCATTTTTTTTTTAAATGTAGAGCTGTTTTTAGTTATTAATGTATTATTATTAGGGTTGTAGTATTAATATTATTCATAATTCTCATTATTAACGTCGGTATTTCCGTTATTAAACACAGCCAGATATGAGGTTCAGTCCAAACAGAGCGCCGAACTCAGCGAGGTACAGCAGGGGACAGTAACTTCACAGGGGGTCATTTTATCTACCATCACCTCAGAAACACAAACAAGCAAATAATTATTATTCGCCATTTTTAAAAGTCGCTCAGCGCTCTCGTGGAGCAGAGCGTTAAATCATGCAAATCTGCTCAGCGTGCTTTCTGAGCGTTCTCACTCTGAGCGGCTCACTTACTTAACGCGCCCAGTAACAATGTAAGTAGGCTTCTATAGTTTTTATATATAGCAGAACAATGCAGTACCGTACCTTGTCAAGGATTTTTGTGTTTGTTTACACTGGGTGCTAATATCTGTCTGTCACAGTTGGCAGACTATGCTGCTGTTGTGTCATGGTGAGTTATTTAAGTCATTCAAGTGAAGCAGGGATAGAGTGTGAAACTCAAGTGAAGCAGGGAATAGAGAGTGAAACTCAAGTGAAGCAGGGATAGAGTGAAACTCAAGTGAAGCAGGGAATAGAGTGTGAAACTCAAGTGAAGCAGGGATAGAGTGAAACTCAAGTGAAGCAGGAATAGAGAGTGAAACTCAAGTGAAGCAGGGATAGAGTGAAACTCAAGTGAAGCAGGAATAGAGTGTGAAACTCAAGTGAAGCAGGGAATAGAGAGTGAAACTCAAGTGAAGCAGGGATAGAGTGAAACTCAAGTGAAGCAGGGAATAGAGTGTGAAACTCAAGTGAAGCAGGGATAGAGTGAAACTCAAGTGAAGCAGGAATAGAGAGTGAAACTCAAGTGAAGCAGGGATAGAGTGAAACTCAAGTGAAGCAGGGAATAGAGTGTGAAACTCGAGTGAAGCAGGGAATAGAGAGTGAAACTCAAGTGAAGCAGGGATAGTGTGAAACTCAAGTGAAGCAGGGAATAGAGAGTGAAACTCAAGTGAAGCAGGGATAGAGTGAAACTCAAGTGAAGCAGGGAATAGAGTGTGAAACTCAAGTGAAGCAGGAATAGAGTGTGAAACTCAAGTGAAGCAGGGATAGAGTGAAACTCAAGTGAAGCAGGGATAGAGTGAAACTCAAGTGAAGCAGGGATAGAGTGAAACTCAAGTGAAGCAGGGTGAGAGTGTGAAACCAACAGTATTTAGGCTTTTACTGTTTTGCATTTAGACCCGTTTTAATAATTTAAGGAGATTAAGGGGTAAACTGAATTGTAAATCAGAATTGGTAGTTATGTTAGTTTTCAACTGGTCATTCTGGTTCAAGAAAAAAAGTAAATTTAAGTCTCTCTTAATCACGGACTTAAGTCAAGTGATTGTTGCCTACATTCTTAAGATTAATATTGCTGTAAACCTGGATTGGGGTTTTATGCAGACCTGCAGTACCAGTAGGGAATCCAGTAAAGGGGTGTTCACACCGAACGCGATGCGCAAGCGCCGCGCGGCAAAAAAAGTAAAAGCTATTGTTTTCAATGAAGTCATTCACACTGAAGGCAGCGCGAAGGGGCAGCGTGCAACAGATACACAGATGCAAATAATTCAACTTTTTCCTCGCCGCTTTGTGACGTACATTATCAGCAGCCAATCAGAAGACGACAGCGGGCTCGCAGAGAATGAATGAACAATTAATATGGGGGAAGATAAGTTAATATTGTAAGTCTCCGAGCACCCAGAGTTGTACAACAACCAGGAGGTCCCCGGTTCAAATCCCACCTCAGCTACTAACTCATTGTGTGACCCTGAGCAAGTCACTTAACCTCCTTGTGCTCCGTCTCGGGTGAGACGTAGTTGTAAGTGACTCTGCAGCTGATGCATAGTTCACACACCCTAGTCTCTGTAAGTCGCCATGGATAAAGGCGTCTGCTAAATAAACAAATAACACAACTCTAAATATCTACCGGGATGCAGACCAAAAATCGAATGCTTGGAGGGTCATCGATTTGAAGATGGGACTATCAGGTAAGTTAATATTTAATTACATATAACGTTGTAGTTTAATTTCAGGTATTCCGTGTGGTTTCTATGTATATCGGTACAGCTTTTATTTTCTAAACGACACCCTTCACTTTTTGTGTTTAAAAGGAAAGCCAGACAATTATGTAAATAATTACAGTAAAACTTGAATTAAACGCCTGTGGCGTTTATTTACAGTATTTGTCAGGAGACACGGTGCATATTGGAGACCAGCGTTTATATTAGATCTCTAACTTCACATGCTTTCATGCAGTCATTGAGAAGCCGCTAACACACAACCTTGTAGCAACATCGTAACTCAATTTAAATATTCCAGCAACTGTGTTAAAAGGTTGTGTGTCAGTGGGAACTAAGTAACAGTTTATGAATTTACGAATTTGTATTTAAAAACGGAATTTGATTTACCATTGTTAATAACAACAACAACAGATAAATCCACTAAAAGACAGCCCTGTACATATCAGAACACAGGCGTGTAAGCTACGCTTACTGCATAATAATAATAATAATAATAATAATAATAATAATAATAATACTAATAATACAAACTTCTAAAATGTTTTGACATGATTCTCCCCCACAAGATAAATCAAGTATTCATTTTAAAATTCAACTTTATTTTAAACAAACAGGCAAATAAACTCAAACGTGTTTCATCTGTGAATGGCTGAATGTCTTCGGTTTAAAATAAAAACTAAATCCTGTTACTTTTATAAATACTTTTTTATGTTTTTAGAGCTTAACTAAGTTACTGTACTCTTGTAAATCTGTAATGATTAACAGAACCCCCCCCCCCCCAAAAAAAAAATCTACTCTTAACCCAGTTTAATTACATTTTTTGTTTTACTTAACTATAGTTCAAAATAGTCTGTTTTCCAATACGTGCAATTACATAGTAAATGTTACCACAGTAATTCACCACAAGTAGTAATTCATTTCAAATTTATAAAAATAAGAAAAAAATCCTCACATTCTGCCAGCTCGCGTAGCCTGCGGTCAATTCATCCACAATTGACGTCACAGGACCCTGGCTTTGCCGCCTTTGGTGTGAACAGGGGGCTGCGGTAACATGAAGCGACGTGCAAGGAGGCGGCATGCGCATCGCGTTCGGTGTGAACGCCCCATTAGGAATCAGTAAATTCCCAACTCTTGTTGGTCACCAGAAGAAGCTGGAATTTTCAGCAAGGGACTAACTAACTATCCCAGTTTAAGAACCAGTGGACAAGATGCTGAATTCAAGAACCAGTGGACAAGATGTGAATTCAATTTTCATGAGAGTTTACTGTAAAAGTGTTATTTGGAATCCACACAGTATGGAAACATTTGAGGCTCTGTGGTCCAGTGGTTAAAGAAAAGGGCTTGTAACCAGGAGGTCCCCGGTTCAAATCCCACCTCAGCCACTGACTCATTGTGTGACCGTGAGCAAGTCACTTAACCTCCTTGTGCTCCGTCTTTCGGGTGAGACTTAATTGTAAGTGACTCTGCAGCTGATGCATAGTTCACACACCCTAGTCTCTGTAAGTCGCCTTGGATAAAGGCATCTGCTAAATAAACAAATAATAATAACATTTGTCCACATGACTTTTTAGGCTAAAGTGTTTAACATTATGGATGTGAGGAAATAACCTGACCAAACAAATCCAAACCCGACCCGAGGCCAAGACCTTTGAAATATTTGCACCCGACCCGACTCTCTCCACAAATATCATAATTCCAAACATACGCTACTGAAAGTACCTTCAGTGTACAGTATTCCCGGTTTCCAGTTAAAACGTAAATAAAGAAAAAAAAATCACATATCTAATTTGCTTCCTTTCCTAATAATCAAACACTACATGATTTAAAAGAAGACAACAACAGGCTTCTTCAAAACTTTGTTACCATAAATAGCCACACATTAATGATGACAAAAGAAGTCATGTACGACTGACTTGGCCCAGCTACAGGAAGAATACATCTCTTTTCAGTGTGCTGCTGCAGAGATGAATTTCCCATCCTTTTGCAGTCATATATTCAGTAATTTGCATTATACAAAGCCACATGGACTTGTATTATCGCTAAATACAACAATGTCATAATTTTTCCAAACAGTGGATTTAGACGTACACTTTCCAACAACAGAACTTTCCACCGCTACACATTCTCCTGTTGATACTGGGTTTAACATACAGCTGATAGCACTTAACTTTGTCTGCTGTAACCCATAGGAAAACAGTCAGGGTTTTGGCTCTGGTTGCTTTTGTTTCTTTTTTTTCTGTGCATTTTAAACTAAACGGGCAGGCTTTTGAACATAATATTTGGCGAGCATACAACAGTAATACAGTACAATTTTTCATTTATTTATTTTTGTTTTGGGAGGAATGTGGACTTTATGTCCAAAGTTTCTCAAATTGATATGAATATTCTGAATTATATTCATTTTATTTCTGGGAAAAAAATGTGTGTGTGTGTATGTGTGTGTGTGGCTCATCAGTACAGCGCAACTGTATTTTGTCTTCAGAAAGGCTCAGTAGAGTAAGTAAAAACAAGTAGCTTTCGAGTTAAGGTGAGTGAAAGCAATAAATTCAAAAACAAATGGGTTGTAGTAATCGCACTGTACTGATGAGCCCCAAAAAGGGCGAAACATGTATTCAGCTACTGTATTTTGACTTTTAAAACGCTGTGAATGTAGAAGCTGTTAGGCAACTTTCACGCGATTTGATTGGCTCTTGTAATGCTTTATTTGCATATCTCCCTACAACCCATTTGTTTTTTAATTATATATATATATATGCACACACACACAAACCCCTCGTTTTATCACCCCTCACTATACTGCGGATTCGGCTATATCGCGGTGCTGGAGTTGGCTCCCCATTTTTACAGTCTTAACAGCGTATGCCTTAGCTGCAATATACATAGACACTATAATTACTGTTTGTTTTATTTCATGCTGCACATCACAAACAAAAATATACAAAACAAATAAAAACAAAGCATTCATATTGTACTGTTCTCACACACACACACATTGCATAACACAAAGCAAATTAAATAAATACTTGCTGAAGTGGTTTTTATTTTAGCCAACAAGGTGTTCACTTGTGACAGCAATGCACTAGCAAAAGTCAAAGGGCAGTGACGTCAGCTCCCTAGCAACAAGCCTCTATGTTGGCAATGGATTCTTTCAATGCAGTGGGTTTGTGCATTTGAGAAAGGAGAGGAAAACTCATGAAATTGAATTGGAGACTGAAGTTGAGGAGAAGCAATTCCCCTCCGCATTACGAACTAAAACGGTGCGCTGCTTTTTATAGAAAAAATAGAAAAAGCAGGTTGCGTAGAGGACTTTACTGGACCCTGATGCCCCCCATAAAACAAGAGAGTGGTTGTACAGTATTTATTTTTTATTTGTTTTCCACTATATCGTGGCCCTCGATATATAGCAGATTTATATTGGACCCCGACACCCGCGATATATCGAGTGGGTGGTGTGTGTGTGTGTGTGTGTATATTATATATATTGTAAGACAGCAGGGAGGGGGTTAAATCCTCCCTGCAGAAAAACATGTGCGTAGGCACATTTTTGGTTTAATTGTTTTGTTAATTGTTTTATTGTTAATTATCACCTGCACCTGTCTATGATTGTAAATTAGAGCCAGGTGCAGGGTATATAAGGAGAGCAGTTAGTCTGCTCATGGCTGCTGATGTGTGTAGAAGCCCGACTGTGCTGGTGTGTGTGTACAGCCGTGTGGCAATGTGCCCCACCCCTGTGTGCATATTATGTGTTGTATGTTGCGTGCGTGTGTTAATGTTGGTGTATAGTCATTGGTACACGGGATATAAACGGGTCTGTGTTTCACGTGTGATTTAAAAATGTAGATTTGTATTTAGGCACGAGGAGGGCACAAATCACTTCACGTGCTGGTTAAATGTAATATGTGAGCACGGGGTTGCACAGAATTAATTCACGTGCTGGGATTCAAGTGAATAATTAATTAGTAATTGAATCCCAGCACAACAGTATATATAGATGTACATTTCATTCAGTCGGTGTTGGGTGTTCAGGGCGAAAGAACGGGAGAGAGAGGAGGTAAAAATAATAACAGCAAGAATAATAATAATAATAATAATAAGTGTTTCTCACCGTGTTTGTTCGTCCCTGTTTGTTAGTGTCTGTCCGTTTTGTCTACCTGTTTATTTTGGCTACCAGTGCCGTGTCCTGTTTTGTGTTTCTGTTTCAAACTTTTTATTTTCTGTTCTGTTTATTAAATGCTGAGCGCGATCACGCGCTCAGCTTCACCAAAACCCCAAGTCTCTGTTTATTTCCTGGCTCTGGTCTGACGCCACCCACTCCGGCCGTCTTTGTGACAAGCCGTAAAACAAAGGAAAAGGTAGTGTAAAGCCTTTTGGTGTGATCTGCGTGAAAACAGTGTGTGTTGTTTTGTTTATTTTGCTACAGGTAAACAGCTTAGCTTTAGTTTAGGTTCCTGTTATGTTTAGTTAGTGCTCATAAAAGAACTAGGTGTTTACTTTGTTTATTTGATTTTTGTGTTGTTCATTAAAAATAGCGCAACCGCGCTTTAAAAATCCATTTCTGGTGTCCTGGGTCAGTGTTTTTTAAAGGGGCAACGAACGTGAGTGGTGCAGTAATTATCACTATATGTATGTATGTATGTATAAATAAACAAACAAACAAAAACAAACAAACAAACATCTCAGTAGTAAACTTTAACCATGACCAGCACCAAAATAACAAAGTGAAGGCCGGTTCATACTTCAGACTCCAACATAACTTCTGGTCGGAGTCAAGGGTCTCTGACCCTGTGCGACAGGCCGGAATTACACCATCCACACTCTTGTGACGTGCGTCCTTTTCTCATGCGTCTATGACCAGAAATCCCATGGGGAAAAACATCAACATGTGCTGCATGGTTGTACGCTGGTAACCATCATGGAGCAAGACTTTGAGGAACTTTTACTAGAAGAAGTTTGGAAGCATCCACATTTATATAACTGCTCACTTAAAGAATATAGAGATGCACAAATAAGACGCAGCGTTGGTGTGTATTATTCAGAAACAAATAGAAAAGGACTGGAGAGAATGTAAAGCCCGATGGAGAAAACTGTGTGATAGATTTGTGAAGAGCAAGAAACCCTGAAGTAAAGAGTGGAGTCAGACGCTCGTGGCCAAATGTCACTGCATGCATATTTTTGAGTTGAAGCAATGGTCCCAATCTGTTTAACAGATCGTCAATGCTTTCACTTGTCATTCTAAACATCTCTTCATTTTATGTACAGAATTCTCCCTTTCGGATTCAACTGTGATTTTTATTTATTTCAGATGTCAGGCATGGGATACTGTACATGAAATCTGGCAAACACAAAGCACAAGTAGTTAAAAAAAGACTAAACAGGAAAATTGGAAAAAAGGGAACAAAAAGGCATGTGCACAGCACAGCCCAGAATCTGGCCTCTGGATGCTGTTGAAAGGCACGGAGCCAATGCAGATTGCTGGAAGTTTGAGTCAGATCACTTAGTCTGGCTGACTGGACCACAACTACAGGGAAGCCGAGTGTGCGTGTGGGTGTCGCAGCCACAGAGAATTCCTAAGTTTGGGTGAGCCGTCCTTGGGTTTAACATAATTACTGTGATTTTTAGCTGATAAATGTAACTTTTTAAAATATTATTCCAACCCTAGTATTAACTATGACAAGTTTTGAGAATAAATTAAAAGGTACTTGTTTTTTTTTTTGTGTTACCCTTTGTTCCCAGCCCCCCACAACCAAAAATCTTGCTTTTGCACTCCGAGTATTCTTGGGTAGGTAACCAACATGGAGTGCTGCTAGGTTTGCACCTGACTGTGACCTTACAGACTTGTATAATGCCTGGCTCCCAGTAATAATAATAATAATAAGAACTGCCAGGCAGTTTTATGGTTTCCAAGCTCAGTACCAATTGGAAATTTTGGCAAGCTGTAGAACTGAAGCACAAGTGTCAGCAACCGATGAGTTTTATGGAGCAGTTTCAATTCAAAATACTGCATTAGTTCATTATCTCACGATGCTTTATAACTTTAAAACACCATAGTAACCATGACCCTATCTACACACTGTAAGGAGTTACAAGCTAATTTTACATTTGACCTTAGAGAGGTCAAAGGTCACAGCCTAGGTGATTTTTGGATACAGCATATATGGGTTCCTATCTGTGTTCCATAGTAACCATTAACCTATCTGCACACTGTAAGGAGTTATAAGCTAGTTTTACATTTGACGAAAGATTTTGAAAGGTTTTTAAAATGCGTCAGGTGGCCGTATTGGTTTATGCACAAACACCATTTTTGAAAAGTCAACTGTCCTGACAGGGACGATGCTTGTCAACTTTGGAGTTAGTCAAATAAACAATTTTTCAACTGAAGCGGTTTGAAATTTAAGAACGCAACGTAGGTCTGGTGGCCATCTTGTTTTACAAAAGAACACCATTTTGCAATATTTGAATTCCATTGTCCCCAGGATTATGCCTGCCAAGTTCAGAGTTAGTTGGTTAAACGGTTTTCAGACAGAAGCAGTTTGATGTTTGGGGCGCGTTTTGGGTGAATTTGGTTGGCAGTCATTTTGATAGTAAAATTTATCGCAGCAACTTCTGCTTCGCAAACGTGAAGCAGGTTTGGTTGCTGATGATATATGCAAAGTTTCAGATCAAATCGGTTCACCGGTTCCGAAGAAGAAAAATTTAACATGTTTTTCCCAAAAATGCGTCAGGCCGCCACCTTGGTTGACGCAGGAGCTCAATTTTCTTTGTATCTGAACTGTAATCTACATGGAATGATACCTGCCAAGTTTCATGTTGATTGGTTACACCGCGTATGAACAGGAACAGTTTAAAGTTTTGGGAGGAAAAACGACAATAATAATAAATGTGAAAAAAATCTTTACAATAACAATAGGCTTCCAGCCATTCTGGCTTAGAAGCCTAATAATAATAATATTAAAAGCAAAAGTAATTGACTCCCTGTTATAACTTTGGACGACAAGTTATAAAAAAAAATGAAAAAGGTTGATTTGCTGCAACCCACCAAACTGCAATTTTCCACAAAATTAGTTCTCTTAACAATGGCTACTACAGATTTGTAAAGGAGAAGCCCGTATTGAGGCTGACAAGTACAAAATAAAAACATTAAAAAAAATAAAAAACCCTAAGTTATACAATAGCACTAAATAGCTTTAAAGACCTGTCCTCCAAAGCATTGAAACCTACTGTGAAAAAAAGGGTTATGAAAGACCTCACATTTTCAAAAACCCACGGGAACAAATCAAGCAGTACAGGTCAGGTTAGTGAAGAAAGCACATACATTAATGTGTGCTAGCAGACCAACTGTTACAATCAAAAATGGCTTAAAATGCAAAATAAAATGTGGGGACATTTTAGATTATATTTTATACTTTCTATATTTTGGGAGTGGAGGTTTGTTGCATGAACGGAGTAGGGCTGTCTTGTTAGGTTATCAGACTGCAGCAGAGCAACTGGCAGGCTCTCAGACAGGGAGGGAACACAAGGAGAACAATAATGGATGTTGTTAGCAAGCTGGGCCAGAACAGAAATTAGAGCAGAAGACAGCTTAATTTAAAAAAAGTTGCGAAACCTCTGATCTTTACTGCTGTTGTTTTCTGAGGTCACGTATTTATATTTACAGTACAACACAGAGAATACAGTTGTGTGTCATCTTATTGTGCCCATATTTTAAACCAAAGTGTGTAAAGGTAATCAATGTAATTATTTGCTTAGTTATTGCTGGCAGTTCAGTTTGAGTATATTATTATTTAACTATTGAGCAGACGCTTTTATCCAAAGCGACTTACAGAAAATTAAACAAAACATAAGTTACAGGCAATAAAAATGCAAAACAAACACATGCAGGCAGAAAGACCAGTGTTGTATACATGGTGGCAAACTCAAACTCATGTACAGTAATCCGTCACATATCAGACTGCAATGGGACCAGAGTAAGGCTGGATATGTAAAAAGGCGGATCAATGAATCCTGTTTTAAATACCATTAGATGCAGCTCTAACAATTACTGTAGTCACACAATGATTGTTTTGATATTCAGCTTTTATTAGGGAGCTCCCCTAAATCCCTTGTTTAGAAAGATAGGGTATTAATGCTTGTGACAGAGTAGCCCTCTGCCCTGTGGGTATGTGTATTCACTGTCAGGAGATCGAGACGGAGGTTGAAGTTGATATGCCCTGCAGGCAAACAGGATTTATTTACATATCAACACACTGAACAGCTCATGTGACACTACAAGCAGCGGTTGTGCACAGAGCACATACAACACAGTGTACTAAAACTTTGGTAGGATCTACAATCTCTGAACTAATCTTCTCTGTTCAACAATAAACTAACATTGCTGAAGAGATTGATTATGGCTAGGTTTGCTACTTTTCGATTTTAAATAGGCAAAACTCGTTAAATGTCAAATAAATGACAAATAAATTTATTATTATTATTTATTTCTTAGCAGACGCCCTTATCCAGGGCGACTTATAATTGTTACAAGATATCACATTATTTTTACATACAATTACATTATTTTTTTACACATTATTTTTACATACAATTACCCATTTATACATTTGGGTTTTTACTGGAGCAATCTAGGTAAAAGTACCTTGCTCAAGGGTACAGCAGTAGTGTCCCCCACCTGGGACGGGAGCTCTCAGGGGGGCGGCGGTCAATTGGCCGAGTGCCGCTCAGGGAGAGGGAGGGCTAGGTTGGCCAGGGTGTCCTCGGGTCACCGCGCACCAGCGACCCCTGTGGTCTGGCTGGGTGCCTGCGGGCTTGCCTATAAGCTGCCCAGGGCTGCATTGTCCTCCGTCGCTGTAGCTCTGGGTGGCTGCATGGTGAGTCTGCAGTGTGTAAAAGCAGCGGGCGGCTGACGGCACACGCTTCAGAGGACAGCGTGTGTTCGTCTTCGCCCCTCCCGAGTCAGCGAAGGGGTGGTAGCGGTGGGCTGAGCCTAAAAATAATTGGACATGACTAAATTGGGGAGAAAACAATAAAAATAACTGCCAACCACTAAATAATAAATAAATAAATAAATTAATAAATAAATAAATAAATAAACCCCGGTAAATTCTTCCAAAAATAAACGTCGATATTAATCGTCGATTTGACAAAATTATTAAAATAGAATAGTATCAAGCCTAATTACGGCAGATAAACGGTTAGGGCAGATATGTGACGGCTGGATATGCAACAGATTACTGTACTGTAATGTTGTTCCTAACTGAATATTAGAGGGGAGAGTATGGTAATTGTTTTAGTAGTCTACAAGACTTGCTCTTTTGTTTCAAAATTGGGTCACCACAAAATGAGAAAACTCACAGAAAAAACTAAACAAAAAACAGAACTACCGTAGCTTAAAGATTTGGGACACAAACCTTTGCGTCAAACATGCGTCAGGACCCGAGTAATACAGCAGCCACAATTAAACACCTGTTGGGATATACTGAATGATCCTTCCCCACCATTCCTCAAACAAGACAGTCAAGCAGACAATGCAATCTGGATCCCACCTTATTGTGGATGGCTAGGCTGCTGTAATAAAAGATGCCAGGCTGGGGATTGTGGCAATGTGGCCACGCCCTTGTGCGTAGTGTGTTTATATGTTACGTGTTGTGTGTAAATGTTGGTGTATAGAGATGGCTGCACGGGATATAAATGGGTGTGTGCAGCATGAGTTATTTAAGATGTAATTGTATTTAAGCACGAGGTTGCACATAATTAATTCACGTGCTGGGATTCAAGT
Organism: Acipenser ruthenus; assembly: GCF_902713425.1. Taxonomy (NCBI): domain Eukaryota; kingdom Metazoa; phylum Chordata; class Actinopteri; order Acipenseriformes; family Acipenseridae; genus Acipenser; species Acipenser ruthenus. The sequence goes on from NC_081189.1 coordinate 48,087,892, forward strand.
GAATAATTAATTAGTAATTGAATCCCAGCACAACAGTATATATAGATGCACATTTCACTCACTCAGGATTGGGTGTTCGTGAGTGGAGAACGGGAGAGAGAAAGGAGAAAGAATTAAAAGCTAAAGTAAACAATTGCTACAGCGTGCTGGAAGTGCCAGCACGGTACTTGTTTAAATGTTCGTCCACTTGTTTTGTGTGTTAGTACGTTTTGTTTATATATTTATTTTGGCGTAAGTGCCATGTCCTGTTTTGTGTTTAAAACCTTTTTATTTTGCAATAAACCTTCTGAACGCTACCATTGCGTCTCAGTTTCACTCACCACTACTGTCTGTCTGTGTTTCTTCCGGGTCTGACGTGTCACCACTCAGCCAGCCTTGTGACAGGATGCTGACCTTTAGTCTATGAATTGCAATGCAACAACTATCCTCATCAATCTTGATCAGTATGGGGACAAGAAGACAACACCTGCTATCGATATCTCTCTCATGAAGGGGGTGGGGTGCTCCACAGAAAACCACTGCAAGATGCAAGAGCAGTTCAGAAGCAGTCACCATGGATTGCTATTAGAGCTTGGAGCAGAAAACATACCTTAGTAATTTACTAAATTAAATAATCCTGATATTTATTATGACAACAATTGCAATTGACATCATGCTGCATGATACACAATAGCTGCTGGGCCTTAATTTCAGTATTAAATAATGAAATACAGTACAAGACACTACTGTATACTCTACTACTGTACACTGTCTTCAACCAATAGCAAACTGTCTAGCAAAGACTTAAGCCAACCTTTGTGACCAATATTTCAGATTTTCATTAACACAAGATCATAATAATGATAAAGTAGGCTACACAGGTACAGAAAATATACATAAGAAAACAAGCGTTAATATACTGTGGAATGAATGGAAAATGTTAACGCCTAATTATTAATAACTGCAGGTGTCCGCTCCAAGCGCCTGGCCAGCAGGGTTCGCTGTAGCATGATGAGGAAGCAGTCCCTGCAGGTTTTGCCTCCCCAGAGCCAATACAACGCTCCCTTCAGAATCCCCAACGAAGACCGATGACTTCGCACAGCCAGGACTCGAACCTGCTCCGTATGACTCGCCCTGCACACCACGTGGATGCCATTCGAGGACCCCAGAACTGCACATTTATAAGCACACTTCAATTTGTAATCATTGTTCTCAAAAGGGGAAGAATACATATTAATAGGGTTCTGCCCTGTTTATAAAGTTCAAGTGAGATGAATTATGTACAGTACATAATCTTCTTTGATCGAAGTACACTTACAAGTAAAAGCACTGTACTGAGCAGTAACTATACAAAAAAAGCCAGGCAAACAAACAAATTCTCCACTCAGAGTGGGCGGTTTGGGGAAGATAAATCACTTCTCTACTCATGCGACACACAAGGTTATGTTTAATATAGCATGGGGAAGAACTGTGTGTCCTCACCAGACTCACATGCATCAAGGCTGTGACTGGGGAATGGTGTTGAAATAAGCTGTGGTTAGTGCGCTGTACATTTCAATAGCGCTACCATTAAATTGACACTCATGTGCCAAAATGTTTAATACCTTCTGTGTGACCTAGATGGGTTCTCAGTGCTGCCAACAACCATTGGAGAAGATGAAATTTAGAAACAGAATATATACAGTCATGCTGCTCAAGGGTACCAGCATCCTTTACACACGCATGGTTTGTCGGGACGCTCAGGTTTGCAGTTGTCTAGTCCCTGGGACTGGCATCTGTCACACACCAGAGATTTTTTTATACTTTTTTTTTTTTTAAATCATGCAGGCAGTACAGTGAAGTGCAAGTTTCAGAATGGTGGCGTCTTATACATTGAGTTCCTGATGTGGAAAATGGGAAAACACGGACCCGGGCACATCTTGAATCAGGGCGGACGGAACACTATACTGAGTTGCGCCCCTTTCACGTTACCTCCTGTGTATGGTTGCATGCTTTGCTGAAATCCATTTCAGGCTTTCTTGCTGACTGCTTGCCAACCAAAAGCAACTGTTTAAAAACGGCTTATTTCATGGATTTCACAGTCTAAAAATAGGTTTTTCAAGATATTTCATGATTAAACATAATATTTATTTTAGCAAACAAAATGTGTTGTCACATTCAAAATGTAAGCTTTTCTCTATAGAGTTATTATACAACAAATGCTCCTAAATATATTTAAATGCTTTAAGGTTCTGGAATATTTGGGGGGTGATATAAGTGATTTGCAGGTGCCACACCCCCATAATGCTGCCGTAAATCGTGTTTAGCAGCTGTAAAGTCAGATTTTACCAGTCGCTAAAAATGTGGCTTATGTAAAGAATGGTGTTCATCTGGTGTTCTGCACCCACTATCAAATTTGCACTTTGCCTCATTAACCATTAAAATTATATTGAAATGCATTCAAATGAAGAAAAGAGCATGGAATTGGGTGGGATCTGGATACTAAGCGAGCCTCCAAAAACGTTACACCTCTTCTTACAAGGTGCAAACCATTGTAGAAGTGAGTAAGAGCTATATAAAAGCACACACCTGCAGAGACCTGTCATTGGCTTCAAGATAGCTGCTGTGGTCCACTTCCTGCTGCAATTTCAAGATGTTAATATAATTGATGTATAGAAGCAGCAACTCCGGGGCATGTTGAGTGCATTACAGTACCTACAGTTGGCCTTTGTCAAGCTTTATTAAGCTACTGGGTGCAAAGAGGCAATTGGCTTAATCATGGGATCGAAGGACGCCTACTAAACCTTTAGTTCTCTTGACTGTTGTAGGAAATGGCTGCGTTGAGGGAGAATAAACATTCATTCTTGGGGATAAAATCTCGGGTAAAATAATTGGGCACTTGGCAGCAACCGATTAATTACATTTGTAAAGTAATTGATAGAATGTGCTGGCTATAACCATGAAACACTTCAAGCCTGGCCCTTTTTAGTGCTTGTATGTGTATGGGGGACTGTGAACAAGCTGGCTGGTGGTGATGTCAGACCAGGAGGAACACACAGTACTGCAAGGTGATGTGGTGAATGCGCTGTTTAATAAACACACAGAGTGGTGAGTGAATTGTGAATGAAATGCGCTGATGTGCCGGTTTATTGTTAAATAAAAAGTTTGAACAAGCACAAAACACTTTGTAAAATAAAACGGCGCGTTGGCAAAAACAGACACACTAACAAACAGGGCACGAACACTAAAACACACAACAAGTATCGTGCAGCTGTACCGAGACTCGATTGTAGGGATGGGAATTTTAAACGTTTAAAACGTATAAACTCTAAAGAAGTGGTAAAACGTGCTAGACGTACAACCGGTCATGTGACAAATGTCACCAAACGTATATTTTTTAATGCATTAATTTTAGTAATTTATCATCAGTAGTCCGTCGCGTATCACACTGCTCTAGTTCCACAGTAAGGGCAGATATTATAAAAAGGAAGGGGTTTGGCAATTGCCTCCAAGTAGCTTTTGTAATTGGTGCAACAGAAAGATTGACACTGGGGAGGGTTTTATTCTCGGTCGATCTGGCGCTTCATTGGTGCACTGTGTGTGTTCATGCCTGTAGTAGGCGTGGTATGGTATCAATTCCATGGCGGGGTTAAACAACGTTAATGACAAGCATTTTTTTCTGAGTTTGCTGTATTTAAAATGGCATCTCTAAACAAAGGAAGCCACATTTGGAAGTATTTTGAAGAACCAGACGAGAAAACCATGGTATGTAAATAATTATGCCAAACAAAATTGCCGTACCACAAGAACACAATTTCAATGCTTCACAGTTTGAAATGAAAACATTCAGAATTATTGTGAATGGAGCTACTGATGGCAATAAAAAGCAGACATCCATAACAACATTTGTTATAGATTTGTCCGAACAGGGCGTGATCACGTTATCCCCTATGAGGACAGTGCATGTGAATCATGAATGCAGCAGTTTTGAAATCGATGTAAGATTATCCCAATACTGTGCCGACCCATAAAACAATAACAGTGAGGCTGGAAAAACTTAAAGAAAATCGTGCTGCAGCTGTTCATACAAAACTTTCAAAGGGGAGAAAAAGTTGCAATTACCACAGACTCGTGGACCCCATTATTGTAAGGTGACATTGGTTTTATGCTGGGAAATATTTTTAAGAAAAATAAAAAACTCAAATATCTTGCTTGCATAAGTATTCAACCCCACACATTAATATTTGGTAGAGCCACCTTTCGCTGCAATAACAGCTTTATCTTTTGGGGTAAGAATGTACCAGCTTTGCACACAGTGTCGGAGTGATTTTGGCCTATCCTTCTTGGCAGATTTGCTCCAGGTTGTTCAAATTGGTTGGACGACGCTTGTGGACCGCAATTTTCAAATAGTGCCACAGATTCTCAATGGGAATGAGATCAGGACTTTGACTGGGCCACTGTAGGACATTCACCTTTTTGTTCTTGAGCCACTCCAATGTTGCTTTGGCCTTGTGCTTGGGATCATTGTCCTGCTGAAAGGTGAATTTCCTCCCAAGCTTCAGTTTTTTAGCGGACTGAAGCAGGTTCTCTTGCAGTATTTCCCTGTATTTTGCTCCATCCATTCTTCCACACCATCATGCTGAAGCATCCCCACAGCATGATGCTGCCAACACCACACTTCACTGTAGGGATGGTGTGTCTTGAGGCATGGGCAGTGTTAGGTTTGCGCCACACATAGTGCTTTGAGTTTTGGCCACAAAGCTCTATCTTGGTCTCATCTGACCACAAAACCTTTTCCCACATTGCAGCTGGGTCACTCTCATGCTTTCTGGCAAACTCCAGACGTGCTTTCAGATGGTACTTTTTGAGTAACAGCTTCTTTCTTGCCACCCTCCCATACAGGCCAGTGTTATGCAGAGCTCTTGATATGGTTGACTGGTGCACCATTACACCACTCCCAGCCACTGAACTCTGTAGCTCCTTCAAAGTGATTGTTGGCCTCTCTGTGGCTTCTCTCACAAGTCTCCTTCTTGATTGAGCGCTGAGTTTTGAGGGCCGGCCTTTTCTTGGCAGTGCCTGGGTGGTGTGATGCAGCTTCCACTTCCTCATTATTGATCCAACTGTGCTCAGTGGGATATCCAAACACTTGGATATTATTTTGTACCCTTTCCCTAATCTATGCATTTGTATTATTTTATCTCTAACTTCTGTAGAATGCTCTTTGGTCTTCATTTTCCTTCAGATTCACAGCCTGACCAATGATCCTTCAACAGTGGGGTTTTTATCCAGAAAATGTGACAGCAACCTTAATGGTTCACAGGTGAGGCCAATGGTAAGGTAATTGTGTCCTCGTTAGGGCAATTTCTTTCATCGGTGTAAACTGGGAGTTTCCACAGCACAGGGGTTGAATACTTATGCAAGCAAGATATTTCAGTTTTTTTTATTTTTTTTAAAAATAGTTCCCAACATAAAACCAATATCACCTTACAATAATTGATTTTGCGTTTCAGTGTTTTAAAATAAAATATCAAACAGAACGAAATTTCAATGTACCATTTGTAATTCGGTAATATTAGAGAATTGGTCAGGGGTCTGAATACTTTTGCAAGGCACTGTATCTGAGGGAAATTATCTACAAGTTAAACCACTTTGAGTACACAGAGGCTGAAACCAGTTCACTAATTTTGTGACCTTTCAAACAAATCATTTGCACCTGAGCTGATTTAGGGCTGCAGTAGCAAAGGGGTTGAATACTTATGCAACTGAGATTAATCTGTTTTTCTCTGTAAATCTTACTTATTTATATTCTATACACATTTTTTTAACTTTATCAATGTAGAGTAGTTTGTGTAGATTCTACATGTAAAGTCTAATTTGAACGCGGCGTGGAATACACTCAGGTGCCAACAAAATGTGAAAACTTTGCAGGGGGTGAATACTTCTGCAAACCACTGTGTGTATATAATTATAGGCTATTACTCTTACTAAACAGGAGTAATCATCTCATTAATTGATGGGCATATTATTTTCATTGTTATTTTATACATTACCAAAGTACGAAAGGTGAAATATTTGTGGGGGTTTAAGTTTTACGTTTAAAACATTAAACACTCAACACTTTATTAAACCCCACAAATAAGTCACCTTTCACACTTTGGTTGGATTAACTTGCTAACATTTTCTTGGTTAGCGACTTGACTGATTACTTTGTAGTTTTATTTCCCCTTCCATTATTTTATTAATGTTTAAATTAACCAGGTGTTTGTAAACTTGTACGTGCACAGAAAACTTTTAAATCTTTTACCAGTTTACCACAGTTTCATGTGTATGACTACGAGTGCAGGAGCAGAGCGGGAAACTGCTTCTCCGGCTCTCTCCTGTCAAGTTCTACTTCTTTCCTGTCAGCGTAGCATTATTGAGGAGTTTGGTGATAAATCGAGTGATCAGGAGATGATTTATCAGTATGCACTACTATAAAGAGATATGTGATAAATACAGCGAACAAGGAGTGGGGCGGGGCTGGAGATGCAGTATTGAGTGTCCTGTTGATATGCAGTGCCTTTTAAAATGACTTTCTGTTCAAGATATAAGAATGATTAACTCAAAAATAATATTTTTGAATTCAAAATGGATTTTAAAATTGATAACAAAAGCTTTACTTTTCTGACATTCAGAAATTAGAGGGAAGCCAAATGTGTTAGTGAAAACATTTAAAATATTTAACTAGGAACAGGTCTTTGAAACTTGCAATGTCATTTTTAAGAACATCCTTTGAAAGGCCATTTAAAATTACAATTAGAAAAAAAAAATGCAAACCTTTAAGCATCTCTCTCTTCAGCAATCAAAAGCAGACAGGCAGGCCGAGAGGGAGTGCTGTGCCCTTACCATTACATACCGGCATGTGTCACCCAAACACTTCTTTCTTTTCTAATGAGCACCGATCAATGCAGTGGTGATGAAAAATGCTGATAACAAAGCAGTACAGATTTGTATTTTATTTTAATAAATAAAGTCTGCCTGCTAAAGTACCGTGCAAGCCCAGGATTTGTTAAGACTGTTTGTTAAGTTGTTTTCAAATAGTGAACTGGTGTTGCGTTTTTCTACATTTTTTCAATTTACTGAAACCTTGTACATTACCCATCATCATCCTGCTCACATATGTAACTGAGATGGATTTACCAGTGAGCAGGAGGATGATGGGAAATGTAGTTCTGAGAGGTCCATGTGGGTACATGTTAAGCCATCTTGAGGCAGGGAATGCAATTTAAGTGTTTAAAAAAAAGTTGTCAAAATGTAAAAATAAAAAAAAAATTGAACAATACACACCCCTTATGTAAACAGTTGTAACAACACATGGAACATATAACACAGTAAAATAAAAAAGGTCCTTATGTACCATTTAATTTTAAGAACCAGTAAAATTTTATGATAAGCATTTGCTGTCTCTCAGTTTTAAAACTATGGTTCACAACATAACACAGTGGAACAATCACTACCATGCAGTAATTGTAGTGCAGTATTGCCAAGTGTGAAATCTTTAACAATAAAGCCGAAATGAAAATGCTTTTATTTGCTTCAAAATCATTTCAAACTGGTTAATAAACTAGCAAGCACTGGCAAAATTAGCTTAGTTTTATAGGTGCAAAAAGTTTTAATGTTTTGTTTTGTTTCTGGACTTTGCGATACCTGCACGATGCCTGCATTAATAGTCGTATCTACAATGTACCAACAATAACAATCAACCATTTTGTTAGAGACTTTTAACAAGACACAAATAATTTTGGCTGTTACTTAATTAAACCCTTGTAAAAAAAAAAAACACAAAAAACACAAAAAATGCTTAACATAAAAAAGAACAGTAGCAGGTAGTTCACACTGCACCTGGGTTTCTGATCGCATCATCAGTTCCACATTTTTTAAATCCATTGATGGAAATGTCCAGTCTACTTTTAATGTTTTCAAGCAAATTGGCTTAGTCACTGCCATTCTCATATCCACTTTGATATACAACACATTATTTCTCTTGTGCAGCGCTTCTATATTGGCGATCCAATCAAAATAGCCAATAAAGCCCAAATAAAGTATCCGCCCTTTATACGGTACAGCCTAGGTTAAGGTCTAGGTTAAGCACTGTAATTTTTTAAAATTTATTAATTTATTAATTTATTTTAATTAAAAAACAAAAAAACCCTGAACCTAACGCCCTGTGACAGGGTGATCATGTCATGTGTGTGGATAACCGCTGCTTAAGCAATATACAGAGAGACATGGGAGGTGGAGTTGAAACGCCAGCACAGGCGCGCAGGATTTATTAATACAAACAGAAAGTAAATAAAGGGGTCGTGTGACATTACCAGCGATGGTAATGCACAGAGGACACATACAGCAAGCCTATTCAAAAATACAAAATAAAACACAGTACAAAAACTACTAATAAAAGGTGCCACACAGGGCGAGGGCTAGCCTTATAAACGAGGTGTTCCGCTCCAGGAACCGGCTACACTACGTAACCCTCGCTATACATCACATGGGATCACTATCCCCTAAACTAACCTACTGATGAGCCGGTATTCATACGACGACTGCTGCTGCTTCATACGGCCTTGGCTGGGCTTTGCCTTCACAAGCACCGCTTGCAGTTTCAGGGTTGCGTAGCTGTCGTTCCTGCAGAGCGGACTCTCTCCTCCTGAGTATACACAGCTCCCCTCTGGAGCAAGGCGTTGCAGTCGGCCATCTCGACCGGATGTTTTTAAACTGATGGACAATCCGTCAAGACCCGCCCCGCCTACCGATTCAGGACCAGCACAGCCAATCACTTGCTGCCCTTCCCCTCAACCAAGCCTAGCAGGCAGCAAAACTCAATCGAGCACCTATCTGTAAACAATAATTTAATCACACGTGCAGGGCAATTGCCCTGCTACACGCCCCTCCAGGATACAGTCCGCGCTTCCCAGTTTGAGAACCACTGCTGTAGAACATGTGTAGCATATCTTCAAGTTACAGTAATGCAGGTAATGTAGTAATATGTCTAAATAAAGAATATAAAATGTGACAAGTCCCAAAATTCTAGTTCATAACCTAACTTTCAGTATAAAGCCCCTTATTCAACAAGGAGGAGACCAGAGACTGTGTTAAAGAGAATAACAAATTCACCAAAGTTAAAAGAGGTTTGTGATACATCCCATTTCTAGATACAGACAGCCCAAGTTTATAAGATTGATTTCAGGGTGACCTTCACGTTGACCCGACACTACAGTCTAAGAAAATGTTTACATTTGTTTTCTCGAGAGAAACACTCAAGGGTATTTACAGAGCAAAACAAAGAAAATACCAAATTACAAAAAAAATTAACAAACACACACATCAACACAGTTGTAGTCAAAAGTTTACATACCCCAATGGAAATGTATAATTGCATGGTGAAGGTCTCAATGATTGCAGGCCAAGGGAAAAGCCACTCTTAGGAAAACGTTACAAGGACAATCACTTGAAGTTTACAAAACAGCATTTAAATGATGGATAAGAGTTCTGGTCAAAGGTTTTGTGGAGTGATGAAACAAAAATCGAGCTATTTGGTCACGCTGATCGTCGTTACATTTGGAGAAAGTCTGGTGAGGCGTACAAAGAAAAGAACACCATACCTCCTGTCAAGCATGGAGGTGGTAATATCCTTCTGTGGATATAGTTCCAATACATGATAAAAATGGGTTCCATAGCACACCAAAAGATATTTGCCAATCATCTGAAACCCTCCGCTACAAAACTTGGCTTAAAGCGCAACTAGATGTTCCAACACAACAACAATCCAAAACACACATCAAAATCTACTTCAGAATGGTTAAAGAAGAATAAAATCAAGGTTCTGGAATGGCCTAGTCAAAGTCCCGTTCTAAATCCGATTGAGAATCTTTTGAATGAGTTGAAGAAGGCTGTGCATAACAGAAGTCCTCGGAATTTGAATGAACTGGAACAATTTTGCGTTGAAGAATGGACAAAAATCACTAAAGAATCACGCCAAAAGTTCACTGACAAATGTCCTAATCGTTTAAAAATGAGGTTATTATTGCTAAAGGTGCCACAACTAGCTATTAAATTTCATTTTCCTTGTCAGGGTGTGAATATTTTTGAATTAGCATTTTTGGAGTTTTGCAAAACAATTGCTGATAAATAACTGTAGACTATTTCTTGTAACTTTTTCCCTTATAGCAAAACTTTTGCTACAAAAGATTTTTCCTAATTTTATAATTTCGAGAAATTATAAATTTCCATTGGGGTATGTAAACTTTTGACTACAACTGTATATATACAGACATATATCAGAGGTCGCGCTAGCTTTTCTGTTCATTTGTTCCTGAAACGCACATGCCCAAAATTTTGCATCACATCCATCAAATATACATTTTAACACAGAAGCTAAGAAACTCCAGGGATGTGCATTCTGGTACATTTTTATGAACGTTTAAACTTTATGGCATGTAGTAGTTTAAAAAATGTCTGTGTGTATAGATATACATATAAACACAGACACACTTTCTTCTGCATTCCAATAACAGCAACAACATCGCCGTGTCTTTTAAGCGAAGATTCTTGAAAAACTGAATATCCGTGTGTGACAGAGCGGTTGCAGTACTGACGTCCCGGACCAGGAAGAAGCAATACAAAAACAAAGGCAAAGGTAGGTAGGGGAAACGAGACGCGTTTGCGCTCGGGTTTTAATAATAAATCAAACAATAAACAAAACACTCTATAACAAACAAAAGGGCTCGATGGCCAAAAATACATAAAGAAACAAATACCGAGTGGTACAGCGGTAGCAGTTGCTTCGGATGTATGATCTCGCTCTAAACCGTCCTCCCGTCTCTAACTCAAAGGAAAATCTCCCCCCATTACCCTGGAGCTCGTTCTTTTAAGCTGTGGCTGGAGCCTTAATTAATTATCAATAAAACAATTACCTTATTGAGGCTCCAGCCACATTCACACAGGTTTTTTAAATTAATAAACAAAACGAACAATAAAAAAAACACGGCTTTCCCACCGTCAAATACAAATAATAATACAGGGACGAGGTGTACCCTATCACACACGCCCCCCCTTGTGCGTAGCACACATGGCCTCAATGGCCACCTCCCCCCTCAGTCTCAACGTCCCGGAAGAGGGGGAAGCACAGTGTCCATGGGGGTGGCCATGGTGGGAGGTCCGGCACCCCCCAACTCTTCGTGGCCGGCAGCTCCCTCTTCCAGGGCTCCCGCCACACACTATCCTGCCGCAAACGTGCGGCTGGGGAAGCTGGTCTCCTGACCTCCCCCCCCTTCTTCATGGCCGGCATTTCCCCTCCGTGGGGCTCCGACCACACGATCTCCGGCAGCGAAACTGCTGCGAGGGGAACTGGTCTCCTGACCTCCCCCCCCTTCTTCATGGCCGGCAGCTCCCCTCCGTGGGGCTCCGGCCACAGTATAGCAACCCCAGGCGAAGCAGGACCCTCAACGACCCCAGGCGAAGCAGGATCCCTGGCGACCCCAGGCGAAGCAGGATCCCTGGCGACCCCAGGCGACGGCAGCAGCAGGGGACCCTCGGGAGGCGACGGCAGCAGCAGCGGACCCTCGGGAGGCAGAGGCAGCTCCTGCTCCTCTCCCTCGGGTGGTGGTGGTGGAGGCAGAGGCAGCTCCTGCTCCTCTCCCTCGGGTAGTGGAGGCAGAGGCAGCTCCTGCTCCTCTCCCTCGGGTGGTGGCGGTGGAGGCAGAGGCAGCTCCTGCTCCTCTCCCTCGGGTGGTGGCGGTGGAGGCAGAGGCAGCTCCTGCTCCTCTCCCTCGGGTGGTGGCGGTGGAGGCAGAGGCAGCTCCTGCTCCTCTCCCTCGGGTGGTGGCGGTGGAGGCAGAGGCAGCTCCTGCTCCTCTCCCTCGGGTGGTGGCGGTGGAGGCAGAGGCAGCTCCTGCTCCTCTCCCTCGGGTGGTGGCGGCGGGAACAGCAGCTCATCTCCCTCCGGTGGCACTGCTGGCTCCTTCGCCAGCGGGGTTAGAGCTGTTGGCACTGCTGGCTCCTTCGCCAGCGGGGATAGAGCTGTTGGCGCTGCCGGCTCCTCCGACAGCGGGGTTAGGGCTGGTGGCGGGCGTCTCCGCTGGGCTCCCTTCAGCAGCAAAAACAGCGGCTGCTGTGGAGCCTGAGCTTCACGCCCTCGTCCCTCCCAAAAAAAAATAGGGGTTTGGGCCTTCAGCTCCTCCCCTCCGGACACAGGACGCACCGGCTCCTCCCTCTCGGGCCGTGGACGCACCGACTCCTCCCTCTCGGGCCGTGGACGCACCGACTCCTCCCTCTCGGGCCGTGGACGCACCGACTCCTCCCTCTCGGGCCGTGGACGCACCGACTCCTCCCTCTCGGGCCGTGGACGCACCGACTCCTCCCTCTCGGGCCGTGGACGCACCGACTCCTCCCTCTCGGGCCGTGGACGCACCGACTCCTCCCTCTCGGGCCGTGGACGCACCGACTCCTCCCTCTCGGGCCGTGGACGCACCGACTCCTCCCTCTCGGGCCGTGGACGCACCGACTCCTCCCACTCAGGCGCAGGACGCTCGGGCTCCTCCCACTCAGGCGCAGGACGCTCGGGCTCCTCCCACTCAGGCGCAGGACGTTCGGGCTCCTCCCACTCAGGCGCAGGACGTTCGGGCTCCTCCCACTCAGGCGCAGGACGTTCGGGCTCCTCCCACTCAGGCGCAGGACGCACCGACTCCTCCCTCTCGGGCCGTGGACGCACCGACTCCTCCCTCTCGGGCCGTGGACGCACCGACTCCTCCCACTCAGGCGCAGGACGCTCGGGCTCCTCCCACTCAGGCGCAGGACGCTCGGGCTCCTCCCACTCAGGCGCAGGACGTTCGGGCTCCTCCCACTCAGGCGCAGGACGTTCGGGCTCCTCCCACTCAGGCGCAGGACGTTTGGGCTCCTCCCACTCAGGCGCAGGACGTTCGGGCTCCTCCCACTCAGGCGCAGGACGTTCGGGCTCCTCCTCCCCTGGCTCCTGCTCTGGGCAGTCCTCGTCCTCATGCCCATAAGCAATGCACATGGTGCACCACCTTGGCTCCCTCTGCTTCCTCCTCACTTTTCCCCCTCTCTGCCTCCTTCTCCTCACCTTCCTCCTTTGGGCTGGTTCCTCCTCCTCTTCCTGGAAGGGGCAGACAGCCACCGTGTGCCCATACACCCCGCAGGCAAGGCACCAACCTTGGTCCTCCAACCTGCCGAGGAGATCCTCCAGCTCACTGCAGCCGTCTCTCCAGTTCCAGCCTTCCATTTTTTTTTTTTTATTTATTTACTTTTCCACAAAAACTATTTTCGAAAAAATAAAAAAAACGCCCTTTGTATTCCTGGTCCGGCTCCTGGAGGCGTTTATCCCACGCAGGACACCATATGTGACAGAGCGGCTGCAGTACTGACGTCCCGGACCAGGAAGAAGCAATACAAAAACAAAGGCAAAGGTAGGTAGGGGAAACGAGACGCGTTTGCGCTCGGGTTTTAATAATAAATCAAACAATAAACAAAACACTCTATAACAAACAAAAGGGCTCGATGGCCAAAAATACATAAAGAAACAAATACCGAGTGGTACAGCGGTAGCAGTTGCTTCGGATGTATGATTTCGCTCTAAACCGTCCTCCCGTCTCTAACTCAAAGGAAAATCTCCCCCCATTACCCTGGAGCTCATTCTTTTAAGCTGTGGCTGGAGCCTTAATTAATTATCAATAAAACAATTACCTTATTGAGGCTCCAGCCACATTCACACAGGTTTTTTAAATTAATAAACAAAACGAACAATAAAAAAACACGGCTTTCCCACCGTCAAATACAAATAATAATACAGGGACGAGGTGTACCCTATCACACCGTGTGTATATGTTTTTATGTTTTTTTGCTCAGCAGCTCTTTCACACAGTACATCTTGCCGTCTCGATAAACAAGCCACGGATACTTCATCTCCCATTCAGAATTATAAGAACATATTTTTTGTTTGTGTTTTTATGCATTACTACAGCTTGCAACTGCTTCGGTCACTGTAGTACTCATAGTCAGAAGTAGATGGCTGAGATGCAGGTGAGCTATCTTCATGAGACTCCCCTGAAGATGCTGACTGCTTAGCAAAAAAACTTCCGACTGACAACTGACTTGCTGTCAGTGTTCACTCTGCACTATGTATTCATTTTTATGCTTAAAAAAATCTTTAAGGGCATCCCTGTTAAACTAGTGCGGAAAATAACAAAAGAACAACGTTAAATTAGGAGACTGCAAAAATGAACTGCAAGTTAAAATTAGGAGTAGGAACAATTCACGTAATTTGTCAGCTCTGTTTGAAATAAATTTAAAGGGACCAGAATTAGGGTTAGGCAAGATATGAAAGTAAAAGCAAAGATTGTTTTGCAATTAATAGCTTTTTCTAAGTTTAATTATGAAACAGAATCAGCTAAATTTGTCACCTGATTAAAAATAAAACCCAAAAACTTAAAACTTGCATTTACTTTTTCCAAAATACTTGTTTTATTTCTTAGCAATATGGACGTCTGTTAATATGGGGCATAACACATTATTTGAAAATAAAATACAGTGCATGGTGGGATAGCATTGTATTAATTTCCAATGTTCATTGCGCTGCTACGAACTGTAACCAAACTATTCTAATAGCAGTGTGTGTACGCATTACCCCCGACTAAACATGAAACAGTACTTCAGTGTGGACGCTAAAGTTTGAACTGGATTAATTAAAACGTTTTTGAGTACGGTTCTCTAGATCGGTTATGTAGTGTGGACAGGGCATAAAAGTAAATATCTTTAACATTGCTGGCAAAGCCAAATATGAGGCTTATTGCTGCCACCTATAGGACTGGAGTGTACCTTAATCAGTGCTGTTATATTGCAGAACAGTTTTTTTTTAAAAAACAAGCAAGTATTTTAAGGTCATTGCTGCAGTGTAATAGATTACCACGAATATGCATGTCTGCGTCCCTTTCCATTCTGTGCATCCAGTGAACACAAGAGAAAATATTTTTCCGTCCAAAGGATTTATTTTGCATCTAGGACGCAACATTTTGCGTTAATGCAACCTCTGATTATTTATAACACAGCTTGTAAAAATAACAACCTCTGATTAGTCAAACAGCATCACATGACCGTGCGTCTACATAGCGTATAGCACGGCTTGCATACTAATGAGCCGCTTCACACTGAATAAATCACTATGCACCATTACATTCTATTGACATGACAAACTGCCACTTTATTTGTTATTAGTTACAAAACCACAGCCAAAAATGAGTGGCATTTCACCTATTTCCTTTAATATATTTGGGGATGAAACTCCAGATAACTGGTATAACACCAACTTTCTGAGTGAAGACAACAGTCCATCTGAAAAAAAATTAAATAAATAAGTGCACCAGCGAGAGTAGACACATAACAGTAGATGAGGAACAGCTCAATGAAATAGAAGAAAACAGAGACTACAGCATGGGCTGGTTAATGTACTTAAAAGAAAAATACGGACATTCATTTTATGGAAATAAGTCCAAAAAATCTCAACAACATTAAGGGAATTTTATGCCAGTGCAAGAAGTTCAGCTGGGGACCAGTATTCAGTCTCCAGTTTTATAACGTTGAGCTGGACTAAATACATGTTTTAACAGTAGCAGTTTTAACAATCTCTGCTGACAGCGAGTTTAAAACCAGCAATAATGTATTCCTGTCAGTCAGGAAAACTCTTAGAAAAGCAGGTAAAGACAAGGCCAGACACCACCCCCCGAATTAGCTGCCTGGATTTGAAGTGTCTGCAGGAAACTGAGGTACTGTCCCCTGACACCGCGGTAGGATTGGTCTGTAAAATCTGGTTCAATCGTCAACTTAATCTGCCACGACTGGGACACGAAGGTGTCCAACAACTAACAAAAACATATTTAGAAATCCAAAAGGATTAAAACGTACTAGAATATGTGTGCCTTGCATATAACGAGTTCACACTCACTTCAAGATCCGGCTTCAGTCTCCATCGCAGCTGCTCTCCTTGCTTTCTTAGTGTCATTTGAAACTCCGTCCATCATCACAGCTTGTGCTCAGTCCTCTAGTTTCTAGTGAGGTGGCACTTTCGATGCAGAAATTCATAATAAATGAACATGTGCAATTTATATTTAATAAGCGAACAATTAATTAAATTCAGTAAAATTTGGGACTATATTACACTGCGGATGTATACACAATAAAACTTTCTGGTTTTGTCTTAATTTAAATGTGTTTTAATTATTTTTCTTCCCACAAATGACAGGTTATAAGCGGTATAAACCACTTCGGGCTGGGCGGTTCCGATGATATATACCACTTCTGGGGTGGTTAAAGGCACTCGGGTGACGCCTCCATCCTTATCACCACCCCAGGTGTGGTATATATCATGGGAACCCCACGGCCCACCGTGGTAAGACAATTCTTACCACACGCTCTGGAGTGGATTATTTCGTTTATAATGATTTTTTTTTTTTTTAATAAAATTACACAAACTAGCTTTTTTAAGGAAAAAAATAGAAATGTATTATGTATCCTTCAACTGAAAAAAAATAGTCCCTGAATACATATATTTTTTACTTTTTTATTTGCCATACACATTACATTGAACATTCCCATTTATAGTAAAATTTGACATAAAATGGGATTTGGGAATTGAAAGCAGACTGATTTCCCACATCTGAGGGAGGATTCATGGAACAGGCAAACACTGCCCTGGCACTTGACATCAAGGGAGGAGCTACCGAGTGTTTTTTTTGTGTGTGTGCGTTTGTATAGAAATGATCCTATTCAGGTTTTGCAGTCTTCAAGAGAAGCTGACCAAAAATTTCTGAAGCTGTTTTCACATCGATGGCTGGTAACCAGCATAATTTCCCTAGATTGTAAACCAGCATTAGATGATATGTGGACTAAACGACTTCCGTGTCAGTTTGCGCAGTCCTTCCCGTCCGCAGCGAGCACAATAGAATTCCCGACCTTTGTTTAAAAGCCCAACGGTTGTGTCAGAAGAAAGCAGGAGAGATTTTAATTTTGTTTTAAATATGTTTCTGAAATCGGAGGATAGTGGTGAGATGTATCTGTTGTGTCTAATTTAAACATTGCATATTCACTAGTCAGTTTTATAAGGCTATATTTAGTTTAATAAGTAGATGCCGCTCCTGCATATATATTACATGCTGAGTGAGACTTGCATGGTGATTTCTCAGATGGCTTTTGAATAAAGTGTTACTGCTACTGCTTACCTCAGAGTTTTCTTTGTTCTGTTCTCCGACTAAATAAATACCACAGTATATTTGCCATTTTTTCTGTAATTCTTAGTGACAGAGATGAAAAAACAGATTGTTGGGTGATTTAAATGCTGTTTCAGTTGTATGTTGACATTTTTACCTACAGAAACACTGTTTAGATGATTGTTACTATTTAAAGTGTAGTAATATTAATAGATCAGGTAAGTAAGTTGGTCTATAATGTCATAGCCGTCCGGTAAGGCAATTCTTACCGCACGGTCATGTGATCTTGTTAAGCCAATCACAGCACTTAATTTACCCATAATATTTTATTTATATATATATATATATATATATATATATATATATATATATATATATATATATATATATATATTAGACATAGACATACAGACACACACACACACACACACACACACACAGTCTAACTTCACTATAACTAACCTCCTTTTTTTTTCAATGGAAATTAGCCCTATTAGAATGATCACTTTTACAAAATCTACCCGGATAAAACGATCTCGGTACTGACTGATACTGAACTTTCTCCAGTGCGATTGTGTTATTATGGCTAATTGGAAGATGATTCATAGATAACCTATTATAGTGTGAATCACGTGCGACGTGTGCAGCCGTTACCATCTTCACACAAACTGCAACCATGGCAAAAGGCGTGAGGAGGTAACAAGACTTAAACAGCGTGCATTGAGAAAAGTACAAAAAATATGAAGCAATCTACGCTGGATGTTTTTCAAGAGAAAGGCCACTTAATTACTGTAATCAGCATGTAAGTGTACTTTTTTCCATTTATTTACTGTTGTCTTTAAATATACAGTGTAAATGTTGATCAATGTGGCGTTGTCTTGAAAGAACTACTGTATAAAGACGTTCAATTCAATTTGGGCATTTCTTTATTATTCTGATACAGCAAATTGCCAAACTCTATTTAAATGAACAACCTGATATAACAAACATTTCTCCAGGTCCCAGGGGGGTTCGTTCTAATGAAGTAAGACTTATATAAAAATATATAAATAAGACGTTGGCATTAGGCAGAAAATACGGAACCGGTTACCCGTCGTGAAATACCTTTTTCGGGTAATGATTAATATATGTGTTTTTTGTTTGTTTGTTTGTTTTTTTTTAAATTTAAAGTGGATGATACATATTTAAATTCTATATAGTAGTACACATACATTTAGTCCCTTCAAATCTGTAGACTTGTGTAACCTTTTTCAGTACTTGTGTAACCTTATTTTCTCAAACCAGAACAATCTCTCGCTTTTCCTGTTTATCCCAGTGACAGGGAGCCGGGTCGCTGGTTCCTGCTCAAGTGTGAGTGCTTTGGAAAAATCAGCTGCGCCGCGCAGCCGGAGATGAGTTGCTAAGCGACCAGCTGAGCGGGAGGC
This sequence comes from Acipenser ruthenus, assembly GCF_902713425.1. Lineage (NCBI taxonomy): Eukaryota > Metazoa > Chordata > Actinopteri > Acipenseriformes > Acipenseridae > Acipenser > Acipenser ruthenus. The sequence continues at coordinate 48,106,529 of NC_081189.1, forward strand.
GCACCCTGCGCAAAGCTGATCAGTCTGGATTGGTTGGGGGGCGTGCCCGGGGATGCTGCGCAGAGCTCAAAAAGCAGCTGCGCCACAGCTCGGGGCGATTGCAATGCCGACACACAAACAGGCGGCGTGTGTTTGTTGACATCAAGGAAGGGGAGCGTCCGCTCTGCAAGAGCTACTACCACGGAATCCTTTCACTGCAAGACGGGGCCTGTGAAGGCGATTGCCCAGCGAGGACCGTCGGAATGGCCCGAGTCGCTGGGAGTCCAGGACGTCTGAAGCAACAGAACAGTAGTAGGTCAGCTTAGGGGATGTGGATCCCAAAACAGTATACAGAGGATTACGTAGAGTAGTAGGTTCCTGGAGCGGGACGTTTTGTGACATTTTGTGTGTCAAAGTTTTATTTTTTTAGCTTTTTTTTGTTTTGGTTTCTATATTAAATGTGACACTAGGGTTACCATTGTTGGTACCCTAGAGTCAGCACCTGTGTTGAAAATTAAATCTGCACGCCAGAGGAGCGTATCAACACCAGTGCTCTGTGTTTGTGTCAGTATTTTCCAGTGACAACCCACACACCCCCTGTTACAATCCCTTTTTGTCACATGCAGTTTTTTCTAACTTTATTGTTCACCGGTCTCTCTCAGGCAAACACAATAGTCCAAAACGAAACTTAAAAAGCTGCAGTCTTCCAAATCCAAACTGATAAATAAAACGTAAATATTTCAGTCTTACATTAACATGGCATCCAAGCAAAGCATTGTGTGGAATTTCTTTATCAAGCAGGAGAAAAAAGAATTTGCAAACTCTGCCAAGTAAATATTTCATTCAAAGGAGGAAGCACTAGCACTTTAATGTGCTCCATGAATGTTTTTATTTAACCCAAAACAAAACAGGTATATGTTTCGTAAGTGTGTAAGTGTGTGAGTAATGTTTGTTTCACACTGATTTAACTGGAGTGCATATGCTTTTTCTTAGATAATCTACTTCATTAAAATATTTTTTTTTTTTACAGTTTCCAGTCTGTTTTCTGGGGTACACCACTCACGATACTTTAGATATTTGTTTATTTATTTTTAAATAAAGGTTACTTATTTGTTCTTTTTGAAAACAGACATTTTGAAAATAGCTTTGAAACAGACTTTAAAGTTATCAGTGTAAAAAGTTGTCAGGATGTTAACAATGAAATGAACAAATACAGGTATGCTATTTAAACAGTTGTGGCAACACGTGGGGACATATAATGCTATATTTTTCAGAACCACTACTTACTCTTTAACTCTGCACTATTAAAATAAAATAAACATAGGACAAGATTATAAGATAAAGTAGAAACCTTCAGACATACACCAGTTCAAACTGTAACTAAATCCCGAGATCATCAGGGAAATGTAAAGTCAGCCTGCATGGAAAGTCAAGTACTTATGTATTTTTAAATGACAGCGTGGCCGTGTGTTAGTTTTGTTATTTTTATTTTCTGTTCTGGCAGTGGCGAGGTCAGCAGCTCGTCCTCTGCCAATAGTAATTAAAAACCTTGTGTAGAAGGTGGCCATCTCCAGAATTAAGTGATTAATTGTTGATAATCGGGAGATGGTCACCTGCATAAAAACCTGCAGCTCTCTGCATCTGGGTGGGGTGTTCGGAGGAGTGAACGAGAGCGAGACAGGAGTGTAAGAATTAAAAATTAAAAATCAAACGATTTATAGGAACAGTGAAGACGATTGCCCAGCCTGACCTATATGGTTTGTTTGTGTTCGAGATTTGTTTTATTTAAAACTTTTATTTTCCTCTGTGAGCAGTGTGTTTTTTGTTAAACCTTTTATTTGTGTTATTTTTTAAAATAAACGGCACCACAGCGTCTTTTGCCCTGCAGTACTTACTTGTTTGTTTTCTTCCTGCATCTGGCCTGATGTCACCCCTCAGCCATCCCTGTCACAGAGTCCCATTTCCAAGAAAAGGCCCTTCCTCCCATATTATTTATATCCACCCTAGAAAAAACCAGCAGCTCTGCATACTGTGATCCAAGAGTGCAGTTAGGACTATACGTGATCAATAATTCCTGTAAGTTACTGGGTGCTAATCCATTCAGAGCCTGAGAAGTTAAAAGCAAAATCTTGAAATCAATTCTTAATTGCAAAGGGAGCCAGTGCAAATAGTGCAAAAAGTAATATGTTCACTTTTCTGGTTTTAGTCAGAAGTCTAGCGGCAGAAAAGTTAATTACAATAATCAATTCCAGATGAAACAAAGGCATGCATCTTATGCAGTCTTTCAGCATCAGATACAGAAATAAATCGGTCTAAATTTTGATATATTTCTCAAATGATGAAAGGATACTTTAGTATCCTACCGATAGATCAGGGTCGAAGATGATTCCCAGTAAACCGACATATTTTAGTTGGTTCTGAGAGCCCCTAGCATAACCTCTGTTTTATCAGAATTCAACAGTAAGAAGCTCGGAGACATCCAACACTTGATGTCTGCAAGGCAAGCAGCGAAAAACATCCCAGCAGAAGTATTTCCTGACTGAGTATCTAGCCGAGTATCATCAGCATAAAAATGGAAATTCACTCCATGTCTGTGGATAATGTCACTAAAGGTAACATAACGAAAATAACAAAAGGACCTAAAATAGAGCCCTGTGGAACACCTCAGACAACTTGAGACAATGCCGATTTCACCTCCCCGACAGAGACGAACTGAAACCTATCGGAACCAAGATAGGACGCCTCCTGACAATCCCACTGAGCTTTCAAGACATGTTTCAATAACATGGAGAGATCCACTGCATCAAAATCAGCACTTAGATCTAGGAGAATTAAAATTGATGGAAAGTTCAAGTCAGAGCTTACCAACAGATAATTTAATACAGATCATTTCTAACCAGGTCTGTCTCAGTGCATGTGCAGCACGAAATCCAGATTGAAATTTTGATACGCTACTAAGAGCTAGGAATGAGTGTAATTGATTGGCAACAACTTTCTCTAGAATCCTAGCTAAAAATGGCAGATTGGAGATTGGACTGTAATTATTAAGGACTTTGGGGTCCAAGTTAGTTTACTTGAGCAAGATACCTTAAGTGCTAGGGGAACTATACTGGAGGAAAGTGATCCATTAATAATTCTTTTAATGTGAGTATTAACACAAAAAACATATTTGAATAGTTTAGTAGAAATAGGATCAAAAGCACATGCAGTGGGTCTCATATACAGGACTGGCTCTGTCAGCTCTTGCAAGGTAATCAAGAAAAAATAGTAGCCTTAACAGGTCTAATTGGTACAATTATGTAAGAATCCTCCATAATAGAAGGAGTCGGTAGACTCTGATTTCTGATGTCTAGAATTTTATTTTGTTTTTTTATTATAGCCACTGGAGGATCTACATGCCTCCCAAAAGATAATTAAATTGGCTGATGTCTGAAAGACATTTGCCTGTTAAAATATCCCCTACTGGAGGATGTGTCTCTCCTGGCTGTCGAGCAGGATCTGATGGCCTGTCTTGCCTCCCTCATATGTGACAGGGAAACCTTAAAAAGAGTAAGTTGCAGGGTTCTAAAAAAATAGCGTTATACATCCCCACGTGTTACTACAACTGTTTAAATAACGTACCTGTCATTTTTCTTTTCACTGTTAACATCCTCACAACTTTTTACACTTCTAACTTCAACTCTTGCAAGGACGAGCCCGAATATTTTGTGCCCTTCCCTTTCACAGCACTACCGGGTTTGTTATTTGATTGCATCGTTTAAAATGGCACTGAAATGTGATCTGTGTGTGCAGATAGGCTTAAAACAGGTCACATGGACAGAAGGGAAGGCTCAATGAACTTTGAATCCGTGTGAGATTGTAGTTAGGAGAGAAAACAGAGAGCGCTAATTTTGTGAGGAGTGAAGTAAAACTTATTAAAATGTAATTTGGCAAGTGATCTCACAAGGTAGATGCACAGGCTGCAATCCAGTTCGTTTTGGAGAATGAGAGTGATTGTGATTACTCCAGTGGGGGCGAGGATCTTGATTTAGAGGATGAAGAGGTTTTGGATCCTATTTTCGCAGTAGACACTGAAGGTAAGATGATTCATGATTTTTCTTTTATTTATGTTCTTGCTCACATATCCTCTACCAATATGCCATTACATATATAGAATTTCTGTTTTTATTAATTTCATTTTTTTATGCTTATTTTTAGCCATTTCTGAGTTGCACGGAAATGGGTTTTTTCGGGGCTTTCACTTTTTATATACTGTATGAAATTAATGTTTTCGGCTACTTAGGTTTTTTTTCTGTCACAATATGTAAGTCATAGTAACTCGACAGTGTTTGCACACTTCAATTGTACCTTCTTTCCTTTGCTGTCTTCCACAACGAAATCCTTACGGTCCCAGGAATATTCTTCTGGGGTTTTTGTGTCTTTATGAATTTTTTTACATTTCACCACAATTTGCAATTCTGTTTTAAATGCCATGAGCATGTAAATACTAATCAGACTGCAATATAGCTTTAAATCTTGTGAGCAAGAACAACCCTCTGCTTCAAGTAATTCTAATCTTGTTTTAAATCTCACAAGCGTGTTCCAATCCTCCAATAGAAAAGTAGGAATTTGCTGCAACTCAGTATTTGGGGTGGGTTTAAAGTATTCAGAACAAATCAATGTGTGATACAAATCAGGAAGGAGGGGCATTGCCCAACAGCACTAGAAATTTTCTTTTTTTTTTTTTTTTTTTGAGGTATTTCATAAAAAAATTCCCAGGGAAGGGGTCAAGTCAACGAATTGAGTAACCATTTCCAGTGTTTTTCCGGTCTTAATAGATATACACCAATTTCAATTTTTTTGTATCAGGGGTGTTTTATCGTTTTTTTTATCGGTTAAAAATGAAAATCAGAAGCCCTATACATATTACATCAGTAATATATTTAGGATGTGTTATCAGGTTTGCTGGTTTCCTTGCAAGTTGGTTTATTTACTGTGTTTTATATATACATTACCTGTCAGATTGATCGTTTCTATCAAGTCAGTCTTTTTTTTGTCAGGCATTTTATGTCTGCACGGATTTGTATTTTTATTTGTAATTTGTAAGGGTACATTTTTTAACCTGATTTTTAGTAGCAATGCTTGTACAACAGACATATTAGGTACAAGGTTGCCTTTTGTAGCTTATTTGTAGTATGTTGGCATTTTGTTTTACTAAGAAGCAAATAACGTTACCCTTATAAAAGTTCATCATAAAGTTGATCATGGGCAGTAATTTTGCATTTTATCATCCTCCTCCCATGCTTATACTATGCATTTACTGTGCTTTACTTTTATTTGCAATTCAAGAATATGACTTTACTATACTTCTCTGATTCACCATGATTGACAGTGCAGACCCCAGTGCAGGTGATCAGGGAGGCAGGCCAAGCACCGCAGCACAACCGGTGAGGCTGACAGTTCGTCAATTCCCAAGCTTCATCCTCTCCCAAGAGAACAAGGTAGTGTTTCAGCAATGCAGAGTGTGCAATGAGGGTTCTGGGCACAGACATCAGTAGGGTAAGTCAAGGTGGCGGATGGAGACTAAAAGCTGAATACCTTGTGGGAACGTTCAAATGTAGGGTGAGTGTGCGGTAATGAATCTCCAAGTTCGATATTTTGAATTGAGCCAGTGTGGCATCACATAATAAACAGGCACATTTACCTCCGCCAGCCTCGACAAAGAAAAACTCCATTCCCCATTCCTCACGAAAACATCTACATTCGTCCTCATATCGTCGTTTTTTAACAGTCAACATTCCTTCACTTCACAGCTCTCAGAAGCTCCTCAGGAAATACTTAAAGTGAAGAATCATAATTAGTCAATATTGCAAATAGTGCAGAAATTTGCATTAGTTACTGGGAAATGTAGTTTTATAAATAGCCCAATATGCTCGAAATAGAATCTATCGGTTACATTTTGAGCTACTTATAAAACTACATTTCCCAATAACCAATGCAAATGGGGTGGATAGATTCATCAGAAACTGTGTTTGTGATTGAAGACACATATGAGAGTTTAAAAAAAATGAATCTGCCGAAGAGCCGCAGGTGCTAAGTTAAAGAGCCACTGGCGGCTCGCGAGCCGCGGTCTGAGTATCACTGCTTTAGCATAATAAAGAATAAAAGATCTTTCAATTTCAAATCACAATCTAGCTTGGAGTTAATTTTTCCAATGAAAAGTTTTAATTTTTTTGTGACAAACCTTTCTTTCTTTTTTTTTTTTTAATTTGTTCTAAAGTTAGTAGAGTAGAGTGCAAAACTTAATTGGTGCAAAAGAAAGATGTCAGGAACTGTAGTCGAATCTGGTGCTTAAAAAAGCATTTTTACATGTTTTTAAAACTTTTTTTATTTTTATTTTTTATTTCAGGTATGTTTAAGTTAAGTAAAAACTATTGATAATAACCTATTTGGGGTTTTGTTTGTTGAAAAAAAAAAAAAAAAAACTTTGTCCACCCTACTAATGATGTTGAACTAGCTTGGTTACCTTACTTTGCAATGTAGCTGTTCACACTTTCAGTTTTTTCAGCACTGTCAATTGATGTAAACGTACATGCAGGTGCAACTTTAATGCCCGATTTCGTCAACCTGCAGCTGCATTTTGCAATGCCTGTCGGGTCTTTGACCCAAATCAAGCGAAGTATCTCAGCATAGCTGAGAAAAAAGTGTTTGAGGCCATTTTACTGTTTGAAGACAACTGTCTAGCACAGCATGAATACTGTGCTTACTACAAAATTGTCAGTGAAATGAAATGCGACGTTTACCAGTTCCGGAATAAACATGGAAACGAGATTCCCAGCTCTTGCTGTAATCATTTTCTGCATAAAAACAAAATGTACTTCAGAAAGTGCTCCAGAAAGGCATCCAATGTACAACATGTTGTATCAGAATAATATGTAAGCAAACAAACCAAAACCTAAAATAACTGCAAACTGTACCACAGCAGAAGCAACAGATCCACACAAAGGTACAGTCTTTTTGAACTTCAAACATTTTTTAAAGGTATGTAAAACCTAGTTTTTGTTTGCTGTCCTTTAGAAACCCCACCAAATGTTATGTAAAAACATTGTTATTGTATATGCTCTGAAGCTTACTGATTTACAGGATATTGAACCTGATGTTGTGAAAACCATAATAAATCAATACATATTTAGATTCATTTTCCCTTTCCTACTTCTATAGGCACTAATTTTATGTTTATGTAGGTACTGTATATTGTATTTAAAAAAAAAAAAAAAAAAAAAAAGTTGAATTTTCATCCAGTGACGTCACACACCATTTCCCCCTCCTCCATGATTCTGAACAAATTTAGTGACTGCTCCGTGATTTTTAATACAGATTTCCGTGACAAAATCCCAGCCTTATTTCTCAGTTATTAAAATAGGAATCACAAATCAAACAAAAAATGTCACTCTCCTCCATCTAAAAGATTAAGGTTGGCTTGTCAGAAATAGAGAGGAATTTACCACAGAATGGTCATTCATTTAAAGAAGTGGAGTGTCTCAATCTCACGTCTGCTGTGAATGCTGCTGGACAGACTTCTCTGTGAAACATGGTGGGCATCATGACTGTATCACTCACGTGGGTACGAAGAAACACCAGCAATACGCAAAACCTGACACTCCCCATTACTGTGTGTTTGTGCAAATGGGTTTTGAGTAAGGTGACCACATGGCTCCGTGTTCAGTGGGACAGTTCAGGCTTTTCAACTCACAACCCAGTGAATTCTGTTTCGTTTGAACTGTCTCAGGTACCATTCTTATCTTAAGAGAAGCAGGACTGCTTACCAGAATGCACTGGGTTGTGAGTTGAAAAGCCTGAACTGTCCCATTCTGTCCCACTAAACACAGAGCCATATGGTCACCTTAGTTTAGAGGTTTAACTCGCTTTAAATAATTAGTTAATTATTGGATGCTACACAGCATTTTGTGTTTTGATAGTTGCAGAGCAGTAAAAATGTAAATTAAAAACATTATGTTAAATCTTTTTTGAGGTGTTGTTACTTTTATAAAGTTTTGAGGTTGAATATTTCAGTCCAGGTTTGAGATCCTAAAACACTCTTCATTACTAATATTTAAATCCAGAATAAATAGAATTCCCCATTTTAGAAAAATCAATTTAAGAAATGTTATAGTTTGTATTATTATTATTATTATTATTATTATTATTATTATTATTATTATTATTATTATTTCTAAATGGCGTGTGTTTACAATTACCAAAATTATAGATTGAACAGCAGAAATTAGGTCATTGGCTTGCCAGAGCCTAGGAACCTTTTAATTTCTAGGGCTAGCAGCCACTGGCCTTAAAAAAAGAAATTAACTTTTTTTCTGCCAATTCTGTACCTTTTTACATTTTACCAGGTTCTGAATTATGATATACGGATTTATGGTGATTTGATCATATTTGAGTGACTTATTACTCTTAAAAACAATTATGTGCATTTTCTTTAAATAAATAAATAAATAAATAAATAAATACATTTAAATTCAGCTTGGAAAAGGTTAAATCTTTTTCAAAGGTCTTTTCAAAATGTCAGCTCTAGTGCAGGGGTGTGTCCACTGATCACTAACCTAATAACCTACAAGCGCGCTTGCTTTTGTGTTCCGTAGACATCATGGGTCGTTGTTGCTGCGTTACCTCTTTGGCAATGTGGGCAATAATCTGTACGCTATCAACTATAATAATAACTAGATGGTAACTTTACAAGTAAAGTTGTGGGGCTTGCTTTAGCTCTTTAAAATTATTTTTGTGGTAGTGGAAGAAGTTTAAAAAGTTTTACTTTTTAAAGCAAAGCAGTTACATACAGTCAAAGTTAAATTGAGTAAAATAATTGGTCTGATTACTTTGATAGACTACTATATCAATCTTATTACTTTGGATTGTGGGGCAGTTAGATCACACATTTCATCAGACATGTACCGTTTGATTGGTAGAAGATAGTTTTGAACTGATTTCAGATTTGAAAAGCTGAAGTAGAGGTAGATTGGTAGACGCCATTCCTGTTTTGATTTAATATTTGAATAGCTGAGAAGTAGAGGAATATTTCATTTTCTCTAAGTATTTGTCTAACTTGTTGGGAAAGTGGTCAAAACGGCAGTTGTTTCTAAAAGTCACTGAAAACGTAGTTGATGCGGTTACTAAAACAGCTGTACCTCTTGATTGGTAAAAGTTATTTCTGTTTTGATTTCATATTTGAATAGCAGAGAAGTAGAGGGAGATGTCATACCCTCTAACTTTTTGCCTAGCTTGTTGGGAAAGTGGTCAAAATTTCAGTTTATAAAAAGTTAGAGAAAATTTAGTTGATGCGGTTACTAAAACAGCTGTACCTCTTGATTGGTAAAAGTTATTTCTGTTTTGATTTCATATTTGAATAGAAGAGAAGTAGAGGAATGTGTCATACCCACTAACTTTTTGTCTTACTTGTTGGGAAAGTGGTCAAAGTAGCTGATTTGTGTCAAAAGTTACATCGTTTACAGTAAATAGAATGTTGGAAGTCTGGGACTTTTTAAACAATGGGGAGCTTTAGAATGTTGAAAAAAGTCCCATTAAAGTGAATGAAGATGGACAAAAAAAAGGATAAAAAGCTTAATAGTTTAAAAAGTATAAAATATATCAAAAAGTTGTATACAAGCACACTATTCCAGACCGGTCTACACGTTTTAAAGTTTGAACGGCGTTTCTAGCTTAAACGGTGTAAGAGGAGTAGCGTGCCAAAGAATAAGAAGAAGTAGTATGTTGAAGATTTAAAGTGGGGACTCTTGCTTCGCAAGCCCCACTAATAATAATAATAATAATAATAATAATAATAATAATAATAATAATAATAATAACCGTAAAACTCTGTGTATAAGTCGCGCCGGTGCATGAGTCGCTCACCCCTTTTTGAGTCTTTAATTGTAGAAAACACCTGTTTTAGTGTTTAAAATACTTTAATGATTTCTCAACATGAAAAATGTACCACTGAAGTTTTGAAATAACCATATTTTACAGTGTTTTAGTACATTGTTAATTTAGTTTCTACAATTTTGTTTTTCATGTAAATATAAGTAAAATGGCAAAAATAAAACAAAATATGAATAGCAACACTGGTACAGTAAATTCAAGGATTAACACTGTAAACCACAGTGTAAGTAGATTCAAGTTACATCATATCTGAATTTGATTTTAGTTGTACCTAAATACTTCAGAGCTAATTTCTTTGTTTTACTTAACATTTTCTTTCCAAAATCTTTGGCTTTTACAAATCTGTATAATTATTTAAAATTGAAAACGCTGCAGTGCATCATCTATCACATACTGTTGTTACCAGACTGTGCCTTTAAGAAAGTAAATTCTGGGCAGAGAGAGAAATGCATACTATATTTAGGGAAGAACTGATAGAAAGCGCGATCTCTCTGCTGGAGACCTGGTTGTGGTAGGACACTGAGGTTTTTTTTAAGCTTGTATAAAAAGGGTTGACGTTATGTACAAATTATAATTGTTGTCTTGTTTTGGTTAAGGATTGCTGGAAGTGTGCTACTAATATCTGTATTAGAAACTTAATGGTTCGCTACGATGATTTATTCAATCTTAATGGCCACACAGACGTTTGAAAAAATAAATAAATAATAAATAAATACACATACATATATTATATATTTATATATATATATATATATATATATATATATATATATATATATATATATATATATATATATAGCCAAAAACTAAATATAAAGCTTACAAAACTTGTGACAGTTTGATATGCTCATAAAATTAACAGGATTGATTGATTTGCCCAGTGTGGTTGGTACTGTATCGTACCCTACTGACTGTATACAGTAAAAAAAATTACTTACCGCTACACATTCACACAAGAACATATTCTCTGCTAATCCCTTTGTAGTTTCTTTATAATGCGATGCAGTAACCATGTTGTTTCAGTGAATCGAGCACGTTTTTATTTTTTGGGTGAATCGAGCATGTTTGTATTTTGGTGAATGCAGCGCAAGTGTTTTTTGTAAATTATGACATGTTCTACATTTTTTGCAGGCCTGAAGGGCCTCTGAATGGATTTTTGCCTGGTCCCCCGCATGGTGACACCGCCTCTGGATGCAGTATGCTGTCTGTGTTCTGAAGATTGATATAGTATTGATATGTCCCTTTAAATATAGTTTAATATATTTGAGCTGATTTGCTTTCTTAATCAAACACTAATTATTAAAGGAAGTTGTTGCTTTTTACCTTCATATCTTTTTTTTTTTTTTATATATAAATGTAGTCATTGCCAATTATTTTTTATTATTTTCTCCCCAATTTGGAAATGGCCAATTATTTTTAAGCTCGGCTCACCGCTACCACACCTGCGCTGACTCCGGAGGACAAGACGAACACACGCTGTCCTCCGAAGCGTGTGCTGTCAGTCGACCGCTTTTTTTCACACTGCTGACTCACCGTGCAGCCACCCAAGAGCTACAGCGTCAGAGGATAGCGCAGCTCTCGGGCAGCTTACAGGCAAGCCCGCAGGCTCCCGGCCAGACTACAGGGGTCGCTGGTGCGTGGTGAACCGAGGACACCCTGGCCGACCTAACCCTCCCTCCCCCCGGGCAGCGCTCGGTCAATTGAGCACGGCCCCCTTTACCTTCATATCTTGATTGAGTTAACAAACGGTGTGCACTGATCTCACCCAATTCTATTTGAACCTGCATTTCATTCTGGCTCTAATACCCGAATTCAGCTTATTAATTTCCACTGCGTTTTTACAGTAATTAAGGTTTAAAGGGGGGGGGGGGGGGGGGGGAGAGACATGGAAAATAAAAAACGAAAACTAGAAGCCCTAATTATATTATATTCAAAGAAAAAAACAAAACCACCACCACCTTAGATATAGAATCTATCAAATGCACAGATTCAAATACCTTGTTATATAAACTACTGTTCAGGTATCGGTTCCACAAACGGGAAATCCAATTACATATATATATATATATATTAATATCCCCTTCTGTTGACAAATTACATAGATAAAGGACTTTTTTGTTTGTTTGTTTGCTTTTAATCAAATGATTTACACAAAGGTATTCTGGTAAATTAAAGCCTATACATAATTTAATTTACAGTTCTCTGAATTAATATTGAGAAAAAAATTCCTTTTAAAATCCTGTTATACGTATTCATAGGGATGTAAGGGCTTGATGTAACTTAAAAAAGAGGATGGTGAGTAAGTAGATTCAAGAAAATGCACAGAGTCCTTTTCTTCACTCAGTTGTTAGGTTTATTGAAATATGCAGGGAGTCTGGTCCCAGGTACAGGACAAACAGAATACTCATTCTTACAATTGTTGCATGACATTAATACCCTTCTGCATAGGTGTCTCTCTCCTCCTCTTTCTCTGACACTTAACCAATAGAAAAGGTACAACACATTATCCTGTTACCATATATTTCATTTAGTGTGAGTGTGTGTGTGTGTGTGTGTGTGTGTTCTAGTGTGAAAAACTCTAAACCTTCTTCAGACCCCTGGTGCCACAAAGGTACATACATCTGGTTTTTGTCATCTTCCTTGTTCTTATCTCTCCGATTTGCCTGAGACCTTTTGAGTCCAGTGGCATTATCTCTTTTTGGATCTCTCTGAAGTCTTAGAGCCTGGTCTCTTCTGGTCCCCTTGAAGACTAGCTTTATGACCCCCTCATAAACCAGCTGTATATTCTAAGCAAAAACTTGTTTAACTAGTTTTATACCCCAGTGGACTCCCCGAAGGGCAAACTTCTTTCATGTCAGGGCTGGAGATCAAAGGACTTGTTTGTACAGCCGTGTGCTGCTGGCCAGCCATTTGGGGTAACTTCTCTACCACATCGCCTTCAATCTACTTCCAATGTGCAGTTGTTTAAGTATAGTTAAATATACGTTAACTTGGTGTTTTTCTCAGCTCTCTGCTACCATCCATTGCTCAATGAAGCTGCTTGCTTGCTCGGAGTCAATGCAGTGCAAGTATCTATATACCCAGAGTATATAGCCAGCTTTCATCTATCACAGCAGTGCTTGCATTTTTAGAACTAACAGTTTTTTCTATCCAATGTTAAATCACTTTTCAGAAAAATAACATGAATACAGCCGTCATTCCTCATGCGTAGCAAACTGCTATTCAATACTTGTTCCATGTTTTCCAACAGGGCTAAATAAATGTCAGTCGCCATCTAGAGTGTTCTGTTTATTATGGATGTTTGCTTTTTACTGCCATCAGTAGCTCCATCCACAGTTATATCTGAATCTTTTCATTTCAAATGGTGAATCACTGAACTTGTGTTTTTGTGGTTCAGCAATTTTGTTTGGCATAATTATTTACATACTACAGTTCTCGTCTGGTTCCTCAAAATACTTCTAAATGTGGCTTTGCCTCATTCTTTTGTTTAGAGATCCATTTTATAAAAAATATAACAAACATCAGAAAAAATGCTTGTCTTTAACTTTCTTACCCGTGTGGACTAGATACCATACCACGCCTACTACAGCATGAACAGAGTGCACCACTGAAGCTCCAGATCAGCCGAGAATAAAACCCGCCCCATCGTCAATCTTTCTGTTGCACCAATTAGAAAAGGTACTTGGAGGCAATTGCCAAACCTCTTCCTTTTTAGAATATCTGCCCTTACTGTGGAACTAGAGCAGTCTGATACACGACGGACTGTCTGTATATAATGATAAATTACTAAAATACATTAAAAAATATGTGTTTGGTGAAATTTGTCACATGACCGGTTATATGTCTAGCATATTATTCAACGTTTAATCACTTCTTTAAAGTTTATACATTTAAAATTCCCATCCCTACTAGTGTTTCTATTCTGTTGTAGTAAAGCAGCACACACAGGGAAATCCGGACAATGGTACATTAGGACGTGGGGTTTTATGCAGGAAGGACACTGACTTTGGTGCCAAAAAAGATTATATCAATGATCTTTGGGAAAGAGATCGGTTTGATTCTCCTGACTCAAGCAACACAGAGACTGGGAGTTCACGCTGTGTGTGGAGTTCATCACACAAGGGAAGAAATCTAGGATTGTTTTTACTGGTTTCGCTTAAATTACGCCAGAGCCTTCCTGTATTTTACATGATAGCATTTTCATGCAAAGTAATGAACATGCAGTTTAGATTCCTTCCATTTATGACCCACATATTTAAATTTACGAGTCGTAACATTAAACCATGGTGAGCTTCTTTTAAAAGGCACTTTTAAAAGAAGCTGGCGCTACAGTATCCAAGATAGTAGGTGGTGTTGTGCTTTCTGGAAAAAATAGTAACATTTGGAGGCGAAGCCTCAATCAAGGAAACACTGTCAGGCCCAAGCCAAGTTTCAGTTAAAGAAAAAACATCAGTGTTATAATCCAGAATTAAATCACTGATTAGAGGAGCTTTAATAGACAGAGATCTAAAATTCAATAATGCCAGGTGGAAAGTGGTACAATCAAGAGCATGTGATTGAGCAGAAGTAATATATGAAGGGGATATGAAGAAGATCACTTTAACACACGCCTCTGTGACTACTAAATGCCAACTAGTAGCAGGAGTGGTAAGATACTTCAACTTTTATTTTGCACACCTCTTTAGGTTCCCTCCCCTCCCCAGTTCCTAGTTTAAATAATTTGCCAAGTGGTTTTCAATGTTTACAGCTAGCCTACTTGCCCCTGAACTATTCAGGTGCAGTCCATCTTTCTTGTAGTATCTGGTTCTGGGACACATCATGAATAAATGCACAATGACTATAATGGGACATTTGTTAAAAAATGTGCTTCTGAACCAGTCTTTGCAGAAACCAGTAAAATGCCTGCACTGTTGCATTTGTAAATTATACTTTTTGTAATATGTGGCCTAGATTTAAATTTGCCTTGAAAAGCTTGGGCTCGGATTTGAATAATATCCAAAGTATTATTATTTGTTTATTTAGCAGACACCTTTATCCAAGGCGACTTACAGAGACTAGAGTGTGTGAACTATGCATCAACTGCAGAGTCACTTACAACTACGTCTCACCTGAAAGACAGAGCACAGGAGGTTAAGTAACTTGCACAGGGTCACAAAATGAGTCAGTGGCTGAGGTGGGATTTGAACCGGGGACCTCCTGGTTACAAGCCCTTTTCTTTAACCACTGGACCACACAGCCTCCTACCACTGGACCACTCAGCACTCTGGCGACTGTCTGAGTTTTGCTTTTCAAACAAGTTTGACAACGCCAGCAAAAGAGATATGTACCAGGCTTCAGGGCCTTTCCAGAACAAGGAATCTACAGTTGTCACTTACTGAAAACCCAACTACATTTCATACTTGGGGACTATGGTTTTAGTACGCGTTGGAGTTCTACTCTTTTTTAGCTCTATTTTTGAGCCTGTTTTGTTGTGGTTCCCACTGGGAAGTTCTCAGTACTCCGGCGACTGTCTGAGTTTTGCTTTTCAAACAAGTTTGACAACGCCAGCAAAAGAGATATGCCAAGTGCTCCGAGCTCTGGAAATTCCACAGTTTAAATATGCGCAAATAAAAAAAAAAGTGTTATTTAAACACTAAGTCAGAACTTGCTGTGCAAGGCAGTAACTGTAATCCAAGTATACTAAGCAAGTTGCAATAATGCTTTTTCTGCTTGAAGATTAAGAATTTAATGTGACAGTGGGGCAATACTATTTTCTCAATGCGGTCAAAAAGAAAAAAATACCCTCTTGTCCACCCAAAAGACAGAAGAAATGATGCCACTTTATCTTAGTACTGCAAGTTACCAGCAGCTTAAGACAAACCCCTACAGCTGTATCTATCTGTCAGACTGCAGAATACACACAGCAGGGGAGGAAACAGTTTAACCCTTCCTCTACAACGCCACTAGAATTCGTTCATATATGAACAATGGTGTAACGGTGACATTAGACGCCCATTTTAAGCCTTTTTAAAACAATCACTAGTTGTTTACCAAATGACTGACATCTGCAAATTCTTCAACAACCAATCAGGGATGGTTTTATTTACTTTAAAAATTAAAGTTAGACAGACAGAAAGCAAGCTAGACTAGTGTGTTTTTTGTTTCCTGTCAGGAAACTAAATCATCCAAAATGTTCAAAAACCCAAAATGAAATAAACAAAATATTAACTGTTGTGAAATATTCATAGGATAAACTTTCATAGGATAGCCCCAAGCCAAAAGAGATACCTTTTATTGTGTGGTGCAGCATTTCAGTATCTTAGGTTTCGATTACCATATACCAGTGGTTCCCAACCTTTTTTAATGTAGAGACCACTGTGGTGTTTGGATTTTTTACAGAGACCACTTGCCACACATTTTTTCACAACAGCATTTTAAAACTAATTGTTATGTGTATATGTATAAGTACATGTAGAAAGTAAAATATGTATATAACATAACTTAATAAGATTCCTGGGCTTGAATCTTCGTTGTCATCAAGTTGTCATTTTGCTCATTGAAAGTTGATAATGGCAAAGTTTCCATTTCTTTAGTTTAAAAAAAAAAAGTTATTTTTTTTCACATTCTGAATGCTTTGAAGATAAACGGCGTCTCAGTTTTGCAGGTTTATTTGACAAAACCTCCAAACAAGTAACACACTGCGGCTTTGGGTCGTCCTTAGATCCAGTACATGTAAATACCAGTGCTGGTCCCCGCAACTGTAACCTTGTGTAGCAAATGAATCTATCCATTTCTAAGGCAACTTCTTGCACTCACTGAGTCGCCAGCTTCACGCGATGTACATATATAAATATTAGAGGTGCCCTAAAACCCAGGTTTTAAATTACCCGACCCTACCCGAGTCTCTTTTTACTACCCAGGTATCGATTTATTAAATTTGAGAATTTAAAGAAAATGTAGAAAGTATGACAATGCGGATGTAAGCGCGGGTTTCTGGTCGGCATAATAAAGACAATGTTAAAACAAGCTTTGGATTAAAGCCTTTTCTTAACTGACAGGATATCAATGTTTTACAGAAAATAATAACACACAGCGAGCGGCAAGTACACCTCAATAATAATAACTGCGGTGACTATTCTCAGGAACTAAATCGGAAACAAAACAACATAACAGGGCTCTACAGTGCGACTAATTTTGTTGCATATGCAACTAAAAATGTGCTTTTGCGAACGTACATTTTAATTTAGTTGCACGTGTGCCACTAGAAATACCAAATTTTTTTTTTGAAAGTATAAAACATATTTAAAAAAACACAGCTCTAACTCACATAGTTCAATCGTAATGTACTCTGGTAATGTAGTTTATTGGTGTCCACTGCCCACTGTTAATCATACATTAAAAACTACAAATCCCATACCCCACCAATTTCACTGCTTTATCAGTGCGATGGCTACTAGTTTCCAGACAGTTTGAAAACTTGTCAAACTAAGATGAGGAAAATAACAAAATTATTTTCATGTGATTAGAGAAGTTTCGAAAGAAAACTGCGATGAACAAAATTCAGATATGTCGGTGTCTTTACAAGAAATGAGCAATGAAGGTATTATTATTATTATTATTAAAATGTTTCCAGTACTGAAAA
This sequence comes from Acipenser ruthenus, assembly GCF_902713425.1. Taxonomy (NCBI): domain Eukaryota; kingdom Metazoa; phylum Chordata; class Actinopteri; order Acipenseriformes; family Acipenseridae; genus Acipenser; species Acipenser ruthenus. Next base: position 48,124,056 of record NC_081189.1, read on the forward strand.
AGGTTACACAAGTCTACAGATCTGAAAGGACTAAATGCATGTATACTATATTTAAATATGCACTTAAAACATTAATATTTGTGATTTTTTTTTTTTAAATCATCACCTGAAAAAGATCTGGGTACCCTTGTGTTTTTCACACCGGGTACCCGGTTCCGGATTTTCTACCCGTGCCAAGAACAGACTGTACACAGTATTTCCTGAAGTAGTGTTAAGAGAATTTCCTTTTGGCATATAGTCTTGTGAGATATTAAACCTGGCTGAATAAACCCATATAATAACATGGAGCTGAAATGGATCACACACACTACGGAACAGTTCCCAAGTCAAGCTACAAATACAGCCTCTGTGTTGCACACTGAACTTACTATGTGCAGCTAACCTCTCAAAAAACGTATAATATGGAAATAATAAGACATTCCTATATCCTTGACAACACAGTAGTGTATATTTTATATTGTTATGAATGAAAAGTATTTTGGTTTTAAAGTTTTTTGTTTGTTTTAATTTAGTCACTCCAACTGAGTTATAAATATTGAATGCAGTGTGCTACTTTTATGTGGAGTGAAAAGGCTGGGGCAGCCAGATTCTTTGTTTTGTTTTTTTGTTTCCCCCCTGAACAGTGAAAACAAGCAGTAGAATGAGCACAGATTAGAAAGATGTACATTTACATGAATGCTAGATGTAGATTGTTTTAAATAATGCTGGGAAAAAAAACTAATTTTGACAAGACATAGTTATTTAGTTAGTATTTGTTTCACATAAGAAAACTGTTTCAGTTAATGGCGGCTTTGAAGGCATCAAAGGGAGATGTAATATAAATCAATTTATAAACACACTCGTAATAAAAGAAATGCAAAGAAAACAGATAAAGGGGGAATTTCCAGACTACATATACATCTTATACAGTAGTCTCTGGCTAAGAGAACTCCCTTAGGGAAGCAAGCAAAGTGTTCTTATAGCCGAAGTGTTCTCCAAGACGGAGTTAGCCACCAGACACAATATAAATCAACAAACAAACAAACATGTATTACTTGTCATGACACACATGCATCAACATATGAAATAAACTGAATAATTAAAAGCAATAGACAAGTGTATGTTAATAAACTACAATAATAAAGTAACTGTCAAACTAAATTAACACAGCATCCCTACACACGTTAAAAAATGCTGCAGTAATATTCAAGACATGCACATTATTTAACAGAATGGTGAAGCAACTAACCAGAATGGGAAACACCAAATTAGTCAGCGACTTGTGTCAAGAGCTCAAATAATTTCCAACTTTTTGTAGCAAGAGAAACAGCGGCGCATTCTGCCGTTTGTTTGATGAGGTGCACTCGTGGAAATCAGAATACAAAACAATTCAATGATAAGACATTGGTTCAGGAAAGATTAATAAAACAATCAGTGTGCCTCAAGACACTCGCGCGGCCACATTTGAAAAGACTGAATAATCTATTATTGAATTGTGGTTTGTCACACTTGAGAAAATTATTGTATTTCTTGTTCTTATTTTATGACTTGTATTGTAACACTTGAATGTATTTGCTTGCGATTGTAAGTCGCCCTGGATAAGGGCGTCTGCTAAGAAATAAATAATAATAATAATAATAATAATAATAATATTTGAATTTAAGTTTGATGATGATAATGAGGTATTAGGTTACAAACACTACTGTAACTGTTGTGAACGAATCGCTATCGGTGCCAAGGTGGGGTGCATTTTAAGCGAAGTTCCTGTTCCTTTAGCTGGAGCATTTACAATGGGAAAAATCTGTTTCACCGCAAAGGTGATCCCTTCGGCGAAGTGTTCTCTTAGGAGGTATTCCTATATGTGGAGACTACTGTAATTATATATAACGTGGTTAAAGCTGGTTGTTGTGTTGCTTAGTAATACATATTGTAGTTGCACAACTTATTGATTAGTGGACATTTCTAAAGAAACATTTATTTGGAGATACATTTTAAAACTTTTTTACATTCAAACTAGGTAAATTACACAATTCCGTTTTTATTTTTCATTGCGTATACGCATACCCAATTAAAAGTCCATACATATACACAACATTCTTTAATATGTTTAGGACAGAAAGTTTTAATCGAGCAACCAGAACAGAATGGTAAATACACGTCAGAGACGGTTTTAAAAGCTAGATGACAGGCAGAGACGGAGGCCAGCAGTCAGTTTGGCTGCAAAAGGTCTGTGACGGACAGCTAGAAGAAACACTGACTGTCACTAACAAGAGCGAATGAGTGTGCCTCTATGTGTCTCCAGACTATGCCCACAGGCAACTGAATGAGTGAGTGATTCGGCAGTTCCTGTCTTAGTGCGTGCTTGTTAACAAAGCAAGTCACTGACAGGCTGTGCCGGGCTGGAGGGGAGGGTTTGTTTGCTGGTGCCTTGAGTTAATGTTGAAAACATAAAGTGCAGTTTATTTTGAAAATAAATTGTTCTAAACTATTTTCTTTCATTTTCTGTTAAATTAAAACAGATAAAGCTGCTAAGTGAAAGGAATGATTTTATTATTATTATTTATTCTTTTTTTTTTTTTTACTTTTTCAGGATAGGCCTATCTTTTTTCTCCAACTATGTGTATGTCTATTGCTTCAACTAGAGTGAACAGGTGTCAGGTGACAACAAAATGTGAAAAAAGTTTAAGTGGGTGTAGAGTTTCTATAGGCACTGTATAATTATATATATATATATATATATATATATATATATATATATATATATATATATTGTGACAGACACGTAAGTGGGGGAGACCCAAAAACCGGAGATCCAGACAGGAAGTTCTCAAATTGTGGACCAGGTAAGTTTATTATTTACACAAAAATAAACAAACAAACAAAAATAATATGCCTAGCCCTGTTCGGGCCTAACTGACTTTCTTCTTTGTCCCTCACTACCCAGTGAAATCAACAAACACCGCTCCACAAGGTCCAACACTTCCTGCGTTGCCGAGTTATCCGTTCCAGACCTCCCAGATGTGAAGGCGGCGGGCTTTCTGGTTTCCCCACCAGAAATAGTGTTCAACAACATAAAGTTTCTTTTTTTTAAAGTCTCTCACGTGTCCGTGTGGTTATTTTTATATTCAATCACAAAGTCACATGCCTTCGGGTTTACCTCTCACTCCCAAGATCCCTATTTGGCTGAACTTTCCCACACTGTAGCAAATTAACATTGGCGATTTCATTCACCCGCCAATTTAACTAAATGAAAAGAAAAACACATTGCATAAACTGCAGCAGTCCTGAATCACATACCCCTTTCAAGCTTGCAACAGGCTGTGGTATTCCAGTTTTATTCCAAGCAAACTGGAGTCTGGAGTCTGTTCCCTGCGGCAACCTCCCACGAACTGCCCAGACTCCCTCAGCTTGCCTCCTTATATACCCAGGAGTCCCCGCCCATCCTGTCTCTGCCACGGAGGCTCCTGGGACATGTAGTGTGTTTTGTTTTTTTTTTTGTTTTTTTTTACTCTCGGACAGCCATTTTAAAAAGCGACAAAGTCTAGCTTCATCACATATCCTTCCCCCCAGCTTCAATGCCATCGGCTTGGAGCGGCCAACTCACAACCCTTGACAGGCCGTCTGCGTTTGCGTTTTTAGCTCCGCTTCTGTGTTTTATGGTAAACCTGTATTGTTGTAAGGTCAGGAACCATCTTGTAACCCGTGCATTTGTCTCCTTGTTATCTTTCATCCACCTCAAGGGTGAATGGTCAGTAACCAGGACAAATTCTCTCCCTAACAGGTAGTATTTTAGGGTGTCAATAGCCCACTTTATGGCTAAGCATTCTTTTTCTACTACAGCATAATTTTTTTCTCGAGGCATTAATTTCCGGCTCAAGTACATTATGGGGTGTTCTTCTCCCTCTATTTCCTGAGATAACACTGCACCTATGCCAATTTCTGATGCATCCGTTTGCAGGACAAATGGCCTAGAGAAGTCGGGAACCCTTAGGACAGGATCATTACAAAGAAGGTTCTTTATGCCTTGGAAAGCTAGTTCAGACTCTGCGGTCCATTTTATTTTGTTCGGACCAGACTTTTTTAACAGGTCTGTAAGCGGGGCCGCAACGCTTGAGAACTCGGGAACAAATCTCCTATAGTATCCCGCCAACCCCAAGAAAGCTCGTACCTGTTTTTTTTCCTTTGGGGTTGGCCAATTGGTAATGGCCTCTACTTTGCCTATCTGTGGTTTTACTTCCCCCCCCCCCCCACTATAAACCCTAAATATTTAGCCTCTTTTAGGCCTACAAAACATTTATCAGGGTTTGCTGTGAGGGACGCCTGTCTCAACGCTTGTACCACCGCCTCAACTTTTTGTAAATGGTTCTCCCACCCTTGCGTAAAAATCACTATGTCGTCGATATAGGCGGCGGCGTATGCTTCATGTGGCTTCAACACCCGGTCCATCAGACGTTGGAAAGTCGCCGGGGCACCATGCAACCCGAACGGCATGACCTTATATTGAAATAAGCCCCGTGGGGTGGAGAACGCAGTTTTTTCTTTAGCCTCTTTGGTCAAAGGGATTTGCCAGTATCCCTTTGTGAGGTCAAGTGTCGTGATGTAATTGGCCTGTCCTAACTGCTCAATTAACTCATCTACCCTGGGCATGGGGTAGGCGTCAAACTTGGATATATTATTGAGTTGTCGGAAGTCATTACAAAACCTCCACGTGCCGTCCGGTTTTGTAACCATAACAATGGGGCTACTCCAAGGACTATTAGACTCTTCTATTACTCCTAATTTTAACATTTTATCTAGTTCCTTGTGAACATCTGCTTTTTTTGCTTCTGGTATCCTATATGGTCGTACTCTAACGCGTTCCCCTGGGGCCGTTATTATGTCGTGACAAATGACCGATGTCCTCCCCGGCACATCGGAAAAAACGTCTTGGTTGGAACGGACCAAATCACAGACTTCCTGAACTTGACGTCCTATATTTACCATATGTTCCTCAATCCCTATTTCTGCTAGAGCATTTTCAGCCTCCCGATCCACCCACGGTTTTAATAAATTAATATGGTAAAGTTGTTCGGGCTTTCTCCGATTGGGCTGATGTACTTTATAATTAACCTCCCCAACCTGTTCTAATATCTCATACGGCCCCTGCCAATGGGCAAACAGCTTACTTTCCGGGGTAGGGACCAAGACCATCACGCGATCCCCTGGGCTGAAGGTTCTAACCCTGGCGGTTTTGTTATATTGGTAGGCCTGGTTCTCTTGTGCACGTTCGAGATGCTCACGGACTATCGGTGTGACGGAATCGATTCGGTCCTGTAACTGGAGTATATGCTCGCCCACATTACGGCCCCTAAGTCCCTGGTCTTCCCACGTTTCTTTCGTGAGGTCCAAAATGCCTCGGGGGTGGCGCCCGTATAATAATTCGAACGGGGAGAACCCCGTAGACGATTGTGGGACCTCACGAATGGCGAACATGAGAAAGGGCAGCAGCAGGTCCCAGTCCCTGCCTTCCTTGTCAGCTACCTTCCTCAACATGGACTTTAAGGTTTTGTTGAATCTCTCAACTAGTCCATCGGTCTGAGGGTGATAAATGGAGGTGCGTAATGCAGCGATGCGTAGAGTTTTACATAAGTCTTTCATGAGTTTGCTTACGAACGGGGTCCCTTGATCTGTTAAGACCTCTTTTGGGATACCCACTCGGGATATTACCTGAATTAGTTCTTTTATTATGGTTTTGGAGGCCATATTACGTAAGGGAATGGCTTCCGGGTACCTAGTTGCGTAGTCCATAATTACGAGTATATACTCATGACCCCGCGCGGACTTAGTGAGTGGCCCCACTATATCCATGGCGATACGTTCAAATGGAATATCTATAATAGGTAGGGGCATTAAGGGCGCTCTTAAGGAGGGCCTTGGGCTAGCAAGCTGGCACTCAGGACAAGACCTGCAATACCGCTCTACAGCCTTTCGAATGCCTACCCAATAAAACCGTCTTAATATTCTCTGTAAGGTTTTCTCTACCCCTAGGTGAGCTCCGAACAGATGGGTGTGTGCCAGTCGCAATACTGTATTTTGATATACTTTGGGTACTAAAAGTTGTTCAACTGGGGTTCCCTCTAGCGGTGCACATCGGTATAGCAAATCATTTTTTATTATAAAATGTTCAAGGGGGTTTATTACTACATTTTCTACCGCTACCCCATTCACCTCGGTCACTCGGGTTTTGATATTAGCTAAGGTGGGGTCGTTAGCCTGTTCAGTGGCAAATCGGGTCCCCTCTGGACTAAATGATGTGGCCCAATCCTCCGATCTATCTACAGGATCAGTGGAGGTGGGGGTGTCATCCGTTTCCCCCCAGATTTCTGCTTCCGAGCACTGAGTGGCAACCCCTTTCCTTTGTCGTTTATCCGATCCCCCTATTAATGCTATCTGGATGGGAGCCCCTCGCTGTTTGTCTACCCTCTTTTGTTTCCTTGACTTCCGTATTTTCTCAGACGGTGTTTCACAGACCTCTAAATGAGTAAATGGGAAACCTTCGGTTGGGCTCTCTGTGGGCTCCATATTCGCCCTTAATTTTGTTGCGGGGGTTTTCAACTCCCTTTTGTTTTGTACCAGGGTTTTAAACCCTGGGAAGTCTCTACCCATGATTACCTCCTGGGGTAGTTTAGGTACCACCCCGACTCGGAGGGTAATAGACTGAGCATCAAGGGTGAATTTAACCCTCGCTGTGGGGTAATATTTATTATCCCCATGGATACAGGTAATCCCGGTCTTGAGACTATAGTTCAATTGGTTGGGCCGCACAAAGTTGGGTGTCACCAGTGTTAATGCGCTACCTGAATCCATAAGGGCCTCAGCATTTTTCCCATTTACCCTAACCTGCATCAAGTATGGGTATTTATTCTCCCCCAACCGTTTAACAATAATGCTGCCAACAAATGTTTCACTCAGGCTACAGTCCATGTCCTCGGGCTGTTTACAATACTTGGGTATATAAGGAGGCAAGCTGAGGGAGTCTGGGCAGTTCGTGGGAGGTTGCCGCAGGGAACAGACTCCAGACTCCAGTTTGCTTGGAATAAAACTGGAATACCACAGCCTGTTGCAAGCTTGAAAGGGGTATGTGATTCAGGACTGCTGCAGTTTATGCAATGTGTTTTTCTTTTCATTTAGTTAAATGGCCTATTTTGTTACATTTATAACACCTAAAGCCTATTGGTTCCCCAATCCCAGGACTAGGTACAAATTCTTTATACTGTCCCTTCACGGTCGGAGACCGCTCTTCACCCCCTCCCGGCATCGCCGGTTTCTTACCCACCCGTTGCGCCGGTCGTGGTCTCCATGTATTCTGGGGGGGGCTCCGGGATGCTGTTGTGGTGGGAGTGGGACGAGCTAGTTCCTCCGCGGCCAGCTGTCGTTCCACGAGGTCTATGAAGTCATTAACTGTGGTGGGGTTTCCTTGCCCCACCCACTTACGCAGGGGTGCTGGTAGGGCCCGAAGATACCGGTCCATAACCAACAGCTCCACTACTTTCTCTGCAGGGTTCACATCGGGCCGCAACCACCTGGTTGCCAGATGAATTAAGTCAAACATTTGGGAGCGAGGTGGAGTTCCAGCCTTGTACTCCCAAGCGTGGTACTTTTGTGCCCGGACGGCTGCTGTTACCCCAGCTCTGGCCAGAATTTCCGCTTTCAAGTGGGTATAGTCGTCTGCCACGTCAGCGGCCAGGTCGTGATACGCCTTCTGTGCTTCACCTAGAAGGAAAGGCGCCAAAATTCCTGCCCACTTCTCTGCGGGCCAGCCCTCCCGGGTGGCGGTTCGCTCAAAGGCTAGGAGAAAGGCTTCCACGTCGTCCTCCTTTGTCATTTTTTGGAGAACATGTGTGGACCTGATTGCGTAGGTGGGAGTCGGGGTGGTGGCCATCTTCTCTAGACGCTGAAAGATGGCGGTCCGCTCTTCTCTGGCGGCCTCAAATTGCTGTGCCTGTAGTCGGTTGGTCTCCCGCTGTTCAGCGGTGGCGGTTACCAGAGCCATCAAGAGTTCACTAAGGTCTGCCATGTTGTTGTTGTTTTTGTTTTAAGTGGGTGGGTTGAGTTTCCTGATCAATCCCATAATCCCACTTCTGACACCATATGTGACAGACACGTAAGTGGGGGAGACCCAAAAACCGGAGATCCAGACAGGAAGTTCTCAAATTGTGGACCAGGTAAGTTTATTATTTACACAAAAATAAACAAACAAACAAAAATAATATGCCTAGCCCTGTTCGGGCCTAACTGACTTTCTTCTTTGTCCCTCACTACCCAGTGAAATCAACAAACACCGCTCCACAAGGTCCAACACTTCCTGCGTTGCCGAGTTATCCGTTCCAGACCTCCCAGATGTGAAGGCGGCGGGCTTTCTGGTTTCCCCACCAGAAATAGTGTTCAACAACATAAAGTTTCTTTTTTTTTAAAGTCTCTCACGTGTCCGTGTGGTTATTTTTATATTCAATCACAAAGTCACATGCCTTCGGGTTTACCTCTCACTCCCAAGATCCCTATTTGGCTGAACTTTCCCACACTGTAGCAAATTAACATTGGCGATTTCATTCACCCGCCAATTTAACTAAATGAAAAGAAAAACACATTGCATAAACTGCAGCAGTCCTGAATCACATACCCCTTTCAAGCTTGCAACAGGCTGTGGTATTCCAGTTTTATTCCAAGCAAACTGGAGTCTGGAGTCTGTTCCCTGCGGCAACCTCCCACGAACTGCCCAGACTCCCTCAGCTTGCCTCCTTATATACCCAGGAGTCCCCGCCCATCCTGTCTCTGCCACGGAGGCTCCTGGGACATGTAGTGTGTTTTTTTTTTTTTTTTTTTTACTCTCGGACAGCCATTTTAAAAAGCGACAAAGTCTAGCTTCATCACAATATATATATAAATATTTATTTTAGCTCAAAGAGCCAGCTGCCCATATGTTAATATAAATATATTTTATATATATATTTTATATATATATATATATATATATATATATATATATATATATATATATATATTACGAAGTAATGCAACCTATTTAATACAAACTTGTATTTAAGATTTTGTAATATTTTGTAATATTTTTTTAGATCCCGATATGCAGAATCGCTCATTTTTTAATTTTACTATTTAGTTTAGGAATGCAACGAAGAGTTTCTAAATACCCGGAAGTGTTGTGATGTTTGTTGAGTCAGTGCTCAACAGAACCATTGAATTTAGGTATGCACACTATTTAAAAAGAAATTAAAACTTCTCCTGCTCTCTGCTGACTCGCTGCGGACAGGAAGGACTGTGCAAACTGACACGGAAGTCGTTTAGTCCACATATCATCTAATGCTGGTTTACAATCTAGGGAAATGATGCCGGTTACCGGCCATCGATGTGAAAACAGCCTCTGAAATTATTGGTCAGCATCTCTTGAAGACCGCAAAGCATGAGTAGGCTCATTTCCTACAGAACAAAAAAAAAAAAACCCTCCCGAGTGCCAGTGCAGTGCAGCGTTTGGCTGTTCCATGAATCCTCCCTCAGATGTGGGAAATCAGTCTGCTTTCAATTCAAAATGTCATTTCATCTCGAAAATTTTACTATAAATGGCACTGTTCAATGTAATGTTTATGGCAAATGGTTTTTTTTTGTAAGGATTTGAGTAAAACTAATAATTATCTACCTATTTGTGTTCTTTTTTAGCGATGTTTTGGGGAGAATAACACCAAATTACAAAACATCAAAGGTCATTGAAATGTCTATATAAATTAGCACTGTATATACACTGAAGACATGGAAGGTGTTGGAACGTGTATTGCACCGTTGCATTTTAAAGTATTGCAATTTTAAGAATAGAATCAGATTTCCTTTTAGAATATGTGATTAAGTGTAACGTGGTATACGTTATGTTTTTTTTTTGTTTGTTTTGTTTTTTTACAAAGCTGTAAATTAAATAATTTAAATATAGGTTTACATTATTTGAAGGATATTCACGTACATGTGAAATAGGACAGCGAAGCATCAAAAACAAATTAAATTGCAGCTGCTAATGAAATGGTCTGAAAACCCTCTGCTGTTTGATATTTTTTTTTTGTGAAATGCCTAAATGATCCAAACACAGTGGAATGCAAACTGTACAAGTGGCTCTTCACATATGAAGGCACAACCAATTTCATCAGTACTTGATGCAAGGTCACATTATTATTATTGCTGGGGAAGAATTGTTGTGCACCCATTTCTTACCTGAACATTAGCTACAGTACATCCTAGAACACTTCGCTGCCGATTTAGACAGCTCTTCTTCCCTCTTTCTTTTTAAACATTTTTGAGTTAGCATGGAGCTCACAAACGGAAAAATCACACCAGTGACACTGCCAGTGAACATGTGTGATTAAGAATTTCTCAAGGCACGGTCATATTGAGCTCAGTCATCACTCTCTCCGTTTGCCTGTCATTACCCAATGATACAGTACGTCTTTCTTGTGGCTTAGTGCTGGGAGGTGCACAGTAAAAAAAATGGCAACAATAATATATTAATTTTCTCGCAGGACGAGATTAGACAGAATTCAACTGAATTGTGACAGAACGGGCCAGCTGACGCTGAGCAACTTTTTCCGTAGATTTTTTTTATTTTAGAGGCAAGTAGCTTGGGCACTGAGGCAATTGCCACCGGTGCCATCAGTTATTTCACGCCCTGCATACCCATACGCATACTCAAATCGCGAGTATGACATTTTGAAATATGTAATATGTAAACGCAATCTGAGTTTTCATACACCACGACTGTACCATACATCCTATGGACAGCTGGAACCAATCACATTGCTTTTTTCAGGTTCCATAGCCGCAGCTGGATTATATATATCGTGGATATATATAATCGATTCATTCGAATCGTGGACACAAACGGCAGTCTCAAAGTTGTATAGCTGTCCAAAACGGACTTGAATATGGACAAAACGGACTTGAATATATCTCGTTATTGAACAACAGTCTGACTGTTGTTCAGTAACGAGATATATATATAATATCATGATAATATAAATAAAAGTTTATAGAAACTGTTAATTAGAATTAATACAGATTGAAAGATAGAAGAAAAAATGATGTCACAATATATAGAACACCATTATATCATGTAAGAATTAATCATGGATTTGAATATAAACAATAACAAGTAGTTGTCATGCTGTCAAAAACCTATAAATACCTCCAATGTTTTGATTCAAACACATGTTCCCTTGAGAAAGATATGTACAACATATCGAAACGTTGGGCAGCTGGCTCTTTGAGCTAAAATTATATATATATATATATATATATATATATATATATATATATATATATATATATATATATATATATAAGCAAACACAATGCATTAAACTTGTTGCAATAATAATACTATCCACAGAATTTTGTATAATTGCAATTATTGAATAACAACAAGTTTACTGCACTGTGTTTACTTTTGCCCAAAACGTCCTGAAAACTTTGTGTACATCTTTTAAAAAAAACTTTTCTTTCATATGCCTTCAATTTTGTACACTGCAGTTTTATATATATATATATATATATATATATATATATATATATATTAGCTCAAAGAGCCAGCTGCCCAACGTTTCGATATGTTGTACATATCTTTCTCAAGGGAGCCTGTGTTTGAATCCAAACATTGGAGGTATTTATAGGTTTTTGACGGCATGACAACTACTTGTTATTGTTTACATTCAAATTCATGATTTATTCTTACATGATGTAATGGTGTTCTATATATTGTGACATCATTTTTACTTCTATCTTTGAATCTGTATTAATTCCAATTAACACTACTTTACATAAACTTATATTTTTATTATGTCATGCAATGCTGGCAAAAGATGTAAACTTAATTTAACCAATATTGAAGAACAAGCTATGACTGAGTTGTTAAATGATGATGATATAATGATAAGACCAGCAGATAAAGGCTCAGGAATAGTGATAATGAACACAGATGACTATATGAAATCTGTAGAATGTGAATTAAATAATACATATACATATGAAGAAGTTAAAAGCAATAAGATCAATAAATCGGTAAAAGAGGTTAAGGAAATTGCGGAGAGACTATACAATAAAGGCATTATATCAAAAGAATTAAAAAAAATACATGCAGCCACATAATGCAAGAACAGGCCTAGCAAGAAGAAATCCTAAAATGCACAAAGAAAATCACCCTATGCGAATGATAGTCAGCACGATTGATAATCCAACACACATAATAGCTGAAATAGCAGAAAAACAACTTAGGTCGCACGTTGAGAAATTACCAAGCTATGTTAAGGATACAACACAATTTTTAAAAAGACTTGAATCAATAAAACACAACCTTCCAGAGAATACAATTTTATTTTGCATGGATGTAAAATCCTTGTACCCAAGTGTCCCTCGTAAAGAAACTTTAGAAGCTTGTCAAAAAGCACTAGATAATAGACTAGATAAATCAATACCTACAGCAGAGGTACTGAACATGATCAACATAGTTTTAGAAAACAGTTATTTTACATTTGTTGATAAGAATTACAAACAAAACGATGGTACCGCAATAGGATCTAAATTAGGAATGCATTTTGCCAGTACATACATGGGGAAATGGGAAGAACAATTACTTAGAAAATCAGAAAGAGAACCTTTAGAATACATTCGGTTTGTAGATGATATTTTTGGGGTTTGGACACATGGAGAAGAATCTCTTTTCCAGTTTCATAAAATGGCAAATGAAATACACAGTAATATTAAGGTGGACCTTCGATGGACAAGGAAAGAAATAGAATTTTTAGATACCATAGTAAAACTTGAAGAAGGTTCAATTGAGACTGACCTCTTCTGTAAACCTACTGACATGCACCAGTATTTACACATGTCCTCTGCACATCCGATACACACTAAAAGGGCAATCCCAAAGGGTCTAGGAATAAGAATACGAAGAATATGCTCAAAAGAAAGTGACAATGTAAAACAAAGAAATGTATTAAAAACAAATCTTAAAAAAAAGAGGATACAAAGAAAGAATTATAGACGGAGTTAAGAAAAGTGGATAAACTAAAAAGAGATGATCTACTAGATTATAAAAATAGAGATAAAAAGGTCAAAAGAGTCCCATTAATAATGACTTACTCTAAACTTTTGCCCAATATTTCTAAGATAGTTTGGAAACACTTGCGGATTCTACATAATTCAGAAAAATTAAAAAAAGTATTTCTTAAGGCCCCAGTTGTAGCATTCAAAAGAGAAGCTAATTTAGGTGATATTTTAGTTCACAGTAAACATAAAAGAATAATTGACAAAATAGGTTCTACTAACATATGCACTAGTAGATGTAAAGTGTGTAAACACATAGACAAACGTAAAAATATAATTAAACATAAGAACACCACATATCCACTAAAAACTAATACCTACTGTAAAAATAGCAATGTTGTTTATGGAATAGCCTGTGAAAAATGTGATGAAATCAAATATGTTGGAGAGACTGGAACTACTTTATATAAAAGAATTCAGAACCACCTTTCGTTAATTAGAAATAAAAAAATGAATGAACCAATAGTACAGCACTTCACCAGTCAGGGACATGACATAAATGATGTAAAGTTTGTAGTATTAGAACAGCTCAAATTAGACAATGCGACATATAGAAGAATAAAAGAAAGTAAATGGATAAATAGACTGAACACGATTATGCCAGCGGGACTCAACAGAAAAGAATGAACTAATTAACTTCAATAAATATATAACATTTAAATAAATAAACAAAATTCATTCAAAAGTTGTGCATGCTGATGCGCTGGATATATAAACTGCACCACTATCATCATTACTCTCCAGCCAGGGGTAAATCCTCAGCCAATTTGACTGAAATATATATTTTTTGCTTTTCCCTTCACTGGCATCGCTTGTTTGTGTTTTATTATCACATTCTGCATCACATTTTACATTTAACAACGGTGTCTCTGCAAAACTTTTTTGCCTTCAGCAGAACAAATCGCATATCACAGTACGAGAGATTCCATACTTCACTGTTTTAGGATACTTAAAGTCCATATGTCACCAATTTCACATTACAATCTGATTATATTTTATTAAACTACACTATAATAGTGTTCTAAAAATATATATCATTTATTCTTTTGCACTGTAGCTCTAAGAAATTTACAATCTAAAGCCCTGATTTCGAATTCTGACATCTGTGACGTCACTAGGGGAACCACAAACATGCAGCATAAACAAAACAATCACATACAGGCCTATTTCGCGATGGTTAAATGGTGTCAAAAATACATTTCACCTCAGATAGGCGCAAGGGAACGTATTCTGTGAAAGTAAAATCAGCGAGTTTGTCAGTGCACAATGTAATGATCACTTCGTACAACACGGAACACGTTGACTAAAGCTTTTGTTTGTTGGTCTCTGGCAGGTACAAATGTTATTTTTTCTCTTTTGTAAGACACCGGTACACAAGTTCACAAACACACATAGACCTTTACAAAGACAGCTGTTCACGAAGACAATCATCAAGTAAACATTGATTAATTTTCCCCTGACAACAGCGGAACCATTTAGAAACCGCAATACTTTTTTTTCGTACCATTTACTTTTATATCAAAAAAATGTTTTTAAATAGCTGCATCTGTAAGACACTCCCATACAGATATAAAAATGATTACCATAGATTTATTTTTTTTTCTTACCTGTGCACTAGTGTTCAATACTACTAGGCTATCCACTACGCATAATCAGTTCTCTGCAAGTGCTGCATTTGTTTTTTGACGTCGGATATTATTATTATTATTATTATTATTATTATTATTATTATTATTATTATACAATATACCATTATCAAATAAACTCTGTGGCCCAAAACTACCTAAAGAAAATAAACATGAGCACGGCTTTCATATTGCTGACTTAATAAAAACAATAACGTACTATAAACCAGTACAAACACATTGCGTGCTCAAGATTTCTGATGCAGAAATCAAAAGAATGAATCCACTCATCCAGCTTTTTAAGTAAGCTTTCGATTTTTAATTTTATCTTGAAGGTAACGTTCATATGCACGTTACTGGGTAAGGGCGTCTGCCAAGAAATAATAATAATTACGTGCAGTTCAAAAGGAGGTTAGACCTATTTCATTTCACTAAATCAGGGAAAGCATAAGTGTTCATTTCATGAATGAAGTTGAGCTATACGTGACCATGCAAGTCATCTCGGCCCTGTAATATAAACCATGCTTTGAAGTGGATGGGAAACGGTAAACACTACTTGCAAGATATAACAAACCAAATATAGAAATACACTTTTTTTTTATTGCCAGAAATGAACTGCTAGCCGGGGTTAACTGTATATAAGAACAACATTCAGAATTGCCGACCTGCAGACAAGGGGGCGTGTCGCTCGCATTCCTCATGCCAGGGTGGTTATTTTCTCCTGCTGGAGGTTCAAAACAGTTTAGAATGGGGCCTCAAACCACTTATTCTTCTTTCATTACACACCACACTCCCGCTGTCCTTATTGTAATACAGACTACTCAAAACGTCTGAGAAATCTGTAATGATCGCTTTCACAGTCTGTATCTCTCATCTGTTCCTGGTATGTGTTCCCCTAGTGACGTCACGCCAACTTCGTGCATCTCCGGTGCGTTATCAGTATTTTCTGGAATTATTGATAGTTTTATATCTCTCAGTGCTCTAAAATTGATCATGGAGATTTAATTTCTTGCTCATTGTGAAAGTAAACCAAGTACGACCCCAAAGACAAAAAATGATTTTCTGTGTGAGATATGGACTTAAAAGTCTTGCAGCATTTCATATATCCAGCACTACTTAGAATAGTGCACGTGCTTAAATTAAGCATTCTAAAGTGGGTGAAAATGGGGGTAAAACAAAATAAATACAGTAGCTTCTTTGCAGTATTCAAAATTTTCCCAGATATGCGGGAGCAACTTGGAAAATGTGTGATTCCAGCAATCCTGTGCCTGTACCTGCATTTAATAAAGCTGGGCTGGGTCATTCCACGCCAACTTAACCAGAAAAGGGGCATTTTGTTGCCCAACCATCTCAGATTTTGCAAGAAAAATCCACCTATTGGTTTTTGGGCCTGCTGAGTTTAGAAATGCTAATCAAATATTTTTTTTGTTTTGGTAAAGGTCAACCTAAAAACCTGACCAGCCTGACAGGGTCAAAATAACTGGACTGCAAAGGGTTATTTGGAAATTGATCTTTACTGTGTAAAAAATGTAGTCACAACACTACACACCGTTTGTTTCATAAAGACATTCTGTCTGGAGACACACCTCTTGTTAAATTTTGCAAATAACAAGGCGGCAGAATTAGCAAAAAAACAATTGGGAGGATTAATTATGCGTTTACATTAAAAGGGGCGCTATTTAAATTACAATCGGATGACACACAGCACTGAACCTGTGCAGCAACGAGTCAGTCAACACGCCTTTTACATCAAAGTGTTTCATATTTTATCCTGGTTATTGTAATGTCAGTAACATGTGTGTCTTCAGGGGCTTTGCTTACTATTACAGCAACAAGAGTCTGATTTGAAAATCTTCGCTTTAATAAAAAAAAAAAAAAAAAAAAAAAAAAAGAGTAGTGGTAATATTTATTTATGTTTGAACCATCAACATTATATTTATGTTCAAATACCATGTTTAATTATCAATAAATGGATTTTTAAAAAAAATGGGAAAATCAGAGTTGGTCATTTTTGAAAAACGGAATTTGCTATTCCCCTGAATGGAAAATCAGAAACCCTATGAATATAAATAAATAAATAATTCCTTTAGCCATTACTTCATTGTCCTAGCTATGGTCCAATTCCAACCTGTGTTGCCACAAATTACCTAGAATTATATTAAAGAAAGAAAGAAAGAAAGAAAGAAAGAAAGAAAGAAAGTGCTAAAAATAAAGCTAATAAATTATTGGAAATAGAAATTCTCTAATTAATGTCCATCACCAGGATGTAAATTAAACAGACAACTCAATACTAAATTGACTAGGGATTTCTCAAAATTATTTGCAAATCAATACACTAATTCACGTACTGTACTTATTGCAGTTTAGAAAAGGGCTGGTGGTACAGAAATAAATGGCAGAGAAGTTTAATGGATTTTTTGTTTGCCTCCTAAAGAACTATGAGGAGTACCGGTAGTTTATTTTCCAAATTACCGTAGCTAGATATAGAGAAAAAGAAATAAATGCGGTCATTTAAATCTCCCTACTACTACTAGATGATCATATTAAATATGTTTAAAAACAGGGCTCCCCTCGAATTAAGTTTGATATTAATTATGTTAATGCAGTTTTAAGAAAGGGAACAAAAGCAGGACTTCATTTCCCACTTTTCTAGAGTTTAGTCTCTTCTGGAACTGAGAGCAGAGAACGTATAGTTTGCAATATTGAATAGCAAGTTGGAATTTTGCTTTTGTGGATTCTATTGCTATGCCTTTTTGTTAATTCTTTTAGACAGAAAATGTTTCTGTTTGTGGCTTTTATTGTTTGCTTATTGTTACTGTTAAATTCTCAAAACTTTAATGAATTAAGAAAAAAATATTTGCTGCAATCAAAAGAGCTGTCAAATGTTTTCCTCCAAGGACAGCTGCAAGCTACTGTTTATTTGGTGAAAATCGAAAAAATACTGTATACTATAATTATCTAATCATTTATTATTTATAAAAAGTTCAATTATAAAAACAAATGACCGTGGGGAGACTGTTCTAATACTTGTAGGCCTAGCAAACATACTTTAAACTCCATGGCACAGTGGGCTATTCCAGCGGCGAGGGAAGTGGGGGTACTGGAGGTGCAGCTGCACCCCCAGACGCCGAGGGAGGGGTGTGGCGGCGGTGCAGACGCCGAGGGAGGGGTGTGGCGGCGGTGTAGACGCCGAGGGAGGGGTGTGGCGGCGGTGCAGACGCCGAGGGAGGGGTGTGGCGGCGGTGCAGACGCCGAGGGAGGGGTGTGGCGGCGGTGCAGCCGCACTCACAACTTCTCTTGTTTACCTTAGTTTATGTATGAGCATGGTAGATCTGCACTGCCTGCAATAATGTCATGAATCAACTGTTTCAACCAATCAGCATTGCCGAAGTGTTCAATCAATTAGCACTAAGCAATGCCACGCAAGGGCACGTGTTTGTGGTTTCACCCTATTGGCACCAAGCATTGCCCTGTGAGACAGCATTTTCTTGTTTTGCTGTGATTTTTGTGTTTAACAATGTCTGACGACAAAACATGATAAATTCTCTGTAGCATTTAAAACAACCCTGTGTAAATAATATTTTAACTTGCTTGTTGATTGGAATACTTTAGTTACTATAGGTCATGTTTTTAGGTATAATTAAAGATGGATTAATGTATTTTTTAAGACTGCGGTGACATTCTGCTAATCTTTTAAAAAGTAGAGTATATTTGAAATCAATACTTAAGGTTTTACAATTCTATTGTTTATAGTGCTAGGACAAATATCCAAACGAATATTTTTTGCAATGTATTCGGATAGAAAATTCAGATGTTCATATTTGCTAGAAATTACAAAAATACCTTGCACTTGTTTGCTGCCTCGCCTAAAGTTGTGCAACAGTTTCAAACATGGCAAATGAAAAAGAGCTTTGTGTCATATGCAAGATTATATATATATATATATATATATATATATATATATATATATATATATATATATATATATATATATACACACTGCATATTTTTGACACTGAATGTTATCAGATCTTCAACCAAAACCTAATATTAGATAAAAGGGACCCTGAGTGAACAAATAACACAAAAAATTGATACATATTTCATTTATGTATTAAAGATATTTATGCAACACCCAATGCCCCAGTGTGAAAAAGTAATCGCCCCCGTAGACTCAATAACTGGTTATGGTTATGCCACCTTTAGCAGCAATAACTGAGTAGCAAGGCGGAAACCATTGCTCACTAAGAAGAACATGAATGCTTGTCTCAAGTTTGCCAAAAAGCACCTGGATGATCCTCAAGAGTTCTGGAACAATGTTCTATGGACAGATGAGTCAAAAGTAGAACTTTTTGGCCGACATGGGCCCCGTTATGTCTGGCAAAAAACAAACACTGCTGTCCACAGTAAGAACCTCATACCAACGGTCAAGCATGCTGGTGGTAGTGTCATGGTTTGGGGATGCTTTGTTGCATCAGGACCTGGACGCCTTGCCATCATTGAAGGAACCATGAATTCTGCTCTGTATCAGAGAATTCTACAGGAGAATGTCAGTCCATCCGTCCGTGAGCTAAAGCTGAACAGCAGTTGGGTCATGCAGCAAGACAATGATCCAAAACACACAAGCAAGTCTACATCAGAATGGTTGAAGAACAAGAAATTTAAAGTTTTGGAATGGCCTAGTCAAAGTCCAGACCTAAACCCCATTGAGATGTTGTGGCAGGACCTGAAACGAGCAGTTCATGCTCAAAAACCTACAAATGTCACTGAGTTGAAGCAGTTCTGCATTGAGGAGTGGGCCAAAATTCCTCCATGGCGCTGTGAGAGACTAATCAATAAATATAGGAAGCGTTTGGTTGCAGTTATTGCTACTAAAGGTGGCGTAACCAGTTATTGAGTCTAAGGGGGCGATTACTTTTTCACACGGGGGCATTGGGTGTTGCATAACTTTCTTTAATAAATAAATGAAATATGTATCAAAATGTGTTTTGTGTTAGTGAACTCCAAAAGTATTTGGATAGTGACACATTTTTGGTTGTTTTGGCTCTGTATTCCAGCACTTTGCATTTGAAATGATACAATGATTATGGGGTTAAAGTGCAGACTTTAATTTGAGGCTTTAATTTGAGGGTATTTTCATCCATATTGGATGAACCATTTAGAAATTACAGCACGTTTTGTACATAGTCCCCCCATTTTAGGGTACCAAAAGTATTTGGACAATTTGCTTCACAGCTGTTTCTTATTAGGCAGGTGTGTTTGTTTGCATCGTTAGTGCATGCACAAAAGAGCTGTCAATGTCTAGTCTTGATTCTAGGCCTTCCATTTGCCTTTGGAGTCTGTTGCTGGTGTCTGACAACATGAGGACCAAAGAAGTGTCAATGAAAGTAAAGCTGGCCATCATGAGGCAGAAAAATCAGAATAAATCGATCAGAGACATAGCCAAAACATTAGGCGTGCCAAAATCAACTGTTTGGTACATCATTAAGAAGAAAGAAAGCACTGGTGAGCTCAGCAATGGTCATTGTGTGTGTGTGTATATATATATATATATATATATATATATATATATATATATATATATATATATATATATATATATATATATATATAATCTCAACACAGCAGTTCTTGAGCCTCTATTTAAAAGAGTTTTAGACAGCAATAAGTAAACAAACCAGATTATGCGCGTGCAAGCATATGGCTCTCTATGGAAAGCTATCTGGGTCAAAAAAGCATTGTGCTGCTTTAGTGGGAATGAGAATCTCATGACAGAAAAAAGGCAAGCACGTAATTCTGAAATGCCTCGATTGAACAGTGCCCAACTTGCTGTAAATGTTGTGCAGTGATTTGTATATACATTGTATACATTATATATTTTTTGTTGAGACTTTGTTATGTGGAATATAATAAACGAGAAACAAAAAAGCGAGTCTTATTCCCCTTCATTTTACAACGCCATTTCCACGGTTTATTTGAAGTGTTTAAAGTTAAATTTCAGTTTTTGTATGGTTTCGTTCATCTACAATAAGGCACAAATAAACCTTATGTTATTACTTTATGAAAAATGTCGATGGCCACTGTTTACTGTGAAGAAACGGCAATGGCAAGGAATGAAAAAAAATAATAATTTGCATTTGTAAAAAGCATACTGTTTCTTGTATTTCTTGTTCTTATTGTATGACTTATATTGTAACACTTGAATGTATTTGTATTTGCTTGCGATTGTAAGTCGCCCTGGATAAGGGCGTCTGCTAAGAAATAAATAATAATAATAATAATAATAATAATACCATCTCAAAATCTGTGTTTTAAACCATAACATCTGCATATTGCATCAACATAGTTATATTATTTTCCAATGTAACTATTTCATATTAACAAAGTTAACATGCAACGAGGTTAAACAAATCCACTGTGATCAGCTCCCGAGCGGGCCATGCAGCGATTGGATAGAGCGTGGCACCGGGCTGATCATGGAGAGGAGTTTGGCACTACAAAGGGGGTGCAGCTACATAGAGCCAGCACAACCCCTGCACTTTCCTGACAGCCCAACACAGCACAGCACACCCCGCACCAGAGCCAGCACCACAGACTCCTTGAACACTAGAGCACAGTTTTCTGCACGGAGGGAATTGGAAGCACAGTTTGGTGCTGTATTACACGTTGTGTGCATTTACTTATTTTGGGACTGTACCCCTTTTTCACCCTGATACCATTGATGATAGAGAGGTGAATTATTGTACTTATTATTTTTATTGTAAATATTAAATACGGGTTTGAAACCACATTTACTGTCTGGACATTCACCCAATAACTCACCATCCTTGTTACACCCTCATACAAATTAGGGGAGCCATGATACCGTACAATAGAGTCCCTTATTAATTTATTGTAAACTGTATCTTTTCTCATGGTGCTCCTTGTCCATGATGTGTCTTCCATAGCAGACCAAATTGTTACAATTGTGCACCTTTTACAGCAGCTACAGACTAATGAATTTGGTAAAGTATTTCCCCATGAAACAGCACAACTCAGAGGAAATGGAACAAAAAACTGGTTTTGCCAGTAAACTGATTTTATTATTTTAAAATTAGGAAGCCAGTGTATTTGCATTTCTAGAATACTAGATTATTGGAAGTCTTCAGAACCATGTTTAAAATGATGATCCCATCTAAACAACAGCTTAACAGCCTTTACATATTTTTATTAATGTCTGGGAAATAAGGTTTGAAAGACGTTGGGTTTGCAGTCAGGTTCTCTGCTGTGCTTTCCTAGTTATTGCTAGTGAGTAGCCTGCTATTGATCCAAGCAGAGTAAATACCAAGCAGACATTACTACAGTCAACTAGCAACCATGGTTACCCCTAAAAACAGCACAATGCTTTGTGGTCACCTACACAGTGACCTGGTCTGCCATTGAGATGGGGGACTATAGGCACTATTTCCCACAATGACTATTCAGAAATTAAAAAATAATAAATAAACAGCCTCTTACTATATTGCTTTATATCACCACTAGACAGTGTACCATGTAGTAGTGTAGCTCCATATATACAGTACAGGAGACATCATTTGACACTGCACACTCATGGTCAAACACCTATATTCATCACAACAAAAAAAAACCTGTAATACTACAGAAGAGGTATATTAAAACACAGCCTTACACAAAAGGAAACATGGTTTGTAAACTGCTTATGTAAAGGGGCAAAAGTAGTCTCCGCATACAGGAACACCTCCCAAGAGAACACTTCACCTAAGGGAACACCCTTGTGGTAAAACGGATATCTTGAGGGACTGATTGGTTTATTAAATATTTAAGAACCACCGTCATATCATTGAATTGTTTTGTGTTCTGATTTACACGAGTGCACCTCATTGCTAAAAAAATAGTATGTAAACAAACAGAAAAATGCGCCAATTTCTCTTGCTACACAAATTTGGAAATTGTTCGAGCTCTTGAAAAAAACCTGAATCAGACACAAGTCGCCGAGTTGCTTCACCATTCTGTTAAATAATGTGCATGTCTTGTATATTGCTGCTGCATATGTAACGCGTGTAGGGGTGCTGTGTTAACTTAGTTTTGATAGCTAGTTTATTAATGTTAAGTTAACCCTAAGTAACACCCATTATTTTTGCCTCTGCCACTGTGATAGCCCAGAACACACCCGCCAGCTATTTTCATAGTACATAGCAATTTAAGCTTTTTGACTGTGTTTTGCTTTAGTTTTATTAACGTTATTTTGTCTGTTACTTTATTATTATAGTTTATTAACATACACTTACCTATTGTTTTGCTTTTATTCAGTTAATTTCATATGTTGATGCACGTGCATCATGACAAGTAATATATGTATTTATTTATTGATTCATATTCGGTCTGGTAGCTAACTCCGACTTAGAGAACACTTCCTGAGTAGTGTTCTCTTAGCCGGAGACTACTGTATTAGCAACATTAAAAAAAAAATAAGTTTCATAATTAAAAAATATCTAGCAGCCTACATGTGTTAATGTGGATTGTGCTTTGTTCACAGTGTGTTCAGAAAGTTGACAGGCTTTGTTAGAGAAGACAGCACTGTGCCTCTTATTATACGGAATTAAAATTGCTGAAACTAAATCAGTCTGCACCCAGTTGTTTCATTTCTTCAATTTGTCAGTCATACCGGAGACTAGTTGCTACTTGTGGTTACTGTATTGCTGCTGACAGTAAACACTATTCTCGATTTTTTTCAAAATAATTGTATTTAATTTTTATTAGCTATACTAAATTTAAAATAGACAGATTGAGCGTATAGGACAGTGATGAGGCAGAATTAGACCTCTACAAACTGAACGCGACAAAAAATAAAACATGTATTTTTGACACATGTTATTTTTGTCGTGCGGCTGCTTGGGAACTGACCAATGAGGATCAAATTCTCTTGCGCACCTTCAGTAAACAATGGCAGAAGAAAACATAATTCTTGCATTATCAAAATACCCGGAGCTGTACAATAAAGGACACAAATTATAAATACATGGCAATGAGAGAGAACATCTGGCAGTCCATTTCCAGGGAACTGGATATAGCTGTTGTGTATGATTTGTTTACCTTTACTGAAATAAGTATTCTGAAAAGCTATTTATTCTATATTTTTATTAACTGTATAACAGGACTATCGTACGTGTCACTTTTTCCAGTTGATGATACAATAAGAGGAGAGTCGCCTATCCCATCTCGTACGCCTGTCACCACTGGTGTGAAAGGCAGTACCACTTTATCGCAGGACAAATCGCGTCCAGTGTGTGTGATGTGTATTAAAACCTGAGACTTTCATCATTCAGAAAAAAAGGTAAAATACATGAATACTGTATTAAAGTAAAGTATTTTCAGGCGGATTGATTTGGAAAAAAGATATAAAACAGTTTGAACGATAACATTCATGATCCTTTACCATAGATTGGTCAATATGCGGTCCCTAATCAGGTTAAAGGAAATCTCCAATCCATTTTCTAAAACCTTATAACCAGTTCTGTGGTACAAAGGCCTGGCTTACAATGAAGGAGCAGTGTAGTTCTTCCAGAACTCTTAATCAGGATTGTCACTAATAAACCACAACACTCTATGGCAAGAAACCAGTGGGGTGCCATAATATGTAGTCAGGGAAACCAGGTGCATTTTTTGTTATGGCTTTCTTCTGGGTGGAATAAAAGGAAGCTACTGAGTTTGGCCCATTGGCATCCAGTAAATACGTTTGTTGTACCTCTTTGCTTAAAAATAGCTTAGACATTTCAACTGCAGTGGCTTAAAAGTTTTCAGTTTGGAAAATAACTGATAAGTAACTAATTTGTATTGCACTGACAGGGCTGGGAAGAGAAAACAGTAGTCAATGACACCCCATTACAGGAGACTGAGTTTTTATGATCTATTTTATTTTTTCTTCCCCCAAACACATTCCAGTACAAAACTAACCATTCTATTGCGCAAAACAAAATATTGTCTTCTGCAATGTTTGTCTTTGGCAGACAACCAAAGTGGTTGTTCTGGGCTAACTTCAGTTCACAGTTCATTTTCATTTAGTTTTCAAACGCCTTACATTTAGAGTAAATAGTTAAAGATGAAAAAATGTTTTAAAAAATCTGATAAAGTCAAGCACTGGAAAACCAATGTTAAATTAACAGCAAATATCAAAAGGTTTATTTTCAAGGCCATGTATGATATTGAAGTCTCCCAATTAGATGATGAAAAAAGGCTTAACCAGACTGATGCAAATTAAGGGAAACCCCTCTTTATAATTTCCCCTTAAGGACATTGCAGCTTGACACTATTTTACTTATCAATTTTTAATATACCAGTAAATTCTAAATGCATCTCTCACCATTGCTTTAGAGCCCCCAGAAAGAAGGGTAGTGGCAATACTAAACGTTACAAGCTACTGGTGACTTTTACAGTTTGGAAACCACAAAGGGGGGGGGTTCTTCCTCCAGAGCCCTCCCACTCCATTTCCAAAATAAACAACCGCTTTCCTATGTATATAAATTAATTTCCCTGTTTAAAACTGGATTTAAAAATGCAAACAACCCTTTAACAAAAGCTGGAAATAAAAAATAGTTGACATAGTCACATGTGTTTTTAAAAGAAGGAATAACCAGTGTCCATAGTTCTTGTTTCTCTTGATCCACTTTAATAAAATAAATCAGTAGAAATGTCACCATCTCTAAAACACTGCCGATTAATTCAACAAGAAAACATGCAGTGATGAAAAATTATATTTGTATTTACAGCACTATGGGGATACATATGTGACCCCCAATTCCTGGACTACAATTGATCAACCCCCTGCAGTAGCCGGTCAACCACAGTACCATTGCTTCGATCCTAAAATGATCCGATAAATCATCGAAGCGATAAGGATACCACTGACTTACCTGCTGAAGGTGCTCTGGTGACTCCTGGTTGTGCAGCTCTCAGGTTACTGAAGGTCGGGTTGCTCCCCGCCGTTCGTTGATTTTCGGTGGGGTGGACACCAGTTGTATCGCAGCCGGGGTTGTGTTGGTTGAAGTAGCCGCCACTGTTAGTAATATTATTATGATAACTACTGGTCATGTTGTGGTTGAGAAATCCAGACCTGGACCTGGACCGAGTCCTGGGGGGCTCCACGAGAGGGGGGTGGTGATGATAGGACGAGGTGAAGGGGGAGGAGATAGGAGGGGATTGGGAAAGAGGAGAGGAAGAGGAAGCCGCCAGCAGCCTGCTGCTGCCACTACCCCCCGACACCCTGCCCCCCTCCGCTCCACCACCACCTCCCCCGATCTGGGCCTGGTCGGGTGAAACCACCCCCCTGTCTTCACAAACATGCCCCTGCTTGGGGACTGCGTCGGAAATGGTGCGCAGCCGGGAGTAAAGACAGGGTTCCTGTTTTGGCTGGGAAGTTGTAGCGATTGGCATTTCCTTTGGGGAGAGTTTTTAAAAAGCACTTCAGAGAGTCTTGGAGTAGATGCAAGAGAAAAAAAATAGTGAAAATAAACTTTATCTAAATTATCTGTGACACTAGAATTCCAAAATAAACGACGTATTATTGATTTTAAAGGCCTCTGTCTGTCGTTTCAAAATAAGTTACCTTTATGTCTTTGTTTTTGTTGTTTAATTAATCGGCAGTGTTTATATCCAAATGGGGAGGGTGCAACAAACACTGAACAAGCCCCCCTTCAGCACTCAGATCCCGAAAGAAAGCGCAAGGTAGCCAGAGATCTACCCCAAACATAGAATCCCAAACAACAAATGTGTCCGTTTCTTTCGCCGTATTTTTAAAACCTTGTATTCTTCCAATTATTCGTGTTACTTGATTTCCTGGACACGATTTCCCGTTTACTTCAATTCAACAGCCAGACAAAAAAAAACCTATCAAGCATACATACAGAACAAGGAGAGCTAACTGCGTTTCACTTCCGTACAAACCCGTCCATTGCATCGGATCTGGATTACACAGCTGTCTGCAGTGAGAAACCCTTCCCTTTTCTGCTACAATCTGAGTGGTATACTCCGAAAAGTTTATTTATCTTTACTTTTCAAGATGTTTCAAGCTCTTCATCCTTTTCCTTTCAATCGAGCTGTACTTTTTTCATCCAAGCGCTGTTTCAACCCGATTCATATGCGTGTTACGTTTTTTTAAAAATCGCTTTGGCAAAAAAAGAAAAGCGCTGGAATGTCTTCCTTCTTTTAAAAGTAACCATGTATACTTATCCACACATATGTCACTCTCTTAGATTCAATGCAGTAAATATGATTTACAAACCCAAGCTACAGAAGCACCGATCAGACTCAAGTCGGTCGGTGTCAGTGTGAACAGTGAATAGAGATCAAAAGGATTTCAGCTCCTTAGCAAGGCAAGACTAATCAAGGCTAGAGATAGCTCACACTCAACATCAAAGATCTGTTGCCAGCATATATACACGTAATACGTTTTACAATACCCGCGGTCTCAGGGACTTAACATCAGCCCATGTTTTCTGTTTCACTGGTTTGAAGGTTTCAACTGTGGCGCAAGTGGATTTGATCAAATTCATTTAAGTGTAAGATGAACACCGAAGGGACGGGGTTAGTTTTAGATATTGACTGTGCTTGAATCGACTGCTTAGACTGCTGGTGAATGTTTTTCTACAGGCGCATAGCATGTGAGTGTGTGAGAGAGAAGTGAAAATGTAAATTATTTACAAATATACAACTGCGAGGGAAAGGCTTGCAAGGGGTTGGTGTTAACCCTGTCTTCCTGAGCAATGCTATTCCCCCATAAAAAATAAAACTACAGTAGTATAGGCTACACATCGTTGAACAAAACAAAATTCTATAGGTAAGTTACTGGATTTTCTGAGTATTTCAACAACAACATTACATTTAATTTAAAAAATAAGATTTTCCTTTATTCAAATCGGATGTATCCCACCTGTGTCACGTACATGCTAGGTACCGTAACACAATATTATTTGCTACACTATATGCTGACTTTTTGTTTTGTTAACATTTCCTCAGTTCATTTTTTCGGTTTCCTTTACACGGGCAAAAAAAAAAAACAAGTCGCATGAAAATGTCTCTAAATATTTGTTTCCACTTATTAAAAAACAAACACTAAAAACACACACAAAAACACGTTCTAGTTATGTGCACTGCTTTGCTTGTGAACAGTCGGAAAAATAAAACATTAAACAAAATGACCGAATGTGACTACCCTTCCTAGTATAATTAGTGCTCGGCTTAGCAAAATGTTTCTGCCCCTATAATGCATTACGCTAAAGAAGAGTATATATTTTTTTCTACTTCTAAACATAGTATAGCTTGCGTCACACACGGTGTTTTGTGGGGTACCAGTCAGGGTTGTACTGACTGAGTGCGTCAAGTTGTTGGTTGTGGTATAACTGTGTAAGTAGTGTATTTGACGTCCTTCTAATAAGATGATTTTCGTGGTGTACTTGAAGTGTCAATAATGATTTTGTACTGGACAGGATTGGGTTTAAAAACGTGTTGGTTATCAGTCTTCAACAGCTGTCTGTGTAGCACTGCAGTCCAGTTAATTTAAGTTACAGGTGTAGTGTTATTTTCAGGTACGCGGTAAAGTGCTCGCGCATGCCTAAACAACTTTACAATAAGAAAGCATAGAAGCCCCATTCATCTGGTACGTTATGCTGTTTTCGGTCTTATACATCTTTTTAAATTTAATGTATCATATTTTCAAGTATTTTACATTGTTGTTAATGTAATGTAACATATGTTTCCACCATTAAGAAAATAGTATACAAATGTATATCGTATGCAATACATTGGGTCTTTTACATTTCTTTACTTGTGCAACTTTGCGGTGGAGTTCTTATTTTGTCTTGTTCGTCGTGTTTTTTTTTTCTTTTTAGATAAATTGATTGTCTGTTTCCAGTTTAAGTTTGCAAAAAAATTATAATTAATGGTAAATTTACCTCTGTCTGACCATTGTTAAACATCCATCAGATCGCAATTGATTGCACCTGTACCAGAATCTGAGAGCATACCATGTTCTGACTATGTACCACATTCTAACACTACGTCGGTAGTTTTAACTGAAGGTTCACAAGCATACTCCCATTAAGACTTGCTTGCCACTACTGTCACTCTGTGAGCCAAAAATGCAGCTACCTTCAACAGAAGGCTCTAATTACGTAGTTTCCATTCAGGAAGCAAAGAAAAAAAAAATGAAAAGGGCATTGCCTTTTTTTCTAAATACTTTTGTATAGTGATACATTTTAGACGTTTATGAACTATAATACATTATGTACAAGACCAGTCATATTCAAACCCAGATTTACCTAGGCGAACACTTCATAGATTCTAGCAGAGTCTCATATATTATCTGGACTCGGTACCTTTTGAAATGATTATTGATATGTCAGCTGTGTGTCTTCCCCAAGCTGATTAGGCTTGCACATCAATACAGGCACTGCAATCTGACGATGGCCCAGCAAACCAGTTCTTGTAGTTTAGAGTGCAGTGTTACAGTTTTTGATCTCTCATTCCAAACCCTCCCCCCTTTTTTTATAAACCAGTAAAACAGAAATGTTTTTTCTTTCTTTAGCTTTGAAGCCAGACTTGAACAAACCCTACTCTTCAGCTAATCTGTATTTATCATCAACATAATTACAATTTTGCTTTCTCTTTTAATGCCAGGAAAATATATGAAACTTAATATAAGAGAAAAGGGTCAGATGTATCGGTTTCATATTCAACAGTTATTGGCATAATTAAATACAAGGTATTATGCAGAAAAAAAGAGACATGGTTAAGTAATAAATAGATCAAGAGTTTGTATTTAGCAAGATCATTTATGCATTCCCCTCTCAAATCTAGTAATTGGAGCTAACACAATAATTCTAGTAAATGTTAAATAATATGCATGTTTCAACATAAAAGACAAACATTATGGTACATGTGTATTTGATTTTTAATGGTATTTTTTCAACGCTTATAATGAAGTAAAAAAATAAGAATGTAACAATTGACAAATTTAATTTCTACAAATATACCCTATGGTAGTTCCATTATAGATAAAAACAACTTCTATGGTAAATATTTTCATTTTGTCTGTCACTTGCCGGACAAACTATCATCTTATAGACCCCTTGTCCTGAAGATCATTAAAAGCTTAGTAGTAGTGGAATAAAATAGAATCAAATACACTTTTACCAAAAAATCTTATATAAAATTGTAAAATATAACTCTGTGACCGACAAAATTCTAGTAATTGATATAAAGGAAAATTTACTGGGATTATTTGGTTTGATCTATGTAATAAGTACTTTAAGCTCATTATCTACATACTTATTTTATTTTTAGAATGGGGTCTCCCCCTCCGCCCCTGTGCAGTGTGTTATTTTGTATTTGTTTGTTTTATGATTTATTTGTATTTATTTGACGGCGAGGCGCAGTGTGTTTTTGTATTTATTTAAAAATGTATAACGGCGAGAGCCATACGCCGTGTTTGTTATTGTTTTTGTTTATTTCTAAACATGTTCTGGCAGAGGCGAGATTGGTGCTCGTCCTCTGCCAGGAATAAATTAAAAACCTTGTGCAGAATGTGGCCATCTCCCGAGTTGATTAAGTGATTAATTTGTTGCTAATCGGGAGATGGTCACCTGTATATAAACCTGCAGCTCTCTACTCTCAGGGGGTGGGTGTGTTAGGAGCGAGAGCGGAGAGAGCGAGAGAGAAACTTAAAAACCAAAACGTAAGGATCAGTGAAGGCAGTTGCTCAGCCTGACCTTAGCGTTGTTTTGTGTTCGAGATTTGTTTTGTTTAATTATTTATTTTCGCTCTGTGTGCAAGTCTTTTTTTTGTTTGAACATTTTATTTATTTTTGTATCACTTAAAAAAACGGCACCACCACGTCTTTATTTTGAATCTGCAGTACTGGTGTCAGTTTCCTTCCTGCTTCTGACCTGCTGTCACCGCACAGCCACCCTGTCACAAACTCAATATTACAGAAACAAAACCCATAACCACTTAGATTGATAGCAAACTAATGTAATAGTAATGGAAATGCAAAAGGCAATTATAATGCAATTTGAACCTACTCTAATAAATACAAAATCTTTTGGAGAGATTTCCCTCTCCGCCCCTGTGTTATTTTGTATTTGTTTATTATGATTTATTTATTGTATTTGTGACGGCGTACCGCCGTGTTATTGTGTTTTATATTTGTCGGCGAAGCGCCGTATGTTTTGTTATTGTTTTGTTTATAAATATGACGGCGTAGCCGATTTGTTTAGTAGCGTGGATGGGTAGCCCCATCCACAGCAGTTTAAAAACCTTGTGCAGAAGGTGGCCATCTCTCGAATTAATTAAGTGATTAATTTGTTGCTAAATCGGGAGATGGTCACTGCATAAAAGCCTTCAGCTCGCTGCACTCAAGGGTGGGTGTTAGAGAGGAGAAAGCGAGCAGTGAGAGAAAACAAAACTTAAAGGAAAAAACGTATAGGAACAGTGAAGGCTTTGCCCAGCCTGACCTGTGTTATTTTTGTGTTCGTGATTTTGTTTTATTTTCGCTCTGTGAGCAAGTTTCTTTTTGTTCAAACCTTTGATTTATTTTTGTATTATTTAAATAAAACGGGGCCGCCGCGTCTTTTGTTTTCAACTGCAGTATTTGGTGTCAGTGTGTGTACCTTCCTGCATCTGACCTGACGTCACTGGCCTGTGTCCAGAAGGCGCTGGTGATCCCACTCTGACACCACGTGTAACAGGGTGGCTGGGCAGTGACGTCAGGTCAGATGCAGGAAGGTAAACACACTGACACCAAATACTGCAGTTTTTTCATTTTTTTTTTCATTTTTCTATTACGTGGAGAGTGAGGAATAAGGAGAATGGGAGGAAGAGCTGCCAGAAGCAGCAGCAGGAGAGAGGTGAGAGAAGATGGTGGTCAAGGGACCCCACCCAACTGGGACCCCCATACTGGGACACAGAACAGGAGCAGTGGAGAGCTGAAGGGGCCCCCCTGTGTGTCATCTGCAGGAAGTTTGGGCATGACCAGGGGGACTGCCCCTATGAAGACCCCTGCTTCTGGGAAGCCTACTCAATGGGGAGGGTGTCCTGTGCGTCAGGGTGGTTTTGGCTGCTGAAGCAGCAGACCCCATCACCTCCACAGGCCAAGGGAAAAAAGAAGGTGAGGAGAAGGAGGCAGAGAGGGGACAAGGACCTGGAGTGGGAGGAGCCCGAACTTCCTGCACCTGAGTGGGAGGAGCCCGAACGTCCACAGCCCAAGAGGGGGGATTCGGTGCGTCCACAGCCCAAGGTGGGGAAGGCCGAATGTCCACAATCCAGGTACCCGCCAGCAGAGGGAGAATACCTGCTGGTTCCACCTCCGTGGGAGGACTGTATGTCGCTCCCACCTCTGCCAGTAGAGGGAGAATACCTGCTGGTTCCACCTCCACTGCCCTGGGAGGAGTGTGTGTCGCTCCCACCTCCGCCAGCAGAGGGAGAGTACCTGCTGGTACCACCTCCGCCAGCAGAGGGTGAGTTCCTGCTGGTTCCGCCTCCACTGCCCTGGGAGGAGTGTGTGTCGCTCCCACCTCCACCAGCAGAGGGTGAGTTCCTGCTGGTTCCACCTCCACTGCCCTGGGAGGAGTGTGTGTCGCTCCCACCTCCACCAGCAGAGGGAGAGTTCCTGCTGGTTCCACCTCCACCACCATGGGAGGACTGTGTGTCGCTCCCACCTCCGCCAGCAGAGGGAGAGTACCTGCTGGTACCACCTCCGCCAGCAGAGGGTGAGTTCCTGCTGGTTCCGCCTCCACCTCCGTGGGAGGACGACTTGCCGCTCCCACCTCTGCCAGCAGAGGGAGAGTTCCTGTTGGTTCCACCTCCACCACCATGGGAGGACTGTGTGTCACTCCCACCTCCACCAGCAGACGTAGAGTACCTGCTGGTTCCGCCTCCATCGCCACCACCAGCAGAGGGAGCATGCCTGCTGGTTTCACCGCTGCAGCCAGAAGGGGAGGAGCCCCTGCCGCCTTCGCAGCCAGAAGGGGAGGAGCCCCTGCCGCCTTCGCAGCCAGAAGGGGAGGAGCCCCTGCCGCCTTCGCCAGGAGCAGAGCAGCAGGAGCTGCCTCTGCTTCCACCACCACCCGAGGGAGAGGAGCAGGAGCTGCCTCTCCCTTCAAGACAGGACGGACCGGAACAGGAGGCTGGTGGTCCGCAGCCGCCCTTGCATAGGCTGCTGAGCAGAGCAAGGGGGAAAACCGCCGGGTCGCAGCGACTGAGAAGAGGGCCAACCCCAGCACCACTACTGGTCCTGGCTCCGCTGCCGCCGTCGCCTCTAGAGGGACTGCCGCTAACCGTCGTGCATCGCCCGGGGATGCCAGCCTCGCACCGCCCAAGGATGCCAGCCTCGCACCGCCCAAGGATGCCACATCCGCATCGCCTGGGGCTGCCTGCTGCTCCGCACCAGTTACAGGGTATGAGGGAGAAGTGGAGCTCCCGCTGCCACCTCCATGGCCAGGGGCTCCCCTCCCGAGTTCGCCTCCCGAGGGTCCGCTGCTGCCGTCGCCTGGGGTCGCCGAGGGTCCTGCTTCACCTGGGGTCGCCGGGGGCTCTGCTTTGCCTGGGGTCGCTACCAGTCCTGCCATGCAGCAGGAAATACTGTGGCTGGAGCCCCATGAAGGGGAGCTGCCGGCCATGAAGAAAGGGGGGGAAGGTCAGGAGACCAGCTTTGAGACTGAGGGGGGAGATGGCCGTTGGGGCCAAGTGTGCGTTGCACAAGGGGGGGGATATGTAGCAGGGCGGTAGAGAGCCCTGTACGTTGATTTGTTTATTTACTTTTAGAACGGGGTTTCCCCCTCCGCCCCTGTGTTATTTTGTATTTGTTTATTATGATTTATTTATTGTATTTGTGGCAGCGTACCGCCGTGTTATTGTGTTTTATATTTGTCGACGAAGAGCCGTATGTTTGTTATTGTTTTGTTTATAAATATGACAACGTAGCCGATTTGTTTAGTAGCGTGGATGGGTAGCCCCATCCACAGCAGTTTAAAAACCTCGTGCAGAAGGTGGCCATCTCCCGAATTAATTAAGTGATTAATTTGTTGCTATTGTTTTATTTTCGCTCTGTGAGCAAGTTTCTTTTTGTTCAAACCTTTGATTTATTTTTGTATTATTTTTTTCAACTGCAGTATTTGGTGTCAGTGTGTTTACCTTCCTGCATCTGACCTGACGTCACCGCCCAGCCACCCTGTCACAATGACAAAGTGCTGTTGAATTTTAGAATCACATGCATGTTTCAAAAATCATTAATTCACAAATGTTTCAGCCAACCCATTATAGAATTGGTCAGATTCTCAACTTGCACGCAACAGATATAATATAAAGTATGTGTACCGTGGGAAAGGGGAGCTAATGTATCCCTCCTTTACTATCTGATGCAAAACATTCCCAAACACTGTGCACTTTTAATAGGAATGTCACAATACATTTTCAACACAACTGATGTTCTGAATAGCATAAGATTTAAACTAATGTTTTGATAATTACAGTACCACTTATATTGTGATAAATGGTTGGCTTCAGGATGCTATTCACAGTGCTGAAACCGCATCATTATGGTTTTGTATCATTATGTACGATAAGACAAGTTAGCCTGAATATCAACGTTTTTGAAGCTGCTGACTTGTGATGAAAGAGGATAGGTTAAATGCTATTCATTACTTTTAATAAACACAAAGATGTTACTGAAGAGGACATGGTTCCTCAGAGTAAAATATTTCTGGATACAAGATACTCCTACAAAAAAAGCACTGGATTTTGTACACTTTCCCCAAGCATAGAAAATGTTTTCCTTTACCATGGGTAACTGTGGCAAAGTGGCTTGCAGTGTACAGGTGCAGGAGTGATTTAGTGTTTAATCAGGAGACAGACAATTGTAATCCACTCAGAACTGGTTTTTAATTATAATCCTGGTCTGGTGACCAAACAATAATTCCAGGCAATACACAACAATGTGTAATTCACTGGAATAAATAAATGGGTTGCAGTCTCAAATAATAAACACAGTCAATAGTACACGCACAAGCGGGCTCCCGAGTGGCGCATCCAGTAAAAGCGCTCACGTAGAGTGCAGGATGGGCCCTTGTGGCAATGTGCCCCACCCCTGTGTGTATTTGTGTGTTATATGTTGCGTGTGTTGTGTTAATGTTGGTTTATAGGTATTGGTGCACAGGATATAAATGGGTCTGTGTAGCATGAGTGATTTAAAATATGTAGTTGTATTTAGGCACAGAGATTGCACTATCACGTCACGTGCATTTAAAGTATGTAATAATATGTGAGCACGGGAGCGCACAGATTAGTTCACATGCTGGGATTCAAGTGAATAATTAATTGGTAATTGAATCCCAGCACAATTATGTATATATAGATGCACGAAGCCCTCACTAGGGGTTGTGTGTTCAGAGCAAAAGAACGAGAAAGAGTGGGGGTAAAATCAATAATAAAAAAATAACAACTGCTACGAGTGCTGGAAGCACCAGCACCGTACTTGTTTTGTGTTTTGTGTTTAGTGTTCATGCCCTGTTTGTTAGTGTCTGTGCGTTTTGTTTGTCTGTTTATTTTGGCCGTGTTCTGTTTTGTTCAAACCTTTTATTTTTCTGTGTGTAATAAAACACTGAGTGCCACAGTGTCTCAGTTTCACTCACCATTACTGTCAGTCTGTGTTTTCTTTCTGGCCTGATGTCACCCCTACAGCCAGCCTGTTCACAGCCCTATAGTCTGGATGTCGTCAGTTCGAGTCCAGGCTATTCCTTTGCCGACCGAGGACGGGAGCTCCCAGGGGGCTTGGCGCAGCTCTGGGTGGCTGCATGGTGAGTCTGCAGTGTGAAAAAAAAGCGGTCGGCTGACGGCACGTTTCAGAGGACAGCGTGTGTTTGTCCTCGCCGCTCCCACGTCAGCGAGAGGGTGGTAGCGGTGAGCTGAGCTAAACAAAAATAATTGGACACTATTAAATTGAGGAGAAAACTACAAAAAAACGAATTGGCGACTACTAAATTAAAAAAGAAAAAAAATAAATAGTACACGCACAATACACAAACACGGTCCAGTCCTGGGTGAGTGCTGTAGTGATCGTGGTGCAAAATACAATTAATCATGATAACAAGTGAAGTGATGTCCGGGTTTGTGCTGGCCTCTGGCGACAGCTCCGGACGTGTTTAGCCGTCTTCTAAATAACAAGTAACAGTTAGAGACAAGACAAAACAAACAAAACACTCACGCACGATATAACACAGGTCCTTCCAGTCGATTCCTTAACCAAAACGAAGGAACAGATCACATCGCTCCGTCCCCTATTTATACCGTCACTCATGACCCCCGCTCCTCCAATCTGCGGCTGCCACATTGTTTCCCTTCCGGGTCGATGAGTTTGTGCACCGACGCTCCGCCCCCTTTCTAGATGACGCTTCCTTTTAACCCTGGGAATGGATTGTCAGGCCAAACAGTCCAGGGTTACTTAGCGCCCTCACAGGTCGGGAGGGTGATTTACCACCAAAGATCATTCTATTTCTGTCACAGTAACATTTCCCATTAATTATTTGAGGTAGATATACCTTAAAGAAATGTACATCATTGTTGCCACCCATAATATCTTCTGTCATTATTCCATGCAACCTATATTTACTGTTATATATATATATATATATATATATAGAGAGAGAGAGAGAGAGAGAGAGAATAATAGATGGGCTTCAGTGAGTTACAGGAAAATAAATCCATCTAGGGTTTCTTGGTTCAGCAGTACAGTTGGCTTTTTTAAACATAGTGTTTCAGTGCTGTACAGATGAAATAAAAAGATAAACAAAAACAAATCACGAACACAAAAACAGCCAATACAGGTCAGGCTGGGCAGATGCTGTCTCTGATCCTGTATATTTTTTTAATTTTACTTTTAAACTCCACTCTCACTCCCGTTCCTCCTCTCGATCACCCACCTAGAGCACGGAGAACTGCAGGCTTATATACATGTGACCATCTCCCGATTAGCAACAATTAAACAATTAACTTGGGAGATGGTCACCTTCTGCACAAGGTTTTTAATGTGGATGGAGCTTCCCATCCGCACTGCTAAACAATACAATATAATAACAAAACATGGCTCTGCCGTCATATTTATAAATAAATAAATCATAACAATAATAATAATAATAATAATACTACAACAACAAAACAAATACAAAATAATAAATTGCACAGGGGCGGAGGGGTACCCCATTCTATAAATGAACACATGTACAGGGCTCCTCACCCTGTTACATATCCCCCCCCCCCCCCTTGTGCAAAGCACTCTAACGGCCACCTCCCCCCTCAGTCTCAAAGTCCCGGAAGAGAGGGAAGCAAGGTGTTTCAGGGGGCGGCCATGATGGGATGTCCTCCACCCCCTACTTCTTTGTGGCTAGCAGCTCCCTCTTCCGGGGCTTCAGCCACACCGTCTCCTGCAGCGAAACTGCTGCAGGGGGAGCTGGTCTTCTGATCTCCCCCCTTCTTCATGGCCGACAGCTTCCCTTTATGGAGCTCCGGCCACACCATTTCCTGCTGCCACGCAGGACTGGCAGCGACCCCAGGCGAAGCAGAGCCGGCAGCGACCCCAGGCGAAGTGGGACCATCAGCAACCCTAGGAGACAACAAAGACATAGCTCTCCCAGGCGATGCGGAGCAGCAGGCAACCCCCGGCGATGTGGGCGTGGTATCCCAGAGCGGAGCATGGCAGGCATCCCTGGGTGGTGACATGCCGGCATCCCCGGGCAAGGCAGAGCTGGCGACCCTAGACGAAGGCGGCAGCGGAGCCCTTGGCCATGAAGGCGGCAGCGGGAGCTCCACTTCTCCCCCTGGTGAAGGAATCAGTAGCTGGGGTGCTGGGGTTAACCCTCTTCGTGGCCGCTGCGGCCAGGTGGTTTTCCCCCATACTCCACTCAGCAGCATATGCAGGGGCTGCTAAGGACCGCCAGCATCCTGTCCTGGTCCTTCGAGTGGGGCAGGGAGAGGCAGATCCTGCTTCTCTCCCTCTGGCGGTGGTGGAGACAGAGGCAGCCCCTGCTGCTCTGCTCCTGGCGGTGAAGGCGGCAGGGGCTCCTCCCCTTCTGGCTGCAAAGGCGGCAGGGGCTCCTCCCCTTCTGTGCGGGGGCAGTTAACTGGGAAATGCCCTCACTCCCCACAGATGCAGCAACAGCATTGCACACCCATGCTATGGAGGGCTTCCCAGCCAACCTCCTCCTCTTCTGGCTGCAGTGGGGAAACCAGCAGGCATGCTCCCTCTGCTGGTGGAGATAGGCACAGCAGGTCTTTCTCTGCAGTGGGTGGTGGAGGTGGGAGTAGCAGGCATTCTCCCTCTGCTGGTGGCGGTGGTGGAGACAGAGGCAGCTCTTGCTGCTCTGCTCCTGCCTTTGGAGGTGGTGGAGGCAGAGGCAGCACCTGCTGCTTTGCCCCTGGCGGTGGACGCAGAGGCAGCAGGCATTCTCCCTCTGCTGGCTGAGGCGGGAACAGCAGGCACCCTTCCTCCACTGCTGGAGACCTGGGTCTGTGGGCCTCCTCTTCCTGGGCTGTGGAGGTAATGGGGTCTGCTGCTTCAGCAGCCAAAACCATCCGGAGGCACAGGACACCGTCCCCATCGAGTAGGCCTCCCAGAAGCAGGGGTCT
Source organism: Acipenser ruthenus (assembly GCF_902713425.1). Classification (NCBI taxonomy): domain Eukaryota; kingdom Metazoa; phylum Chordata; class Actinopteri; order Acipenseriformes; family Acipenseridae; genus Acipenser; species Acipenser ruthenus. The sequence goes on from NC_081189.1 coordinate 48,162,461, forward strand.
TCATAAGGGCAGTCCTCCCGGTCATGCTCAAACTCACTGCACATGATGCACAGGGGGGCCCCTTCCGCCCTCCACTGCTGTTGTTCAGTGTCCCAGTATGGGGGTCCAGGTCAGGTGGGGTCACGTGACCACCATCTCCCGTGCTGCTGCTGCTGTTGTTGTTGCAGCTGTTGTTGCTGCAGCTGTCTCCTTCCCATCCTCCACAAAACAATAAATAAAAATTAAAAAAACCTGCAGTATCTTTTCTGGCCTGGGTCCTGGAGGCGCTGCAATCCCAGTCAGGACACCACGTGTGACAGGATGGACATAGTGGTGACGTCAGGTCAGAAGCAGGAAGGAAAACACACAAGCAGGTACTGCAGGGCAAAAAGACGCGCCGTGCGTCGTTTATTTATGACACAAAAAAATATAATATTTGAACAAAAAAAACCCTGCTCACAGAGCAAAATAAAAAGATAAACAAAAACAAATCACGAACACAAAAACAGCCAATACAGGTCAGGCTGGGCAGATGCTGTCACTGATCCTGTATATTTTTTTAATTTTACTTTTAAACTCCTCTCTTGCTCCCGTTCCTCCTCTCGATCACCCACCTAGAGCATGGAGAACTGCAGGCTTATATACAGGTGACCATCTCCCGATTAGCAACAATTAAACAATTAATTAACTTGGGAGATGGTCACCTTCTGCACAAGGTTTTTAATGTGGATGGAGCTTCCCATCCACACTGCTAAACAATACAAAATAACTATTTAAAATGTTATTTACATTTTAAATAGTGAGCAGATAGGTTTGTTGATTGTTTGAGGAGTATTGTATTGTATCAGTTTCCTCATCAGGTCAACATATGATGTTCTCCCATCACCACAGAACCTAAACCTCTGGGTAGAAGAGGATCCCTCATGTCCTTTGTGTTCATCACCTGCAACATTAAGGCACATTTTGACAAGATGTAAGGTGGCTCTTAGCCAAGGATGGTTTACTTGGCGCCATGACCAGGTGCTGCGATGTTTGGCCTTAGCATTGGAAGACAGGTGTAAAATGACCAATAAGTTGCCACCAGTTCCATCAAAACATTATACACAAAAGACAACATTCCTCTGCCCAGGAGAGCAACCACCAAGAAAATATGTTAAAACCAAGCCTCGCCCAGGACAACTGGAAGCTGCTAGAGACTGGAAAATGCAGGCAGATGTTGGTCAACGACTTATTTCTCCACCTGAGACTGCCACCACTAACCTTCGACCAGATATTGTCTTGTGGTCTGGATCAGCACGTCTTGTTCACTTGGTAGAGATAACAGTGCCATGGGAGGATGCTGCAGATGAGGCGTATGAGAGGAAGAGACTGCGGTATGCGCAACTAGCCGCTGAAGCCGAATAGCGAGGATGGGGAGTCCGGGTTTACCCAGTGGAGGTGGGTTGTCGAGGATTTGTGGCACACTCTACAACCCAGTTTCTCAACGATGTCGGATTCAGTGGCCAAGAGTTGCATCACACAGTGAAGAACTTATCTGAAGCAGCAGAGAGGAGCAGCAACTGGCTGTGGTTGAGATGGAAAGATTCTGGTTGGATATCTCAAGCACAATAGAAAGAAAGAAATGCTGATGTATGGGTAAGTAAGCTGGGCTGAGTTGAGTGGGGGACGGAGTGGGGTGATGCTGGGACGCCGGAATCACTGTCGAGCCCTCTTGAGGTGTCGTGGGCTAGTCGACGAAACACTGAGGATGGAAGGTGCCCACTTGAAGACCCCAGAGATGTACCCTACTTAGCTCAATCCAGATGGTTGTCATGCTGATGCGCTGGGAAGACCGCACTGTGAGCCAGCATCGCAGCCGTTGTGTGTACTGATGCGCTAGGGAGGCAAAATAAGCTGATCCCTGGAGCCAGCATTACACTTCAGCCATCAACACCAGGCAGAAGGATATCTACATCATCATATGGAAGGAAACGCAAATGGATGGAGACATAGATGGATCACATTAGTTTACTGTAAAGCTACGTCTTCGTTAGTGCTTATCTTGTTTTAACATCTACTCTCATGTAATGGAAATCAATCCTTGGGATAACAAAATACTGAACTCAAAGTTATGTGATTTCATAAAAACGCCAGGTTCTCAGGGTTTGGTATTTGAGTGGAGTTAAAATTGTCAAAATGAGTTGATTAAGAATCTGTATGAATAGCCATTCGAAAAGACATGATTTTAATTAATGCAAGAACAGCGAAAGATACGACCATGCCTCGCTTGAGTAATGAAGATCACCTGTTTGCTATCAGCATGATTTGAAGGGGGCTTGTCTGTGAGAGAAGTTGCCTGGAGAATGACATGTTCTGCTTCAACAATTAGCAGACTAGTCCAGAGAAACCAGGAAACCGTCTCTGTGGGGGACAGGCCATGTCCTGGAAGGCAGAGGGTCACCAGCCCAGCCCACCACGTCATGGTGAGCGTTATGCTGACTGCTGTGTTGAAGTGTGATGATGTGGGGAGGAATCTCCTTTAACACAAGAACACCTTTGGTGCAGAATGACGGCAATCTTACTGCTCAGCGATACAGTGACGAAGTCCTTGAGGCAACAGTTTTTCCATTCCTGCAAGTCAATCCGGAAGTGTCAATTTTCCAGAGGGACAATGCAAGACCACACAGTACTAGGATTATAATTGCATGACTTCAAGAAAACAATGTTGAGATCTTGCCATGGTCAGCTTTTTCTCCTGACCTGAGTCCAATAAAACATCTGTGGGACCAAATCGCCAATGCCATCCACAAGAGGCAACCGCGACCAACCAACCTTCGCCAGCTGGCTGCAGCTGCACAGGAAGAGTGGCGGAACATCCCACAGCAGTCTATCCAGAGGCTGATCAGCTCTATGCGTCAACGCTGCCAAGATTGTGTTAATGCTCAGGGAGGTCATACCCGACACTAATGTTTTCATTTTGACAGTGTGTTATGTTTCATACTGAAAACTTATCATGATTTCTGTGATTTTGTTTGATATCTATGTTTAAAATATTTAATTAAATCCATTAGATCTGAGTGTTGTGTTTCTTTTGTGCATCAATGTATCTCTATCTATCTATCTATCTATCTATATATCTCTACAGTGCCCCCTGTCTGATTTTCTGCATTTTTCCACATTTTTCACATTGTATTTGGTCAGATTTTTTTGTGGGTTGTAGTAGTATATAGAGGGAGTCTGAGAGAAAAAATGACACCAAAGTTTGGTGCTTCTTTCATTTGTTTGGTGTGCAAGGTAATCAAACATGCAATCTTCAGGTATGAAAAAGTTATTGCCCCCCCCCCTCCCCCAGTTAACTCAACCCAATTAAAGGGATAACTAGAGTTGCGAGCAACTTTACGGCTTCCAAGCAGTTAGTGTGAAATTTAAGCGCATTGGTTGTTATAGATGAAATCACAAATTATTTTGGACACAGCTAACTGTGTCAATTTTGGCCAAAATATTGGAAACACTGGTTAGATGATCAATGGTGAAATCTCATTGGCCCACAGCAGCCATGTTTTGGCAACTTAGCAACTTCCCTTGAACAACCGTAAAAGATAATCATACTTAGATCATTGATGTAATTTAAAACGTGAGTATCGATGTTTCTTAAGAAACTGCACAGACGCCATTTCTTAATCAGTGTTAAGTTTATTTCATACATGCAGGGAAACCAGTCCAAGTATAGAACCGATTACCAGTTGTTACATCTTTTACATAACATTAAATACCCTTCTGCATAGGTGTCTCTCTCCTCCTCTTTCTCTGACACTTAACCAATAGAAAAGGTACAACACATCATTCTGTTACCATATATTTAATTTTGTGTGTCTGTGTGTGTGTCTGTGTGTGTAATCTAGTGTGACGACCTCTGAACTCTTGCATTCTTCAGACCCCTGGTGGTGCCCCAAAAAGGTCCATACATCTGTTTTTTGTCATCTTCCTTGTTCCTATCTCTCCGTTTTGCCTGAGACCCTTTGAGTCCAGTGGCATTATCTCTTATTCTCCCTGTGAACCTTTGGGTCCAACGGCAGTCCCTGGGAGCCTTTTAGCTCCTTTATGCTTTGTATTCCCAAAAGTCTTAGAGCCTGGCCCCTTCTGGTCCACAGCATTGTTATCTTGTTAGCTTGCAGTCAATGTTGGACAAGAAGCTTGTAGACGCAAGGTCTCTTATCAGTTGTTAGCAGTACATGCAATTTGAACCAAACAGTCTGCTATCTGCAATATTAGTCTCTTTTCAGAAAAGAACACCAGTATAGCTCTGCCAGTCCACATGCGTAGCAAACTGCTAATCAATTCTCGATCCATGTTTTCCAACAATCATGTATGCTCATTTTGGCTTCAATCAGAACTCTGCATGTTATATAACAACCATCTGCAGTCAATAAGAAATTATGGGAAGTTTTACAGCCAGCTTTAAATTTGACCTTTAGCAGAACTTAACCATACTATATAAAACTATGTATGCATTACACATTAAACTACTTGCATTACCTATAGTGCTCATATAAACAGACCAGTTTTGTAAAACAACAAAAGTCACATCTAATAAATTACAAACATACTTTTTTCTATACCTTGCTATACCTTGCTATATTTTTTCTGTACCTTGCAGACTTGTCCATGTTAACAGCTGCCCCAGTGGTGGGAATGTGAAAAATTGACAAAAGTGGCATGTCACCCATATTGATTGGCTCATGGCGGTTATGTTGTTTGATGTGGGAACTTTTCCTGACTAACTTTTTTAGAGGACAGTACAAAGATAACGTATACCCAAGATTCATGTCAATCGGCCAAAGGGCTCATGAGCAGTTGTTGTTTAAATGTTTTACGCAAAATCCAACATAGCTGCCACACCATGTGACTGATCCATTTTTCCTTAAGTATAATCAATCGTGGACATGAGCGCACTATGTACAAAATGTTTCACAGCTGACTATTTACCGTTCATGAGAAGAAGACTTTTGAATATTGTCCAAAATTTTCATTAAATCCAAGATGGCTGCCACACCATGTTACCAAAGGCCGCCATATTGACCACGACACAACATCCCATAGTCCTCTACATCCGTGTCAAATTTTGTGCATTTTGGTGCAGCAGATAAGAAGTTATACACAGTTTTATAGCCAGTTGTGTATGTTGATGATGTCATGCAGCGTGGACGCCATGATTTTCACAGTAGCAACTTCCCTTGAACAAGCGTAACAGATGACCATACTGAGATGTTTTATTCAGATTTTTGTTTCAATCGGATAAGCGGTTTCAGAGAAGAAGATGAATTTTGATGATTTTATATTTTTATGCTAATTTTATGTCATCAATCAATGTGGTTGCCAAACCACAGAACCAATCAGCTTCATATTAACAACAGTTAATCATGGACTATCCCTCAACATGTATAGCAATTTTCAGAACTCTGCAGTAAGCGGTTTCCGATGCATAGGCGTTTTAACAAATTCCGCAAAATCCAATATGGCTGCCGAACCATGTGACTTGCACAGATTTGCTGAATATCACCGACTATCATCCATAGGCATCTACCAGTGTACCGAATTGCGTGAGTTTTTGAGCATGTTTTGGCAGAAGAAAAAAAAAAAAAAAAAAAAATAATAATAATAATAATAATAATAATAATAATCCTAACAAAAACAATAGGCTTCCCCAGCCTTTGGCTTGGAAGCCTAATTAGGGTCAGCTGTTTGAGTACTTTGGTTAACAACCAGGCCTGATTTGGTCCAGACCTGCCCAATATAAATCTGACAATTAATCAAGACAATGATCCGAAACACACAAGCAAGTCTACATCAGAATGGTTGAAGAACAAGAAATTTAAAGTTTTGGAATGGCCTAGTCAAAGTCCAGACCTAAACCCCATTGAGATGTTGTGGCAGGACCTGAAACGAACAGTTCACGCTCGAAAACTCACAAATGTCACTGAGTTGAAGCAGTTCTGCATGGAGGAGTGGGCCAAAATTCCTCCACGGCGCTGTGAGAGACAAATCAATAACTACAGGAAGCGTTTGATTGCAGTTATTGCTGCTAAAGGTGGCATAACCAGTTATTGAGTCTAAGGGGGCGATTACTTTTTCACACGGGGGCATTGGGTGTTGCATAACTTTCTTTAATAAATAAATGAAATATGTATCAGATTTTTGTGTTATTTGTTCACTCAGGGTCCCTTTTATCTAATATTAGGTTTTGGTTGAAGATCTGATAACATTTAGTGTCAAAAATATGCAAAAATGCAGAAAATCAGACGGGGCAAATACTTTATCACGGCACTGTGTGTGTGTGTGTGTATGTATATATATATATATATATATATATATATATAGTGGACTCTCCTATCAAGAATTTGGAGGCTTTAGGACCCTGGGGGTTAGGAGAGGACACCCCATCTTAGGAAAGCTGAAGTTACCAGGTGGCCATCTTGGTAAAGGCTTCATAAATTGAATAATATGTTGATTAATTAAGGATAATGAGGAGTGTGAGCAAACATAAGAACATAAGAACATAAGAAAGTTTACAAACGAGAGGAGGCCACTCAGCCCATCTTGCTCGTTTGGTTGTTAGTAGGTTATTGATCCCAGAATCTCATCAAGCAGCTTCTTGAAGGATCCCAGGGTGTCAGCTTCAACAACATTACTGGGGAGTTGGTTCCAGACCCCCACTATTCTCTGTGTAAAGAAGTGCCTCCTATTTTCTGTTCTGAATGCCCCTTTATCTAATCTCCATTTGTGACCCCTGGTCCTTGTTTCTTTTTTCAAGTCAAAGAAGTCCCCCGAGTTGACATTGTCTATACCTTTTAGGATTTTGAATGTTTGAATCAGATCGCCGCGTAGTCTTCTTTGTTCAAGACTGAATAGATTCAATTCTTTTAGCCTGTCTGCATACGACATGCCTTTTAAACCCGGGATAATTCTGGTCGCTCTTCTTTGCACTCTTTCTAGAGCAGCAATATCCTTTTTGTAACGAGGTGACCAGAACTGAACACAATATTCTAGGTGAGGTCTTACTAATGCATTGTAGAGTTTTAACATTACTTCCCTTGATTTAAATTCAACACTTCTCACAATATATCCAAGCATCTTGTTAGCCTTTTTTATAGCTTCCCCACATTGTCTAGATGAAGACATTTCTGAGTCAACATAAACTCCTAGGTCTTTTTCATAGTTCCCTTCTTCAATTTCACTATCTCCCATATGATATTTATAATGCACATTTTTATTGCCCGCATGCAATACTTTACACTTTTCTCTATTAAATTTCATTTGCCATGTGTCTGCCCAATTTTGAATGCTGTCTAGATCATTTTGAATGACCTTTGCTGCTTCAACAGTGTCTGCCATTCCTCCTATTTTTGTGTCGTCTGCAAATTTAACGAGTTTGCTTACTATACCAGAGTCTAAATCATTAATGTAGATTAGGAATAGCAGAGGACCTAATACTGATCCCTGTGGTACACCACTGGTTACCTCACTCCATTTCGAGGTTTCTCCTCTAATCAGTACTTTCTGTTTTCTACCTGTTAACCACTCCCTAATCCATGTGCACGCATTTCCTTGAATCCCTACTGCGTTCAGTTTGAGAATTCATCTTTTATGCGGGACTTTGTCAAAAGCTTTCTTGAAATCTAAATAAACCATGTCGTATGCTTTGCAGTTATCCATTTTCAATGTTGCATCCTCAAAAAAGTCAAGTAGGTTAGTTAGACATGATCTCCCTTTCCTAAAACCATGCTGGCTGTCTCCCAGGATATTGTTACCATATAGGTAATTTTCCATTTTGGATCTTATTATAGTTTCCATAAGTTTACATATAATAGAAGTCAGGCTTATTGGTCTGTAGTTACCTGGTTCGGTTTTGTCTCCCTTTTTGTGGATTGGTATTACGTTTGCTATTTTCCAGTCTGTCGGTACAACCCCTGTGTCAAGAGACTGTTGCATGATCTTGGTTAGCGGTTTGTAAATAACTTCTTTCATTTCTTTGAGTACTATTGGGAGGATCTCATCTGGCCCAGGGGATTTGTTTATTTTAAGAGCTCCTAGTCCCTTTAACACTTCTGCCTCTGTTATGCTAAAGTTATTTAAAACTGGATAGGAACAGGTCGACATGTGGGGCATGTTGTCCGTGTCCTCCTTTGTAAAAACCTGTGAAAAGTAATCATTTTATATATTTGCTATTTTTTTTTCTTCATCTATGATTTTGCCATTTGTGTCTCTTAGACATTTAACCTCCTCTTTGAATGTTCTCTTGCTGTTATAATATTGGAAAAACATTTTGGAATTGGTTTTAGCCCCCTTAGCAATATTGATTTCTATCTCTCTCTTGGCCTTTCTAACTTCCTTTTTGACTTGTGTTTGCAGTTCCAAGTACTCTTTCTGTGTGCTTTGTTTTTGGTCCCTTTTAAACGCTCTGTAAAGTGCCTTTTTTCGCTGAATATTTTTTTTAATTGATCTATTAAACCATTTTGGCCATTTTGTTTTAGATTTAGATTTGGTCTTGTCTTTTAATTTCCTTCCTAGCTCTCTGAATTTGTTTTGCAGGGATCTTGGCCTGTCTCTTCCAATGTTTTTTGTACCAATGTGGACGACTACTACCGGGTCATCTCCTGTTCATTCTAGGAGCCTGTCCACATTCTCAGTGATGTGCTTGACTGAGGCTCCTGGAAGGCAGCACACTGTTGTAGTAAGGGGGTCCAAACTGCGAACTGAACTTGTTGTGTTTCTCAGTATGGATTCCCCAACAATCATGACCTCCCTTCTTTTTGCTGCCTGGTCAGCACTGTTTATAGGGTCCTGGGTGTTGTTTCTTTCATTCTCTTGATGTTGGTTTTGGTCATCTAAATGTTGAAGTGGCTCAAATGTGTTGGCTGTCTGGATTTCTGGTGGTTGTGTTTGACGAAGTTTCTTTTTTTCCCTGCTTCTGCCTATCTGAACCCAGCTGTTTCGACTCTCTTCCATCTCCCTGGTGGCTTTCAGTCTGCTAGGGGTGTAGACTTCCATGAATTGTGGGTGTGTCAGCTCCTCAAGCTCCTGTTGCTGTCTCATTTCCTCCATCTCCTTTTCTAGCAGGCTTAATCGCTGAAGCAAGTCCTGGATGGTGCGTTGTTTTGTTTGGAGACTGGTAAACTGCTTAGCCGTCCGGTAAGCTCCAGAGGAGAGTTAGGTTTTGTTTTGTTTATTTTGTTTGGATGTAATCAAAAATAAACATATAGGCACTGTCCTGTTTCAACAGAAAACAATTGTGTGAGTGCTTTATTTGTTACAAGAAGACGGGGCTGGTGAGAGCAGACACCTGGAACAAGGGTCAATTTCATCAATATTATATATATATATATATATATATATATATATATATATATATATATATATATATATATATATACAGTGCCTATAGAAAGTCTACACCCTCTTGAACTTTTTTCACATTTTGCTGTGTCAGTGCCTCAGAGTTTCATGCATTTAAATGAGGATTCCACTCATCTACACACCATATTCCACACTGTTATGGGGAAAAAAGTTATATATAAAAAATAAAAAACTGAAAGATCATAACTGGATAAGTCTCCACCCCCCTGAGTTAATACTTGGTGGAAGCACCTTTGGCAGCAATTACAGCTGTGAGTCTGTTGAGATAGGTCTCTACCAACTTTGCACACCTAGATTTGGCAATATTTGACCATTCTTCTTTACAAAACTGTTCAAGTTCCTTGGGGAGCGTTGATGGGGGGCAGCAATCTCAAGTCATGCCACAAATTTTCAATTGGATTTAGGTTGGGGCTCTGACTGGGCCACTCAAGGACATTTACCTTTGTGTTTCTTAGCCACTCCAGTGTAGCTTTGGCTGTGTGCTTTGGGTCGTTGTCATGCTGAAAGGTGAACTTCCGTCCCAGTTTCAGCTTTCTTGCAGAGGGCAGCAGGTTTTCCTCAAGGACTTCTCTGTACTTTGCTCCATTCATTTTCCATCCTGACAAGTGCCCCAGTCCCTGCCGATGAGAAACATCCCCATAACATGATGCTGCCACCACCATGCTTCACAGTAGGGATGGTGTTCTTTGGGTGATGCGCTGTGTTGGGTTTGCGCCAAACATAATGCTTTCGTCAGACCACAAAACTTTTTGCCTACAGAATCTCAGTGTTTTTTTGCGTACTTCAAGGTGGGCTTTCCTGAGTAATGGCTTCCTTCTTGCCACCCTACCATACAGGCCAGATTTGTGGAGTGCTTGGGATATTGTTGTCACATGCACACTTTGACCAGTCTTGGCCATAAAAGCATGTAGCTCTTGCAAAGTTGTCACTGGCCTCTTGGTAGCCTCTCTGATCAGTCTCCTTCTTGCTCGGTCATCCAGTTTGGTGGGATGGCCTGATCTAGGCAGGGTCTCGTGCTGCCATACACCTTCCACTTCTTAATAATCGTCTTGACTGTGCTCCAAGGGATAATGCATCGGGTCGTTATGAAAAATATGCATCGATAGTAAAAAAAAAACGCAATCGTCCCAGCCCTAGACATATACAAAAAGACTCATAGCAGTAATTGCTGCAAAGAGTGCTTCTACCAAGTACTGACTTAAGGGGCTGAATACTTATGCAACCAGTACATTTTATTTCGTACATTTTCTATGCAAGTTTTGCTGACATTTAACCTCCTCATATAACAGTGTTAAGTTTAACCACTACAGCTTTGAATAAAAAAAGTTTGTTTGAAAAAATGTGCATACAAAATGTGACATTATTGGTAGGGAGTGAATACTTCTGCACACCACTATATATATACAGTACTGTGCAAAAGTTTTAGGCAGGTGTGAAAAAATGCTGTAAATTAAGAATGCTTTCAAAAATAGACATGTTAATAGTTTATATTTATCAATTAACAAAATGCAAAGTGAGTGAACAGAAGAAAAATCTACATCAAATCAATATTTGACCACCCTTTGCCTTCAAAACAGCATCAATTCTTCTAGGTACACTTGCACACAGTTTTTGAAGGAACTCGGCAGGTAGGTTGGCCCAAACATCTTGGAGAACTAACCACAGTTCTTCTGTGGATTTAGGCAGCCTCAGTTGCTTCTCTCTCTTCATCTAATCCCAGACAGACTCGATGATGTTGAGATCAGGGCTCTGTGGGGGCCATACCATCACTTCCAGGACTCATTGTTCTTCTTTACGCTGAAGATAGTTCTTAATGACTTTCGTTCGCTATAGCTTTCACCTATGTAAGAAATAAATAATAATAATAATAATAATAGTCGTACATACCGATCGATCATCTCCTGATCACTCGTTTTATCACCAAACTCAATAATGCGATCCAAGTCATTATTTTATTACTATAACATCTCAAAAAAGCTCTGCAAATGTCCGTGTTTTCTGTGCGCTGATTCAGTCAGCCATCTTGTTTACTTACGACCGCCCCGTTATCTGATACCAGATACCATGTATGACTATTCATGAGATACGCCTTTATTTTATTTTTTTATTTTTTTTCGACTTGTCTCGGCTCCTGTCGCTCCCACTCGGCAATTGAATGGTTTTCTCGGCTTTTTCCAGAGAAAAAACGACTAGAAACACGTTTTTTGCATTGCTATAATGATGTCGGACCCAGTCCGACAAAGGACCTGAGAGGAATAATTGCAATGTCGGACCCAGTCCGACAATGGACCGCAATACACACACACACACATATATATATATATATATATATATATATATATATATATATATATATATATATATATATATATTAGTGAAATATATATTTCACTAATATATCTATCTTGCAGAACATACATATGTGTGTTTTTTAAAATTCCATTTAATAGGTTCAAAGCTGATGGCCAACTGTGGCTGCTGATTAAGACCAGATGCAGAGGTGATGCAGTGCAGAAACAATCACACGTGAAAACTGTAATCCAATTTGGAAAATGTTCTTTTTATTTTAACAGAAATCCTGGTCTAGCGACCAAACAATAATCCTCCGGAAATACACCCCTGGTGTAAAGCTCGGCAGGAAAATAATAATAATGATTTGTAAACAAAACAAATAATAACATGTTATCCGCTCCCACAATACTACATACACAAATCACCAGTCCTGGTGCGTGCAATAGTGCTCAAGGTGAGTGATAACAAATAACAGTGACTGTGGTGTTGTTGTTCTGGGTAGTGCTGGCCCAAGGTGACCGCTCCGGAGACGTGTTAGCCATCTAGTGAATTTACAAACAAAAGACAATTACTAACAGTGCTACAAACAAACAAAACACTCACAAATACTTTTCGTTTCTTTTTGGGAACTCTCCCGGTCCTTCTAGTTCCGTGCGTCTCTGAACCCAAGCAAAGGAAAAGATTTACAATTCTCCAGCCCCCTTTATGCAATCATGCATGACCCCTTGGTTATTATTATTATTATTATTATTTATTTCTTAGCAGACACCCTTATCCAGGGCGACTTACAATTGTTACAAGATATCACATTATTTTTACATACAATTACATTATTTTTTACACATTATTTTTACATACAATTACCCATTTATACAGTTGGGTTTTTACTGGAGCAATCTAGGTAAAGTATCTTGCTCAAGGGTACAACAGCAGTGTCCCCTAACTGGAATTGAATCCACGACCCTCCGGTCAAGAGTCCAGAGCCCTAACCACTACTCCACACTGCTGACTTTATTGCCTGCAGCTGCTACAATACATTCCTGTAACGGAGCCTTGTCTTTTTCCAGGCTGACTGACTTTCCGACCCAGGAAATGAACTGTCAGGCCAACCTGTCCAAAGACTTCTCCTTTCGCTACTTAGCGCTCTCACAGGTCGGGAGGGAGATTTACAACCAGAACTCATATTACTGTCACACCAACCTATAATTAAATTGCCTCCCAACCCAGTACAGTAGAGTGCAGAAGAATCAGAAAATGAAGAGGTGGCTGGATGTTCATGCACTACCTCAGCTCATGATGAAATTAAAACGCTGCACAAATCCTTGTTGTTGCTATAAAAGATTCACACCAGGCAGAGCAATCCTGGCCAGAGAGAGCCAGGTATTTATTTTTACATCACTTTTATGTTTTGTAGAAAGGCTTCAAGCTTTAAAAGACCACAGTTTTAATTGAATTGCATTTTCCCATGTATTAGGTAGTCGTTATTGTTTCTATTTTCCCCAAATTGTAATGGCTATGGGAAGTTTTGTAATGCAGAGGCTATAGAGTGTTTTTCAACTTTTAATGATATTCTCCTATTTCTGCTCAGGATTTTCAGACTGCCAGATCATCTCTACCTGACAGGCTTTTCAGTTTCCTCAGTTGGTGCACTGGTATGGCAGATGAACCAGTGATAGATGAGTGTGCTCAGGTGACTCATACACAAGAATAGAAAGTGCTTTCCATTCTCAATACTGCCTCTAAAGGTAAAATAGAACTGCCAAAACACCGGAGTCTGTCAATGACTAGGCATCCACTGAATGGAAAGAATGGCAGCTTGTCAGGATCTGACATAAATAGTTCACTGTGGATGTGGAAAATCAACGTGTGATGGCAAGAGCAACTAATCTTCCATGCACAGACATGTGTGGTTGCTCAATGGGTACTAATTGACCCAAACAGAAAAAATGGTGGCAGACAGGGGAAGTGACAGTGATGGAGATTAATATTGCATGATATGAGAAAGATTTTAACACAGAAGTAAGGCTTGAAAATTGCAAGTGTCAAAAATATGATCCCTTGTATCTCAGTAACCCTTTAATGATCGTGATGGTGTGTCTACGACCTAACCGAAGTGTCTTTCTGGACCTGTGATCAGGTATACACGATCATACTGAAGTGTATTTCTGGGCCTGTGATCAGGTTATACATGATCATACTGAAGTGTATATCTGGGCCTGTGATCAGGTTATACATGATCATACTGAAGTGTATATCTGGGCCTGTGATCAGGTAACCACGATCATAATGAAGTGTATATCTGGGCCTGTGATCAGGTAACCATGATCATAATGAAGTATATATCTGGGCCTGTGATCAGGTAAACACGATCTTACTGAAGTGTATTTCTGGGCCTGTGATCAGGTTATACATGATCATACTGAAGTGTATATCTGGGCCTGTGATCAGGTTATACATGATCATACTGAAGTGTATATCTGGGCCTGTGATCAGGTAACCACGATCATAATGAAGTATATATCTGGGCCTGTGATCAGGTAAACACGATCTTACTGAAGTGTATTTCTGGGCCTGTGATCAGGTTATACATGATCATACTGAAGTGTATATCTGGGCCTGTGATCAGGTAACCACGATCATAATGAAGTGTATATCTGGGCCTGTGATCAGGTAACCATGATCATAATGAAGTATATATCTGGGCCTGTGATCAGGTAACCATGATCATAATGAAGTGTATATCTGGGCCTGTGATCAGGTAAACACGGTAAACACGATAAACGCACTCCATTTCACTGACTTAACACCATACTTTGCTGTACAGGTTGGAAACGCATATCATTGGATAGGGGAGAGATTGAATTTCACTCCCTGATAGTTTTTTTTGAGAGGGGCTGTGATGGGGTACTCCCCGCCCCTGTGCTTATTTTGTATTTGTATTTATTGTATTATTATTATTTAAATGTACTGTTTTGTATGTAAAAACACATTATTTTATTGTTAATTGTTTTGCTTTAAACTTCGCCATCCCCATGCTAAACTCATGCAGAATATGTCCATCTCCAGATGGATTGATTAATTTATTACTAATTTGGAGATGGCCACATGTATATAAACCCGCAGCTTTGGCTGATCGAAGTTAGTGCGTTCAGAGGCAGAACAAGACATGCGTGAAAGAGAAACTAAAAAGAAGCCATAAACAATTGATACTCATGCTGGCTTGACACCGGCACAATACTTGTTTGTTCTGTGTCTGTTTGTTTTGTCTGTTTTGGCCACTGTGCCGTTTTGTTTCTGTAGAGTGTTTTGTTTTGTTCAAAACTTTTATGTATTTTACAATAATCCAGTGCACCAGCGCATTCATTCATATCCCAGCACTGTTGTCTATTCTACTTGCTTCCGGCCTGATGTCACTGGGATACAGAGTGGCAGCTGGGATGCCCACATCCAAGCTCTGTGGGCAAGTTGGGGCCTGATCGGCAAGGAAGGGGAGCCTAAGCGTCCAGCGCCCAAGAGGATGGAGCCCGAGCGTCCATCGGCCAAGAGGGTGGAGCACGAGCATCCCGCGCCCAAAGAGGGCAAGCCGCACCTGTTCCCCACAACTGAGGGAGAGCCGCACCAGTTTCCAGTGACTGAGGGAGAGCCGCAGCAGTCTCCAGAGACAGAGGGAGATCCGCACCAGTCTCCAGTGACAAGGGAGAGCCACATCAGTTGGTCTCCGCATCAGGTAGTCTCCTTCTATCTCTGGAGACTACCTGCTGCTCCCGCCTTCACCGCTAGAGGGAGACTACATGCTGCTCCTGCCTCCACCGCTAGAGGGAGACTACCTGCTGCTCCCACCTCCACCGCTAGAGGGAGACTACCTGCTGCTCCCACCTCCACCATGAGAGGAGCTGGAGCTACCTCCACCACCAGAGGGAGAGGAGCTGCAGCGACTTAAGCACCGCCTAAGGCTGCCGTGCTTGCATCGCCTAGGGCTGCCGAGCCTGCAACACCCGGGGAGGCCAAGTCTGCAATGCCCGGGGAGGCCTGCTCGCCATCGTCTGGGGAGGCTAGTTCACCATCTCCTGGGGAGGCTAGTTGGCCATTGCCTGTTGTATCCAGTTGCAGTATTTACCCTGCTGGAAATTCTGGGGCTGGAGCCCAAGAAAAGGGAACGGCCGGCTATGGAGAAGGGGGAGAGGTGAGGAGACCACCTCCACCCGCAATAGTTGCACTGCCGCTGCCGCTGCTGTAGTGTCCCGCGCTGAGGGCAGCCTTACCGCTGCCAGCGCCACCACCATCGCCGGGGGGACCTGTTCGTCACCGCCTAGGGGTCGTTTGCTGCTGACCCCCAAGGATTTGCTGTGGCTTCTGTCTGAGTATTTCACACCACTGTCAGCCTGCCAGTGGCAGCATGTTCACAGCAACAACTGCCTTTGCTGGAGGAGCCAACCTTGGCGCTGTTAGCATTGCCGCAGCCAGCATTGCCATTGGCAGTATTTCCGCAACATATATTACAACACAGTCCCGAACAGAAGCAGCAGTTTGGTGAAAAGATAGTTCCAGTATATTCACCTTGGTCTGTAGTAGGGTTGACACCTGTCCGGGTTTGAACAGTCTGGGAATTGACATCTGTGTTCGGGTGGCAGGAATTAACAAACCCGGGCGCCCTAATGTCCGGTTTTAAGTGAAACACATAAGAAATACCAACCTTCCTTCAATATTGTCTTTGACATACCGTATAATGGGACATTTTGGAGTGGAATTTATTTTGGCTTTATTGTCGGTTTGAATTGGATCGCCAATAATACTTCCACCAATCAGAGTGTGGCATACAGTGTGCGATCCCGCCTTCTGACAGACTGGTGGTATGCAGCACAGGATAAAGGAGCGGGCGCTGGACAAGGGAAAGAATGTGTCGGATGTCAAGGTGAATATGAGAATGGCAGTGAATGATGAAGCCAATTTGCTTAAAAAAATTAAAAGCAGACCGGACATATCCATCAATGGATTTAGGAAATCTGGAATTTATGATGCGATCAGAAACTCTGAGGCTGTGTAAACTGCACCTGCTACTGTGGCTAAGTTTTAAAACTGAGAGTTAGCAAATGCCTATTGTTAAAGTGTACTGCAGTTAGTAATCCTTTCCAATTACTGATATCTTAAAATTGAAGGGCCACATAAGAACGATAAATATTGTAACTCATTTTTAGAAGGCCTTTGTTGTTCTCCAAGTTGCTGCAGTGACATTGTAGATGCTATAACTAGTTACTGTAAATTAGATACTCTTTTAGCAGACACATTTCATTAAGTAAACATGTATTTGGATGTTTTTGAAATTAAAAGTAAGAATACAAAACTGACTTTTCTTTCTACCTAGGTAGCAAATCTGCAAATGTAATACCAGCCAAAATTTCCAGTTATACGGTACATTAGTTGCTTAAAGGATTTCCACTGTCTTATTAGAAATGTGCCCCCAGCATTTGAATTATGCTTTACATTACACTGGTCTGCGTGTGATTAAATTCATAACCTTTACAGTAAAATATGGGTTCCTTTTCAATTTGAAGACGACTCCCAATGACTTTATGTATGGGATATGCCTGCCCATTAGGTAAGTAATTTGCTGAGCTCTCTATACCAGAGCTGCCGATAGGCCCCTTCCTGGGATGACGCACTAGGTACCACCCACCGAGGGATTAAAACTGTCATCCTGAGGAAGCCATTCTCAACGGTACAGTAAGACCTCTGTGTTGAGCTGAGTGTTGATAGAAAAGAGCTTCTCGAGTCGATTGTATTTCCCTTGCATTCGTGCTGAATGCTGGCTCGCCACTTTCCCGGAATGAACGACTCTGAAAAAGACTCTCTGTCTTTCAGCTGCCTCCTTGCTTTCGTGGTAGGCTGCTCTTTGTTATCTGACTGTCGTGTGTGAGTGATTGCCTGTGCAGTCACCCTCGTGAGTGGTTGTCTATTTCCTTCTTGAGAGTGCACAGTTCCTCCACGGGGCTAGGCCTTGCCACATCCCCGCTGTCAAGTGACTCCTCCAGCCGTGCTCTCCTCCACAGGGCTAGGCCTTGCCGCATCCCCGCTGTCGATTAGACCTCGCCGGCTGCGTAGGCCCGCCCACCTCGGTGAGTGGAGCCTTGTAAACAAACAGTGTGCTCTCCCCTATCTATTTCTACCGCAGTTTTTCCTGTCCACTTCCGACTCGCCGGGCGCGGCTTCGGCCCTTGTGTCTCTCTGGTGTATGCTACGTGCTGACCAGTGTGATCGCGCGGTCAGGGTTCACAGTTGCATAGCTGCCCCCCGGTGCTTCGGTACTGCGGTATCTCGGTGCGCAAGTTGCTCATTGCACACGACACAGCGCTGCATGGTACACGGTGCACATAGTGCTCTCTGCACTCGGTGCACTCGGTGCGCATGGTGCACACAGTGCTTGGTACCCACTGGTATGCACGGTGATCGGCCGATTGCGACAGCGTCAGTGCATGGACATGGTGCATGCAGTGCTCACGTTACTCGGTATGCACAGTGCTCGGTCCGGGTGTGCATTTTCTGACGATCCAGTTTCTCAAGGGAGCTTGGAGGTTACGCCCTCCTAGGAGGACTGTCCTCTCTGAGTGGAACCTTGATGTTGTACTGGAGGCTCTCACGAGGGCCCCATTTGATCCTATTCACTCCACAGAGTTGAAGCATCTGTCTATAGAGACAGCCTTCCTCTTGGCTATCACCTCCGCTAAGCAAGTCAGTGAGTTACAGGCGCTGTCGGTGCACAGCTCCTGTTTGTGTATTTGGAACAGTGGCAGCAGAGTGTCACTGCATACAAACCCTGTTTTCCTCCCTAAGGTGATCACAGCCTTCCACATTAATCAGTCTGTGGAACTGTAGTCCTTCCATCCACCCCCATTTTCTTCAGAGGAGGATGAGAGATTGAATTTCCTCTGCCCAGTGCGGACATTGAGATGCTACGTAGATAGGACAAGAGCTCTGTGTCATTCTGACCAGCTCTTTGTCTGTCACGGGATACGGACCCTAGGACAGCCCCTCTCAAAGCAGCATCTGTCACATTGGATTGTGGACACAGTCTCGACTACGTATGATGGTGCTGGCTTGCCCCACCTGGTAGGGTAGCCGCACACTCTACTAGAGAGTTGGCTACATCTTGGGCCCTCTTTGGAGGGGCCTCGCTGTCCAATATTTGTACTGCGGCTAGCTGGGCTACGCTGCATACATTTTCCAGGTTCTACCGCCTTAATGTGGTAGACCCTGCCCTGCCTTCATTAGGCACGAGGGTCCTTGAGGGTGTAAGCTCACACAGCTAACCTCTGGGTTATGCGGTGCTGATGCATCCCTCATATGTAGGGCCACGGGAAATTCACGATTTCACGGAAATCGTGTATTTAACTGCCTACCGTGAAAAACTTTTTTTTTTTTTTACATTACTCTTCACCAGCTTTTATCATGTAGAAACCATAGACAACTGCATATAAATGTCTGCAACAATAATAAAACTATGACTAATAATAGATCTTGTATTTATCATGGTGTCAGTCTTGGATGTCACATCTTTGCCACTAGATGCAATCCCTGATTTCACAAGCTGTAGAGATGAAATTGAATCTTACAAGCACCATGCTGCTGAAAGTGACAAAAATGTCAATATTGTTGATTTCTGGGTGAGGTCTGAAATCAGATTCCCAAACATGGCAAAAATTGCACACTGTGGATGCAGAAAGATCAGTTTCCGCATATGGACAGGTTTTTACACCACAAAGACAAACCACGAGTGTTGAAATTGCAACAAGATGCACGATGCTGGCCTTCAACAAATAACTAGTTTTCTGCTCACGGGCCAGATAATTATTTTGTGTGTGTGTATGTGTGTGCACAACACGCTTCAGATTATTTTGTATAGGTTGATTCGCTCAAGTAGCATGGTGTTATGTGGTTTTAAAACGTCATATATAATTTAGTGCGTGTAAAGAAAAACACAAAGTTTCGGTTTTGTCACTTGCACTTAACCCTGTTTTTAACATTTTTGTTTTTTTCAAAGTCAGAATAACACTATACAACACAGTCCGTTTAATTACTTTAATTATAAAACTCAACAATGTTGCCGAATTTGTCATTCAAACTTGTTTTGTTTTAATCAGTGTTGTCTGCTGATTACTTTTTTCAGCCAACACATTTAAATGACCCTTGTTTGTTACATTTTAAAACGTTACAATGTAAATGTTGACTCAGCTACCATTAAATGTTAACATGTTTCAACCTCAGTGATTTTCTTTGATGCGCTATTAATTTTAGGCAACTTATAGAAACTTTTTTTTTTTTTAAATAGAATGGCACTTCCGTGACAATCCGTGAAATGTATTTTTTTTTTCTTGTCATTCGTGAATTTCTTGAAAAAGTACCGTGAATTTTCCGTGGCCCTACTCATATGCTGCCGTTCCTTCTCCCTCGCAACGGCTCTGGTATACATTATCAATGTCATTGGTGGTCATCATGGAATTGAAAGGGAACGTCAGGTTACTCACGTACCCTTTGTGGAAGGGTGGTGGGCATATTTTCTTTTGGCTTTATTTTCTTTAGCCCGCAGAGGGTGCTGTTGTCTGTGGCCTGAATACTGACAATGGTAGTCAGGTCCACAGTAATACCAATACAGGTACTGGCAGGCGCACGCACAGGTGCTCAAAAATAGTAAAACACAGTAATAAAACTACAAAACAAAAGTGCTGCTTACGCAGTGCCCCCACTGCCGCTAAGCCGGTCAGTACAGGTCTCCGACCTACGCTCAGCTATTTTCTATACACTGGAGTGGCCAGAGTTTCCTGTATAACTACACACATCCCCTTGGGTACGTAATTATTTATTTTACTTCTTGGTTTATTTTAAGGCAGGCTGTCTCCCTCAGCCATGCTTGCCTGCTCTTTGTTTACACTGGCGTCTTCCGCCAGTGTCACTGGGTATCCTCTCTCCGGCCACCAGAATGCATAACCAAGCGCAGTACTTATGGGCAGAGCTATCCCCCAAGGCCCGCCTCTCAGTCACTCAGAGAGAGGGAAAGCCAACACACCCTCTTCCCCACCTCTCCGTGTCATCGCCATGACTGACAGGCAGCTCTTACGAGGCTGCTGCCCTCTTCCTGCAGAATCACGCATGCGACAGATACTTAGCACAGACCTCCCCTGTTACACCCTGGTTCCCTGAAAGAGAAGATGACCACCAACCGTGAGGTCGCATCGGTCGCCCTCACGGGTTTGATAGAAAAAGAGAAATGGCTTCCTCAGGATGACGGTTTTAATCCCTTGGTGGGCGGGACCGAGTGCGTCATCCCAGGAAGGGGCCTATTGGCAGCTCTGGTATAGAGAACTTCGCAATTACCTACCCAATGGGCAGGCATATCCCATACATAATGTCTTCTCTTTCAGGGAACCAGGGTTATGTGAGTAACCTGTTACGATATATATTGGTAATTAAACCACATATATGCGTGCGTTTATGTATAAACATTGCATATTAAGCGGTAGCCATTAGTAACATTGAAAAACCTGAACCAAATTTGAGTACATTTTGACTAATTTTGTGTCTTTTTACTGACACACAACCAATAGTGACGTAGTTTTTAATGTCTACTAATAACGTTTGTTAATATTTCTTATGGGGTGGGGAGTGGCAAAATTTGCCATGACACGATGGCTGTAAAATAATTCTGACCTTCACAAACGGTCCTTTCAGGCTCAGAAATTATTTGTAAAAAATAAAAATAAAAAACCACTTCAGTGCTTCACCACAACTACAGCTATCAAGAGCACAATACTGTGTATACTGCATGATTATTGATAGGTACCGAAATTTGGTGGTATTGTGTTAAACTGTATTACAGTGTACTGCAGTTTTGATAGAGCTAGGCTGACATAGAAATACGTCATGGTTTGGTTTGTGGAGACAAGCCTAGATCAAGACAAAGGTGGCAACCCTAGCCTGTAGGTCCTGTACTTAATCCAAGTCACCAAGCACTGTCCCGGTAGAAATGCCACGAATGAAAGCTAAAGTTGAAGGTAACCGATCTAAGAACCTCATAAACTGCTGAGATGATATGCTACTGTGACAGAAATACAATGACTCTTGGTTGTAAATCTCCCTCCCTCCCTGTGAGGGCGCTAAGCAGCGAGAACAGAGTTCTTTGGACGGGTTGGTCTGACAGTTCTTTCCCAGGGTCGCAGATTAGAGCGGTGGTTGCACTCGTTTACCAAGGGGTCATGTGTGACAGCATAAAAGGGGACGGAGAATCGCAATCTGTTCCTTCGCATTTGGTCTACAATAGATCCGAGAAGCACTGAAAGAGACCCTGTGAGAAACAGTATCATGAGTTTTGTGTTTTGTTTGTTTGTAATTGTCTTGTTTGTTATATTACTAGACGGCTAAACACGTTTCCGGAGCTGTCACCAGCACTAAACCAGAACATCACTTCACCACTGTCACTAAATAAACTTGTATCACCCACCACGAGCACTACTGCACGCACCCAGGACTGGTGACCGTGTTTGTATTATTGTGGGGCGGATAATGTGTTTAATATTTGGGACTGTAATCCCGTTTGTGTCTATCCCGTGCAGTACACATTGTTGTGTATTGCCGGGGGATTATTGTTTTGGTCACCAGACCTGGATAAAAAGAAAATAAAGTCCTTTCCAAACAAGATTACAAATCTTTGTGTGTTTGTGGTCGAGGAGCTGTTGAGTGGCATGTGACTGGTGACATCACGGACCAGGAAGTAACAGAAACAAAACAATGGATGGCGATGGTGAAGCTGAACGCTACGGCGCTCAGCATATTTATTAAATGAATAAACAAAAGATTTAAACAAACAAAAAGGCACAAGGGCCAAACAAATAAACAAATACGGTTTAGCAGTTGTCTGCAGTTGTCTTTCGTTTTCTCTACACCCTTCCTGCAGCACGGACAGCTGCAGGTTCTTATACTCTGGCCGAGGGGTTAACTAGCTGTTAATTATCTTATTACCCCTCGGCCACAGTCTGCACGAGTTTAGTAAGGATGTGTGACTGACAGCTAGTTAAATAAAATCAGTAGCTGATCAGCCACGCATCCTCACGAGATTTTTAAATTATAAAAACAACAACAACTACGCAGCGCTTTGATCCGTGCCGCAAACAATAATACAAATAATAATAAACAGTGCACATATAAATATTGGGGCGGGACACTCCGCCACAGTGTTTCATTGCCACACTGCATCACCCCTGCACCTGCATCCACTCAGCCACTTTGCCACACGTGGTGCCAGACATGGCACATGGATCGCAGCGCACTGGCAGAGCTGCTGGAGGCGCTGGACAGCAGACGGGACACAGAGGAGAGAAGGAGGGAGGAGCGTTACACTGCGCTTATTGAACGGGTAGGGCTGGCACTTTCCACAGCACCAGCCCTTACAGGCTCAGGCAATGAAAATGACAGTGGAGGATGACCCCGAGGCGTACCTGGTTGCGTTTGAGCAGCTGGCTACCACCGCTGTGGGAGTTCAGGGCAAGCCAGCTGGGACCGTGCCTGATCGGGAAGGCTCAGGCAGCCTACCAGGCTATGAATGACCTCAGCGCCACCAGTTACAACCTGGTTAAGCTGGGCATTCTCCGCTGCCTCAACATTATGGCAGAGACCCACCGGGTATGGTTCAGGAAGTACCGAAGATCCCCGGAGACATGCCCTAGAGTGGTTGCGGAAAGGTTGTGTGACCACATGGTACGCTGGCTGACCCCCAAGAAGAAAACCAACCTGCAATTGGGGGAAGCAGTGGTTGTGGAGCAATTTTGCCATGTGGTTGGCGCTGATACCCAAGCTTGGATACGGCGCCACAACCCCGACACCCTGGAAGAGGATTTTGAGGACTCCCTAGTCTCCGCCCGGACCAGGATACTGTCGGTTCCCACCCTTCGGAGCAGCCGACCCCTACCTCTCTCTCCTCCGCCACCACCACCACCATCAGCCCCGGGACCCAGACCTCCGAGACCGCTGACCCCAATGGGCCCCCTTGCCTCCTCTTCATGGAGACCAAGGTTGGCCCCCAGCTGGGGTAGAGGGGCTGCCCCTGCCCCGTTGCCATACCAGCAACGGGTCAGATATCTAACCATTGCCCCCTCTGTCCCCCCAACTTGTTTTAGGTGCAACCAACAGGGACATCTGGCCAGGTCATGCCCCGCTGCCATGGAGTGTGACGTGGCCGCGTGTAATTGGGCACCTGAGATAGGTAAGCGCAGGGAAAATTGTTGGGAGGGATCTTGTATGATTGATGTGGTTCTAGGTAATGTGAAAACCCACACATTAGTGGACACAGGATGTGAGCAAACCTTGATTAGAACAGCGGTGTGTCGTGGCGGCCACAAGATCAGGTGGCCACCACCTGTATCCATAGAGACACGGTGGCATACCCCACACTAAAAGTATATTTAATCGGTAGAACCGATAAAACGTCACCTGGTAGTAGGGGTGGCGGAAAGGTTGTGTAACAGAGCAAGGGCTCTGCATGTAAATAAAGTCTGGGTGATTGTGTGTGTTTTGGTGGTGGTTGGCAGGGACAGGGTTAATTCCTGTCCCTGCCAAAAACATGTGAGAATGTGGCTGTTCCCTAACAAGGTAATTGATGTTAATTGGGAACAGCCACAAACTATAAAAAGAGAGCTTCCAGCTCCATTAAGGGGAGATCACCAGGGAGTTGGTGTAAGGAGAGTTTGGCTGTTTAAAGAGAATTAAACTGTTTTGTTAAAGTGTTTGTTGACAGGTAAACGACTTAGCCATCCTGTGTGTGAGTCAGGGACCTGTGTAAGTGAAGTTAGGCTCTATGTTGAGCTAGGCTTTTGTTTTGTTTATTAGGCTTCCCAGCCAAAGGCTGGGAAGCCTATTGTTATTGCTGTGTTTATTATTAGGCTTCCAAGCCAAAGGCTGGGGAAGCCTATTGTTTTTGTTAGGATTATTATTATTATTATTAGGCTTCCAAGCCATAGGCTAGGAAGCCTATTGTTTCTGTAAGGATTATTATTATTATTATTATTATTATTATTTTTCTTTCTGCCGAAACCTCATCGCAGAAACAAAAAATCGTGTTTGTAGGTAGGTGGCTGTGCAGATAACAGGTTAGGCATCCAATCTTGCGCAAGTCACATGGTTTGGCAGCCATATTAGATTTTGCAAAATTTTTAAAAACGCCTATGCTTCGGAAACCGCTTACTCTAGAGTTCTGAAAATTGCTATACATGTTGAGGGATAGTCCTTGATTAACTGTTGTTAATATGAAGCTGATTGGTGATGTGGTTTGGCAACCACATCGATTAATGACATAAAAATGTCGAATTCTCAAAATTCAAACATCTTCTTCTCTGAAACCGCTTATCCGATTGAAACAAAAATTGGAATAAAACATCTCAGTATGGTCCTCTATTCCGCTTGTTCAAAGGAAGATGCTACTGTGAAAATTGTGGCGTCCACACTGCATGACATCATCAACACACGCAACTGGCTATAAAACCGCCTATGCTGCACCAAAATGCATGAAATTTCACACAGATGTAGAGGACTATGGGATGTTGTGCCATGGTCAATATGGCGGCCTTTGGTAACATGGTGTGGCAGCCATCTTGGATTTAATGATATTTTTTGTGCAATTTTCAAATGTCTTGTTCTCATCAACGGTAAACATTACAGCTGTGAAAAAATTTGTACATAGTGCGCTCATGTCCACGATTGATTCTACTAAAGGAAAAATTGATCGGTCACATGGTGTGGCAGCTATGTTGGATTTTGCGTAAAATACTTAAACAACAATTCCTAATGAGCCTTTTGGCTTATTGACTTGAATCATGAGTATACGTTATCTTTGTACTATCCTCTAAAAAAGTTACTCACCAAAAGTTCCTACATCAACAAACATGACCGCCATCAGCAAATCAATATGGGCACTGATGCCAATTTGCCCACTTTTTACCCTGAAATGACACATTCCCACCACTGGGGACAGCTTACCATGGAAATTGAGCCAAAAACGAAACTTAAAAACCTTAAAAGCCGCCATATTGGAAAAATATGGTACTTGAAAATAAAACATCTTAAAGCAGAACACAACTGAAACAATTACATGTTTAATACATTAGCTTTACAAGTCACACGAATGCAGTTTGCTTAAAAATCGTCATATAATAATTTTTACAACTGAACTGTGGTCAAATACAGTCACAAAACCTGAATCTGTTGAAACGAAACCGTGTCTGTAATCCGTTTAAAAAAGGCTTGTGAGAAAGGGGGGCATGACTTTGGAGCCCTCGTTTACATTTAAATATGTATTTTTGCTAAACAAACACTTAGACAAAACGCTTCACAAACGCTTGCTCTATAAAATACCGCTATGATGTAGAGGACTATGGGATGTTGTGCCATGGTCAATATGGCAGCCATTGGTCACATGGTGTGGCAGCCATCTTAGATTTAATGAAAATTTTGCCCAATTTGCAAAAATGCTGTTATCATGAACGGTAAATAGCACAGCCGTGAAAAAATGTCTACATAGTGCGATAACCAATGCACATAAAATTTACGATGACTGCTTGGAAGCCGTAAAGTTGCTCTCAACTCTAGTTATTATTATTTATTTTTTTTCTGCCAAAACATGCTCAAAAACTCACGTAATTCGGGAAAACTGGTAGATGCCTATGGATGATAGTCGGTGATATTAAGCAAATTTGCGCAAGTCACATGGTTTGGCAGCCATATTGGATTTTGCAGAATTTGTTAAAACACCTATATATCAGAAACCGCTTACTGCAGAGTTCTGAAAATTGCTATACATGTTGAGGGATAGTCCATGATTAACTGTTGTTAATATGAAGCTGATTGGTTCTGTGGTTTGGCAACCACATTGATTAATGACATAAAATTAGCATAAAAATATAAAATCATCAAAATTCAAACATCTTCTTCTCTGAAACCGCTTATCCGATTGAAACAAAAATTGGAATAAAACATCTCAGTATGGTCATCTGTTACGCTTGTTCAAGGGAAGTTGCTACTGTGAAAATCATGGCGTCCACGCTGCATGACATCATCAACATACGCAACTAGCTATAAAACCGTGTATAACTTCTTATCGGCTGCACCAAAATGCACAAAATTTGACACGGATGTAGAGGACTATGGGATGTTGTGTCATGGTCAATATGGTGGCCTTTGGTCACATGGTGTGGCAGCCATCTTGGATTTAATGAAAATTTTG
Source organism: Acipenser ruthenus (assembly GCF_902713425.1). Taxonomy (NCBI): domain Eukaryota; kingdom Metazoa; phylum Chordata; class Actinopteri; order Acipenseriformes; family Acipenseridae; genus Acipenser; species Acipenser ruthenus. The sequence goes on from NC_081189.1 coordinate 48,189,384, forward strand.
GACAATATTCAAGTCTTCTTCTCATGAACGGTAAATAGTACAGCTGTGAAACATTTTGTACATGTCCACGATTGATTATACTTAAGGAAAAATGGATCAGTCACATGGTGTGGCAGCTATGTTGGATTTTGTGTAAAACATTTAAACAACAACTGCTCATGAGCCCTTTGGCTGATTGACATGAATCTTGGGTATACGTTATCTTTGTACTGTCCTCTAAAAAAGTTAGTCAGGAAAAGTTCCTACATCAACAAACATGACCGCCATGAGCCAATCAGTATGGGTGACCTGCCAGTTTTGCAATTTTTCACCCTGAAATGACACATTCCCACCACTGGGGACAGCTGTTAACATGGAAAAGTCTGCAAGGTATGGAAAAAATATAGCAAGGTATAGCAAGGTATAGAAAAAAGTATGTTTGTAATTTATTAGATGTGACTTTTGTTGTTTTACAAAACTGGTGTGTTTATATCAGCACTATAGGTAATGCAAGTAGTGTAATGTGTAATGCATACATAGTTTTATATAGTATGGTTAAGTTCTGCTAAAGGTCAAACATTTAATCTTTAACAACCAATGCGCTTAAATTTAACACTAATTGCTTGGAAGCCGTAAAGTTGCTCGCAACTCTAGTTATTATTATGCTTCTTCCCAAACATCATCGCAGAGTTATGAAAACGCATACGTAAGTAGATGCCTATGGCTGGACAACCAGACTGCCGTCCCCAAATGAAAAAGTCACATGGTTCGACCGCCATCGTGGATCTCGTGGAAATTTTGGGAATTCTTCAAAACTCTTGCCGTTAAAAACAACTTAAGGTGGAAATATGACAATGGCAGCAGATAGTGCAGCAACGGCCTATAAAAAACATATGTTCAACCGAGGTCGATTGAACAATTACTTTGCCCGCTACGCTGGATTGGCGCCAAATATTCAACAATCTTCTTGTTTTAAACCGCAACGTCAATCGACACCTAAATTGGCACGCATGTTCATGACCAGGTCCTTTCTAATGTTTGTAAAATTCACGCTTTTTCGTTAAAAAACATGCCCGCGGCACGCAAATAACCGTTTCACGATGGCTCAAATTTCATACATTCGTGCATAAATCCAAGGTGCAATACACTACAGTCATGAAACTTTATATGACCATAGAGACTCACGTGAAGTACTGGTGATATGGTCACATGGTTTGGCGGCCATATTGTTAAATGTCTAAGAGACACAAAATCATAGATGAAGAAAAAAAATAGCAAATATATTAAATGATTACTTTTCACAGGTTTTTACAAAGGAGGACACGGACAACATGCCCGACATATCGACCTGTTCCTATCCAATTTTAAATAACTTTAGCAGAACAGAGGCAGAAGTGTTAAAGGGACTAGGAGCTCTTAAAATAAACAAATCCCCTGGGCCAGATGAGATCCTCCCAATAGTACTCAAAGAAATGAAAGAAGTTATTTACAAACCGCTAACCAAGATCATGCAACAGTCTCTTGACACAGGGGTTGTACCGACAGACTGGAAAATAGCAAACCACAATACCAATCCACAAAAAGGGAGACAAAACCGAACCAGCTAACTACAGACCAATAAGCCTGACTTCTATTATATGTAAACTTATGGAAACTATAATAAGATCGAAAATGGAAAATTACCTATATGGTAACAATATCCTGGGAGACAGCCAGCATGGTTTTAGGAAAAGGAGATCGTGTCTAACTAACCTACTTGACTTTTTTGAGGATGCAACATTGAAAATGGATAATTGTAAAGCATATGATATGGTTTATTTAGATTTTCAAAAAGCTTTTGACAAAGTCCTGCATAAAAGATTAATTCTCAAACTGAACGCAGTAGGGATTCAAGGAAATGCATGCACATGGATTAGGGAGTGGTTAACAGGTAGAAAACAGAAAGTACTGATTAGAGGAGAAACCTCAAAATGGAGCGAGGTAACCAGTGGTGTACCACAGAGATCAGTATTAGGTCCTCTGCTATTCCTAATCTACATTAATGATGTAGATTCTGGTATAGTAAGCAAACTCGTTAAATTTGCAGATGACACAAAAATAGGAGGAGTGGCAAACACTGTTGAAGCAGCAAAGGTCATTCAAAATGATCTAGACAGCATTCAGAATTGGGCAGACACACGGCAAATGAAATTTAATAGAGAAAAGTGTAAAGTATTGCATGCGGGCAATAAAAATGTGCATTATAAATATCATATGGGAGATAGTGAAATTGAAGAAGGGAACTATGAAAAAGACCTAGGAGTTTATGTTGACTCAGAAATGTCTTCACCTAGACAATGTGGGGAAGCTATAAAAAAGGCTAACAAGATGCTCGGAAGAATTGAATCTATTCAGTCTTGAACAAAGAAGACTACACGGCGATTTGATTCAAACATTCAAAATCCTAAAAGGTATAGACAATGTCGACTCAGGGGACTTTTTTGACCTGAAAAAAGAAACAAGGACCAGGGGTCACAAATGGAGATTAGATAAAGGGGCATTCAGAACAGAAAATAGGAGGCACTTTTTTACACAGAGAATTGTGAGGGTCTGGAAACAATTCCCCAGGAATGTTGTTGAAGCTGACACCCTGGGATCCTTCAAGAAGCTGCTTGATGAGATTCTGGGATTAATAAGATACTAACAACCAAACAAGCAAGATGGGCTGAATGGCCTCCTCTCGTTTGTAAACTTTCTTATGTTCTTATGTTCTTATAATTGTAAAAAAACTTTTGCAACCCTGTCACAAAGACGGCCGGAGTGGGTGGCGTCAGACCAGAGCCAGGAAATAAACAACGGAGACTTGGAGTTTTGGTGAAGCTGAGCGCGTGATCGCGCTCAGCATTTAATAAACAGAACAGAAAATAAAAGGTTTTAAACACAAAAACACGGGACACGGCACTACACGCCAAAATAAAAAGACAAACAAAACGGACTACACAGACAAAACACGGTGAGCAGATTTACCTATTATTATTATTATTATTATTATTATTATTATTATTATTATTATTATTATTATTATCTTTACCTCCGTCTCCAATCCCGTTCTCCACTCACCGAACACCTAACCCCCAGTGAGTGAAAACATGCAGCTTTTATGCAGTTGTACCGAGACTCGATTGCTAGTCAATCATTCAATTGGAATCTCGGTACAACTGCACGTGAATTAATTAAAGTGCAATTCCCCGTGCTCACATATTATTACTTTTTACTTGCACGTGATGCGATGTGCCATCCCCGTGCCTAATACAAATATACAATTTACACACACGTGAAACACAGACCCGCTTATATCCCGTGTACCAATGCCTATACACCAACATTTACACACAACACGTAACATATAACATACACAGGGGGGGCACTTTGCACATATACCCCCCCTTGTGCAACGCACACATGGCCTCAATGGCCACCTCCCCCCTCAGTCCCAAAGTCCCGGAAGAGGGGGAAGCAAGTTGTTTCTGGGGGTGGCCATGGTGGAATGTCTGGCACCCACCAATTCTTCGTGGCTGGCAGCTCCCTCTTCCGGGGCTTCAGCCACCCTATCTCCTGCCGCGAAAGAGCAGCTGGGGGAGGTGGTCTCCTGACCTCCCCCCCCTTCTTCATGGTCGGCAGTTCCCCTCCGTGGGGCTCCAGCCACCCAATTTCCAGCAGCGAAACTGCTGCGGGGGGAGCTGGTCTCCTGACCTCCCCCCCCTTCTTTGTGGCCACCAGCTCCCCTCCGTGGGGCTCCAGCCACTGTGTTTCCTGCCACGGAAATGCGGCTGGGGAAGCTGGTCTCCTGACCTCCCCCTCTTTCTTTATGGCCGGCAGCTCCCCTTCATGGAGCTCCGGCCACAGTGTAGCGACCCGAGGCAAAGCAGAGGCCCCGGCGACCCCAGGCGACGCAGGACCCTCAACGACCCCAGGCGAAGCAGGATCCCTGGCGACCCCAGGCGACGGCAGCAGTAGCGGCCCCTCGGGAGGAGACGGCAGCAGCAGCGGCCCCTCGGGAGGCGACGGCAGCAGCAGCGGCCCCTCGGGAGGCGACGGCAGCAGCAGCGGACCCTCGGGAGGCGACGGCAGCAGCAGCGGACCCTCGGGAGGCGACGGCAGCAACAGCGGACCCTCGGGAGGCGACGGCAGCAGCAGCGGACCCTCGGGAGGCGAACTTGGGAGGGGAGCCCCTGGCCATAGGGGCGGCAGCGGGAGCTCAACTTCTCCCTCGCACCCTGCACCCTGTGTGGAGCAAAAGGCAGCCCCAGGCGATGCAGAGTGGCTGGCAACCCCAGGCGATGCGGAGCGGCTGGCAACCCCAGGCGATGCGGAGCGGCTGGCAACCCCAGGCGATGCCAGACAGACATCCTTGGGCGAAGCGTGGCAGGCATCCTTGGGCGAAGCGAGGCAGGGAGTCAGGACAAACTGGGGTGCGGGTGTTGGCCCGCTTCTCGACCTCTGCGGCCGGGCGGTTCTTCCCCGTGCTTCCCTCAGCAGCCTATGCAAGGGCTGCTGAGGACCGCCAGCATCTAGTCCTGGTTTTTCTGGTGAAGGGAGAGGCAGCTCCTGCTCCTCTCCTTGTGACGGTGGGGGAAGTAATACCAGCAGGCATTCATCCTCTGCTGGTGGGGGAAGTGATACCAGCAGGCATTCCTCCTCTGCTGGTGGGGGAAGTGATACCAGCAGGCATTCCTCCTCTGCTGGTGGGGTTGGCGGAGGCAGAGGCAGCTCCTGCTGCTCTGCTCCTGCCGGTGGAGGTGGCGGAGGCGTGTAGTCTCCTGCCGGTGAAGGTGGCGGAGGCAGAGGCAGCTCCTGCTGCTCTGCTCCTGCCAGTGGAGGTGGGAGCGGCGTGTAGTCTCCTGGCGGTGGAGGTGGGAGCGGCGTGTAGTCTACCCTTGTTTCAGGGGACTGGTGCGGCCCTCCCTCTCTTGCAGGGGACTGGTGCGGCTCTGCCTCGGAAGGGGAGACCAGCAGGCATTCACCCTCTGCTGGTGGACAGGGACCCAGCAGGCATTCACCCTCTGCTGGTGGACAGGGACCCAGCAGGCATTCACCCTCTGCTGGTGGAGACTGTGGACGCTCTACCTTCCTCTTCTTGGGCCGTGGACGCACCGACTCCTCCCTCTTGGGCTGTGGACGCACCGACTCCTCCCTCTTGGGCTGTGGACGTTCGGGCTCCTGCCGCTCAGGCGTAGGACGTTCGGGCTCCTGCCGCTCAGGCGTAGGACGTTCGGGCTCCTCCCGCTCAGGAGTAGGACGCTCGGGCTCCTCCCGCTCAGGCGTAGGACGCTCGGGCTCCTCCCGCTCAGGCGTAGGACGCTCGGGCTCCTCCCGCTCGGGCTGTGGACGCTCGGGCTCCTCCCGCTCGGGCTGTGGACGCTCGGGCTGTGGACGCTCGGGCTCCCCCCGCTCGGGCTGTGGACGCTCGGGCTCCTCCCGCTCGGGCTGTGGACGCTCGGGCTCCTCCCGCTCGGGCTGTGGACGCTCGGGCTCCTCCCGCTCGGGCTGTGGACGCTCAGGCTCCTCCCGCTTGGGCTGTGGACTCTCAGGCTCCTCCCGCTTGGGCTGTGGACGCTCAGGCTCCTCCCGCTCAGGTACTGGAGAGGGCAGAGACTGTACCTCCTCCTCTCCCTCTTGCTCACTGGAAGGCATCCCTCCCATGTCTGCCGCTAGGTACCCCAGCACCACCATGGTGAGGTCACGAACTGATGCCGGGTTGTGCTGTTGCTCCCAGTCCTCCCATCGTTCTCCATCTCGCATCCGCAGTGTGTTAATAACCCAGGGGAGGTCACTGGCGAAGTTCCCCTCGGAGTGCACCAGCCAGTCCCATATTTCCCGGGACGGTGGGGAACCCGGTGGCAGTGGGGGTAGAGGGGTGGCTACTGCCCCGTTGTGGCTGTCCTCCTCCCAGCCCGGCATGTAGGATGAGGGCTGCAGCTGTTGTTGTTGCTGCTGCTGCTTCTGCTGCTTCCTGCAGCTCTTTCTTCCCATCCTCGCTTTACTTTTTTTTTTTTTTTTTGTAATCCAAGAAACTGCTGTTCCTGCTCTGGCCTGAGTCCTGGAGGCGCTGTCGACCCCACGCAGGACACCACGTGTCACAAAGACGGCCGGAGTGGGTGGCGTCAGACCAGAGCCAGGAAATAAACAACGGAGACTTGGAGTTTTGGTGAAGCTGAGTGCGTGATCGCGCTCAGCATTTAATAAACAGAACAGAAAATAAAAGGTTTTAAACACAAAAACACGGGACACGGCACTACACGCCAAAATAAAAAGACAAACAAAACGGACTACACAGACAAAACACGGTGAGCAGATTTACCTATTATTATTATTATTATTATTATTATTATTATCTTTACCTCCGTCTCCAATCCCGTTCTCCACTCACCGAACACCTAACCCCCAGTGAGTGAAAACATGCAGCTTTTATGCAGTTGTACCGAGACTCGATTGCTAGTCAATCATTCAATTGGAATCTCGGTACAACTGCACGTGAATTAATTAAAGTGCAATTCCCCGTGCTCACATATTATTACTTTTTACTTGCACGTGATGCGATGTGCCATCCCCGTGCCTAATACAAATATACAATTTACACACACGTGAAACACAGACCCGCTTATATCCCGTGTACCAATGCCTATACACCAACATTTACACACAACATGTAACATATAACATACACAGGGGGGGCACTTTGCCACAAACCCATAACAAGAACACCATTGCACTTATGCTCTTCAATGTCAACACAATTGTACAGACCATTGTAAAGTAATAACTGCTGAAGATTGAAAAAGATTGCTCACACGGCGTGGCGGCCATATTGGAATTTACATTGAAATTTTAACTCCTAGGGCGTGCCGACAGGGTCATAGTTATAATGGAACACATATAGGAAGTCATATGTGCTCTATGAAAAAATGTCATCGCCCGTGACCTCTGACCTTTCCTAAAGGTCAAACGGTGATGCATGACATCATCAACATACGCAACTGGCTATAAAACTGCCTATAACTTCTTATCGGCTGCACCAAAATGCACGAAATTTGACACGGATATAGAGGACTATGGGATGTTGTGCCATGGTCAATATGGTGGCCTTTGGTCACATGGTGTGGCAGCCATCTTGGATTTAATGAAAAATTCGGGTAATTTTCAAAAGTCTTCTCATATTTGTGCAAAAAATTAAGAGTTAGCACAGTTGTGATGATAACGTTGCATTTATAATAACCAATGTGCTTAAATTTCACGATAACTGCTTGAATGGAAGCCTTTATAGTTCCTAGCAACTCTAGTTTGTTTTGTATTGTGAAAATTAAAGTGTGCAGTAGCGCTCAAAAATCAAGTTAAAAGGCATGTCATATGCAGACAGGCTAAAAGAATTGAATCTATTCAGTCTTGAACAAAGAAGACTATGTGGTGATCTGATTCAAGCATTCAAAATCCTAAAAGGTATAGACAATGTCACCCAGGGGACTTTTTTGACCTGAAAAAAGAAACAAGGACCAGGGGTCACAAATGAAGATTAGATAAAGGGGCATTCAGAACAGAAAATAGGAGGCACTTTTTTACACAGAGAATTGTGAGGGTCTGGAACCAACTCCCCAGTAATGTTGTTGAAGCTGACACCCTGGGATCCTTCAAGAAGCTGCTTGATGAGATTCTGGGATCAATAAGCTACTAACAACCAAACGAGCAAGATAGGCTGAATGGCCTCCTCTCGTTTGTAAACTTTCTTATGTTCTTATGTTCTTAACCGTCACTAGTGCACGCTTGGGGGTAGGTCCGGTCTATTAAAGGTAAGGATGTTGATGGTGCTAGGGTGCTAGTACATCCACACTTCAGTATCAAGGGGCAATTACTGTATAGGGTAAATCTAGCTGTGGGCACAGCCTGTAACACAATTATTATTTCCCCGTCTTGTCGGACCGAGGTCATGAGGCTGGCGCATGATATCCCTTTTGTGGGGCACCTTGGAGCTGACAAGACAAGGGTGCAGATATTGGCTCGATTCTATTGAGTAGGTCTTCATACTGATGTGTCGAAATATGTAGCCACATGCCCAGACTGCCATTGAGTAGCGCCGGGTCGAGTGCGCCCCACCCCTTTAGTTCCTCTGCCTATTATTTCCAATCCTTTTGAACGCATTGCAAGGGACATAGTGGGCCCTTTGCTACCTTCTGACTCCGGGTACACGCATATATTAGTAGTGGTACATTATGCAACACGATACCCGGAGGCAGTTCCATTGAGGTCCACTTGTGCCGCAGCAATAGCCACAGGGTTAGTACAGATTATGGCGACAGTAGGGATCCCCAAGGAGATTTTGACTGACCATGGGACCAACTTTTTGTCTAACATGTTACAGCAGATATATAAAATATTAAAAATATGTCCCATCAGGATATCTGTTTATCATCCACATATGGACTGTTTGGTGGAACTCTTTAATCAGACCTTGAAGCAGATGCTGAGACGTTTTGTAACACAAAAGCAAAAACATTGGGCATCGCTTCTTCCCTACCTCCTTTCCGCAGTGAGAGAGGTGCCGCAGAGTTCGACAGGGTTCTCCCCCTCGAGCTCTTGTACAGCCGACAGCCTCGCGGCATCCTCGATCTGTTGAGAGAGGGGTGGGAGGAGCACAAAGGCTCAATCAAAAATGTAGTGCAGCATGTGCTCCTACTAAGAAATTGCCTGGATTTGGTCGGTCGTTTGGCCTAGGACAACCTCAAATCGGCTCAGCACCGGCAACAGCAGCATTACAACAAAAATGCACTAATTCTAACCTTTTGACAAGGAGACAAGGTAATGCTTCTACTTTCCTCAAAAGAATTGAAATTATGTACTAAATGGCAGGGGCCATATGAAGTGATTCGGGCTATAAGAAAGGTGAATTATGAAATTAGACAGCCCGATCGCCGTAATGAATGTGAAATTTATCATGCAATGTAGAGGATGATTTAGGCCCCTGTCCAGAGACTCCTAGCACAAAAATAATTTCGATGGGGGAACAATTGGTTCCAGATCAGCAACGGGAACTGCATAAGCTTATTGAGGAGTTCAGCGATGTTTTATTCTGATGTGCCTGGCAGGACTAACTTGGTTGACTATGACATTATCTCTCCACCAGGTGTCCCGGAAAGTCGACGAAGTGGCATTCGAAAAGAGGTATGGGACATGCTCGAACTTGGGGTGATTGAGCCTTCCAAGAGCGAGTGGTGCAGTCCTATTGTCATAGTGGCCAAGAAAGACAGCACCAATCGCTTCTGTGTGGACTTCTGGAAGGTAAACGCTATTGCCAAGTTCAATGCATACCCTATACCTCGGGTCGACGAACTTGTAGATAGACTGGGAAAGGCAAAGTTTATCTCGACTCTGGACCTGACTAAGGGATATGGCAGATTCCCTTAACCCGCAGTTCTAGAGAGAAAACCGCATTTTCAACACCAGAAGGGCTGTTTCACTTTAAAACCATGCTGCTTAGGCTACATGGTGCGCTCGCTGCCTTTCAGAGACTGATGGGCCAGCTTTTACGCCCACATCATGAATATGCAGCAGCATATATTGATGATGTGGTGATTTACAGCTCCACCTGGCGAGAGCATTTGGCTAGGGTTACAGCCGTCCTTCAGTCTCTAAGGGTAGCCGGGCTAACAGCTAACTTGAGAAAATGTGCGTTTGCCAAGACAGAGACTCAATATGTGGGATTTTTAATGGGAAATGGAAGAGTGAAACCCGTGGTCACCAAAATCCAGGCTTTGTTCAACGCCGCGATCCCCAAAACTAAGACTCAGATGAGGTCACTACTGGGATTAGCCGGTTATTACCGCCGCTTTATCCCCGAGTTAACCCTTTAGTCGACCTCACCAAAAAGAGTGTATTGATCCTCCACACAGATGCGTCGGATGTGGGTTTGGGTGCGGTCAGAACACCCGATATTGTACATTAGTAAAAAGATGCTCCCTCGGGAGTGCAACTACTCCATGGTCGAAAAGGAGTGTTTGGCCAGTAAATGGGCTATTCACTCCTTACGATACTACCTGCTGGGACATTCATTTGATCTTGTCACAGACCACGCCCCACTCAAGTGGTTAAGCACAATGAAGGATAGCAATGCCCGGATAACTCGGTGGTATCTGGCATTGCAGCCCTTCATGTACCACATGGTACATCATGAGGGGAAAGACCACCAAAATGCAGATTATTTTTCTCGGGAGCGGGGAGTAATGGGTGTTCCTTCGGCTCCACTGAGCGGTGGGATATGTGACAGAGAGACAACGATTCTTGGTGGTTGTGACAAAGAGCGAATGAATCTGAATCAACAATCTCCCTCTCGACCTGTGAGAGCACTGTACAGCAGGAATTGCGTGCCCTGTACTGAATGTTTCTGCAGTTTATTCCGGGGGCAGTCGGAAGCCGGCCATTCATAATCGGTTCCTTTGTTGTGGTTGATGGGAGGAAACGAGGACTGTTTGGAGCGAGAGTTAAGTGTTTTTTGTTTGTTTTGCAACCGTGTGTCTTTTGTCATTGCCAGAATAATTAAGCACGGATCTGGGAGCTGCAGCCTGGGGCCAGCGATTCACCCGGACTTCACCACACCTGCACTTAACCAAACATCACTGTTTCCAGCACCGCACCTGCACTAAGAGCACGCACTGTCCGGAGACGTGTCTGTGTCTGTGTTCGTGTTGTGTTTTGTGGTTTTTGTGATTATTATTTCGGGACTGCAACCCCTTGTTTTGACGTTGGCAATACCCATTGCTGGGTAGAGCCAGCTGTATTATTTAATCATTGGTCAAGAAATAAAAGGAACTTGAACCGTGAACTTTGTGTTTGTCCTTGTCTGGAGCACCTGCATCACCCTTTCACTACGCACTGCAACCCACATGTTCACAAGTGGTGTCAGAAGTGGGATGGACGTTGCCACGCTCACTGCGCTATTGCAAGCGCTGGAACAGAGACGGGAGACGGAGGAGAGACAAAGGGAGGAGAGATACATGGCACTGATAGAGAGGGCCGGGCTCAGGAACGCACGCCAGGCACCAGCGGTACCCGTGATGGTGCCCCCTAAGGCACGGGAGCAGAAGATGACAGCAGAGGATGACCCCGAAGGTGTACTTGGTTGCCTTTGAGCGGTTGGCCACCACTGCGCAATGGCCAAAGGAGTACTGGGCCAGTCAATTGGGCCCCTGTCTGAGCGGGGAGGCTCAGGCAGCATACCAAGCCATGGCTGACAAGGAGGCTAGCCAGTACGACCTAGTCAAGCGGGCCATCCTCCAACGCCTCAACATCACGGGGGAAACCCATCGGCTGCGTTTCCAGGAATACTGGAGACCACGGGAGTCCCAGGGTGGTCGCCCAGAACCTGTGTGACCACATGGTGCACTGACTTAGCCCTGCACAAAAGACTGGTGCACAGATGGGCGAGGCAATAGTCTTGGAGCAGTTCTGCCATGTGGTCGGCACGGAGACACAGGACTGGATACGGCGTCACAACCCAGACACCCTGGAGGCTGCCGTCAAACTGGCGGAGGACTTTGAGGACTCCCGGGTCTCCCTCAGAACTGGATTACTGACCCCTCTTCTTCCTCTCACCAGCCGAGGAGCAGCGCCCGCAGTACCACCAACACCTCCTCCTCCCCTGGGACCCCGACCGGCCAAACCACTGATCCCAATGGGCCGACCCACCTCCTCACCATGGGGGCAGCGGTTGGCCCCCAGCTGGGATACATTTACTACCCCTGACCCGCAGCCTTATCAGCAGCAGGACAGATCGCTAACCCCAGTGCCTTCTGCCTCTATTATCTGTTTTAGGTGCCATGCACCTGGACACATCGCCCGCATGTGCCCCTCGGCATCTGAGGCAGGTAAGGAACGGGGAAATGGTCGGGAGGGGCCTTGTATTATTGATGTGGTGGTTGGTAATGTGAGTACCCAGGCTTTAGTGGACTCAGAGTGAGCACAGACCTTAATTTAATCGGCTCTCTTAGGCGGTGTGTCGTGGCAGCCACAAGACAAGGTGGCGATCTCCTGCATCCATGGAGACACGGCGACATACCCCACCCTAAAAGCATACGTGTCGATAGGTCAGACACAGCGCCACCTCACAGTGGGGGTGGTGGAAAGGCTGCCACACCCCGTAATTCTGGGCCAGGACTGGCCACAGTATCGGCAATTAATCCAAAAGGCAGTCCCGACCGCACACGTAAACGTGGCAGACAGAGCAGGGGAAACGATTAGTAAGATTTTTCCCCTGCAAGCTGACCTGTTCTCTTCCCTTTTTCATCCTAGGAAAACAAAGAAAGAGAGACGGATTGAAAAATGGGAAGGGGCGTCTCTGAAACGAGGCTGGGGACTGGTGGGAGAGAGTGCGGATGGTATCAAACGCCACTCAAGGGGAGTCGGTACGCAGTGTGACCGAGAGGGCGAGGTTACTGGGCAATCCAGGGCAGATGTTACTCCAGCCCCTCTCAATGTACCGGACATGTGGGGCTCAAGCGTGGACCTAGTGTGGGACCAGAAAACGACCCCACACTGGTGCACGCTTGGGGACAGGTCCGGTCTATTGAAGATAAGAATGTTGAAGGCGCTGGGGCGCTGGTATATCTGCACTTCATTATCAAGGGGCAATTACTGTATAGGGTAAACCCTGCCCCAGGCACAGGACAGACTGTAACACAATTGATGATTCCTTCGTCCTGTCGGCCCGAGGTCATGAGGCTGGCGCATGACATCCCCTTTGCAGGACACTTGGGAGCCGACAAGACGAGGGAACGCATATTGGCTCGATTTTATTGGGTAGGGCTTCATAGTGAAGTGTCGAAATATGTAGCCACATGCCCAGACTGCCAGCGAGTAGCGCCGGGTCGAGTGCACCCCGCCCCTTTGGTCCCACTGCCAATAATTTCCACTCCCTTTGAGCGCATTGCAGTGGACATAGTCGGCCCTTTGCTACCTTCTGACTCCGGGTATACATACATATTAGTAGTGGTGGATTATGCAACACGATATCCAGAGGCAGTTCCTTTGAGGTCCACTAGTGCCACTGCAATAGCCAAAGAACTAGTGTAGATTATGTCGAGTGTAGGGATCCCCAAAGAGATACTGACTGATCATGGAACTAACTTTCTGTCTCGAACGCTACAGCAGGTGTATAAAATGTTAAAAATACGTCCCATCCGGTCATCTATTTATCATCCAGACGGACGGTTTGGTGGAACGTTTTAACCAAACATTAAAGCAGATGCTGAGACGATTTGTGAATCAGGAGCAGAAACATTGGGCATCGCTTTTCCCCTACCTCCTTTTTGCAGTGAGAGAGGTGCCGCAGAGTTCGACAGGGTTCTCCCTCTTTGACCTCTTGTACGGCCGACAGCCTCGCGACATCCTCGATCTGTTGAGAGAGGGGTGGGAAGAGCATAAAGGCTTGTCCAAAAACGTAGTGCAGCATGTGCTCCTACTCCGTGATCGTCTGGATTTGGTCAGTCGTTTGGCCCAGGACAATCTAAAATCGGCTCAGCACCGGCAACAGCAGCATTACAACCGAAATGCACAGATTCTGACCTTTCGGCCAGGAGACAAGGTAATGCTGCTTCTTCCCACGTCGGAATCCAAGCTATATGCTAAATGGCAGGGGCCATATGAGGTCATTCGGGCTATAGGGAAAGTCATTTATGAAATTCGACAGCCCGATCGCCGCAACGAACGGGAAATTTACCATGTCAATTTATTAGAGCCCTGGCAGGCAAGGGAAGCCTTATTTATAGCCCCAGGCGAGGTAGAGGATGATTTTGGACCCTGTATAGAGGCTCCTAGCATATAGAACATTCCGATGGGGGAACAGTTACTCCCAGATCAGCAGAGAGATCTGCACAGGTTAATTGAGGAGTTCAGTGATGTTTTTTCTGATGTGCCCGGCAGAACTAATCTCATTGAATATGACATTGTCTCTCCCCCAGGTGTCACAGTGCGAGAGAGACCCTACCGGATCCCGGAAAGTCGACGAGGTGGCGTTTGCAAAGAGGTACAGGCGATGCTCGAGCTTGGGGTAATTGAACCTTCCAGGAGCGAGTGGTTCCAGTTCAATTGTGATAGTGGCCAAAAAGGACGGCACCAACCGCTTCTGTGTTGATTTCCGTAAGGTAAACGCTATTGCCAAGTTCGATGCATATCCCATGCCTCGGGTCGATAAGCTTCTTGACAGACTGGGAACAGTGAGGTTCATTTCGACTTTGGACCTGACGAAGGGATACTGGCAAATCCCCTTAACCCGCAGATCACGTGAGAAAGCTGCATTTTTTACCCCTGATGGTCTGTTTCATTTCACAACCATGCTGTTTGGGCTACATGGTGCACCCGCTGCCTTTCACAGACTAATGGACCAGGTTTTACGCCCACATCATGAATATGCAGCAGCGTATATTGATGATGTGGTTATCTACAGCTCCACCTGGCGGGAGCATTTGGCTAGGGTCACAGCCGTCTTGCAGTCTCTGAGGGTAGCCCGGCTGACAGCCAACTTGGGTAAATGTGCATTTGCCAAAGAATAAACCCAATATTTAGGATTTGTTATGGGACATGGGCAGGTGAAACCAAAGTCCAGGCTTTGATGGATGCGGCAATCCCGAAAACCAAGTCCCAGGTGAGGTCTCTGTTGGGGTTGGCTGGTTATTACCGCCGATTCATCCCCGAGTACGCCACAGTGGTCAACCCCCTAGTGAACTTCACTAAAAAGAGCGCACCAAATTTAATTAAATGGACAGGAGAATGTCAGGGGTCCTTTGATACCATTAAGCAACGACTCTGCCAAGCCCCCGCCCTGATCACACCAGATTTTGATAAGGAATTCCTCCTCCACACCGACGCTTCGGATGTTGGTCTGGGGGCGGTCTTGTCCCAGTGGGTCGACGGAGTAGAACACCCTATCCTGTATATAAGCAAAAAAATGCTCCCTCGGGAGCGCAACTACTCCGTCATAGAAAAGGAATGTCTGGCCGTTAAATGGGCCACAGACCTTACGCTACTACCTCTTGGGACATTCATTCAATCTTGTCACTGACCACGCCCCACTCAGATGGTTAAGCACGATGAAGGATAGCAACGCCCGGATAATTCAGTGGTATCTGGCGCTGCAACCCTTCATGTATTTCATGACACACTGTGCCGGGAGAGATCATCAAAATACGGATTACTTTTCCCGGGAGGGGGGTGTAATGGGTTAGGTAGATTCAGCCGACTGTTCCTTCGGCTCCACTCTGAGTGGTGGGATATGTGACAAAGAGCGAATGAATCTGAATCAACAATCTCCCTCTCGACCTGTGAGAGCACTGTACAGCAGGAATTGCGTTCCCTGTACTGAATGTTTCGGCAGTTTATTCCGGGGGCAGTCGGAAGCCGGCCATTCAGGAAAGGGATGGCGTCACGGTACCAGGAGTCCCCGCCCTAGTACGGTAAGCAAAGTTTCATTCATGAATTGGAGGAGACGTGATTGAACTAGCTATCGGAGGGGGCGGGGCTGAGGGTACTTTAGGGGGACGTGACGCCATAATCGGTTCCTTTGTTGTGGTTGATGGGAGGAAACGAGGACTGTTTGGAGCGAAAGTTAAGTGTTTTTTCTTTGTTTTGTAACCGTGTGTCTTTTGTCATTGCCAGAATAATTAAGCACGGATCTGGGAGCTGCAGCCTGGGGCCAGCGATTCACCCGGACTTCACCGCACCTGCACTTAACCAAGCATCACTGTTTCCAGCACCGCACCTGCACTAAGAGCACGCACTGTCCGGAGACGTGTCTGTGTTTGTGTTCGTGTTGTGTGGTTTTTGTGATTATTATTTCGGGACTGCAACCCCTTGTTTTGACGTTGGCAATACCCATTGCTGGGTAGAGTCAGCTGTATTATTTGAGCCCGGTTTTGTGCTGGCAATACCCATTTCTGGGTAGAGCCAGCTTTATTATTTAATCATTGGTCAAGAAATAAAAGGAACTTGAACCGTGAACTTTGTGTTTGTCCTTGTCTGGAACACCTGCATCACCCTTTCACTACGCACTGCAACCCACACGTTCACAGTGGTATATCTCCCTCCCAACCTGTGAGGGTGGTAAGTAACGGGAACAGAGTACCCTGGACTGTTTGGCCTGACACTTCGTTCCTAGGGTTAAAAGGAAGTCGGTCATTTAGAAAAGGGGCGGGGCTTCGGTACATTAACTCATCGACCCGGAAGGGAAACGATATGGCAGCCACGGATTGGAGGAGGGATGGAAATCATTTACCAAGGGGTCATGAGTGACGGTATAAGTAGGGGACGAAGCAACATAATCTGTTCCTTCGGTTATGGTTACGGAACGACCTGGAAGGACCAGTGTTTTGAAATATATAGTGAGTGTTTTGTTTGTTTTGTCTTGTCTAAAAAATACTTTTTGTTATTGTTTAGCTGGCTAACACGATCCGGCCAAAGGCCAACATCACTGCACTTTGTTTCATTAAGGACTGTATATTCACTACGAGCACTCACTGTGGACTTGTGTTTGTGTTTGTGTTACGTGTGGGTGAATAAGAACATAACTGTTTATTATTTGGGAACCAACCGTGGATTTAAACAGAGCAATACACGCCACTGTATTGCCTGTTAACATTGTTTATTATTTACTGTTGTTACGCCATCAGGCAATCGGATTACAAACCATTAAACAACATTGCACCTGGATTATAATGGTCTGTCTGTTTTTTGATCACCTGCACCTGCACACTGTTAAACACTTTCCCACACAGTCATCATCAACCGTCATCTTTTGCGCTCTCGCCTTTGGGGCCGTCATCACAGGTCCTGCTGGTGCCGTGGACGGTAGCGCCAGCCCGACCCTCTTGATCAGTGCCGTGTACCGCTCCTCACTCTGTCTTTCCGCAACCTCCCGTCTGCTGTCCAGTGCTTCCAGCAGCGCTAAAAGTGATGCGTGATCCATCCCACTTCTGACACCACATGTGACAAAGTGGTTAGCAGTGTGCAGGTGCAGGTAATCAATAAACAGACAGACAATTATAATCCAGGTGCAATGTTGTCCAATGGCCTGATGGCAAACAGCAGTAAACAATAAACAATGTCAATGAGAAGCAATACAGCAGCGTGTTGCTTATTTATAATCCATGGGTTGGCCCCAAAATAATAACAATCCCGTTTTATTTCAACCACATGTAACACATACACAAACACCCGTCAACAGTGCGTGCTCTATTATTATTATTATTTATTTCTTAGCAGACGCCCTTATCCAGGGTGGCTTACAATTGTTACAAGATATCACACTATTTTTACATACAATTACATTATTTTTAACACATTATTTTTTACATACAATTACCCATTTATACAGTTGGGTTTTTACTGGAGCAATCTAGGTAAAGCACCTTGCTCAAGGGTACAGCAGCAGTGTCCCCCACCTGGGATTGAACCCACGACCCTCCAGTCAAGAGTCCAGAGCCCTAACCACTACTCCACACTGCTGCCCTGCTCTAGTGCTCATAGTGGTGACACAAAGTGCAGTGATGTCCAGGTTCCTGCTGGCCTTTAGCTCCTGGATCGTGTTTAGCCGTTTAAATAATAACAAACAAGCTTAATTTAGCAACGACAATAAACAAAACACTCACGGTATCCCAACACAGTTTCTCCTTTCAGGTATCTTAATTAACCATTTACGTCCCCTTAAATACCGTCAACCGTGACCCCTTGGTTAACAAGCACATCTGCTCCTCCAATCCGCAGATGCCACACCGTTTCCTGTCCGGGTCATTGATTTAGTGTACCGTAGCTCTGTCCCCTTTCTAGATGGCCAATTTCCACCTAACCCTGGGAATGAATTGTCGGGCCAACCAGTCCAGGGTATTCTGTTCCCTTTATGCAGTTGCCTTGCAGGTCGATCTCTGTCACAGGTGACATAGAAAATATTTTTCTTGACTTAGTGGAGCTTGAAGGGGGCACAACCGCAGAGGCAGTATACACATCTTTAAAAGAATGTCTTCACAAATCAGGTTTGGAAGATAAATATTTGAAAAAATACCTGATTAGTATTGCCTGGCTTTTGTAACCATTCTCATCCTTATTTAGTTTCCTGAAACCAAAGTCAGTTAAATTCGACAATTTCAGGATGTATCAACTGCTCACTGCATGCCATGCACATTCATTTCCGTTAGACTGTGTCGATAAAAACTGCTGAGATAGGCTCAATGAATGCAGTTTAAACTCTAAAAAGCACCATGCATGGTGCCGCTGATCGTTAACACTTATATACTGGCTCATCAAACTCAATTGAATGAGATGCAATAAGGAGCACCCCCCCCAGGTTATGATTTTTAACTCTTAAAGGGGGGCTTTCGTTTCTTATGGGCGGGCTCAGCCCCCCCCCCCCCCCCCCAAGTATTTCGAAACCTTTCTTTATTGCTAACTCACTGTATTCTAATAGATAAATTATAACTGTACATGCAATACTGCCAAAATAAACGTAGCCTCGATTTACGATGGTCTGTACTCTATTGCGAGATGTTTTTATATATTTGACTGTGGCGGAGTGTCCCGCGCCTTTGTTTATTATTTATTTTATATTATGATTTATGTTTATACTGCGGTGAAGCGCTGCGTATTTGTTATTGTTTTGCATTTTAAAAACCTTGTGAGGATGCGTGACTGATCAGCTACTGATTATTTAACCAGCTGACAGTCACGCATCCTTATTAAACTCATGCAGACTGTGGCCGAGGGGTAATAAGATCATTAACAGCTAGTTAACCCCTCGGCCAGAATATAAAAGACCCACTCTCTCGACTCAAGGCGGAGAGTGTCAGAGACGAGACGGGTTTTCTGGAGAGATAGAGAGATAGAGAGATAGAGAGATAGAGAGATAGAGAGATAGAGAGAATAAGAACAACTGCTAAGCGTGCTGTTTTTTACACTAGCACGATACTTATTTGTTTGGCCAACACGCCTTTTGGTTTTGTTGTTTGTTTAAATCTTTTGTTTGTTTTATTATTTAATAAAATAGCTGAGCGCCGTAGCGCTCAATTTCACCACCACCATTCATTGCCTTTGTTTACTTCCTGGTCCGTGACGTCACCACCCACACGCCACTCAACAACAGCTCGGTCACATTGATCCATAATATTAATGTTATAGTTAGGCGTCTACTTAAATCGCGGTAAATTGACGTATTTTTCACGGGTATGTTGCGGAATAAAATTAGGATTTCGCTGACATTTCGCAGACCTGTTTAAACATTAAATAAACCTAAACAGACAGTATTTCCTAAAAACAGTGGTCACTGGTACTCGCTTCCTTACTAAAACAGAGTGCTGTCATTTGTTAATAAAGGCAAGCATGCAGCATCCCCCAGCAGTTGACACCCATACATTGAGACTGCATGTTCTGAATCCACTGAATTGGTTGGAAGTTAAGGCAAGAGCACCTGGCATACTTTAATAAAGGCAATGTATGCAGCACGTTCGTTGTCATGTTATTTGTCCCATCCAATAATTTATTTATTAGTACCGAGCCAAAACATAGAGAACCTGGCTATTCGGGTCTAAAATTCCAACTGTAAGCAGCAGGTTGAAGCGAGGTGGCTGTGCTGGATCGTTTTAGTACTGATTTAACTTGCAGACAGGAATACTTTTTGTCTTGGCTGACTTTCCAGTTTGGTTTCTGAAAGCTGTTTATTTTACGTTCTGTTCTGCAGCCTCTGTAGTAGCCTTTTATTTAATGTGTGATTCTGAAGCTAAATAGCGATCGATTGTATTTTCCCCAAAGACACATTAAGATATGCAAAACAATTACCTCAGTCTGCATGTACAGTTTCTTTGGGAAATATCTTGAAACGATCATCAGCCGAAATATACTTTGCTCTTTTTGTCGTCCATTTCTACTATTTTACTTCGGGTTCTCTCGCTCCTATCGGTCTCACTCGGCCATTGAATGGCTTTCTCGGCTTTTTCCGGAGAAAAAACGACTAGAGACCTGTTTTTTGCGTCTTTCTGATGATGTCGAACAGGGTCCGACATTTTAGCAATCTAAATCAAAACAATGCAGCACCATCTTTGTCCCACCCCCTACTGCACAGTACAGATCACATAAAAGCAGTAAAGAGACACTGATAGGCTGATTAAAACTTTGTCATTTGAATAGTAAACAAGAACTAACTGCTTTGGAGAATTTCTTTTGTAAATGTTACTTGTGGACGTTTTTTGTTTGTTTGTTTTTTGTTTAAGTGCAATGCACACGGGACGGCAAAGGAATCACAAAGGGCTATCTACAGAAGGAAGGTACGTATCGCTTGCGTTGTGCAGTAGTTAATTTAAACGTGGTTTATTTTTTTTCCTCTCAGTACTTGTTTGTATGCATTGGCCCCTAAGAGGTGAATTTCGCGATGCCCCCTCAATTTCACGATTTCTGCAAAATCACGATTTAGGTAGATCCCTAGTCATATGATGTAACTGCTGCTTGGAACTTTTTGTCAAAACAAAATCACCACAATGCACAAACAGCGTCCCCACATCACTGTGCTAAAATCTGAATGTGTCTGCATCACAAAATTCCGCCTTAACTAACGGATGGTCAAAATTCAGACATTAAAAAAAAAAAAGAAAAAAAAATACAGGCTTTTGGGATATTATTTTGTTAAGTTTGTTCATATTGTAACGATCCGTGTATTGTGTTTGTGTACTGTATTCCCTCTTGTTTCTATTGTCTGTTAATGCCGCTGTATTGTGTTCCTCTCCCCCCCCGTCTGTATTACCTGTAGCTGCGGGTTCGCTCTGTCTCTGGCTGTGCGAGCTGCCCCTGTCATAGGCTGTTTGTTGTGTGTGCCCATTGGTCCTGGTGTGCGGCTGGGGACCAATGGGGTAGCTGTTCGCTCTGGCACCCGATTAACATAAAGGGGCGGGGCTCAGCTATAAAACTGGTCGTTGCACGCTCATTGGGTCGGTGGAGAGCAAGTGGCGAGAGCAGTGGGCTCCAAGAAGTTCATAAATAAAGCATTGAACTTGAAAACGGCGTGTTGTCTTTGTCTATCCTGTGCACTGCGCGAAAACGCTACACTGGTGTCAGAGCGGGATCAGTACAACGAGTGATCCAGCGTTGAGCAGAAACAGGAGAAGACAAAGATGGACCAATGGCTGTGGTACGACTCCAGGCCGTCACAGAACCGGTGGGACGGCGGACTGGGGGATCTCCTCGGTGACTTGGAGGAGCGAGGTTGGTGCCTTGCCTGCGGGGAGTTCGGGCACCAGGTGACGTGCTGCCCCTTCCAGGACGAAGGGGACCTACTGCCTGCCCGAAAACAAAAGCGGAGGAGGGGTGGTCGTTCGAGGAGGCTAGCGAAGGAGTCTAGATCATCTCCCGCGTGGGAGATGGGGGGCCTACCGCTGCCGCCGCCGCCCGAGAGAGAGCCAGGGCCGCCGCCGCGTGAGAGAGCGCCAGGGCCGCCGCCGCCGCCGCGTGAGAGAGCGCCAGGGCCGCCGCCGCCGCGTGAGAGAGCGCCAGGGCCGCCGCCGCCGCCGCGTGAGAGAGCGCCAGGGCCGCCGCCGCCGCGTGAGAGAGCGCCAGGGCCGCCGCCGCCGCGTGAGAGAGCGCCAGGGCCGCCGCCGCGTGAGAGAGCGCCAGGGCCGCCGCCGCGTGAGAGAGCGCCAGGGCCGCCGCGTGAGAGAGCGCCAGGGCCGCCGCCGCCGCGTGAGAGAGCGCCAGGGCCGCCGCCGCGTGAGAGAGCGCCAGGGCCGCCGCCGCGTGAGAGAGCGCCAGGGCCGCCGCCGCCGCGTGAGAGAGAGCCAGGGCCGCCGCCGCGTGAGAGAGAGCCAGGGCCGCCGCCGCGTGAGAGAGAGCCAGGGCCGCCGCGTGAGAGAGAGCCAGGGCCGCCGCCGCCGCCTGCGAGAGAGCCAGGGTCGCCGCCGTCGCCGCCTGCGAGAGAGCCAGGGTCGCCGCCTGCGAGAGAGCCAGGGCCGCCGCCGCCGCCTGCGAGAGAGCCAGGGCCGCCGCCGCCTGCGAGAGAGCCAGGGCCGCCGCCGCCTGAGAAAGCACCACTGCTACCTGCCTTAAGAGAGCTACCGCTGAAAGCGCCAGTCCTTTTAAGGGCTCCTGCAAAGGGCGTGACCAAGGGACAGGAGCAAAGAGAACCGCTGCCGCCTGTGGGAGAACACTTGTGGCCTGAGAGCGAGCTCCTGATACTGGGGTACCGAGAGTCACTCAGCTCAGCAGGGAATAGCAGATTGCCTTCCGCACAGCACGGCCCGTCGGCTCACCCACCAAAGGCCCTGGATGGAAAACCGGACATGCGGGGAGGGGGTCTGTGTTTCAGGGGTGGAGGTGGCCGATCTCAGTCATAAGCTGTATGGAGCCTTGTGAACTTTTTGGGGGCAAAAAGGCTAAGGTGGGGGTAGTGTAACGATCCGTGTATTGTGTTTGTGTACTGTATTCCCTCTTGTTTCTATTGTCTGTTAATGCCGCTGTATTGTGTTCCTCTCCCCCCCCGTCTGTATTACCTGTAGCTGCGGGTTCGCTCTGTCTCTGGCTGTGCGAGCTGCCCCTGTCATAGGCTGTTTGTTGTGTGTGCCCATTGGTCCTGGTGTGCGGCTGGGGACCAATGGGGTAGCTGTTCGCTCTGGCACCCGATTAACATAAAGGGGCGGGGCTCAGCTATAAAACTGGTCGTTGCACGCTCATTGGGTCGGTGGAGAGCAAGTGGCGAGAGCAGTGGGCTCCAAGAAGTTCATAAATAAAGCATTGAACTTGAAAACGGTGTGTTGTCTTTGTCTATCCTGTGCACTGCGCGAAAACGCTACAATATTATGATGTTTTCGCTGGGTCTAGGTTTTGACATGCTGTAGCAGGGCGGTAGAAAGCCCCGTACATGTATTGTTTATTTATTTTTAGAACAGGGTCTCCCCCTCCGCCCCTGTGTCTCCCCCTCCGCCCGTGTCTCATTTTTGTTATTTTGTATTTGTTTTATGATTTATGTATTTATTATATAGGACGAGCGAGGTGCCGTCCTTCAGGGTTTTGTATTTGTTTTGTGGTAATTATTATTATTGTTGTGGTTTATTGTTTTGTAAATTTGACGGCGTAGCCGAATGTTTTGTTTTATTTTGTATTGTTTAATAGCGTGGATGGGAAGCCCCATCCACAGTAATTAAAAACCTTGTGCAGATTGTGGCCGAGGGGAAATAGAATAATTACTAGCCAGTTAAACCCCTCGGCCACGATATATAACCCTGCAGCTCTCTGCACTTGTGGTGGGTGTAAAGAGGAGAGTACGGGAGAGCAAGAGGAGAGATTAAAACGAAACCTAGAAATACAGGATCAGTGAAAGCAATTGTATTGTTTGAATGTTGTGTTTGAGATTTGTTTTGTTTATCTTTTTTATTTTGCTCTGTGAGCAGTGTTTTGTTTGAACCTTTTATTTATTTTGTATTCTTTAAATAAACGGCGCACACCGCGTCTTTTTGCACTGCAGTACCTGGTCTTTGTTTTTGTTCCTGGTGCTGGCCTGACGTCACCACAACGCCATCCCTGTCACACGTGGTGTCATCGTGGGATCAACCACAGCCTTCGATTCAGGCCAGCGCGGATACTGCACTTTTTTTCCCCCCGTTTACTTGTGGAGTGAGAAGAAGAGAATGGGAAGGAAGAGCTGCAGAAAGCAACAGCCGCAACAGCAACAACCAGAACAGCTGTGCAAGAGGTGGTGGTCCCGGGTCCCCAGTCCATTTGGACCCCCGGACTGGGCAGCTGAGCAGGAACAGTGGCGGAAGGAGGGGGTTCCTTTTTGCGGCGCCTGTGGCGAGTTTGGGCACAACCGGGAGGATTGTCCCTACGGAGACCCTCGGTATGAGGAGGCCTGGAACCAGGGCCTGGTTGGGGATGCGGCAGAGTGGTTCTGGACGAGAGACCAGACCCAGCCAACACCCAAGAGGGAGGAGCCCAAACAGCCGCAGCCCAAGCCGGCACCCGCAGGGGAAGTGTGTCTGCTGGCCCCACCACAGCCACCACCGGAGATGAATGCCTGCTGCAGCTGGAAGGGGAGAAGCCCCTGTCGCCTTTGCAGCCAGAAGGGGAGGAGCCCCTGCCGCCTTTGCAGCCAGAAGGGGAGGAGCCCCTGCCGCCTTTGCAGCCAGAAGGGGAGGAGCCCCTGCCGCCTTTGCAGCCAGAAGGGGATGCCAGTTCGCCTTGCACCGCCCAGGGATGCCTGCCTTGCACCGCCCAGGGATGCCTGCCTTGCACTGCCCAGGGATGCCTGCCTTGCACTGCCCAGGGATGCCTGCCTTGCACCACTCAGGAATGCCACGTCTGGATCGCCTGTGGTTGCCTGCTGCTCCGCTTCGTCGGTGGTTGCCTGCTGCTCCGCATCGCCTGGGGTTGCCTGCAGCTCCACATTGCCTGTGGTTGCCTGCTGCTCCACATCGCCTGGAGTTGCTGAAGGTCCCGCTTCTCCTGGGGTAGCTGTGGCATTTATTTCTCCTAGAGTTGCTGCCTATCCTGCTTCGCCTAGGGTCGCTGAAGGTCCTGCTTCGCCTGGGGTCGCTGCCGACTCTGCTTCGCCTGGGGTCGCTGCCGGCTCTGCTTCGCCCGGGGTCGCTTCTGGCTCTGCTTCGCCTGGCGTTGCTGCCGGCTCTGCTTCGCCTGGGGTCGCTTCTGGCTCTGCTTCGCCTGGCGTTGCTGCCGGCTTTGCTTCGCCTGGGGTCGCTGCCGGCTCTGCTTCGCCTGGGGTTGCTTCTGGCTCTGCTTCGCCTGGCGTTGCTGCCGGCTCTGCTTCGCCTGGCGTTGCTGCCGGCTTTGCTTCGCCTGGGGTCGCTGCCGGCTCTGCTTTGCCTGGGGTCGCTGCCGGCTCTGCCATGCAGCAGGAAGTAAGGTGGCCGGAGTCCCACGCAGGGGAGCTGCCGGCCACTAAGAAGTCGGGGAGGTCAAGAGACCAGCTCCCCCAGCCGCACTTTCGCGGCAGGA
This sequence comes from Acipenser ruthenus, assembly GCF_902713425.1. NCBI lineage: Eukaryota > Metazoa > Chordata > Actinopteri > Acipenseriformes > Acipenseridae > Acipenser > Acipenser ruthenus. The sequence goes on from NC_081189.1 coordinate 48,214,356, forward strand.
GAAACGGGCTGGTGACCCTGAAGAGGGAGCTGCTGGCCACAGAGAAGGGGGGTGGCTGCTGAGATTTCCTTGTCCGGAGAAGCCGGCCTGTGCGTGGCCCACCGGGACACTAGTGCTGTTTGGGTGGGAGGAGGACCTCCCGCCATGGCCGCCACCATGGACACCTGGCTTCCCCTCTTCCGGGACTTTAAGACTGAGGGGGGAGGTGGCCGTTGGGGCCAAGTGTGTATTACACAAGGGGGGGGGGGATATGTAGCAGGGCAGTAGAAACCCCTGTACATGTATTCAAATTCAAATTCAATCCTTTATTTAACCAGGTAGACATTGAGAACAAGTTCTCATTTAAAATGCCAACCTGGCCAAGAGGCAACATAAATACAACAAACAACAATACATAGACAGTTAGAGACATTACAGCAATACGAATAAATAAATAAAATAAATAAAATCAGTGTCTGCTCTGACAAGCACATGAAACAGGGAAAAGAGCTTCAAGTCTAGAAAAGAGATAAAACCAGGGAGTTTAAGCCTTGATTGTAACTCATTCCAATCATGAGCAGCTGCATATTGGAATGAGTTATGCCCAACAGCAGTAAAAACATGAGGGACAATTGAACTAATCAAATTGCTGAATCGAAGGTTGTAATAGGAGACCAATATAGTCAACAATTAACTTAAATAGAGGGGTGATTTCCTGATTAGGGTTTTATAAATGAGTCTGTACCAAAGACATAGCCGACGTGTTTGAAGTGAGGGCCAGCCAACCAAAGCATAGAGATCACAGTGATGAGAGCGGTAGGGAGCACCAGTGACAAATCTTATTGCAGAGTGATATAAAGCATCAAGCTTCCTAAGGGCAACATTAGAAGCAGCTTTATAAATGACATCTCCATAATCTAAAATGGGTAGTACAGACATCTGTACCAATAAGTACTTAGCTGGCCGTGTGAACCATGATTTATTTCGGTAAAGAAAGCCGAGTCTAGCTCGAGCTTTCGATTGTAGTTTAACGATATGTGGTTTAAAAGTAAGTGCACTGTCTAGCAAAATACACAGATATTTATAAACTTCCACTTGCTCAAGGTCAACCTTACAAAAGGTACCAATTTTGCAGTCTTGCTCAAGAACTGCAGGATTGGTAACATATGCAAGTCCCCTATTAAATAACATACTTTTAGTTTTATCAACATTAAACAATAAACGTAGATCAGAATAAAGATTTTTGAATCTGATTAAAACTTGTTTGCAAGTCTGATAGCACTGAAGATAGAGTAGGGCCAATTGAATATAAGATAGTGTCATCAGCATAGAGATGTATATGTGAATGATCTATTCCCTTAGCAATATTATTATGTTATATAGTAACTCACTTTAGCCCTCCTAACAGCTTGCGTGCACTTATTTCTAACCTGTCTAAAGGACAGCCAAACAGTGGGGTCCTTAGAAGCTCTAGCCTTCCGCCAAACAAGATTCTTTTGCTGTAATAAGACAGTTAAATCAGGACTAAACCAAGGGCAGTTACGATTCTTAATCCTGACTCTCTTCAGAGGAGCATGTTTATTAATAATAGTAAGAAAACTATCCTTAAAAAAGGTCCATGAATCTTCGATGGTCGGAATGAGTGTTATTTTATTCCAGTCAATTAAGGCTAAGTCGTATAAAAAAGCCTGGTCACTGAAATTCCTAAAGCTTTTTTTAGATACAATCAAAGGAGGACGCTTATCCCTTAGAGCACTACGGATACATGAGACAAAGCAATGATCACTAAGATCCTGACAAAAAACAGCGATATTTATTAGGCTTATTTGTAAGAATAATATCAAGCAGAGAATATTTATCAGGAGATCGATTTAAACAATCAAATTGACATTTAACCATATCATTAGATTGTAACATATCCCAGTTTAAGTCTCCTAATAAAATAAAGTCAAGATTCAGCTGAGGAGCAATAAGTTCACTAAGTGTAGATAAAGAGGCTGCTGGAGCAGAAGGTGGTCTGTAACAACCTGCCACTACCAGGCCCAGATTTTTTGATAACTGAATTATCACTATAGTCAGATCAAGTTGTTTAGGTATTGATTTAGACATAATAAGTGAGCAGTGTAGATGATCCTTGATATATATAATAACCCCACCTCCCCTAGAGGACCTATCACATCGAAACAAATTATAACCATGTGGGAGGGTAGTGGGTGGAGCTTTAGGGAAGGACCAGAAATGACAGCACACAGGAGCTGGAAGTGTCGTTTAGTCCTTGGAGCCCTGTACCATCAATGGTAACAGGCAGGATTTTATTTTAACAAACAAAAATAGAACAGTCCAGCATTGCAGAAAATAAACAAGAAAACCACCTGGAATACCAGCAATGGTAAACTCAGGTTTCAAATAAAAAGAATAAACAAAAACATCTCGTTACAAAGCAACAATAAAGGAAGCACTGGGTTTCTCCGTGCTACTGCAGTGGGTTTCCTCTCACCGCCTCTTGGCTCCCTTCCACGGATTACTGGCTTGTCCTGGGCTTTCTTCCCTGCGGCAATCCACCAAAGTTTCAAGCTTCTGCGAATTACAGCAGTTTGATAAAAACGAAACAACAAAGCACAGCGCGTGTTTTCAGTTCAGAACAGGGAGCCGAATGGCACAACCATACTACTTAAATACTGCCAAGTCCCACCCCTGCAATCAGCACGCTGCCCCACGTCAGCCAATCGATGAGAACAGCACAGCTGATTGCAATGATGGAACCTGACGGCCGCATGGTTCCACTTTGGTCCAAGATGGCCGCCTGACCCGGAACTTCCTGTCTGGTCAGAGTTCAGCCTCCTGACCCAATCACGGTCAACCCTACACAGCACTGCCGGTGGTCGGGAGGGCGAATTACGACAGGGACTCCTTTCAATCCTGTCACAAACCACTTAAGCAAATCTCATTGTCTGGAACAGATTTTCTTAACCATGTTTCAGAAATAATTAACACATCAGGAAAAGAACCAGAAACCCATACTTTAAGTTGGTCAATTTTAGCAAGAAGGCTCTGTATGTTATATGAAGGAATCCTAGCCCTTTTACGAGCACAAAAATCAGTAAAAGACAAAGAGGAATTAGGAACAAAATTATCAGTCAAGGGACCCAGATTAGGATGGATGTTACCAGAAGAAATTAACAGTAAAATTATCAAGATTCGCGAGCGATATAAGCCCGACATCAAGCATATTTTGCTATCATGGTTCTTTTTAACATCAATAGGCAAACGGAATAAAGTTTGGTTAAATTTCATAATAAAACATAAATACAATTCTGGGAAATCACTCCTCCTAAGTAAAAGCGATCTGTATGCCTGACGATAAAGAGCAAATCGTCATCCTGTGATATTTTGAATGATCTAGCAGTTAAACAATCAGGAATAATAATAGATTAAGCTGAAAAGACCTGGGCATTGTATTCCGAGCAAGCCAGAAAGCTGAGTAAAATATATAAAATTAACATATTGACAACAGTGCTAGACAGACAGGTTTCAGAAAGCTTCAGCTCTCCTTACTGCACTCACCCGTTAGTCAACAACTGCAGGCAAATATGTTTATAATAATTAAAATACAAATAACTAATACAAAAAACTCAGTCAACAAACAATACTGTAAACACTAGCCATCTTGGATAAATTACATAGATAAAAAGTACAACTATACATTGACAAACACTGACAAGCACAGACAAGCTCTGCACCTGACGCGCCGGACTGCGCTGCGCTTGTCTGCTCCGGTGTAAAAGTAGTCTTCGTCACTCTCGCGAGATCCCATCTGCCACCAGAGACTTGCAGAGTAAAGCACAGTTCACGGTATTGTTTATTTATTTTTAGAACGGGGTCTCCCCCTCCTCCCCTGTGTCTCATTTGTGTTATTTTGTATTTGTTTTATGATTTATGTATTTATTATATAGGACGAGCGAGGTGCCGTCCTTCAGGGTTTTGTATTTGTTTTGAGGTAATTATTATTATTGTTATGGTTTATTGTTTTGTAAATTTGACGGCGTAGCCGAATGTTTGGTTTTGGTTTTGGTTTAGCGTGGATGGAAAGCCCCATCCACAGTAATTAAAAACTTTGTGCAGATTGTGGCTGAGGGGAAATAGAATAATTACTAGCCAGTTAAACCCCTCGGCCACGATATATAAACCTACAGCTCTCTGCACTCGTGGTGGGTGTACAGAGGAGAGTGAGAGTGAGAGTGAGAGTGAGGGAGAGGGAAAGGGAGAGGGAGAGGAGAGATTAAAACGAAACCTAGAAATACAGCATCAGTGAAAGCAATTGCCCAGCCTGAACTGTATTGTTTGTATTTTGTGTTCGAGGTTTGTTTTGTTTATCTTTTTTTATTTTGCCATGTGAGCAGTGTTTTGTTTGAACCTTTTATTTATTTTTGTATTATTTAAATAAACGGCGCACACCGCGTCTTTTTGCACTCAGTACCTGGTCTTTGTATTTGTTCCTGGTGCTGGCCTGACGTCACCACAACGCCATCCCTGTCACACATGCACATGTGTTTTTTTTATTTTTTTTAGAAACAAATAATAATAATAATAATAATAATAATAATAATAATAATAATAATAATAATAATAATAATAATATGTTCAAATATTAACTAAATCGAGTTATTAATCAAATTGATTCATCTTGTTACACAATTGATTTATTAAAATGTTTTGGATATATTGCTATTTGATTGATTACTGTCTTGTTCAGTTATCTTAAAATAACTTTAGAATAAGTTGAAAAATAATACGTTTTTGACCGATTCAGATGTTGCTGCTGATGTATTTATTTTCTAAATGTCTCCAGGTAAGGCATGCCGGCAAAATTCTATTTTTCCTGTAGGTGGTCACGTGGGACGTGGACATCAAGTGACATAGGTGGGTTGGGAAGAGTGCGAGTGTGACGAGATAGTGAGATGCAGTTGACTGAGCTAAGACACAGTCCTGGTTTTCGGTAGTTATCCACTTACAGTAGGATGGGCAAACGTAATTTCTTATTTTAACTATGTGACAGGGTAGCGTTGTGGGCCCAGATGTTAATCGGCAGGCAAAGAGACTCAGAGACCAGGAAACTGCAGTTAAAGTGCTTCTGCGCAGTTTAATAAACAAAAGTAAATCAAAAACCTGAACAAAAATAAAACAGTTAAACAAAAACAAATCTCGCACACAATAAACACTTACAAAATAACTGGCACAAGGGCCAAAACAAACGTTTAAACAAAACTGTTCAGGCTGGGCAGAGCCTTCACTGAACTTTGTCACACCACCCAAATGTAGCCACACACTGTTCACTCACCCAAAAACTCCCACCACCAAACAAAGAATTTTCTCTTTTTATACCATGTGGCTGGAGCCTAATTATCAATTATTCAATTAGCTCCAGCTACATTCTCACATGTATTTTGGCAGGGGTAGGAAATTAACCCCATCCCTGCCAACCACCACCAAATCACCACACACCAATATTATTATTTACAGGCAGGGCCCTGCCCTGCCACAAACTATCATAGATAAATATTTATAGATAAATTATTGATGGGACCAGCTGGACCACTGCCTACTCCTGGGATGCCAAAGAAGCTGCTGCCTGGCATTGGGTTATTAAAATATGTACTAGTTACAGAATATGTTTTGTTTGAAATACTTAAGTCTTTATTAAAATGTGTTATTACCACATGCCTTTGAGTGATAAATAATAAACAGCATTTACACATGTGTATACATTGGTGGCGCTTCAATGTAATATCTTGTAACAAGTGTAAGTCGCCCTGGATAAGGGCGTCTGCTAAGAAATAAATAATAATAATAATAATAACGTAACATCATAGCCATAGAGTGGCCCATCAGCATTCTTCTAATATGTACAGCAGCTGTATGCATGTTATTGTTCCAGCTGCTGTAGTCGTATTAATAAAATATACCCCCTATCCTTCCAGGAGAATAATTACGTAATTTTGAGTCATGTTACACATTGACGGAAAAATAGAATTCTTCTAATATGTACAGCAGCCGTACGCATAGCAACTGCCATTTATTTTCAAAAGGTTTTCTTTAGGTTGTGCTGCAGCAGCGCTGTGCCTTTTTTATCTTTGGGGTGGGGTGGGGTGGGGGGGCTTTAGTCTTGCACCAGGGCCCAGTAAATCGCAGCGTCGGCACTGGGTGGGGCTAAGATCGCTAAACACTTTGTGTGAATAGGTGAAGAAAAACTAATCGTATCTATTATATATAAACCTGCATCAGTGTTTAACATACAGTGCCTATAGAAAGTCTACACCCCCTTCAGCATGAAGTTTTAACATCTACTCTCATGTAATGGAAATCATGAAGATCTGGATACGTCCAGTGACTGCTGTGAATAGTGCAGCTGGCAACAAGGGAAAGACCTCGTGACAGCCTGGAGAGACAGCTGACAGAAGGAAAGAGACCCCATTGGGGCTGGCAAGGGTTAGCTACCCTTGTCGGCAGTATCCAGCTCTGTGTTTACAGGATGCTGGAGACACCTGCCCAAGGCTTCTAAGAAATTAAAGAGAAAAATACCCCTAGAGTCTGCGAGAGCGGGGGCGGAAGATGACTCAATGTTGGACAACACGGTTAACGACTTAGGAATGGAAACGGATATGAGTTGGAGAGTACTTCACAAAAGACTAGTTCAAGATCTGCAGTTAGCAAAGACATGGAACTCCAGGTTTGTGTTTGCGGCTGGAGCAAAGCGACAATGGTCAGGGGTTTGAAGATTCATCAAGGGAGAATGAAATGCTTGAGGGAGAAGGGACAAGGGCCTTGCATTGCAAGTCAGTCGAATGAAATCCAGCGACAGAAAGCAAACCACAGTTCACAGGATATCAGCACCCCTGTCATAGACGTGAGGAGGACTTGCATGGACACAGTTATTATTATTATTATTATTTATTTATTAGCAGACGCCCTTATCCAGGGCGACTTACAATTGTAACAAGATATCACATTATTTTTTTACATATAATTACCCATTTATACAGTTGTTGTTTTTTTTTTTTTTTACTGGAGCAATCTAGGTAAAGTATCTTGCTCAAGGGTACAACAGCAGTGTCCCCCCACCTGGGATTGAACCCACGACCCTCTAGTCAAGAGTCCAGAGCCCTAACCACTACTCCACACTGCTGCCCACTGATGAACCTAATGATCCTTGTGAACCCGATCAGACAAACCAGCATAAGAGAGAAAAGAATCTCAACGGGCACAAGCCTGGAGTTAAATGGCCAAGAGCTTGTGAGAAAACTGCATGGGACACAGTAAACACAGATCTCTGCTTTGCATTGGAAATTACGCATATGGAAGCGAGAGATTTGGAGTTGAAAAAAGGAAGGAAACAGTACAAACTATTCCTGGAATGTCTAGACGGCAGCAGGAGATTGAACGCTTAGTTACAGAAAGGAGACAGCTGAGGAAGCAATGAAGAAGAGCAGAACAAAGTCAGTAGGAGGGACTCAATCTCTTACAAAGGGTCATAAAAGATAAGCTTGCAACATTGCGCAGAGCTGAGCGCCTACGGAAATGCTACAAAAAGAAGGAGCGTGCGAGAACTAACTTTTATAAAGACCCATTCAAATTTGTAAATAAGTTATTCACCAGTGAGAAGAATGGCACACTAAAAGCATCTAAGTTTGAACTGGAGAGATCTTTGGAGGAAACACATACAGATTCAAAAAGGCAGGAGCCTTTGTCAATTCCTTCCGACATCCCACCTATCAATCCACCAGAATACCAAATGGAGGACTGTGCACCTAAGTGGAAAGAAGTAGAGCAAGCTGTGAAAAAAGCAAGGGCTTCATCATTTCCAGGGCCTAATGGAGTGCCATACAGAGTGTACAAGAGTGCTTCAGGAGTTCTACAAATCCTGTGGAAATTGATGAAAGTGGCATGGGAAAAACAGGTTGTACCAAGAGCATGGCGCAGAGCAGGTGGAGTCTTTATACCTAAAGAAAAAGATTCTACAAGCATCAGTCAGTTTCACCCTATTTCCCTATTAAACTTAAAGGCAAGATTTTCTTCAGTATTATTGCTCAGAGATTGTCAACTTACCTATTAAAGAACTGCTTCATTGACACTTCAATACAAAAAGCGGGCATTCCAGGTTTCCCAGGATGCTTAGAACACATCAATGTGATCTGGCAACAAATTCAATCAGCTAAAAAGGAGAGGAAGGAGCTCCATGTGACATTCCTGGATTTGGCTAATGCATATGGTTCAGTGCCACATGAACTTCTTTGGGCAGCATTTGATTTTTTCAGTGTACCGATGACAATAACAAATTTAGTGAAAGCCTACTTTGGAGATTTGCAATTTAGTTTTTCAACTTCAGAACTACATGGCAATGCCTAGAAGTTGGAATAATGGCAGGATGCACCATTTCTCCACTGGCTTTTACCATGACAATGGAAGTAATCATTAAGGCATCAAAATGGGTAGTGGGAGGAGAGCGCTTGGCTTCTGGAATGCGACTACCACCAATTCGAGCATACATGGATGACATGACAACCATGACTACAACAGTAGCCTGCACTAATCGGTTATTGGGCAAATTAACCAATAACATTGAATGGGCACGAATGCAATTCAAGCCCACTAAATCAAGGAGCATCTCTATAATTAAAGATGAAGCAGTAGATAAAACGTTCTTCATTAATGGTGAGGCAATACTAACAGTGTCTGAGAAGCCAGTGAAGAGTCTTGGGAGATGGTATGACGGGGATCTAAAGGACACAGTTCGTGTGGGAGAAGTTAGACAACAAGCAGTGGAAGGGTTGAAGAGCATAGACAGCAGCGCTTTACCAGGCAAACTAAAACTCTGGTGCTTTCAGTTTGGTCTACTGCCAAGGTTGCTGTGGCCACTGACTGTGTACGAGGTTTCTTTGACAACAGTAGAGAAGCTGGAAGCTTTAATCAGTTCATACATCAGGAAATGGTTGGGAGTTCCATGCTGCCTCAGCAGAGTGGGACTTTATGGTAAAGGAATACTGCAGCTACCAGTCTCCGCTCTAACCGAGGAGTTTAAGTGCGCCAAGGTCAGACTGGAAATGACATTAGTAGAGTCACGCGATAAATGCGTAAGGGAGGCAGCACCTGTGTTGAAAACTGGAAGAAAGTTGGCGGCAAAGAAAGCTGTGGAGGATGCAAAGGCTGTCCTTCGAATTGGTGATATCATCGGGCAAGTTCAGCATGGAAGAGGGGGTCTTGGTCTCAGTTCAGCTCCTCCTACATGGCACAAGGCAGCCCCAGCTCAACAGAGGAAGCTGGTAGTCAACGAGGTGCAAAAGCAGGAGGAGAGGATGAGGTGTATAAAGGCCATTTCCCAGGCCAAGCAGGGAGAATGGATTAGATGAGAGAGTGTGGAACAACACAAGATTGGCTGGCAAGACCTATGGTCAATGGAACAGAGCAGGATCAGTTTCCTCATCAGGTCAACATATGATGTTCTCCCATCACCACAGAACCTAAACCTCTGGGTAGGAGAGGATCCCTCATGTCCTTTGTGTTCATCACCTGCAACATTAAGGCACATTTTGACAGAATGTAAGGTGGCTCTTAGCCAAGGACGGTTTACTTGGCGCCATGACCAGGTGCTGTGATGTTTGGCCTTAGCATTGGAAGACAAGCGTAACATGACCAATAAGTTGCCACCTGTTCCATCAAAACATTACACACAAAAGACAACATTCCTCCGCCCAGGAGAGCAACCACCAAGAAAAGGTGTTAAAACTAATCCTCGTCCAGGACAACTGGAAGCTGCTAGAGACTGGAAAATGCTGGCAGATGTTGGTCAACGGCTTATTTTTCCACCTGAGATTGCCACCACTAACCTTCGACCAGATATTGTCTTGTGGTCTGGATCAGCACGCCTTGTTCACCTGGTAGAGTTAACAGTGCCATGGGAGGATGCTATAGATGAGGCGTATGAGAGGAAGAAACCGGTATGCTCAACTAGCCACTGAAGCGGAACAGCAAGGATGGAGAGTCCGGGTTTACCCAGTGGAGGTGGGTTGTCGAGGATTTGTGGCACACTCTACAACCCGGTTTATCAGAGACGTCGGATTCAGAGGCCAAGAGTTGCATCGCACAGTGAAGAACTTATCTGAAGCAGCAGAGAGGAGCAGCAACTGGCTGTGGTTGAGATGAAAAGATTCTGGCTGGGGATCTCAAGCACAATAGAAAGAAAGAAACACTGATGTATGGATAAGTAAGCTGGGCTGAGTTGAGTGGGGGACGGAGGGGGGTGATGCTGGGACGCCAGAATCACCGTCAAGCCCTCTTGAGGTGTCGTGGGCTAGTCGACGAAACACAGAGGATGGAAGGTGTCCACTTGAAGACCCGAGAGATGTACCCTACTTAGCTCAATCCAGACGGTTGTCATGCTGATGTGCTGGGGAGACTGCACTGTGGTTGATCCCCGGAGCCAGCATCGCAGCCGTTGTGTGTGCTGATGCGCCAGGGAGGCAATAAGCTGATCCCTGGAGCCAGCATTACACTTCAGCCATCAACACCAGGCAGAAGGATATCTACATCATCATATGGAAGGAAGCGCAAATGGATTGAGACACATATGGGTCATATTAGTTTACTGTAAAGCATACGTCTTAGTTGGTGCTTATCTTGGCGAGAGCCAAGTTCAAATCAGCATGAAGTTTTAACATCTACTCTCGTGTAATGGAAATCAAAATGTTCTCCTTTTGTTGCCTTCTAGCCTGGAGTTGGATTAAAATAGGTTTTTTTTCATTTTCTACACTTCCTACCGCACAACTTCCAAATGACAAAAATATTCTAGAAATGTGTAGAAAATTAATTAAAAATAAAAACTGAAATAGCTTGGTTAGATAAGTGTCTACCCCCCTTGTAATAGCAATCCTAAATTAGCTCAGGTGTAACCAATCGCCTTCAAAATCACACACCAAGTTAAGTGGCCTCCACCTGTGTTAAATTGTAGTGATTCACATGATTTCAGGATAAATTCAGCAGTTCCTGTAGGTTCCCTCTGCTGGGTAGTGCATTTCAAAGCAAAGACTCAACCATAAGCACCAAGGTGCTTTCAAAAGAACTCTAGGACAAAGTTGTTGAAAGGCACAGATCAGGGGATGGGTATAAAAAATATCAAAGGCCTTGAATATCCCTTGGAGCACGGTCAGACAATTATTAAGAAGTGGAATGTGTATGGCACCAAGACCTTGCCTAGATCAGGCTGTCCCTCCAAACTGGATGACCAAGCAAGAAGGAGACTGATCAGAGAGGCTACCAAGAGGCCAATGGCAACTTTGCAAGAGCTACAGGCTTTTTGGCCAAGACTGGTCAAAGTGTGCATGTGACAACAATATCCCAAGCACTCCACAAATCTGGCCTGTATGGTAGGGTGGCAAGAAAGAAGCTATTACTCAAGAAAACCCACCTTGAATCCCGTTTGAAGTATGCAAAAAAAAAACTCTGTAGCCATGTGGCAAAAAGTTTTGTGGTCTGACGAAACTAAAATGGAACTTTTTGGCCTAAATGCAAAGCGTTATGTTTGGCGCAAACCCAACACAGCACATCAACCAAAGAACACCATCCCTACTGTGAAGCATGGTGGTGGCAGCATCATGTTATGGGGATGTTAATCATCGGCAGGGACTGGGGTACTTGTCAGGATAGAAAGGAAAATTAATGGAGCAAAGTACAGAGAAGTCCTTGAGGAAAACCTGCTGCCCTCTGCAAAAAAGCTGAAACTGGGACGGAAGTTCACCTTTCAGCATGACAAAGACCCAAAGCTCACAGCCAAAGCTACACTGGAGTGGCTAAGGAACAAAAAGGTAAATGTCCTTGAGTGGCCCAGTCAGAGCCCCGACCTAAATCCAATCGAAAATGTGTGGCATGACTTGAAGATTGTTGTCCATCAATGCTCCCCAAGGAACTTGACAGAGCCTGAACAGTTTTGTAAAGAAGAATGGTCAAATATATCAACAGACTCACAGCTGTAATTGCTGCCAAAGGTGATTCCACCAAGTATTAACTCGGGGGTGGAGACTTATCCAATTATGATCTTTCAGTTTTGTATTTTTAACATATAATTTTTTTCCCCTTAACAGTGTGAAGTATGGTGTGTAGATAAGTGGAAAAAAATCCTCATTTAAATGCATGAAACTCTGAGGCACTGACACAACAAAATGTGAACAAAGTTCACGGGGGTGTAGACTTTCTATAGGCACTGTATATACACCTGTGACGTGTTTAATCAGGTTTACACAAATATAGCCACCTTTACTTTTTGTGCTCTAAATAGAATAGTCAGGCTTTCTGGCTATAAATATATTCTAAAAATGATCATTTTTTTTAAAAATAAATTTAGTCATCGACAATTTTTCACTCCGGTTTTTCTCCCCAATTTTGTATGCCCAATTATTATCTGTATCCTCGGCTCACCACTCGCAACCCCCCACCGACTCAGGAAACGGCGGCTGGAACACGCGTCCTCCGAAACGTGCTCCTGCCAATCTGTCATTTTTCGCACTGCAGATCCACAGCTAGGCCACCAGACCTATAGTGCCGGAGGACAACACAGATCAGGTGGCTCCACTGCAGAACCACAGGCGCCCTATCGGCCACAGGGGTCGCTGATGCGCGGTGAACCGTGCATTCCCATGCCGACCTAAGCCCTCCCTACCCTGGTGGTGCTCTGCCAATTGTGCACCACCCCCTAGGAACCCCCGGTCACGGTTAGCTGTGACATAGCCTGGATTCGAACCTGCGATCTCTAGGCTGTAGGACGTATCCTGCACTCCACGCGGAACGCTTTTACTGGATGTGCCACTCAGGAGAACCCAAGGGTTTTTAACCCTAACTCTGCATTCCCTCCCACAACCTTACAAGCAGTGGAAGGGGAAAGGCAATAAAAGCAACCACAGATAGCCATCATCAGTTAAGACAAACAACATACAACTCTGCAGATAACACAAGAGACATCCATCATCATGGTCCACTAGGTGTATGAAGTCTCGTGCCATGCCAGTGTGTTGGGGGGTCGTGTATATCTGGGCACTGCTTATGCAGGTGTAGCAGGAGACAAATGCATAATAGTGTGTGGCAATGCGCCCCGCCCCTGTGTGCATTTGTGTGTTATGTGTTGTATGTTGCGTGTGTTAATGTTGGTGTATAGATTGGTACACGGGTTATAAACGGGTCTGTGTTTCACGTGTATTTAAAAAGTGTAGATTTGTATTTAGGCACGAGGAGAGCACAAATCACTTCACGTGCTGGTTAAATGTAATATGTGAGCATGGGGTTGCACAGAATTAATTCACGTGCTGGGATTCAAGTGAATAATTAATTAGTAATTGAGTCCCAGCACAACAGTATATATAGAGACACGTAGCAGTCAGTCGGGGTTAGGTGTTCAGTGAGTGGAGAACGGGATTGGAGACGGAGGTAATAATAATAATAAGAAGAATAATAATAGTTAAGTGTTTTCACTCACCGTGTTTTGTCTGTGTAGTCCGTTTTGTTTGTCTCTTTATTTTGGCGTGTAGTGCCGTGTCCAGTGTTTTTGTGTTTCAAACCTTTTATTTTCTGTTCTGTTGATTAAATCCTGAGCGCGATCACGCGCCCAGCTTCACCAAACCACACATCTCTCTGTTTATTTATTTCCTGGCTCTGGTCTGACACCACCCACTCCGGCCGTCTTTGTGACACGTGGTGTCCTGCGTGGGATCTATAGCGCCTCCAAGCGTCAGACCAGGAGAGGGAGTTTTGTGAAAAAAAAAAAAAAAAAAAAAAAAAAATAGTAAAGCGAGGATGGGAAGAAAGAGCTGCAGGAAGCAACAGAAGCAGCAGCAGCAACAACAACAGCTGCAGCCCTCATCCTGCATGCCGGGCTGGGAGGAGGACAGCCACAACGGGGCAGTAGCCACCCCTCTACCCCCACTGCCACCGGGTTCCCCACCGTCCCGGGAAATATGGGACTGGCTGGTGCACCCCGAGGGGAACTTCGCCAGTGACCTCCCCTGGGTTATTCACGCGCTGCAGATGCGAGATGGGAAACGATGGGAGGACTGGGAGCAACAACACAACCCGGCATCCGTTCGTGACCTCACCATGGTGGTGCTGGGGTACCTAGCTGCAGACATGGGAGGGATGCCTTCCAGTGAGCAAGAGGGAGAGGAGCAGTCGCTGCCCTCTCCAGTACCTGAGTGGGAGGAGCCTGAGCGTCCACAGCCCAAGCGGGAGGAGCCTGAGCGTCCACAGCCCAAGCGGGAGGAGCCTGAGCGTCCACAGCCCAAGCGGGAGGAGCCTGAGCGTCCACAGCCCAATGCCTGCTGGTTTCCCCAGCCCAACCAGCAGAGGAAGAATGCCTGCTGGTTTCCCCAGCCCAACCAGCAGAGGAAGAATGCCTGCTGGTTTCCCCAGCACAACCAGCAGAGGAAGAATGCCTGTTGGTTTCCCCAGCACAACCAGCAGAGGAAGAATGCCTGCTGGTTTCCCCAGCACAACCAGCAGAGAAAGAATGCCTGCTGGTTTCCCCTTCAGAGGCAGAGCAGCACCAGTCCCCTGAAAAAGGGGGAGACTACACGCTGCTCCCACCTCAGTCGCCAGGAGACTACACGCTGCTCCCACCTCAGTCGCCAGGAGACTACACGCTGCTCCCTCCTTCACCGACAGGAGCAGAGCAGCCGGAGCTGCCTCTGCCTCCGCCACCTACACCGAACGGAGCAGAGCAGCAGGAGCTGCCTCTGCCTTCGCCACCACCACCGCCAGGAGCAGAGGAGCAGGAGCTGCCTCTGCCACTTCCAGGAGCAGAGGAGCAGGAGCTGCCTCCGCCACTGCCAGAAGCAGAACAGCAGGAGCTGTCTCTGCTGGCCGTACCTCCACCACGGGGAGTACGGTGGCCGGAGCCCCAGAAAGGGGAGCTGTCGGCCACGAAGAAGGGGGAGGGGGTCTGGAGACCACCAACCCCAGCAGCAGTTTCGCTGCCGGAGATCGTGGGGGAGGTCCAGAGACCTGCTCCCACTGCAGCAGTTTAACTGCCGGAGATCGTGTGGGAGGTCCAGAGACCTGCTCCCACTGCAGCAGTTTCGCTGCCGGAGATCGTGGGGGAGGTCCGGAGACCTGCTCCCACTGCAGCTTCTTTGCTGCCGGCAGTACTGTGGTCGGAGCCCCACCAAGGGGAGCTACCGGCTACGAAGGAAGGGGGAGAGGTCAGGAGACCAGCATCCCCCGCAGCAATTTCGCTGCAAGCATGGACCAGAAGGCTGTCAGCCGTGCCACTACCGGCAGGGGTGCTGACAGCATTGCCAGCCATGGGCCCACTGAAGCCTCCCTTCCCAGCCCGAGACTTTGTCCTGGACTGCTGGGTTTTTAAGGGGGGAGGTGGCCGTTGAGGCCATGTGTGCTGCGCACAAGGGGGGGTATATGTGGCAATGCGCCCCGCCCCTGTGTGCATTTGTGTGTTATGTGTTGTATGTTGCGTGTGTTAATGTTGGTGTATAGATTGGTACACGGGATATAAACGGGTCTGTGTTTCACGTGTATTTAAAAAGTGTAGATTTGTATTTAGGCACGAGGAGAGCACAAATCACTTCACGTGCTGGTTAAATGTAATATGTGAGCACGGGGTTGCACAGAATTAATTCACGTGCTGGGATTCAAGTGAATAATTAATTAGTAATTGAATCCCAGCACAACAGTATATATAGAGACACGTAGCACTCAGTCGGGGTTAGGTGTTCAGTGAGTGGAGAACGGGATTGGAGACGGAGGTAATAATAAGAAGAAGAAGAATAATAATAGTTAAGTGTTTTCACTCACCGTGTTTTGTCTGTGTAGTCCGTTTTGTTTGTCTCTTTATTTTGGCGTGTAGTGCCGTGTCCAGTGTTTTTGTGTTTCAAGCCTTTTATTTTCTGTTCTGTTGATTAAATCCTGAGCGCGATCACGCGCCCAGCTTCACCAAACCACACATCTCTGTCTGTTTACTTCCTGCTTCTGGTCTGACGCCACCCACTCCGGCCGTCTTTGTGACATAATGGCATCAACATCACACTGTACCTATGAATTCCATTGCCATGACCAATGTCTAGTGTGGCATCCACATGTTTGTTGTACGTCAGTTTGTTTGGGGGGGACTGCATGCAGGATAACATGAGGGGAAGTGTGAGACACAGGTGCATAACAGAACGACTACCGATTGTGCTGTACTATGAATCTATGTCCTAGCATAACTTCCTGTTGTATAGAATTACAGCTGTTCAATGGCATAATATAGTCTTTTGCAAGCAAGGAAGGGGTGATGGGCCAGCATTAGCATTCATAGTAACATGGATAGGGGGAATGGGAGTCTTTAAGAACAGGAAACCTATGTGACAGATGTATGACACAATGATATTGTCACCTGCAAAAATGGAAGTGTATGAGGTACACTGTTATGAAACTGTGTTTACACGGGGAGTGGAATGTGCTGTGTCATGTCAGTTTGAGGGTTTTTCAGTGTCATATTGGATGAGCAACAGAATACAGTTTAACGGGAGGGATGGCCTGTCACAAAGACGGCCAGAGTGGGTTGCGTCAGACCAGAAAGGATTTCAAACACAGACACGGTGGTTGTGATGAGCTGAGTGCAATGGCTGCACTCAGCGTTTAATAACAAATAAAAGGTTTGAACAATGGAATACAAAACAGGACACGGCACTTGACGCCAAAATAAACAGACAGACAAAACGACTAAACACTTAACAAACGGTGCACGGAGACAAACAAACACGGTGAGTACAAACAACTATTATATTTATATCACTTATTTTAACTCCTTTCTCTCTCACCCGTTCTCCTCTTCCGAACACCCAACCCTCACTGAGTGAAAATGTGCATCTATATATACTGTTGTGCTGGGATTCAATTACTAATTAATTATTCACTTGAATCCCAGCACGTGAATTAATTCTGTGCAACCCCGTGCTCACATATTACATTTAACCAGCACGTGAAGTGATTTGTGCTCTCCTCGTGCCTAAATACAAATCTACACTTTTAAATACACGTGAAACACAGACCCGTTTATATCCCGTGTACCAATCTATACACCAACATTTACACACGCACGCATACACACACAAAACACACAAATGCACACAGGGGCAGGGCACTTTGCCACATGGCCTTACAGTCACATTTGGGCTGTAATACCAGTATGTTCTGTATTCTCCAGTGTTTTAGGACTATGTTGGCAGATAGCACATACATGCGTTCTGTAAATATCCATCTTTATACAGTACGCCTTCCTCGACAACCTCCCAGTAGGTCTATTGGGAGCATTTAGAGGTCATACGCCTAGTGGACCATGATGGATGTCTCTTGTGTTATCTGCAGAGAGCTGTATGTTGTTTGTCTTAAGTGATGATGCCTGTCAGTGGTTGCTTGTGTCGCATTGCCCCTTCCACTACTTGTAAGGGGGTGGGAAGGAATGCAGAGTTAGGGTTGAAAACCCTAACATTGTATTTCCCTACTTTTGTCATTTTTAATATCAACCTTAAGTGATGCATTAACAAAGTTATTTGCGAAGAATATATATATATATATATATATATATATATATATATATATATATATATATATATATATATATACAGTACTGTGCAAAAGTTTTAGGCAGGTGTGAAAAAATGCTGTAAAGTAAGAATGCTTTCAAAAATAGACATGTTAATAGTTTATATTTATCAATTAACAAAATGCAAAGTGAGTGAACAGAAGAAAAATCTACATCAAATCAATATTTGGTGTGACCACCCTTTGCCTTCAAAACAGCATCAATTCTTCTAGGTACACTTGCACACAGTTTTTGAAGGAACTCGGCAGGTAGGTTGGCCCAAACATCTTGGAGAACTAACCACAGTTCTTCTGGGGATTTAGGCAGCTTCAGTTGCTTCTCTCTCTTCATGTAATCCCAGACAGACTCGATGATGTTGAGATCAGGGCTCTGTGGGGGCCATACCATCACTTCCAGGACTCATTGTTCTTCTTTACACTGAAGATAGTTCTTAATGACTTTCGCAGTATGTTTGGGGTCGTTGTCATGCTGCAGAATAAATTTGGGGCCAATCAGATGCCTCCCTGATGGTATTGCATGATGGATAAGTATCTGCCTGTACTTCTCAGCATTGAGGAGACCATTAATTCTGACCAAATCCCCAACTCCATTTGCAGAAATGCAGCCCCAAACTTGCAAGGAACCTCCACCATGCTTCACTGTTGCCTGCAGACACTCATTCGTGTACCGCTCTCCAGCCCTTCGGCGAACAAACTGCGTTCTGCTACAGCCAAATATTTCAAATTTTGACTCATCAGTCCAGAGCACCTGCTGCCATTTTTCTGCACCCCAGTTCCTGTGTTTTCGTGTATAGTTGAGTCGCTTGGCCTTGTTTCCACGTCGGAGGTATGGCTTTTTGGCCGCAAGTCTTCCATGAAGGCCACTTCTGACCAGACTTCTCCGGACAGTAGATGGGTGTACCAGGGTCCCACTGTTTTCTGCCAATTCTGAGCTGATGGCACTGCTGGACATCTTCCGATTGCGAAGGGAAGTAAGCATGATGTGTCTTTCATCTGCTGCAGTAAGTTTCCTTGGCCGACCACTGCGTCTGCGGTCCTCAACGTTGCCCGTTTCTTTGTGCTTCTTCAAAAGAGCTTGGACAGCACATCTGGAAACCCCTGTCTGCCTTGAAATTTCTGCCTGGGAGAGACCTTGCTGATGCAGTATAACTCCCTTGTGTCTTGTTGCTGTGCTCAGTCTTGCCATGGTGTATGACTTTTGACAGTAAACTGTCTTCAGCAACCTCACCTTGTTAGCTGAGTTTGGCTGTTCCTCACCCAGTTTTATTCCTCCTACACAGCTGTTTCTGTTTCAGTTAATGATTGTGTTTCAACCTACATATTGAATTGATGATCATTAGCACCTGTTTGGTATAATTGTTTAATCATATACCTGACTATATGCCTACAAAATCCCTGACTTTGTGCAAGTGTACCTAGAAGAATTGATGCTGTTTTGAAGGCAAAGGGTGGTCACACCAAATATGGATTTGATTTCCTTCTGTTCACTCACTTTGCATTTAGTTAATTGATAAATATAATCTATTAACATGTCTATTTTTGAAAGCATTCTTACTTTACAGCATTTTTCCACACCTGCCTAAAACTTTTGCACAGTACTGTATATATCTATATCTATCTCTCTCTCTCTCTCTCTCTCTCTCTCTCTCTCTCTCTCTCTCTCTCTCTCTATATATATATATATATATATATATATATATATATATTCAATGGCAAAAACTTTGTTAAAGTAACGTTAAGGTTTGTTTGCAAATGTCCAAAAGGTTAGGAAATTGCAAGTTAAGGTAGCCACGCAACCTTAACTCTGCACCCTTATGTGTATGTTTCCCATTACACTTGACATCACATATGACATCATCAATGACATGGGCAATGACATCACTAAGCACATGACAAATTCTCCCCGAAGACTGGCCATACGTAAGTCATTGTGATTGGTAACATGTTCAGTAACTGCATTATCTTTGCTGTCGAAATGTGCTTTAACCAACAACAGATTTCCATGTACTCAGAAATGTGTAATTCATGTTGAGGTATGTAGTGATGAGTGTTTGATGTTTGGAAAGGAGTACCTGAAAATGGATGGGACATGCAATATGTGAAACCCTACATGTAAGATAACACTCTTCATTAAATTAAATTAAATTTCACTCAGAAGGCGCCAGTGAAATAGAAAAGGAATCTTCTGTAGTACTGTATGGTATACTGCTGCTCCATGTATACTGTGGTACACAAAGCAGTGATTTATGTTTCTTGGAAGCATAAAATCCACGGATTACAATCCACTTCTGCTTTATGTACTTCATTGAACTGCAGAAATCTGTAATTGTACCTAAACATTTCAATGTCATAATTGGCTTCCAGCCATAAGATTATGTTAGCAAGAATTCTTACTGAACTGTAAAGTTTGAAAGAAGAACAGTGCAAGGGTAACAGTGCAAAAATAAAATGAATAATAATACTGTAGAAAATGCAGTGACTCTTTGCCATGTGAAACAGTGTAGTTCATACAAGAAAGCCAATGTTATGGATTCCAGTATTAGAGTTTAGAGAAATATGGCTTGTGGAAGGTCCCAACTAATTCATAAGTTCTACTGTATTCTGAGTTAATTGGTTTTATTTAGAACACTGGTGAAATAATGAGCTTGACAGCAAAGATTGTGGGAATGCAATTTCTGAACATGTTACCAATCACAATAACTTCCGTATGGCCAGTCTTCGGGGAGAATACACATAAGGGTGCAGAGTTAAGGTTGTTTCCTCACATATCCCCCCTCCCCCTCAGCTCGAACCACTCGGTTTGAGCGGCCCCAGTAACCCCATGCATCCTGAGTAGGCCGTCCGCATTTGCGTTCTGGGACCCTTTCCGGTGCTCTATTTTAAATTTGAATGGTTGTAGGGCCAAGAACCACCGAGTGACTCTGGCGTTTTTCTCCTTATTCTCCTTCATCCACTTGAGGGGTGAATGATCAGTGACGAGGGTAAACTCACGGCCCAGGAGGTAGTATTTTAGGGTCTCTATTGCCAATTTAACGGCTAGACACTCTTTCTCTACTACAGCATGCTTCAATCTTGGAGACCTGGGGTTTCACTTTACCCCCTCCCCACACTATGAATCCCAAATAATGGACCTCCTGGAGGCCGATAAAACACTTTCCAGGGTTAGCAGTGAGAGACGCGCCCCTAAGTGCTTGTATTACTGCCCCTACTTTCTCAAGATGTGTGTCCCAGGTATCAGTAAAGATCATAATATCATCAATATATGCTGATGAGTACGCCACATGAGGTTTCAATATTTTATCCATTAACCTTTGAAAAGTGGCCGGGGCTCCGTGTAGCCCAAACGGCATCACCTTGTACTGGAACAGTCCTTTAGGGGTAGCAAAGGCTGTTTTCTCCCTTGACTCGGGACTTAATGGGATTTGCCAGTACCCCTTTGTAAGGTCCAGGGTCAAAATGAATTTGGCCACCCATAGGGTATGCTTCAAACTTCGAGACAAGGTTTAGTTACCTGAAGTCATTGCAAAACCTCCAAGTTCTGTCGGGTTTGGCGACCATTACGATCGGACTGTTGCAGGGACTCGAGGATTCCTCAATCACGTCCAGTCTTAGCATTGCTTCGACCTCGTTGATTACATCCTCTCGTTGGGCCTCCGGGAGCCGATAGGGCCTCACCCGGACACGCACCCCAGGGGATGTGTGTACCTCATGCTGCGTCTCCTGCGTTCGCCCTGGTAAATTGGAAAACGCATCACGGTTTGCCTCAACAAATTAAAAAAAACTTCTTCCTGTTGACAGGAGTTTAAATTGGGGCCAGTGTTCACCGGTCTAGTTTCCATTTTCTCTTGGAAGGCTTCTCTAAGACTAGAGCGGTCACCAAGGCTTCTCTGTCTACTCAGGGCTTTAACAAGTTAACGTGGTAGAGTTGTTCGGGTTTTCTTTGGTTAGGTTGGCACACTTTATAATTTACTTCCCCTACCGGTTCAATGACCTCATAAGGTCCCTGCCAACGGGAGAACAATTTACTTTCGGGGGTGGGGACCAAAACCATAACCCAATCCCCTGGGAAGAATTTACGTACCGTGGCTTTTTTGTTATATTGTCCCACTTGGCGGGCTTGAGCCTGTTCCAAATGCGTTCTAACAATTGGGCTTATTTTATCAATCAGTTCCCTAATTTGCATAATGTAGTCTACCACGTTACGACCCTGGGAGGACTGCTCTTCCCATATTTCCTTAGCCACATCCAGAATTCCCCTTGGCTGTCGGCCATATAATAATTCAAAAGGGGAAAACCCAGTGGACGATTGGGGCACTTCCGGGATGGCGAACATCAAATATGGGAGCAACAGATCCCAATCACACTCTGTAAGGTCGCCTTATTGGCGACCTTACAGAGCATAAACTTGAGGGTCTTATTAAACCGCTCCACGAGTCCATCAGTTTGGGGGTGATAAATGGCCTTACGGATGGGCTTAATTTTCAGGGTGGTGCATAAGTCCTTCATCACCCGACTCACGAACGGGGTGCCTTGATCGGTTAGTACTTCCCTGGGTATCCCTACCCAGGAAAAGACTTGTACTAACTCCTTGACTATAACTTTGGAGGTCATACTAAGCAACGGTATAGCCTCAGGGTACTGACAATAGCATTCTACCGTCTTTTTAACACCGAGCCAGTAGAATCTTGAGGATTCTCTGAAGAGTTTTTTCTATCCCCAAATGGCCCCCGAACAAATCGGTGTGTGCCAGGTGTAATACCTAGTTTTGGAAAGCTTTGGGAACTAACAGTTGCTCCACCACCTCCTGGTTAATCTCCGTACACCTATACAGTAGGTCATTTTTAACAATAAAGTGCTTTAGGGGGTTTACGGTTGCGTTTTCTACTGGTGGCTCGTTTACCGATACTACCCGTTCTCTAAGATGTACGAGAGTGGGTTCCTGTTCTTGCTCCTTTGCAAAGTTCCCACTTGGCAACTGTATTCTCTCCTCCCATTCACTATCCTCACTCAAACCCCCTGGTTCCAGTACTATCTCCCCAGTTTCCCCCAGGATCTCTTCCACCATACACTGAGTCGCTACCCCCTTCTTATCTCATTTTCCCAGCAAAACCATTGTACCCCTCTCTCTTTCTAATCTCCTTTGTCTACGACTTTTTTTCTTTTTTATACATTCATCCTCGGTAAACAAGTCAGGATCAGTGAAGGGAAACAGACCATCTATGCACGCTGGAGTCCCTACTTCGGGTTCAGGGTTATCAGGGGGTGTAGTCAATTGCCCTTCAAATTGGACCAGGACCGCAAAACCTGGGAAGTCTCAACCCAGGATTACTTGGTGGGGTAGGTTCGTCACTACCCCGACTCGCAGTGTCGAGTTGCTGGCCCCGCATTCAATACTAACAACTGCGGTCGGATAGTGCTTAAGGTCACCATGGATACAAGTAGTCCCGGTCGTAAACCCGTAATCCAATAGTCGGTCGTCCAAAAATTGCGGTGTGACCAGTGTGAGTGCGCTACCTGAATCGGCGAGTGCATTGGCTGTTTTCCCATTCACTTTTACCTTGGTAACGTATGGGGATACCCCTGTGGGACTCCCAGGTACCACAATACTCCCACAAATTCCATTCCCAACATTACACTCCATTTTTTCTGGTGTAGGACACTGTTTGGCAATATGACAATTGAAACATCTATAGTTAGCATAATTGGGTTCTAATGCTCCCCTTCCCCAGTCCGTCCCCAGTCCCTTCACAGCCCCCTGCCGCACTTCACCCTGCTCCGGCATCGCCGGTTGCTTACCTGCCTTTGGTGGTGGTTGGGGCTTCCAGATGGCTTGTCCCAGGGTCTGGGGTTGGCGAGACAGCTCCTCTGCTGCCAACTGTCGTTCCACTAGGTTAACCCTATGCTGCCTATGGGGAATGACCATATTCGGTCATAAATATGAACACTTTCTGTTTAAACGCTTGTAGTTTTGGAACCTTAAATCAGAAATTAAAACCCAATACACCTACAGAAAGGCATTAAGTAGATATTTCCATTGATGTAATTTATTTTATTGTGGGGTGATTTTTTTTTTCATATGAGCTACTCCCCCCAAAAAATTATCGAAATATGAAAAATTATAAATAGTATTTTTAACAATTGTCAATTTCAACCTCTTTCCAAGTGTTATATAAAAAAAACTTACAGTATATTGTAGCTGCACAGTTTTCCAAGGATTTCAAATCTGAAATCAGAATTGAAATATCTTGTACAGTTGCAGAGCTAGATAAGGTTTTGCAATGCATAGTATTTTACAAAAATAATGGCCTCCGAAATGGCAAAGGCAGACTAGGGTTAAAACTTGGCAATAAGTAAGACTGGAAACACTATTGCCCTGTTTGAGATACAATTATATTTCAGTATAAAAATAAAGAAACAACACACAAGTTATCAAGTAAAATGTTTATTTTTTATTTGAAAAAAAAAAGTATATTACTGTGACAGGGAACCGGGTCGCTGGTTCCTGCGCAAGTGTGTGCCTGTGGAAAATCAGCTGCGACGCGCAGTTGGAGACGCGTTGCTAAGCAACCAGTTGAGTGGCAGGCTCGTCCTGAGCTAAAGTGATCGGGAGGTCTGGATTGGCTGGGGGGCGTGCCTGGGGATGCTGCGCAGAGCTCGAAAAGCGGCTGCGCTACAGCTCGGGGCTGCTGCAAGGCCATTGCTGTGCAGACGGGCGCTGAGTGAGAGTTTGTTTATATCCAGGAGGGAAGCGTCCGCTCTGCGGGAACGACTACTACGGAGCCCTTTAACTGCAAGACGGGGCCTGTGAAGGCGATTGCCCAGCCAGGACCGTCAGAATGGCCCGGAGTCGCTGGGAGGCCAGGACTTCAGAAACAACACAACAGAAGTAGGTCAGCTTAGGGGAGGTGGATCCCAAAACAGTATAAAGAGGGTTACCGTGGAGTAGTAGGTTTCTGGAGCGGGACGTTCCTTTTAGTGGGAATAACGCTCATCATTTTGTGTTACAAACTTTTATTTTTAGCTTTTGTTTCTTTGTTTTTATTGCTTTGTTAAATGTGACACTAGGTCTACCATCGCTGGTACCCTAGTGTCAGTTTGGTGTTAAAATTAAATCTGCGCGCCAGAGCGGCGTATCAACACCAATGCTCTGTGTCTGTCAGTATTTTCCAGTGACTACCCACACATGTAACACTTCACCCTGTTACAATTACAAATAAAACTTTGAAATTAAGAATTTGATTTGTCTCTCTGTCTTTACACACAGTAAACTAGTAATAAAATACATGGCTAAATAATAATAATAACTACAGCTAAATGTCTTTGTTCTTTACATAGGCTACATACACAATGTAAAAATAAAAACTAAACCAATAATAAAAAAACAACGAGATTTATTCCTCATTCTTTTACACATCGAATAAAAAAATAAGTTAAGAAAATAATAGATGCATAGCTAAATAATAATAACGACTACAGATAAATAATGAATCGACTAGAAAAAGTAAAACACAGACGTACACAAACACCTAACTTTGCATCACATGCGATAGACCTATTAGTTTTGCCTTCTCTCCTGAGGAGAAACAAGTTCAAAAATGGAAAAACAAGTCTAAAATAAAAACGTATAAGAAACTAACTATAAGAAAGATGTTTTTAAAAAAAAAAAACCTGCTGTTGGTACAGTAGTTACTCTTGTCTACAGCAGTCATAAAGTTAGCCCTGCCCAGCAAGCAAGCGCGCACACAAAAGACACAGCGGAAAAAAAAAACAACACTGCAGATGTACTCGGCACAAAAAAACGAATATAAAGTTGAAAAAAAACAACAACAATATGACTAATTAGCCCAAGTACTTACCGTTTAGATGATATGTAGATTAGCACTCTTGGGATTATAAAACCGGAGATCCACAACTTCGAATCTGCTGTGCATTCAGTCACAATGGCGCTGGCAGAGACTCGTCCTTGTAATCAAAATATTATATGTCCCACCCACCTTAACCCTAAACCAAAGGTATCATGACAAGCCCCGTAGTCATGGTAGTTCTCGGCCACGGCTGGGGCCAAGTCGTGGTATACCTTCTGGGCCTCTCCTAACAGGAACGGGGCTAGGATTCCTGCCCACTTCTCTGATGGCCAATCCTCCCTGGTAGCGGTCCTCTCGAATGCCAGAAGGGAGGCCTCCATGTTGTCTTCCTTTGTCATCTTTTGCAAGACGTGCGAGGGACGGATTCCACTGGGTCCACTCGCACTGACCGCGGTTGGAGCCATGCTATCTAGGTGGGTTGTTAAGGCAGATTTCCTGGCGAGCTACTTCCAGGTGTTGAGTTTGGATCTGACTGGTCTCTTGTTGCACCCGTGTAATTTCCTGTTGCGCTGCGGTGGTGGCTACCAAGGCCCTCACTAATGGGTCGAGGTCCGCCATGGAAAGTGTAAACTGTCACTCCGATTTTTGCCACTAGTTGGCGTAATTTCCCCGATATAGACGAGACTGGACCAGGAAATACACGGTGAGTGGATTTTTTTTTACAAATTATTTACAATTGTCAGTTAATAGTCCCTAGGCCTGTACGGACATTAACTAACTCACTTCTTCATCCCTCTCTATTCTAGAGCTGTAAACATACGATTCCAGCTTCGTCTCAGCATTCGTCCGCCGGCTGGGAATGATCACCTCTCTTGATCCTGTGACTGGGTAGCACAGGTAGGTTGGGGAACTGTCGCCCCCTCCAGGAACAGTAGGGCACAGGTAAGTTGGGGAAATGTCTCCCCCTTCAGGAACAGTAGGGCACAGGTAAGTTGGGGAAATGGCTCCCCCTTCAGGAACAGTGAAGCACAGGTAAGTTGAGGAAATGGCTCCACCTCCAGGAACAGTGAAGCACAGGTAAGTTTGGGAAATGGCTCCCCCTCCAGGAACAGTGAAGCACAGGTAAGTTTGGGAAATGGCTCCCCCTCCAGGAACAGTGAAGCACAGGTAAGTTTGGGAAATGGCTCCCACTCCAGGAACAGTGAAGCACAGTTAAGTGTGACAAATGGCTCCCCCTCCAGGAACAGTGAAGCACAGGTAAATTGGGGAAATGGCTCCACCTCCAGGAACAGTGAAGCACAGGTAAGTTGGGGAATTGGCTTCACCTCCAGTAACAGTGAAGGATGGCCCTGATGTGCTTTTGATTATACCTAGCAGTGATTATACCCACCCACTGCATCACAATAAAAAGCACAGTTCTTACACAAACTTTTACTATTAAACACACAATGATCGGTCCCGCTTGGGCCGCGTGTTGCTCAAACTACTCACTCTAATACTGCTTCTCTCCAGCACCGGTAATCCTCTTACAGGCTTCAGTAGCAGCGAGTCTCCCAACAGAGTCAGGGCTGTCTCCCCACGGCAACACCCGTGGCTCTTCTGTGCACTTCCTTATATAGACCCTGGCCCCGCCCTTTTGTAATTGCAGTGCTGGGCATTCTGGTACCTGTAGTCTGATTTCCTTAAAGGGCCAGCGCCCTTTTTCCTCACAATATATATATATATATATATATATATATATATATATTATATATATCGAGCATCAAAAGAAACTTATCACTATTATAACACATTTATTAAAAAAAAGGTATATAAATGATGGACATTGATGAAATGTTTTTGGTTTCTTTTTAATCACTCGGTCATTCATTCTTGACCACGACATTCTTGAGTGACTGTGACTGAAGCATATGCACTTAACCCTTAGCGGTCCATTTATTCAGCACGTCTCAGGCATGTCAGGTCCAATTTATTTTCACATGCGCAGTTTATTTTAGATGCGCTGTTTAAAAGTATTTTTTTTCACAGTAAAACAGGTTTAAAAGGCACTGCATATCAACAGGACACACAGTACTGCATCTCCAGCCCCGCCCCACCCCTTGTTCGCTGTATTTTTTACATACCTCTACATAGTAGTGCATACCGATAAATCATCTCCTGATCACTCATTTTATCACCAAACTCCTCAATAATGCGATCCAAGTCATTATTTTATTACTATAACATCTAAAAAAAGCTCTGCAAATGTCTGTGATATTCTCTGAGCGCTGGATGCAGAAGCAGCTATCTTGTTTGTTTATGCCCGTGTTATCTATGTGGTGCCGGGGCTATCTGTATTCATGAGATACGCCCCTTTTTTTTCGGCTTCTCTCGGCTCCTATCGATCTCACTCGGCCATTGAATGGTTTTCTCGGCTTTTTCCGGAGAAAAAACGACTAGAGACCTGTTATTTGCGTCTTTTTGATGATCTCAAACAGGGTCCGACATAGGACCGCAAAGGGTTAAGTGACTTTACATTGGTGTTTCCATGTTTTTGTCCACTACCTGTGTGTGTGTGTGTGTATATATATATATATATATTGCGAGAAAGTGTAGTCCTGGGAAGCAAAGGACTACGCCTCCCAGAAGAACACAGATTGAAAAGCTGTAATTGTTTAATTGTTAGTAATTAGTAATTATCCCCTGCACCTGGCTATCATTGTTAATTAGAGCCAGGTGCAGTGTATTTAAGGAAAGCAGCCAGTCTGTTAGGGGCTGCTGTGTAGACAGCCTGCTTGCTAGTGTGCGCAAACGTATGAAGAGTAAGGTACTGTGTGGAAGCCTTTTGTTTGTGATTCGTGTTATTTGTTTAAAAACCTGTGTGTTTTGTTTTTGTTTGATTTTTGTTTTGGCAGGTAAACAGCTTAGCTGTCATGTTTTATAGTTTAGTTTGTTCCTGTGTGTTTTCGTTCCCTTTCAAGTCAAAAATAACCATCAACGTATGGGATATTACCGTCAGGCAGTAGGGATTGGCTGAGCTGTATAGCAAAGCTGCCAATAGGCCTCCGCGCGAGCTGCTGTGTAAGCCCGCCCCCCTGGGAGCTTACAATACACCGCGCGTGGAGACTCACTTCCTCTTTTGCTTCAGCCTCGTAGGATTGAGCTGGTAAGTTTTTTCTCTCTGATAAATTATATTCACTGATTGTACTCCTCAGCCTTGAGCTTGAGAAGCTGGCTACTGCCCCTTCTCCGAGTTTATTTCAGTGTTCGCTCTGTTGAGCATTAAAAAAGTATATATTTTCATTTTTTGATATATATATTTTTCCTCTCGCTTTGCTACGGCATTGCATTCTCCTGGCGTCTTCGCGCCCGTCTTCTTTATTATTATTATATTTAATATTGTTGTTGCATATTTTGGGTTTTTTGTATTGTCTATTCTTCCTGTTTTAGTTTAGAATAGAGTTTAGAGGACGCGTTGCGCGTTGGCTTAGGCCGCGCAACTCCTTGCAGCCTCGGTCTTGTCTGCTGCTAGACCCAGTGTGTAGTCTGCTGTTGCAGCTACTATAAGCACCACCCGCGGTTATTCATCGCGTGGTCGCTGTAGGGTTTCACGCTCAGTACACGCTCTCCGGCGCTTTCGGTGTCAGCGCCTTGGCGCTTTGGTGTAGCGCTTTGGCGCCTAGTGCTTAGTGCTTCGGCACTTGGGGCTCAGTGCATGCACCTCGGTGCACGCACCTCGACGCTCAGTGCCTCGGTGCACGCACCTCGACTCTCGGTGCTCGGTGCCTCGGTGCACGCACCTCGACGCTCGGTGCTCGGTGCTCGGTGCCTCGGTGCACGCACCTCGACGCTCTGTGCTCGGTCGCCTCGGTGCACGCACCTCGACGCTCGGTGCTCGGTGCCTCGGTGCACGCACCTCGACGCTCGGTGCTCGGTGCCTCAGTGCTCGCACTTTGACGCTTGACGCTTGACGCTTCAGTGCTCGGTGCATGCGCCTCGACGCTTCGGTGCTCGGCGCTCGGTCACGCACCTTAACGCTTTGACGCTTGGTGCTCAGCGCTTCGACGCTCGGCGCTCGGTGCACGCACCAGAAATTCTACATGCTCAATCATTAGATCCCATGTTCTGTGATATTAAAATAAATCTGCAGTCATCTTCTGTTAAGAAACCTGATCGTATCTCTTATGAGGAACATCAAGGGGTTATATACAGAAGAGCTCCAACCAAAGGCGATGGTGTGAGCTATCAGTTGGTGGTTCCTGAGAGTTTGACAAACATCTTCCTAGAGCACTACCATGACAATCCGTTGGGAGGTCATCTCAGCCGTTCAAAGACATTGTTGCGGATATTAAATAATGCTTGGTGGCCTACTATGTGAATTCTGGTGATGTCTTCTGGTTTAATTTTCTTCCTATTTTCTATGTGTTGTAAACAATCCTGCCTTACCCAGCAATTTTTCTTGGTTCTGTCGCGCAATCCTACTGCTTTGGAGAGTTTATATTGTTCAGGGTAGTTTACTTGTAATTCCATCACAAAATACTAGTTATTGGACGTTGCTTAAGGATTGGGTTTGTTAGTGTCACCTGTGGGACAAAATTGCCGGGCGAAAACGACCCGCATGAGGACTGCGTGGCCTGCCTGGGGCCGGAGCATGCGGCGTCGGCTTTAGCAGACAGAACGTTCTGCCTGTTGTGCGCGAGTTTTCAAACGTGCACTCTGCGTCGCAGGGCGAGAAAAGCAGTTGGGGACCATTCCCCTTCGTCAGGGTCTTCACATACCCTATCCGCCCCGTCGTCTTCCTTGGCATCCCCGCCAGTGAAGCTGCAGTTGTCCAGGAGTCCGTCTTCCCAGCTCACCGCTGGCCAAAGATCTCCGGACACTAGGCGCACGAGGGAACGCTCCCGCAGTCCACCTATAGCGCGAGGTCCCTCCCCTCGCAAGGAACACTCCCGCTGGACTTCAAAGTCCCGTTCTGGGTCACCTCGACGGAGAGGACGTTCCCGTTCTCCTCGTCGGGACAGGCGAGGCAGTGACAGGTCGAGCGTCACAGAGCTCACGTCCAAGATGTCCCAGTTTATGGACATGATGATGGGGCAGCAGTCGCTGCTCATGTCCCTCGCTACAGCTCGGGCCGCGGATGAACCGGTCGGGCCGGTTACCAACCAGCCGATGGTTCTACCACAACCCCTGTCCGTTCCAGTTGCGCAACAAGACGCATGGGATGTGGATGCTATCTCTCGGGATGCATCAGAAGGGGAACCTCTCCCTGGAGAGGACTGTGTGGAGGCAGAGTTGGCGTCCCACCACTCAGAGTCTGAGATGGAGGTGCTGGACGTTGATGACTCCTTATGGTCACTGGTGGAGCGGGCAGCTCGCCATCTGGGGATCGAATGGCCTGCCGTAGACCAACCTCGGCGGTCTCTCTTTGAGTCGCCTTTGGCGCAATCCCAGCAGTCCAGGGTGCTCCTGGCCTTCCCCGATTTTATCAAGGAGGTGCAGTCCACTTGGGGGACTCCGGCATCCGCCCCGGCAACTTCGCGTAAGGCTTCCGCCTTTACTATGCAGGGAGCGAGCGAGACAGGTCTGGCGTCTTTTCCACCAGTTGGCGCTGCGTTCGCAGCCTTGGTGAAGACACCAATGCTCTCCGGACTGACCAGGGATCCTGCGTGCCCTAACAAGCAGTGCAGGATCACTGAGGTGCACCTCAGGAAGGGCTATTCGGCGGCTACAGAGGCGGTTAGGCTGTCCAATGTGGCCAGCCTCCTCTCCGTTTATCAAGCTGCGCTGGTGAAAGACCTCCTGGAGTACCCTTCGGTGTCTCTGCGAACAGAGTTGGGGCTAATTGCTCAGCTCTTGGTTAAGCTAGCCCAGCTCAACACACGGGCTCAGGGCAGGAGCATTGCGTCCCTGGTAGTGGCCAGGCGACAGCTCTGGCTCTCGCAGGCGAGAGTCCAGGAGCCTGACAAAGCTCGCTTGTTAGATGCTCCTATTACACCGGGGCACACATTTGGCCCAGCGGTGGAGGAGATGCTGCAACGCTCGGCTAAGGCTCGAGAAGCATCGCAGCAGTTGGTTAAGATGTGGCCGCAGAGGTCTTTCCAGCCCAAGCGCCCACAAGAGCATCAGTGGCGTAGGACACCACCGCAGCATCAGCCGCGCCCAGGGGGTACTAAGACCTCCCCGGCGAGTACAGCAGCGCGCGGCCAATTCCCAATTGGGAGACCGCAGCGCACAGGGTGGCGCCCTAGAGGAGGTGGCAGACAGCGTCCTCGTGGCTCTGGCCAGGCCCCTCGCGGACGAGCACAACCAAAGCAGCCCTGAGGAACCCAGGCAGCTGTTGACCCACCCTTACACTGTCCCACAGCTCCAGTTCTGGCAACATTGCACCGACGACATCTGGGTGCACAAGACTATACTCACCGGGTACACCCTTCAGTTCCGGTTAAAACCTCCACCCTTCCGGGGAGTGGTGGTAACTGCAGTGAAGGACTCGGTTCAGTCCTCAGCTCTGAATGTGGAAATACAGGCATTGCTCAGGAAGCGTGCCATTCAACAAGTAGACCCTGCTCTGATCGACCAGGGGTTCTATTCCAAATACTTCCTGGTGCCCAAAAAGGACGGCGGGCTCCACCCTATTTTAGATCTGCGAGTACTGAACAAATACCTGCGGGTGTTATCGTTCAGGATGCTTACGCACAGGCACATCATCCAGTCAGTCCGACACGGCGACTGGTTCACCACCGTGGACCTGACAGATGCGTACTTTCACGTTCCCATCTGCCCGGGTCACAGGAAGTATCTGCGTTTCGCATTTGAGAGCAGGGTATACAAGTTTTGTGTCCTTCCATTCGGCCTGTCACTAGCTCCTCGAACCTTTTCGAAATGTATGGATGCCATTCTAGCTCCCTTGTGGGCTTAAGGCGTCCGACTGCTGAACTATCTGGACGACTGGCTCGTCTGCGCGCAGTCAAAGGAGCAGTTGGCACAGCACACAGTGATGGTTACAGACCATCTTCAGCGGCTAGGTCTGAAGGTCAATTCAGAAAAGAGCCGCCTCGAGCTGAGCCAACAGAATTCTTGGGTCTGCATCTGGACTCAGTGTCCATGGAAGCGACCCTGTCGTCACAAAGAGTTGCCTTGCTGGAGCGGTGTCTCTCCCTATTCAGGTTGAGAGAAACAGTCAGCATGGAGCTGTGTCAGCGCATGCTGGGATTGATGGCTGCCGCCTCGCAAGCCCTTCCTTTGGGCTTACTACACCAGAGACCACTACAGGCCTGGTTCAATGCCTTCGCGTTGCATCCGCGGAGAGACAAGCGCCGCAGGTTGAGGGTATCCCGAACCTGCTGGGAAGCACTGCGCTGGTGGAAAGTTCAGTCGAACATCCGCCAGGGCGTACGCTTGGGTCCCATCTTCCGAAGGGAAGTCATCACAACCGACGCTTCCAACCAGGGTTGGGGAGCAGTCTGGAATGGGACAGGGACACGTGGAGTGTGGTCAGGACCCTGGAGGTCAGCCCACATCAATGCTCTGGAACTCAGAGCGGTGGACCTCGCCCTTCGGCACTTCTTGCCAGTGCTTCTAGGCAAGCACGTGTTAGTGCGGTCAGACAACACCACGGTAGTGGCGTATATCAACCGCCAGGGCGGCTTGCGGTCCCTCGGTCTTCACCAGATGGTAACACGGCTGTTGCTTTGGGCACAACCGCGTTTAACCTCTCTGCGTGCGGTTCACCTACCGGGCAGAGTCAATTACGCAGCGGATCTCCTATCCAGAGGAGGTCCTCTTGCAGGCGAATGGCGTCTTCACCCTCAGGTGGTAGAGCGCATCTGGGAATGGTTCGGCACAGCGCAAGTAGATCTCTTCGCTTCGCGAGAGACCACGCACTGCCCCCTATGGTTCTCGGTGAAGGACCTCGACAGCCCTCTAGGAGTCGATGCACTGGCTCACGAATGGCCGCCAGGGCTCCTATATGCATTTCCACCGATTCCGATGCTTCCCGCCTTCTTGGAGAAGGTCAGGGTAGAGCAAGCGACAGTGATTCTGATCGCTCCTCGTGGCCTCGGAGAATATGGTTCCTGAGTCTGGTGCAGTTGTTGCACGGTTGCCCGAGGGAGCTCCCTCTGCGAGCGGACCTGTTGTCCCAAGCCCAAGGAGGGCTATGGCATCCAAACCCCAAACTCATGCAGTTATGGGCTTGGCCCCTGAGCGGGAGCGCCTGTCAGCCTTAGGGCTTTCGACGGCGGTTATATCGACCATTCAGAGTGCGAGAGCACCCTCTACTAGGTCGCAGTATGCGTATAAGTGGCAATTGTTTCAGAGTTGGTGTCTGGCTGAGGGCCATGACCCGGTCTCCTGCCCTATGGCAGTGATATTACAGTTTCTGCAGAAGCTGCTAGATGAGGGGAAATCTCCCTCTACACTTAAAGTGTATTTAGCCGCCATATCGGCTTGCCATGTACGCATTGACGGGTTATCACCAGGTTGCCATTTTCTGGCATCTCAGTTCCTGAAAGGCGCAAGACGCTTGCGGCCTCCAAGGACGACCAGTTTACCGTCATGGAGCCTTGATGTGGTTTTAGAAGCCCTTACCAAGGCACCGTTCGAGCCTCTCCACAGTGTGGATATGAAGCTCGTGTCTATGAAGACGGCGTTTTTGCTATCAGTGGTATCAGCAAAACGCGTGGGCTAGTTACATGCACTCATCATGTACTCGTTTCGCAGGAGCCGGCCTTTTTACCCAAGGTCATATCCCCGTTTCATATGAACCAACCAGTCGAGTTGATGGCGTTCCATCCTCCTCCTTTTTCTTCCCCAGAGGAAGAGCGGTTACACATGCTCTGCCCTGTGCGGGCATTGAGGTGTTATATTGACCGCACAAGGACTGTGAGGCAAACAGAACAGCTGTTCATATGCCATGGTTCTAAGACTTTGGGTCAGCCATTGTCTAAGCAACGCCTTTCCCATTGGATAGTGGATGCTATTAAGTTAGCATATGATTCTATGGGCCTTCCGCCACCAGGGCAGTTGAAGGCGCATTCCACTAGGGGTATGGCAACATCCTGGGCCCTCTTTAGAGGGGTGCCGGTGTCTGACATTTGCGCTGCAGCCAGTTGGGTTACACCGCATACTTTTACGAGGTTCTACCGGTTGAATGTACTGGAATCCTCTGCTCCGTTATTTGGAGCATCTGTGTTACACTCTGTGACCCCTCAGGTTGCGGACATATAGAGTGGTTGTCAATATGGTGTGACTATTCCACCTTAGGACAGGTGTCATTGCGAGCATAGATGCTGAGGCGCAGCTCCGCATGTGTGTAGATGTGTTGCCTACGCAGTTGCGTTATGGCGTAAGTCTGTCCTACTGCCGAGAATCCTCCCTCGCGACAGCTTGGGTACACTGTTCCCATACGTTAATGGTTATTTTCGACTTGAAAGGGAACGATAGGTTGCGGATGCAACCCCGGTTCCCTGAAAGAGAAAATAACCATCAAGCTGCGAGGTCGCTTCGGAAGCCTTCACGGCCTGAAGCAAAAGAGGAAGTGAGTCTCCACGTGCGGTGTATTGTAAGCTCCCAGGGGGGCGGGCTTACACGGCAGCTTTGCTATACAGCTCAGCCAATCCCTACTGCCTGACGGCAATATCCCATACATTGATGGTTATTTTCTCTTTCAGGGAACCGGGGTTGCATCCGCAACCTATCGTTAGTGCTCGTGAGAGCTAGGTGTTTATTTGTGTTTTTGTTTATTTGTGTTATAATAAAAGTGCGCAACCGCGCTAAAACTGCAAGTTCCTGTATTCTGGGTCTATTTTTAAAGGGGCAAAGAACCCGAATGGTGCAAGCTCAGTTACTATATATATATATATATACATATATACACTGCTGTACAATAGTCTTAGACTGTGACAGGGTGGCTGGGCGGTGACGTCAGGACAGAAGCAGAAACGTAAACAAACTGACACCAACAGTACTGCAGTTAAAGGTGGTGCCGTTTTATTTAAATACAAAAATAAATCAAAGGTTTAAACAAAAAGAAACTCACAGAGCGTAAATAAAACAGGTAAACAAAACAAATCTCGAACACAAAATAACACAGGTCAGGCTGGGCAGAGCCTTCACTGTTCCTGTATTATTATTATTTAGTTTCGTTTTCTCTCTCGTTTCGTTTTCTCTCTCTCCTCGCTCTCTCTCCGCTCCTCTCATACACCCACCACCCTGAGTGCAGCGAGCTGCAGGCTTTTATGCAGGTGACCATCTCCCGATTAGCAACAAATTAATCACTTAATTAATTCGGGAGATGGCCACCTTCTGCACAAGATTTTTAATTTATTCCTGGCAGAGGACGAGCACCAATCTCGCCTCTGCCAGAACATGTTTAAAAATAAACAAAAACAATAACAAACACGGCGTATGGCTCTCGTCGTCATATTTACACATAACGATAATAACAACAATACAATAAAAGAAATACAAAATAAACTGCACAGGGGCGGAGGGGGAGACCCCGTTCTAAAACTAAACATAATCCATGTACAGGGCTTCTTGCCCTGTTACATAGACACATTCAGGAGTTACAGTATATGTTGATGTTATGAGCATAAGCAATTTACTAAAAGCTTCAACTAGTGTTTTCCACTGTTATAACAACTTTGACTGTTACATACAGCTTGGTTTAGGTGAGAAGAAACCAAGCTTGTCATTTAACAAGCTTTAATTCACATTAATCAGAATTTTCAAAAACTTGTGATCACAACTCAAAGTAAACTATACATGAGCAGTTAATATGAAGTGTTGTAGTAGCTAATCCATCAAATTTACCCAGTGGTTCTGTCTGTCATTACTTTAATCAGTTCATACGTCAGGAAATGGTTAGGAGTTCCACACTGCCTCAGTAAAGTGGGACTGTATGGCAAATACTGCAGCTGCCAGTCTCAGCTCTAACTGAGGAGTTTAAGTGTGCCAAGGTTCAATTGGAAATTACATTGGTAGAGTCACATGACGAATGTGTGAGGGAAGCAGAAACTGTGTTGAAAAATGGAAGTGAGCAGCAAAAGAAGCTGTTGAAGATGCAAAGGCTACCCTTCATATCAGTGATATCATGGGGCAAGTACAGCATGGAAGAGGAGGCCTTGGTCTCAGTTCAGGTCCTCCTACATGGCACAAAGCAGCCCCAGCTCAATGGAGGAAGCTGGTAGTCAACAAGGTACAAAAGCAGGAGGAGAGGATGAGGTGCATAAAGGCAGTTTCCCAGACCAAGCAGGGAGAATGGACGAGATTGGAGAGTGTGGAACAACGCAAAATAGGCTGGTGAGATCTAGGGAACAGAGCAGGATCAGTTTCCTCATCAGGTTAACATATGATAATCTCCCATCACCACAGAACTTTAATCTATTGGTAGGAGAGGATCTGTGGAGGTCTAGCCAGTGGAGGTGGGTTGTTCAGGATTTGTGGCACACTCCACAACGCGGTTTCTCAGAGATATCGGATTCAGTGGTCAAGAGTTGCAACGCATAGTGAAGAACTTATCTGAAGCTGCAGAGAGAAGGAGCATCTGGCTCTGGTTGAGACGAAAAGATTCTGGTTGGGGACCTCAAGCATAGCAGAAAGAAAGCAACATCGATGTAAAGGAAGGTAAGTAAGCTGGGCTTAGCTGAGTAGGGGACGGAGGGGGGTGATGCTGGGATGCCAGAATCACTTTCGAGCACTCTTAAGGTGTTGTGGGTTAGTCGACGAAACACCAAGGATGGAAGGTGCCCACTTGAAGACCCCAGAGAAGTACCCTACTCGGCTCAGTCCAGAAGGTTGTCATGCTGATGTGTTAGGGAAGCTGCACTGTGGTTGATCCCTGGAGCCAGTGTTGCAGCCGTTGTGTGTGCTGATGCATCAGGGAGGCAAAATAGGCTGATCCCTGCAGCCAGCATTACACTTCAGCCATCAACACCAGACAGAAGAATATCTACATCATCAGATGGAAGGAAATGCAGATGGATCACATTAGTTTACAGTAAAATAAGCTATGTCTTAGTTGGTGCTTATCTTGGCAAGAACTGAGTCCAATATCAGCATGAAGTTTTAACACCTACTCACATGTAAAATCATCATGTTTATATATCATCACTAGAAGTGGACTGATGAAAAATGGAGACTTTTCAGTGTGTAGAAAGAGGACATGACTAGATACTGATTATGCAAAATGCCTCATTTGTCAGCAGGGCATTGAAGTTGGTTCACTGCAGAGATTGACTGAGCAGGGATATCGGGCAATGTTAAATGCCATTCAAAACTGGCATGATGTCTCTGTTCGACTTAATGATGAGTTGATTTCAAAAGAGGAATTTCTGGCCAAACTTTCTCTGTGTCATGCAAAGTGCCAAAACAGTTACACAAATAGAAAAATTGTTGAACAAAAAAAAAGACATGTTTGTAAAACACAAAGATAGTGCACTAAAGCAAATATTGGCTCAGATTCAAACATTGTTAGAAGGTCTTCAATGGAG
Organism: Acipenser ruthenus; assembly: GCF_902713425.1. Taxonomy (NCBI): domain Eukaryota; kingdom Metazoa; phylum Chordata; class Actinopteri; order Acipenseriformes; family Acipenseridae; genus Acipenser; species Acipenser ruthenus. The sequence goes on from NC_081189.1 coordinate 48,252,247, forward strand.
CATACTGTTAATTATAAGAAACAATGGTTTGTGGAAAAATCACCTAATAAAAAGGGAGAGAAAAAGCTTTTATTAATTGCCACTATTCATTGACAAAATTCATTGTGGAAAAAAGCAAATAAGCTAGGCGATTAAATCAAGATACATAAATGACAAGGTTATGATAATCAGTGCATTCATATGAGAGCAAATGACTTTCAGTACCATCATTCTTGTCTGAGTGCTTGCATGATAGAAAATCAGTAGTGAAAATCTGTATGATAATGGATTTTCCTGGCTGATCTCCCAGATTGATGGGCCATTGTTTAAGGATGGAAGTGTCTTTTATATCACAAAAGTTCTTGACCAATATCGTCACTGGTTAGTTGAGCATGATGTAGAAAATGGCCACTTCACTCACAGTACTGTTACCTGTCTCTTCTGGTCTGACGTCACCCATCAGCCATCCTTACCACAACAAGTTATTAATCTTGCGCAAGATATCTGTGCAGCCGTTTCATGTATCTCAACTCCTAAGCATGTAGGCATTACACTTCACATACTAAAAACCACTAGAAGAAAGGAAACAATCACAGTCCTGAATATCTGGCAAAAACATTATTTATCAAGATGCAGAGAGATATGCAACAACAGTGACAACTGCAATTGATGACCAAGTCTCTCAAGATGGGTTCTTCATACCAAGACATTTGAAGCCAGGTAGATGTACGTGCTGTGCCATTGATAACTTAGATTTTCATGAGTGACCAAAAGATGGCAGATCAATGCATGGCATTACACATATAATCTACACATCAGAACTTGAACAAAGATGAAAATATACAATCTCTGGCTAGCATACCTCTGCTCAAAACCTGTGAGACCTCAAAAATATCAAAAATCTAAAAGCATCACCACTTTCTTCCCCATCACCTGCCAATCCTGATGTTGAAATGTCTATTCAGTATTGCATTAATGTCACCAGAAAAATGGACCAAGAATTCACCATTGTGATGTGATCAGGCCATATATGACAATTGCCCTTGGTTTACAAAAAAATTAACCAGAGAAGTGCAACAAAGTGATACTTCATATGGGTGGCTTTCATGCCCTAAACTTTATGGGTGCCATTGGATACTTCAACTGGAATTGAAGACATATTTGTGGAAGGTGATGTTTGTTTACCTGGAACAGCAAATCAGATCATGGAAGGCAGAGATTAACATGCAATGCTGTGGGCACTGTAATGTAGAAAAATACAATTTATGTTTGCTTAAATTATAATATGCTGTGGCAAAGTGGTTGCTGATTATGTACAGGTGCAGAGGTGATGCAGTGCAGGAATAAACGGACAGAGATTTGTAATCCGGTATGGAAAAATATGCGTTTTATTTTAGTTGTACTCCAGGTTTGGTGACCAAATAATAAACTCTGGTTATACACAGCGATGCGTAAAACACTGAGAACAGTAACAGGGATTGCAGCCCTGAACAATAAACACAGTATCTCTCCCACAATATACAACCACGGTCACCAGTCCTGGGTGCGTGCTGTAGTGCTCGTGGTGGGTGATACAGTTTAAAGAGTGACAAATAGTGCAGTGTTGTTCCGGGTTCAGTGCTGGCTCTTAGCGACAGCTCCGGAAAGTGTTAGCCGTCTATAAACACACAAGTAACAATTATAAACAAGACAAACAAACAAACACTCACAATACTCTTAATACACAGTGCACAGGTCCTTCCGGGTCTATTTCAAAACCAAAAGCAAAGGAAAAGATTTACAATTCTCCAGCCCCTTTTATGCGATTATGCACGACCCCTTGGTAAACGATTGCAGCTGATTCTATTGCCTGCAGCTGCTACCTCGTTTACTTTCCAGGTCAATACATTCCCACACTGGAGTCTCGTCTTTTTCCAGGCTGATTGACTTCCTGACCCAGGGAATGAACTGTCAGGACAACCTGTCCAAAGCCTTTCCCTTTCGCTACTTCGTACCCTCACAGGTCGAGAGGGAGATTTACAACCAGAACTCATTATATTTCCGTCACATATCCCACCGCTCAGAGTGGAGCAGAAGGAACACTCGGCTGAATCTATCTTTCCCATTACTCCCCCCTCCCGGGAAAAATAATCCACATTTTGATGGTCTTTCCCTGCACGGTGTACCATATGGTACATGAAGGGCTGCAATGCCAGATACCACCGAGTTATCCGGGCATTGCTGTCCTTCATTGTGCTTAACCACTTGAGTGGGGCGTAGTCTGTGACAAGATCAAATGAGTGTCCCAGCAGGTAGTATCATAAAGAGTGAGTAGCCCATTTAATGGCCAAACACTCCTTTTCGACTACGGAGTAGTTGCGTTCCCGAGGTAGCATTTTTTTTACGATGTACAGTATCGGGTGTTCTACTCCATCTACCTTTTGAGACAAGACATCACCCAAACCCACATCCAAAGCGTCGGTGTGGAGGATGAATCTTTTGGTGAAATCTGGTGTGATAAGAGTGGGGGCCTGGCAAAGTCTACGCTTAATAGTATCAAATGCCCCCTGACACTCAGCTGACCACTTAATTAAATTTGGAGCACTCTTTTTGGTGAGGTCAAATAAAGGTTTAACCACTGTGGCATACTCGGGGATAAAGCGGTGGTAATAAATGGCTAATCCCGGTAGTGACCTCACCTGAGTCTTGGTTTTGGGGATCGCTGCATCAACCAAAGCCTGGATTTTAGTGACTACAGGTCTCACCCTTTCATTCCCCATTAAAATTCCCAAATATTGAGTCTCTGTCTTGGAAAAAGTACATTTTCTCAAGTTAGCTGTCAGCCGGGCTACCCTTAGAGACTGAAGGACAGCTGCAATCCTAGCCAAATGCTCTCGCTAGGTGGAGCTGTAAATGACCACGTCATCAATATACGCTGCTGCATATTCATGATGTGGGCGTAAAACCTGGTCCATCAGTCTCTGAAAGGCAGCGGGCGCACCATGTAGCCCAAACGGCATGGTTTTAAAGTGAAACAGCACCTCTGGTGTTGAAAATGCGGTTTTCGCTCTAGAACTGCGGGTTAAGGGGATCTGCCAGTATCCCTTTGTCAGGTCCAAAGTGGAGATAAATCTCGCCTTACCCAGTCTGTCTAAAAGTTCGTCGACCCATAGGGTGCTTATCGAGGCATAGGGTACGCATCGAACTTTGCAGTAGCGTTTACCTTCCTGAAATCCACGCAAAAGAGGTTGGTGCCGACTTTCTTAGCCACTATGACAATAGGACTGCACCACTCACTCCTGGAAGGTTCAATCACCCCAAGCTTGAGCATGTCCCATACCTCTTTGCGAACGCCACTTTCTGGGATCCGGTAAGGTCTCTCCCGTACGATGACACCTGGTGGAGAGATAATGTCATATTCAACCAAATTAGTTCTGCCAGGCAAGTCAGAAAAAACATCGCTGAATTCCTCAATAAGCTTACGCAGCTCCCATTGCTGGTCTGGAACCAATTGTTCCCCCATCGGAATGATTTTTGTGCTAGGAATCTCTGGACAGGAGCCTAAATCATCCTCTATGTTGCCTGGGGCTATAAACAAGACCTCCCTTGCCTGCCAGGGCTTTAATAAATTGACATGATAAATTTCACGTTCATTACGGCGATCGGGCTGTCTAATTTCATAATTCACCTTTCCTATAGCCCGAATCACTTCATATGGCCCTGCCATTTAGCACATAACTTGGATTCTGAGGAGGGAAGCAGCAGCATTACCTTGTCTCCTGGTCGAAAGGTTCGAATTAGTGCATTTTTATTGTAATGCTGCTGTTGCAGGTGCTGAGCCGATCTGAGGTTGTCCTGGGCCAAACGACCAACCAAATCTAGGCGATCTCTTAGTTGAAGCACATGCTTCATTACATTTTTGGATGAGCCTTTGTGCTCTTCCCACCCCTCTCTCAACAGATCAAGGATGCCGCGAGGCTGTCGGCCGTACAAGAGCTCGAGGGGGAGAACCCTGTCGAACTCTGCGGCACCTCTCTCACTGCAAAAAGGAGGTAGGGAAGGGGCGATGCCCAATGTTTTTGCTCTTGCGTTACAAACCGTCTCAGCATCGACTTCAAGGTCTGATTAAAATGTTCCACCAGACCATCCGTCTGTGGATGATAAACAGACGTCCTGATGGGACGTATTTTTTATATTTTATATACCTGCTGTAACGTTTTAGACAGAAAGTTGGTTCTATGATCAGTCAAGATCTCCTTTGGGATCCCTACCCTAGCCATAATCTGTACTAACTCGGTGGCTATTGCAGCGGCACTAGTGGACCTCAATGGAACTGCCTCTGGATATTGCGTTGCATAATCTACCACTACTAATATATGTGCATACCCAGAGTCAGAAGGTAGCAAAGGGCCCACTATGCCCATTGCAATGCGTTCAAAAGGAGTGGAAATAATCGGCAGTGGAACCAAAGGGGCAGGGCGCACTCGACCCGGCGCTACTCGCTGGCAGTCTGGGCATGTGGCTACATATTTCGACACATCAGTATGAAGACCTACCCAATAGAATCGAGCCAATATCCGCTCCCTTGTCTTGTCAGCTCTGAGGTGCCCCGCAAAAGGGATATCATGCGCCAGCCTCATGACCTCGGTCCGACAAGACGGGGGAACCAATAATTGTGTTACAGGCTGTCCTGTACCGGCGGCTAGATTTACCCTATATAGAAATTGCCCCTTGATACTGAAGTGTGGATATACTAGCGGCCAAGTGCCATCAACATCATTACCTTCAATAGACCGGACCTGCCCCCAAGCGTGCACTAGTGACGGGTCATTATGCTGGCCCGACACTATGTCTGCGCTTGAGTACCACATGTTCGGTATATTGAGAGGGGCCCGAGTAGCATCTGCCCTGGATGGCCCAGTAACCTCGCCCTCTCAGTCACACTGCGTTCCGACTCCTTTTGACTGGCGTTTGTTACCATTCAAGCACTCTCCCAACAGACCCCAGCCTTTTCTCAGTGATGCTCCCTCCCATTTTGCTGTCCTTCTCTCTTTGTTTTTCTAGGACGGAAAATAGGAGAAAACATTTCGGTTTGAAAAGGAAACACATCACCAATTCGTTCCTTTTTCTTTTTTTCTGCCACGTTTATGTGTGTGGCTGAGACTGCCATTATTTGCATTAATTCTTTAAATTTTGGCCAGTCTCAACCCAGAATAACTGGATGTGGCAACCTTTCCGCCACCCCTACTACCAGGTGATGTTTTATCGGTCCTAGCGATAAATATACTTTTAGTGTGGGGTATGCCGCCGTGTCTCCATGGATACAGGAGATGGCCATCTGACCTCGTGGCCGCCACGACACACCGCCCAAGAGAGCTGTTCTAATTAAGGTTTGCTCACATCCTGTGTCCACTAATGCGTGGGTCTTCACATTGCCTTAAACCACACCAATCATACAAGGCCCCTCCCGGCCATTTTCCCCGCGCTTACCTATCTCAGGTGCCCAATTACACGCGGCCACATCACACTCCATGGCAGCGGGGCATGACCTGGCCAGATGTCCCTGTTGGTTACACCTAAAACACGTTGGGGGGACAGAGGGAACATTGGTTATGTAGTTGTCCCATTGCTGGTAGGGCAACGGGGCAGGGGCAGCACCTCTACCCTTGGTCTCCATGAAGAGGAGGCAAGGGGGCCTATTGGGGTCGGTGGTCTCGGAGGTCTGGGTCTCAGGACTGATGGTAGGGGTGGTGTTGGAGGAGAGAGAGGTAGGGGTCGGCTGCTCCGAGGGGCGGGAACCGACAGTATCCCAATCCGAGCGGAGACCAGGGAGTCCTCGTAATCCTCCGCCAGTTTTATGGCGGCTTCCAGGGTGTCGGGGTTGTGGTGCCGTATCCAGACCTGAGTATTGGTGCCGACCACATGGCAGAATTGCTTAACCACCACTGCTTTCCCCATTTCCAGGTTGGTTTTCTTCTCTGGGGTCAGCCAGTGGACCATGTGGTCACACAACCGCTCTGCAACCACCCTGGGGCGTGTCTCCGGGGATCTTCGGTACTCTCTAAACCGTACCCTGTGGGTCTCTGCCGTAATGTTGAGGCGGCGGAGAATGGCCAGCTTGACCAGGTCATAACTGGTGGCGCTGAGGTCATTTATGGCCTGGTAGGCTGCCTGAGCCTCCCCGATCAGGCAGGGTCCCAGCTGGCTTGCCCAGAGCTCCCGCGGCCATGACGTGGTGGTAGCCATCCTCTCAAACGCCACCAAGTATGCCTCTGGGTCATCCTCCGCCGTCATCTTCATCGCCCGAGCCTTCGGTGCCGACATTGCTGGTGTTACGGTAGGGGCTGGTGCTGTAGAAAGTGCCAGCCCTACCCTTTCAATGAGCGCAGTGTAGCGCTCCTCCCTCTTTCTCTCCTCTCTATCCCGTCTGCTATCCAGCGCCTCCAGCAGCTCCGCTAGTGCGTTGCGATCCATCCCGTGTTCTGACACCATGTGTGGCAAAGTGGTTGCTTATTATGAACAGGTGCAGAGGTGATGCAGTGCAGGAATAAACAGACAGAGATTTGTAATCCAGTATGAAAAAATATGCGTTATATTTCAGTTATAATCCAGGTCTGGTGACCAAATTATAAACTCTGGTTATACACAGCGATGCGTAAAACACGGAGAACAGTAACAGGGATTGCAGCCCTAAACAATAAGCACAGTATCTCTTCCACAATATACAACCACGGTCACCAGTCCTGGGTGCATGCTGTAGTGCTCGTGGTGGGTGATACAGTTTAAAGAGTGACAAATATTGCAGTGTTGTTCCGGGTTCAGTACTGGCTCTTAGCGACAGCTCCGGAATGTGTTAGCCGTCTATAAACACACAAGTAATAATTATAGACAAGACAAGACAAACAAACAAACACTCACAATACTCTTAATACACAGTGCACAGGTCCTTCCGGGTCTATTTCGAAACCAAAAGCAAAGGAAAAGATTTACAATTCTCCAGCCCCTTTTATGCGGTTATGCATGACCCCTTGGTAAACGATTGCAGCTGATTCTATTGCCTATAGTTGCTACCTCGTTTACCTTCCAGGTCAATACATTCCCGCACTGGAGTCTCGTCTTTTTCCAGGCTGATTGACTTCCCGACCCAGGGAATGAACTGTCAGGACAACCTGTCCAAAGCCTTTCCCTTTCGCTACTTCATACCCTCACAGGTCGAGAGGGAGATTTATAACCAGAACTCATTATATTTCCGTCACATATGCCCATTGAATTTATTCCTAAAATGACTCTGACAAGAGATCTTGACAAACTGTCATCTAAAGCCAGAGAAACATTTGTTTAGAGAGAATCCTTGCTGTGGGGATCTGCCAGGCGTAGACTTTGTTAAACAAATACAGGTCTCTATCAGAACTGAGTACCGAGCTTCAAACTAAGTTTTTCACACCTGGGCCAATAAAGATTAAGACAGACAATGCCTGCATACCATGTAGTTTAAACAGATCTGGTCAAAAATCGTGTCATACTACCCTCTGGTGGACGATGGAGATGGTTCAGTCTGGAATTAAAGTAATTTAAGTTAATTGTTATAAAACAATGTTCTTGTGAATTTGTAAATTTACAAGCATTGAAAATGTAGTATATTAAAAGTCGTACTTAAATCATTGAAAATTAAGTAATTTATCATTCAGGAAATTGATTAAAATGTAATTAATTCATTAGAATGATAAATATTGGACTTTTATGATTTAATTTGGTACTGCATTGTATGACATCACATCAGGAAAATATAAATGTGATTATCAAGTAAAAATTCATAACTTGGAGAAAGTTATTTCACAGAAAACTATTTTTAACTGAATGTATTTTGTAAAATTTATGATGCTTTGTTTGAATGAAGATGGGATGTTATCTTGCTTACAAAACAACCAATCATTGAAATGATGATGAGAAATATGCTAATAAGAACTCTTCTGTGATTGGATAATTTGACTATGTCCGGCCCAGTTGCAATGTTCATTTAAACGCTTCCAAGATGGAAAATTAGTCTCTCAAAGAAATGAAAAACTCTCTGAAAATGAAAAACGCTCTCTGAAGGAAAAACTACACAGATTCAGCTTAAGAGCAATCTAATTGAATCGCTAACTCTCAACATTCTAACTTCAGCGAATGAAAGCTAAAACAGCTGCTGAATACAACAGAAAACTACTTCTTGAAGAAAAGATCTTAATTCAAATGATGAATAAACAAAAGACTTTGTTGCTACAAAATCTGGAAGTATGCTAAAATACACAATGAATTAAACAAAAGAATACTGAAGTTACTTAAAACTATGTGCTTTTTAAATCTTTCATGGGTAACAGAAAGAAAGATGCATTTACTTTAATGAGTTATTTAGAAATAACAGTGCTTGCTTACTGGTATCTGTATAAATGTTTTAGTGAATGGAGATCGGTTGAAGCAGTAAGTATGTATAGTACACAAATGTTTTTTTTTTTGTGGTTTGCTTACAATATAGACAATTGAAACATGTGCAAAGCTGTGCCCTATTAAGTGTTATGTTAATAATTTATAGCATGTGAATATGAGGTGCCAGTGTAAAATATATTTTCTAATAAAATCAGTTTTAAAATACTGTACATATTTTAAATTTTACTGTACTTAATATTTTTGTCTAAAGAAATTCATTGTAACTTCATAATGTGACTGGATTTGTTGTTACACTGTAATGTTGTGTCTATATAGTATATTGTATTTTAATGTTTGAAAAACACTGTAAGTAGCCTTGGATAAAGGCCTTTGCCAAATAACTAAATAATAATAATAATATGTTCCATTTCCTATGTATCTTACTATTACATTTCTATTAAAATCTACTATAATCTACTGAAATGATACATGATTACATTTATTTCTCTATTCCCTTACATAAAATCTCTATTTGTAACATGGGAACATTTTAAAGTTATGTTACTTATTATCAAGCTGCACAGATAAGGTCCCCCAAGGTGAAGTGGTAGGTCAAACACTAAGATGAGGATGATGAGGAGGATTTTAAAGATGATGACCAATGGGATGACTAGTGTATTTCCTCCCTATAGAGTCAAGACACTAAATTGTACCAGTCTTTCCAATTCTTATTAAAATTATAATGTAAATGTTCTATCAATTTGCAGTTTGTTTGTGTTGCCTTTTCCTTTGTTTTATTAATCTGTGCAATACCTAATTTAATCTGTACAGGTTTGTCATATAGCTTATGTAAAGTTACTCTGTTATCTTGTGCAATTTTACATCAGGACAAATACACTTGATGTGTAGATTTTAATGTTATGTTCTTTCAGCAGAAAAAAGTAAAGGGGTTTAAACGTGTCAAGGAAAAGTTACAGAAAAAATGCTTAATGTTGTAATTGTTAGTTTATGCAAGATAACAATATTTTCATATCATACTTTTCTGTACCTTAAATGTTCTTATTAAATATCCTAGTATTTTTTAAAGATACAGCTCTTAGAATATTTAGCCCCATCATTTCCAATGTAAAGTTCCACAAATGTTGAGGCGGTTATATCCCAGGTGGGACACTGCTGCTGTACCCTTGAGCAAGGCACTTTACCCAGATTGTTCCAGTAAAAACCCAACTGTATAAATAGGTACCTGAATTTGTATTTACAAATAATTAATTGTACCCCTGTAAGTCGCTTTGGATAAAAGCGTCAGGCAAATAAATAAATTAGTATTATTATTAGAAGGTAATATAACTTCTTACTTTTTGGAAACACGCTGTATTAGTAGTTATCATAGATCCCACTCACACTTGCAATTGAAGGCGGCCCAGGTCCGCCTCAGGGCTGGCCTTTACATATAAAGCAGACTTAGGCCACTTTTTTGTATCACATTACCAATTTGATTTTCTATGATAACATGAAAAACGCGGATTTTCTATGTCGGAGATTTTTTTGTTTTACATTTGGGGAGGGGCAAAAAACATGGAAGGCTTTTTTTGTTTGTTTGATAATAACCAAATCAATACATGTATCATTGTGGGAGGGTAGTGGGCGGAGCTTAGGGAAGGGCCAGAAATGACAGCACACAGGAGCCGAAGTGACGTTTAGTCCTGGAGCCCTGTACCATCAATGGTATCTGGGCAGGATTTTATTTTAACACACAATGAAAATAAACAGTCCAGTATTGCAGAAAACAAACAAGAAAGCCACCTGGAATACCAGCAATGGTAAACTCAGGTTTCAAATAAAAAGAGTAAATAAAAACATTGCGGTTACAAAAACAACAACAAAGAAAGCACCAGGTTTCTCCGTGCTACTGCAGTAGGTTTCCTCTCACCGCCTCTTGGCTCCCTTCCAAGGAATAACAACTCGTCCTGGGTTTTTCCCCACCGCGGTAATTCACCAAGGTTTTCCAAAGTTTCAGGTTTCTGTGAATTACAGCAGGTTGGTAAAAACAAAGCACAGCACGTCTCTTCCGTGTTTTCAGTTCAGGACAGGGAGACCGAATGGCAAAACCACACTGCTTAAATACTGCCAAGTCCCACCCCTGCAATCAGCATGCTGCTCCACGTCAGCCACGACGAGCACAGCACAGCTGATTGCAATGATGGGACTCGGCGGCCGCATGGTTCCACCTTGGGCCAAGATGGCCACCCGACCCGGAACTTCCTGTCTGGTCAGAGTTCAGCCTCCTGACCCAATCATGGTCAATCCTACACAGCGCTGCCGGTGGTTGGGAGGGTGAATTACGACAGGGACTCCTTTCAATCCTGTCACAATCATATATAAACATTAACATATGCAACTTTGCTTTAAATTTACGTAAACATACCTGCCTAATAAAACTGCTTCCAGTATTCAAGCTCAGTGTTGAATGAGGCTTCAGTTTACTTCAGTAACCAGAGCTGTTCAAAGATGCCCAAAACAATAACAATCACCCCTAAAGATCGGACCAATGAGTTTGGCAAGGATGAATTTCAAGTCACTGATAATGTGCTGTTTTGTACTTCATGCAGCAAGGCTGTAGATTACTCGTAGGCAGACCATTGTAGAACACATGGGAAGCGCTAAACATAAATTGAATGAAAGGAAACGTAAACAACAGCAAACCTGGGATTGGGATTCTTTTCTGAGCTCAAAGCCAGCGCCTCACGACAATATTTGAAGTAAAAAAAAAAAAGTTTGTTTGTTTTACAGCTTGTAACTTGCTTAGAATTTGAAAATGTAACAATTTATATTTTCACTGTACAATGCCTGTTATTGTGATTTGTATCACTGTTAATGTTATTCTACTTGCGATAGAGCCGTGGTTTATTATGGATCAAGCAAGTTGTTGACAGTGTATTGTTGTATTTAGATTAATGTGCTTTCCTTAATGAAGGTTTTGTTATAATGAGGGTTTTGTTATAGCCTATGTTCAGTAATCGTCCAAGAGAAGGGGTAATGCTGATGTTCAGTCTTTACTGGTAATGGTTAGGGACTAAAGAATAATAATGACAATCATGGGGTTTCCATGCAAGTTTATTTTTTTTAACTCGAGACATTTACATGAGAAAAAACGTCTTGTGTAAAATGCTTTTTTGGGTTTACATTCGCTCAGTTTAGTTTACTCGAGTAAACCGGGCTTTTCACCTGGCGTCATGCAAATGAATGGGAAAGGTGGGGGTTGATATGTAAATTAGCTATGCGTAAGTACTCATGCTGTTTTTGAAGATTACTAGTGAAATTTTGTGAAAATGTGGTTTCCATGCGCAGAGAACTGGTACACGAGTGAATCTAAGCTGCTATAATAAAGCAAAATACCTCGTGCCTGGTTGGTTAATAATGTGTTTTACTGCTCTTGCCCAAATTGTTTTTCAAATGTCATTAGTGGGGTGTCAGGTTGCTAGTAGTGAATACTGTTTCAACTAATTTATCTTACGACTCATTAATTAAAAATAAACTCGGAGGTATAAAATTAAACTGACCAACAGGTGTTGCAGATCACCATGGCTGAAAACCGGCAGAGACGTTATATATATATTTCCTTTTCATTCAGGCAATACTGCACATAGGGGATCACAGTAACAACTGACCTGCTCCTTTGCAGTATTTATAGTTAAGGATAAACACGCTCATTAACATTTACATGTGAAATGTGGGTTTCCATGTAAAACTGGGCGTGGTTTTCCTGTGTGTTTCGTCATTTACACGAGTAAATGAGATTTACCCTATCCCTCTCTTTGGCCGTTTTTTTCGGCCACAAACCTGATTTACCCGAGTAATTCTCCCAAACGTGCACACGCATCGCCATTTCACGTGTAAATTGTCCTGTATGGAAACCCAACGAATGACAATAATAATGAGTAAACAATAGAATAGTTTAACGATCGTGTTTGTAAACAAATACATATAACTGAGAAGAAACGTGTAATGTAAATATATATGAATGTTTATTTTTAATGGAATGAATGTTAAATAATAGTTTATTTTTGTATAAAATGATTCCAGGTTTAACCGGTTATTGAATAATTCATCCTGTTAGGAGTAGGCGTGGCTGGGGATTGTTGTGTCTTTCCTTAGGAGGGAGCAGTCGTATTAGGTGGTCAGTCGTGAGCTTGTCTTCGTGAATGTCAGGCATTGTATGTACAACCTGTTAGTCGTTTGCAATCTGAGTGAAATATCCATTACGAAAATAAATATGTATACCTGTTATATTTATAAATGTTTCTGCGTTCTAAATATCTCTAGGTTCTTGAGAGAATAACATGATTGTGGGTGGGGGTAAGCTCGGACCGTCACCCCGTTACACACCATAACATTAAGTCAAAATAGTCAATAATATGTTTTTTTTTTTTTTTTTTTTTTTAATATATACCATAAAATTGCTACTGTGCTGCATTGAAAAAGTATATATTAATAAGAAACATCTGCTACAAATCAAGGATTATTGTATATCCTGGTAGCTCTTCCATTCTGAGTGCACGCTATCATTCCATAAAAAAAAAAAAAAGCTATTCGCCACATTGAGGCCTGCTTTTCAGACATATATGTGAACACGCAAAGGTGCTTTAAACCGCAAGTGTGAACTGGGTTGCAGACCTAAATATGCGGCGGCCCTGGGCCAGCACAATGTGAACGGGCTCAGTCAGTCAGTCATTGGCGCTGTAGTGTGCCAGTGTCACCTAGTTGACAATTATACAAAGGACATATGCTATGGATATGAGGTGTTGGGGTAGGAAGTACATTTAGATAATGTGTGAGATATAACTATGAAAGCACTGTACCTGCGAGAGAGCAAAATAAAGCATGTTTAAAACACTTCCAAGTCCGAAGTACATTACAGGAGCTATGCTCTAGTGCGAGAGATCCCGGGTTCGCGCCCGCCCTCTGTCTGTGTGTGGATTGCCTCGCCCTGTGTGATGCGCCTGCCTGCGGGAACTGAGTATGCTACAATATATATATATATATATATATATATATATATATATATATATATATATATATATATATATAGCTATGGTAGTTATACTTCATTACAAATTACTGGTATTCATGCCCATTAAAAAAACAAAAACAAACCAAAAAACGTCAGGAGGGTAGCGTTTCAATAATCGGGTGTATTTGTATGTACAGTAGGTATGTATTTATTTTATTTATTAATATGACAATATCAAAAAGCCTAAGAAAGAAAAAAGTCCGCCTCGGCTGTCTGACCTCACCTGACCTTCTCTATATATCATTCTATGTTTTTATTTAACGATCTAAAAGCATACCCGTTGTAAATATATATTTTCACGTAATATTTGTGATTTTAATGTATTACTGGAACAAGTCCGTTCAAACAAAAACTAAACATCTCTCTATCTCCGCTCCTATCTGTTATCTTTGTGAATGCAGTGCCTTGCCTAGGCAATATGCCCGCCCGGTTTACATACTGCAGCTGGCAGAGTTTCCATGGGCGTGTCCGATCTAATCCTTCTGTATATGCATTGAACGCATGTCCGGAGACTGCACTGGTTCTATTGGTCAGTTTGATGCCGGGAAACGGAAGAGGCGTCACAGAGGCAAATTCAAACTTTTACCGTAGATCTTTGCCATACATGCTCAGAGATTTACATTTTTTGAGTTTGGTGATGTAAATATTGTTACATATCTCATATAAATTAATTTAAGTCATGTGGCATTGAATAACAGAGTGACTTGCGTTAAGTTTAGAATATCCAAGCGTTTTTCTTAAACTCAAATCTCCAGCGGTTTAGTGAAGTGTTTGTGCCTCATTGCCACAGTCTCAGTGTGTGTCTTCATTCATGTAGCAAGTGACGGAACCTGAGGCTTCAGAGAAAAACTGAAAACAGAAAACTGAAAAACGTGAGTACACTATTTTTCTGTCCGTGTTTATTAACAAATAAACGTGCTTATTAACGAGTAAAAAGCTCACAACTGCGCCAGGACACGGACCGAGAGAGTAAAATTCAATAATCGAGATTGTTTGTCAGAATAAGATTAGACTAACTACCTACATTACGTCAGTAGGCTATGTTCGTGGTTGTTTTATTTGGCAGAACTTTCTGTTTTTCAGTGTGTGAATTAAGTGTACCGTAACTGTGTTTTTTTTGCATTAGGTGAATTTACGAACAACTACAGTAGTCATTATAGTCGTTACCGATTATTGCTTCTCCCGTGCATATCTGACTTACAGTTGTGTTTTTTTTTGTAAAAATACAAATCTGTCATGAAAAAAGCTAACTTATAAATAATTTAAATTCAGCATGACTGTCATTTTAAATTAGTGTTTAGTACCAGAGATACAGTAAAAAGAAAGTAATTATGACATTATTAATCATGTACAAGCACCTGTGAATGTGCTACATTAAGCATATGTTGGGTCAGTGCTCTGGCAGGCTGGATATTTATGTTAGAAGTAGTGCCCACGGGAGGTATTATATAGTTTTAAAGCTAATATGGTGACCCTAACTTTTTACACTTTTTTGTGATTCATTAACATTCAAGTCAGTTTTAAATAAGGATAATTATCCTTGGGCTGTAATAATAATAAAAAAATAATCTGAAGATAGACAACATATTTGATATAGATTTTTATCATTCAAAGTAGACTACAAAACAAACATACTTGTACGGTAATTTGCTGGACTCGATTAATATTTTAAGCGACCATACACCCCCAGAAGAGGAGGCTTGGTGGTACAGTGGTTGGTAAAAGCGACTTGTTACCAAGAGGTTCCGAGTTAAATCCCAACTCAGCCACTTAACCTCCTTGTGCTCCGTCCTTCGGATGAGACGTTAAATCGAGGTCCTATTGTAAGTGACTCTGCAGCAGCAGTTGTGATGTATAGTTTACCCCCAAATCTCTGTAAGTCGCTTTGCTAAATGAGAGTCTTCTGGCTGTGACGGTGGAGAAAGTGAAAATGGAGGGATACTAATTCTAGTATGAGCACATCAATCAAGACATGGCTTTTATGCACTGGGACAGTGAGCAATATACATTATATAGGCCTAAGCAGTGTAACAGTAGTCCATTACCAACATGGATTAAAAGGTTGACAAAAGGGCTGCAGGTGGCCTGATGGTCTGCTGTCAGCTGCAAGCAAAGATCCTGGAAGTTAAAATCATCAATGTAGCACTGAGTCCTCAAGTCTCTCTTTTTTAATCACTAACAACCCGGTTTCTGCATCCAATGAGGCAAAAACAGGGGGCACGTTAATAGACAATACTGTTCAAATGATACTGCAACTTACTATGGCTCGACTCAGTTTATACAGTACCTTATTTTAAAACATTAGCACTTTAAAATGTCATTACAAAAAGGCTTGTACAATAGCCTAAACTATCCTGCTGCCAGTATTTAGTGCTCAGAAAGTGGCCATTTGTGGTCTACTAGAATGAGAACTTTGCAAGGTGGCACATTCAAGCCTGATGTACCAAACTAATCTGTGTTTTTATTTGGAAGGGTCAGAACCTCTTATTTTATGCACTGCTGTATATTTACAACAACAAAGACCTTGTTTTGAACAGTCATTATAATTGTATTTTTGACAGAATAAACAGAATGGAGAATCATTTAACAATGATAGTATGTGCTATATATGTGCTTTTTAATAACTATAGACTATAGTGTTACCAAAAAATGAGGTTAACCATGGTTTAAACATTTTTTTTTGCAAGGTATATTTTAAGTCCTACTCAGTTCTAAGTATTTCAATTAAATATTGTATCTTAATAAAGCATGTAATTAAAATATACAAATTCAAATGTCACTTAATATATTTTAAATCCCTTTTTGGTTTAAATATGCTAATATTAGTGCTTTTACTTGACAAAATGAAAACAAACACTTTTTGAAAAGAAAAAAAAAATACTTTGTTTATTCAGAAGTTAAATTCAATAAAAACTAGGCGCGTTATCAGAACACATTTCATCAAACATTTAAACAAAATCTATGCATCATTAACTTCAATAAATTTGAGTCGGTCCCAGTGTAGTTTAGATGAAAACAATGACGTGATGACCAGATTTTGTAGAAATTAATTTGAAGAATAACTGTTTTTAATAATTTAGCTTGAAGAAAGATGTCCGAAGTACTTTGTCTTCCAGCAGATAAATTATTCAATTTTCCAGTAATTACTGTTTTAGGTACTAGTTTTAAGTCGTGATTTTTAGCAAGGTCTTACAATTACCCAAACTTTTACCTCAGACCTGCTATTAAACACAATAAAAGCAGACTGAACTTGCATCAAAAACACAAGCCAAGTTAGGAGAAACAATTGGTGCAACTTGACCCCCACCGCTTTTACAGTTGTGCCTATTTGCTTTGTGCTGGACAAGGTCGCCCCAATGGTTTCTTGAAACTTGGCTTGTGTTTTTTATCACTCCACTTTAAATGGCTGGGCACTTTTGATAACTTGATGTTTTATCACATTTCCAATGTGTTTTTGTTTCAGATATCACTTATTTTTTCACCTGGATAATAACGCACACACATTGCGGGAATAGCAAAATTGTTTTCAGTGACTTACAGGAAAATAATTCCATCTAGTAGTTTACAAACTGTCACAGAAACCCGAGATGGAATTATTTTCCTTTAACTAACTGAGCCCATCTATTATTTTTTATAATACATGGATAAAAAAAGACAATGAACGGGTGTTAATATCTTTATATATATATATATATATATATATATATATATATATCTTTTTTTTATATAGCGCCTTTCATAGTGGACCACCATCACAAAGCGCTTTACAGAGGTAGGCTGTGAACTGTGCATTATATGCATTGTCACTTACAATAGGACATTGTTTTAACATCTCATCTGCAGGATGGAGCACAAGGAGGTTAAGTGATTTGCTCAGGGTCACGCAGTGAGTCAGTCAGTGGCAGAGGTGGGATTTGAACCGGTGACCTTCTGGTTACATGCCCTGGACTTTAACCACTGGACCACACTGCCTCAAGGTTCAAATTGCAAGTGAATTTAATGAATAATAATATTAAAGAATCTTAAATCTAATGGTGAATTGAAATGGGTAGATAATGAACTGCAAAAAATAATGTATTTTTAAGGAAATTGTTTCAATGGGGTATGCTTTTTTTAAATGTATTTTATAAAGTCAAAGATTTGTGTCGCTCGCTTGGTTGGTGCTCCCGTTGGTTAAGGATGATTGTAAATCTTCACAGAGACAGATTTGTTAAAAGTGCCTAAAAAACATGAATTGTGGGTGTTGTCGAATGATTGAAAATTTGAAAGTCATTGACTGGAATGTCTAATTTCCTGTTCCTCTCCAGTTTCTCTGAGATACGAATGTACCAGCGTAACGTTCTCATTTTGTTGCTCATTAATGAACATTTCTCTACTGAGGGTGTGAAAACCAGACATTTTGTGTTTGAATTGAAAGTAGTCTCGGGGTCACGTTCAAGTATATTTTCCTCTAGACTAGAGTAAAATATACTTGAACTTTGACTCCTCGAGACCACTTTCAATTCAAACACAAAAAAGGCATAATAGCACAGTAGTGACATCAGAATGTCATAATGCCTCTAGACTCTAGGAATTTTGACATTTTGATATCACTACTGTACTATTATGCCTTTTTTTTTTTAATGGTTCAGGATGGAAATATAGCCTTCATCCGTGTGTGTTATATATAATATATGCACACATACATACACATACACACATATTTTCTCCCAATTTAGAATATCCAATTATTTTTAGGCTCAGCTCACCGCTACCACCCCCGCGCTGACTCGGGAGCGGCAAACACGAACACACGCTGTCCTCCGAAGTGTGTGCTGTCAGCCGATCGGACAATACTTCATTTAAAAAAAAACAACTAAACTAAACCTCAAAGCAAAAATATATACAGAGTACACAATACACATATCCTTTAATTCACAAACCCTCTGTCACACACAGTAACAAACACATTTAAATTAATGCAACAATACTAAAAAATTGCCTTTGTCTGCAGTAGGAGCCCAGTAAAGTTTGACCACCAGCTGTAGGAAGAATATTTAACATAATAAAAATTACAAAACCATGTAAACTGTTTTATATGTAAAGGTTTAGGAATTTATCTATTTCTTAAAAAGCTACTTATATCAGGTGGTTGGCAGTAGGTTTGTAAAGCTATAGATAGATAGATTGACTTATTTTAAATACAACTTTGAAATTACTCCATAGCATTGCACTCTTACTAAACTGCTACTCCACTCTCCACTGAGTACCCTCAGTCTCCCACTGAAACGCCCAGAAAACAAAATTTTTCTCTATAGGAATATAGGAAACCCAAATGTATTGTAGCGATTTCGGTTAACGCAGGCAGGCGCATCACACAGGGCGGAGGGCGGGCGCGAACCCGGGACCTCTCGCACTAAAGCATAGCGCTGATACCGCTGTACAAAACATATAGCGTATATCGGGCTTATGTCTTCGTGTATGATTACGTCACCTACCAGCCCTGCTGCTGCCTTCCCCCGTGTACGCTACAGTTTTAAACAAGCGTCATCGCTGTTCTTCTGGGTAATGTAGTTTACAAACCAATCTAAACCACTAATTGATTGTGTTCATTCTTTAATAAAAGCAAAATCCTAAAAGTGATATTCTATCATTTCTATTTTAGCATTTTGTCCCATGGAAAGAAGTTTTTTTTTTTTTTAATTTTTCCAGTTGCGCACCCCTGGTACGGGCATCTCTAGTTGCTGTAGCGGAAAGGGCACTGTGGCCATAATTGCCGTGCATAGAATGGTTTGCGTTCGTCTTCATTGGGTTACATATTGTTTTATCTAATTGTATTGAAAAATAGTATTAACTTTAAAAACGGGTTGTATTTTTTTTTTTTTTTTGTGTAGTGTGGGGCGCTCCAAAGCAAACATGCAAAATGGAAAGACAGGCAGGACAGAAGAGGCGGAGGGGTAGCGCTACACATAAGAAATAGTCTTGAATCTGGTCAAAGAAAACAACGCTGAATCAATATGGGTCAGAATAATGGACAAAAATTCAAAGGGCATAATAATAGGAGCATGCTATAGACCGCCAAATTCAGACGCTGAGCAAAATAATCTGTTATACAATGACATTCGAAATGCGTGTAGCAAAGGAGAAGCCATACTAATGGGGGATTTCAACTTCCCTCGTATAAAATGGGAGAACCCAGTGGGGAGCACGACGGACGAAATTGAAATGGTGGAAATGACAAATGACTGCTTCCTAATGCAATTTGTCAAGGCACCGACTAGAGGGGAGGCATGTCTTGATTTAGTCTTTTCAAATAACAAAGACAGAATAACTAAAACAGAGGTCAGAGAGCCACTGGCAAACTCTTTGAAGTGTTTTTTAAAACCCCAAAAGTAATGACTAAAGCTAAAGTTTACAATTTTAGAAAAGCAAACTATGACGGTATGAAACAGAGACTAACAGAAGTAGATTGGAGTAAAATAGAGAAAACAGCGCATCCAGTAAAAGCACTCGCTAGAGTGCAGGATGCGCTCTATAGCCTGGACGTCGCCGGTTCGAGTCCAGGCTATTCCACAGCCGACCGTGGACGGGAGCTCCGAGGGGGCGGCGCTCAATTGGCCGAGCGTCGTCCGGGGGGAGGGAGGGTTAGGTTGGCCAGGGTGTCCTCGGCTCACCGCGCACCAGCGACCCCTGTAGTCTGGCCGGGCGCCTGCGGGCTTGCCTGTAAGCTGCCCAGAGCTGCATTGTCCTCTGACGCTGTAGCTCTGAGGCGGCTGCACGGTGAGTCTGCAGAGTGTAAAGAAGCGGGCGGCTGACGGCACACGCTTCGGAGGACAGCGTGTGTTCATCTTCGCCCCTCCCAAGTCAGCGCAGGGGTGGTAGCGGTGAGCTGAGCCTAAAAATAATTGGGCATTTCAAATTGGGGAGAAAATAATAAAAAAAAAACTGATTGGCAACGACTAAATTTTAATAAATAAATAAATAAAATAGAGAAAACATCCACAGAAAAAGGATGGCTGTTTTTTTAAAAATGTAGTCCTAGAGGCGCAAAACAATTACATCCCAAAAGTAGACAAATCTAAATCTAAAACAAAATGGTTTAATAGATCAATTTAAAAAAAAATATTCAGTGAAAAAAGGCACTTTTCAGAGTGTTTAAAAGGGACCAAAAACAAAGTACACAGAAAGAGTACTTGGAACTGCAAACACAAGTCAAAAAGGAAGTTAGAAAGGCCAAGAGAGAGATAGAAATCAATATTGCTAAGGGGGCTAAAACCAATTCCAAAATGTTTTTCCAATATTATAACAGCAAGAGAACATTCAAAGAGGAGGTTAAATGTCTATGAGGCACAAATGGCAAAATCATAGATGAAGAAAAAAAAAATAGCAAATATATTAAATGATTACTTTTCACAGGTTTTTACAAAGGAGGACACGGACAACATGCCCCACATGTCGACCTTTTCCTATCCAATTTTAAATAACTTTAGCATAACAGAGGCAGAAGTGTTAAAGGGACTAGGAGCTCTTAAAATAAACAAATCCCCTGGGCCGGATGAGATCCTCCCAATAGTACTCAAAGAAATGAAAGAAGTTATTTACAAACCGCTAACCAAGATCATGCAACAGTCTCTTGACACAGGGGTTGTACCGACAGACTGGAAAATAGCAAACGTAATACCGATCCACAAAAAGGGAGACAAAACCGAACCAGGTAACTACAGACCAATAAGCCTGACTTCTATTATATGTAAACTTATGGAAACTATAATAAGATCTAAAATGGAAAATTTTCTCTATGGTAACAATATCCTGGAGACAGTCAGCATAGTTTTAGGAAAGGGAGATCGTGTCTAACTAACGTGCTTGACTTTTTTGAGGATGCAATATTGACAATGGATAATTGCATAGCATACGACATGGTTTATTTAGATTTCCAGAAAGCTTCTGACAAAGTCCTGCATAAAAGATTAATTCTCAAACTGAACGCAGTAGGGATTCAAGGAAATGCATGCACATGGATTAGGGAGTGGTTAACAGGTAGAAAACAGAAAGTACTGATTAGAGGAGAAACCTCAAAATGGAGTGAGTTAACCAGTGGTGTACCACAGGGATCAGTATTAGGTCCTCTTCTATTCCTAATCTACATTAATGATTTAGATTCTGGTATAATAAGCAAACTTGTTAAATTTGCAGACGACACAAAAATAGGAGGAGTGGCAAACACTGTTGAAGCAGCAAAGGTCATTCAAAATGATCTAGACAGCATTCAGAACTGGGCAGACACATGGCAAATGAAATTTAATAGAGAAAAGTGTAAGGTACTTCATGCAGGCAATAAAAATGTGCATTATAAATATCATATGGGAGATACTGAAATTGACGAAGGGAACTATGAAAAAGACCTAGGAGTTTATGTTGACTTCATCTAGACAATGTGGGGAAGCTATAAAAAAGGCCAACAAGATGCTCGGATATATTGTGAGAAGTGTTGAATTTAAATCAAGGGAAGTAATGTTAAAACTTTACAATGCATTAGTAAGACCTCACCTAGAATATTGTGTTCAGTTCTGGTCACCTTGTTACAAAAAGGATATTGCTGCTCTAGAAAGAGTGCAAAGAAGAGCAACCAGAATTATCCCGGGTTTAAAAGGCATGTCGTATGCAGACAGGCTAAAAGAATTGAATCTATTCAGTCTTGAACAAAGAAGACTACATGGCGATCTGATTCAAACATTCAAAATCCTAAAAGGTATAGACAATGTTGACCCAGGGGACTTTTTTGACCTGAAAAAAGAAACAAGGACCAGAGGTCACAAATGGAGATTAGATAAAGGGGCATTCAGAACAGAAAATAGGAGGCACTTTTTTACACAGAGAATTGTGAGGGTCTGGAACCAACTCCCCAGTAATGTTGTTGAAGCTGACACCCTGGGATCCTTCAAGAAGCTGCTTGATGAGATTCTGGGATCAATAAGCTACTAACAACCAAACGAGCAAGATGGGCTGAATGGCCTCCTCTTATTTGTAAACTTTCTTATGTTCTTATGTTTCATAACTTTTAGTTTTGAACTTGATCAATTCTATATTACTGCTATGCCTATGGTTTCACTACCATTGGGATCGTATTGTTCAAAGTGACTGCTGTAATAGCAGTCTGTGTGAGGAGTACTTTTTGTGTTGTAATACGGACGTTAAATATTCTGCAACGTTGTCTAATTGTTTACGTCCTTAAAAAGGTTTCTATTTATTTTCCATGATTGCATTTATTTAACGCACTCGAACGGTGAATTCATTATTTTCACTGATTCAGCCCTTCTCGTTGTTTATCCCTTACAGAATACCCCGTCTCATTTATAACCCAGCTACAGAAACCGTCCCCCCGCCACCTATTCCCCCAATTTTGAAACTAAAGTTAAGCCACTGCCTGTACTGACCATTAGTTTCACATTTTCCCTTAAAATATGTAAATCTCAAGCTTAATGCTCTACTGCCAAATGCATTTTTTTCATACAGCACTTAATTCTGCGTTAATATTCTTTTGATTCCGTAATTCCGTCTGTGCTCTTGTTAACACGGATTCCATAGGGCCATAAGACCTGAAAAAAGGCAATGCGATGGAGATACACAACAATGCAGGAAGCTGATCTGTCCTTAATTTATGCAAGACATATTTAGAGTGATCACGTGGAAGAACAGGTCAGGTTTCCTTAAAAGGGAAAACCATAGAAAGGGAAACATATCTTTGCAGAAAATATGCAAAAATAATTTGATAATATATTTCTGTTAAGTTGCGTTTAAACGTATAATACAAATTTTAAACGAAAATATTTTTAATCCACGTTTACCGTTTAAACGTTTAAACCCTTACAGCCCTATATGTATATATGATAATATATAGCTGATGGGCATTGCGGCAGTTGCCACATAGCCGGTGTTCATTTTGAGCGCTGGGGTTGTAAACAAACAGTTTGTCTGTTTACAGGACCTCAATAAAGATTCCCAAATAATTTAGTTTAAGAACTTAAGTTTTAAAATGAATAAACCAAATCCAAATTAAATATAGTTTTTGTCACATTCTGGTGTAACAGTTGCTAACCCCCTTGTCTTTGTTGTTTTTCAGCATTTCAAATTGGTGTTCTGAATCATTGCACTTTGTGACAGAACGCCCTTGAACCATGGCTTTGGATGATTCTGGGGAACTTCTTAAGTATTATGAATTGTATGACACGATAGGCACAGGTATGTTGTAACAGGTGTTTGGCAAGTGAGACTAATATCTTGCAGTTAACCCAACCAAATGTAAAACCAAATTTCAAACCTAGATCACCATTCAGTGTAAAGGTTTCAAAGTAACTGCATTCTCAAAGTGAATGTGAAATCAGATTGCAAAAAAAAGTAATGCAGTACAGGCGCCATGCACAACCACTGTTTTTTAAAAAACGAAAATGTATTGGAGATTTGCAGTCCCTACAGGTAATGAAAAAAATATGCATTGGTTCATTAGTCCTATGTACTATGTAAACTTTTATGCCACTAATAAAATATAATTGCTGTTACTGTGTGTGTAATATTTGATTGTATTTTGATACTGTAGTCATAAGTAACTCACTACATGATTACAGTTGCTGCAAATAAATGAATCTTATTTCTTTTTTAACTAGGAGGTTTTGCAAAAGTAAAGCTTGCAAGACACATCCTTACAGGGGAAAAGGTTGCTATTAAAATTATGATCAAGAAAGACCTTGGGGTAAGTACACATATCAAAGAAAATATATCCTACTTAATTGCCCAACTTCAGAAATGTTGGGTTACAGAAAAAAAACAAAAAATAAATAATGGTTGGCACAAACTACTGTTCTATAGCTTAAAGAAATTGAACTGGAAGTAAAACATAAAAATAAATTTCCAGGAACAAAATGTTTTTTGTACAACTTGATTGTTGACCGGTAAATGAAAACATACAGGGCTGTATTCTGATCACAGCGCGAATGTTGACCGGTAAATGAAAACATACAGGGCTGTATTCTGATCACAGCGCGAATGTTGACTGGTAAATGAAAACATACAGGGCTGTATTCTGATCACAGCGCGAATGTTGACCGGTAAATGAAAACATACAGGGCTGTATTCTGATCACAGCGCGAATGTTGACTGGTAAATGAAAACATACAGGGCTGTATTCTGATCACAGCGCGAATGTTGACTGGTAAATGAAAACATACAGGGCTGTATTCTGATCACAGCGCGAATGTTGACCGGTAAATGAAAACATACAGGGCTGTATTCTGATCACAGCGCGAATGCGCCTGCAAGTGAAAACGGCGCTTGCCCCCGATTCTATGGTGCAAAAATGGAGTGGAAATGGAAAAAAAAAACCCTACTACGCAGAAATGGTATTCTGAAGACATGTCCTGCACCGTTGTATAGCGCCTGCCCCATCGCCACATGTCGGCATAAATTTTGGGGTGTGGTATCATTAACGTATTCGCCAAAGCGATTCTGACAATTGAGCACTGCGTTAAGACCAGCTGAAACCAAGTTTATTTAGTGGTGTAATCAGAAACTTTAACAACTGAACACACTGTAAAAAGTAGTCCTAAGTAGCAACTGCATGCACTTGGAAAAGAGGAAATCAAAGAAAGAAAAGAAAAAACAAAACGTAAGAAACTAACAATATTTGTAAATTAATAATAAACAAATTTATGAATTAAAAAAAAAATAATAATAATTTGCCGATACAGTGGAGTACTACATTTATTTTCGAGGACTGTAGCAATTTATTTTCATGGCAAATTATTATTTTTCAAACTATCTTTAAAATCAATCAATCCGCCTGAAAAAACGTAAATACAGTATTCGTGTATTTTACCTTTTGTCTGCTTGTTGAAAGAAAGTCTCTGTTCTTGTAGTGCACACGTCCTCTGAATGTTGTCTGTCAATGTAAAATATTCTGCTTCCTCGCTGTCCTATCTATTTAATATATGAATTTAGTATAGCAAATAAAGATGAAAAAAAAAAAAATCGAAAGTGTTTGCTGTCCGTGGAAACCACAATAATATAACAAGTAGTCTCCATTTTGAATAATGAGCTGAAGTCAACAACTGCACACAGTCTGATTTAGTTTTCAGCAACTTTATTTAAGCACATCACAGTAACAACATGGACACGTTGCGTCTATTCTAAAGCCATACATTTTCTTTTCTTTGTATAGGACGATTTGCCTCGTGTCAAGACAGAAATCGAAGCCATGAAGAATCTAAGTCATCAGCATGTTTGCCGTTTGTATCATGTTATTGAGACGGCTCAGAAAATATTCATGATTCTAGAGGTAAATCTGACACTGCAGCAACATTTTGTTCTACAGTGCATCTTACAAAGTTAACATATCTAACTGACATTTTTTTTATCTTAAGTTGATTATAAATAGGGCTTCTGTTTTTCGGGTTGTGTTTTCGGTGCTTATTTTTTAGTTATTTTCGAGTTTTATGTAAATCAGGTTTTTTTGGGGCTTTCGTTTGATATACTGTATGAAATTAGTGTTTTCGGTTACTTTGCAAAATGCTTGAGTTTTTTTTTTTGGTCAATATATGTATACTAGTAACTCAACAGTACTTGCACACTTAAGTTGTACCTTCTTTCCTTTGCTGTCTAACACAACGAAATCCTTATGGTCACAGGCGCATTCTTCTGGGGTTTTTGTGTGTAGGCATTTTTGTACATTTCGCCACAATTCTATTTAAAATCCTCTGTATCTTAACTGTAATACAGCTTTAAATCCCGCTAACAAGCCTCCATCCTGATTGTAATCTCATTTTAAACCTTATAAGCGGAGTATCCAGTAGAAATGTAGGAATGTACTGTCACTCGGTTGTTGGGGCAGGTTTAAAGTATTCAGAACGAATCAATGATAGATGCAAGTCAGGAAGGCAGGCGGGACATTGCCCAGCAGCAGTGGGAAATGTATTTATTATTATTTTTGTAGTAGGTTTTATTTTTCAATGGAAAAAGGGTAAAATCAACGTGAATTGATTAACCGTTTCCACAGTTTTTTCCGGTGTTTATTGGCTATCCACCAATTTCATTTTTATTTTTGTATCGGGGGTGTTTTGTTGGGTTTTATCTGTTAAAACCGAAAATCAGATGCTCTAATTATAAAATATAATTATTTCCAAACTAATCTAAACCCTGCTTGTCCAAATTCACCTATAATCCAAACAATGCTATAATTATGAATTGCATTTCAGTTAAACATAAGTTTTCTTAACTTTGACATATCTTAACTTTGTCTGTACAACCCTAATAAGCAGAGCTGTTTCAAAGTGTGCAAATGTGTGCAAAAAAAAAGTATAGCCTTAGTTGCAATGAAACATATGAGCTGGCACTTTCTAAACAGACAATGCTGTTAAAGAGTGATGCTGGTGTTTATGATGTGATGAAACATTTTGCTAATTATTTCTTTGACTTTCACAGTACTGTCCTGGGGGAGAGCTGTTTGATTACATTATTGCTAAAGATCGTTTATCTGAAGATGAAGCTCGAATATTTTTCCGACAGATTGTATCAGCAATTGCTTATGTTCACAGCCAAGGCTATGCTCACCGGGACCTCAAACCTGTAAGCTAATTTAATTTAGAATCCTTTCAACACCACATTTAAAGGGATACTTTATATCCTCTTAATTATACTAATTTCTTACCTGTTTAGTATCCTATTTTGTGTGTTGTGTCTTATTTTTTTATTGTTTCCTCTTTGATCATTATTTGCTATGCTTACTTACTGTACCATCAAATTGCACTTGAAAAGATTATTCAAGGTTAATTGTGAGATGTTCAGCTGTGCACTGAAGTCTGTGCAGGTTTAGTATGCTTTTCTGCCTTGAGGAAACCTTTCAGATGCAATTTTTAAAGACTAGTTAATAAGCATGGCAAACCATGCTATAAGCGGAAACACTAGGGAATCACAAAACACGCATAAGATAACCGATTAAAGAAATACGTTTTTTGCAAAATGTTGATATAAGAGATCGCTGTAAAGGGATCCATTTAGCTTTTACTCTTCATACTAATGCAACAAAATATGCTTTTTAGTTTATAGGAGATGGTTTTTTAAGTATAAACTGTTAAACAGGACCAGTACAGGGATGGAAATAAGACTCTTGCATAGCAGTTTGATCCATTCCTAGTTTTACCACAAGTTTAATAAGACACCTGAGGTTGTTGCCTATACACTGTGGCTAATCAAGCTCTTATTAACACCTGGAATGTGAAACTTCTATGAAATTGGAGTATTGTTTCCAGCCCTGCAGTATTAATCTGCATCAGAGATTAGCAACAGAAATTGTTAAAGTGATTTTAACCATTTACAAATTGTAGGAATTGTAAATGTTGGAATGTAGCAGCTTGACAAATTTACAAAATATTTTATAAAGGATCTAGAATCCTGATTTCAATTCCTTGTTTGCCGCTTCAAAAAAATACTACAGTCAGCACTCACATATTCGACCCTATAAAATTGACTTCAGTGACAGTTAAATGTGTGTGACGCATATCTGATAATTTCATCTGATTTTGACGTGTATGTATGTTAGCAGGTTGTATCCTGCCCCCTACCACACAAACAACCCCCTGCTCTGCACACACGCACGCACACACACACACACATTACATACAAAAAATGACTTGCATTTGTGGAACTGTACAGGTAGACGTTGATTCTTTCATTGAAATTAGTTAGCGCACGAGTTGGGGGAATAACACAGCAGTAAAAGACAAAAAAATTGTCTTTTTTCAGGGAACACAAAAAAGATACAATGTCAAAAATACATAGCTGAAAGGACTGTTTTAAAATAAGTAGGCTTCCATTTAGATGTACTGTAGTTAGTTTTGTTGGTACAGTACTATAGTTTCAACAGAAGTAGAATTGTAATTCAGGACGATACGATTCTGAAAATATCACTTGCCACTTGACGACTGGATACGTGAACTGTAATCCAGTACATACTTTTAAATCCGGTACGTATTGTAGCAGTACGTAAAACTCCCCATTAACAACCCAACAGCAAAATGAAATCAAAATGTTACCCATGCACAGAACTGTATAAAACATAAAAGGCAATGCAATTTAGCAAAAGATTAAAAAATAACAACACAGTCTCCAGAGTTAAAACCCTATCCAAAGTCCGTATTCAAAATTGCAGAATATAGTGTTCGATAAGGCCATATGGCCACAGTTCACTTGAAATGAAAATGCACATAAACAACTAAAGATCACAGTTTTAAATAAAAATGCACCACAGTATCTCAAACTGTTTAATTAACTTTTACATTACCCGTGCCTTGTCTAGTTAGCTTTGTTTTTGGAGGCAGCGTTGCATAACTGCAGTGCAAAATAAACTGATTTGCAAACCCAGAAAAAAAAAAACGCAGGCTTTGATGGATATTAAAATAAATTGTAACACTGAAGAGATGGGGTTTGTATCAGAAAACTGGTGACGTAAATCACGTGTGACGGGCAAGTGCATTGATTTGTTACATATATATAATGGGGATTGATTTTATTTTTAATACAAGGACAGTAAAACACGACTGACGTGCATCTGAGTGTCGTATATCCGAGTGCTGACTGTATGCAGCCAGCTGTTGCTTTCAGTTAATTTGTCTTTTTTTTTTTTTTTCTCTACAGGAAAATTTGCTTATTGACGAAGATCATAATCTAAAACTTATTGATTTTGGTCTGTGTGCAAAGCCAAAGGTAGGTTTTCAGCTTGTATAATGCTTTCTGGAAGGTCATTCTGTGCTATTGACAGAAAGCATAAAGTCCAGCAAGTGATAACCAAGTCTTCAAAATAAAACCTCTTGCCTCTTATTAGATTTAGTAACATTATCATTGTTTCCCTATTTGTGATAAATATCATCTTTGCTTGTTTTGACTTTAATTGGGGATGTTATGTTTAGTAAAACATACCTTGAGTTTTAAAAATAAAGGAGCTTCTGTAAACTGAAATCTTAAGCCCATTTCACACTTGCACAATCCTGTGTAGTGTGAAACAACGCACCTGGGTCGTACCCAGGTTGACCTGGGTCCCAGAGACCTGGGTCGACACACTTTGATCCGGGTTGAGTGAGATAAAATGCATGACAACCATTCGTGAGCCGACGAAATAACAAAAAGCTGCGCCTGCATGAAGGTTTCACTTCCGTAAGGAACATTTGTTTATTCTGTTTAGCCATATTTTTGTTGTCTGAGACACATTATGAGGCAGATTGCAGCAGGGATGAAGAAACATTTGCTATAATCGACATTTGGGCCGACGTTTAAATCCAGAGAAGCTTGGATGGAAGTGTCCATAACAAGCTGCTTCCGGGGCATTGATATACGCATAGTGTACTTGTGTCTGTCAGCCAGATCAACCCTGTGTAGCAGACCCACATGACACCGGGTCCTGACCCAGGTAGGTTCTGACCCGAGTAGAGCAGTGTGAAAGGAGCATTAGTGGCCTGAATTCAAGTGAATACCTACATAAAACTGAGACATACAACTATTCCACTTTATTACTTGGTACTGTAGAATGATAGACTGCATGGTTAGAAACTAACGGTCACCCATTCGCAGAATTAAAACTGATGAGGACTAGTTGATGTCTGTGTCTTAGTAGTGCTGTGGGCGAGTGCTGCTTCTGGGGCATTGATATGCGCATAGTGTACTTGCGTCTGTCAGCCAGGTCAACCCCGTGTAGCCGATCCACATGACACCGGGTCCTGACCCGGGTAGAGCATGCCAGTGTGAAAGGCAGAGATGGAGTCTCGAGAACTGGTCTCGGTCTCGAGGCCACATTTTTAAGGTCTGGGTCTGGGTTTCGGCACGTCAGGTCTTGGTCTGGGTCTCGGCACGTCGGGTCTCGGACTCGGCACGTCGGGTCTCGGTCTCGGCACGTCGGGTCTGGGTCTGGGTCTGGGTCTGGGTCTGGGTCTTGGTCTCGGCATGTCGGGTCTGGGTCTGGGTCTCGGCACGTCGGTTCTGGGTCTCGGTCTCGGTCTCGGCACGTCGGGTCTGGGTCTGGGTCTCGGCACGTCAGGTCTGGGTCTCGGCATGTCGGGACTGGGTCTTGGTCTCGGCACGTCGGGTCTGGGTCTTGGTCTCGGCATGTCGGGTCTGGGTCTGGGTCTCGGCACGTCGGGTCTGGGTCTCGGCACGTCGGGTCTGGGTCTGGGTCTCGGCACGTCGGGTCTGGGTCTGGGTCTGGGTCTCGGCACGTCGGGTCTTGGTCTGGGTCTCGGTCTCGGCACGTCGGGTCTGGGTCTCGGTCTCGGCATGTCGGGTCTTGGTCTGGGTCTCGGTCTCGGCATGTCAGGTCTGCGTCTGGGTCTCGGTCTCGGCACGTCGGGTCTGCGTCTTGGTCTCGGCACGTCGGGTCTTGGTCTGGGTCTCGGTCTCAGCACGTCGGGTCTTGGTCTTGATAGCAGGCAGCACGCAGATTAGTCTCATTCATAAACATTCTAAAGATTATTTCCTCTTATCATATATCCTTTTTTATCCGTCAAAATTCACTCGCCTTTATACATAGACAGCTATTAAATACAAAATAATGTAGGCATTGTACTCTAGAGCAGCATTCAAATCACTCAATTTAACGCATCAGACTTTCTTCCATGTCATAGCAGAACAACCCAGCATAAGTGCACATGCTGTCACCCACCGCCTGGATTTGCCCAATTCAACTGTTCATAAGGCTCTTTGTTCAACTCTGCTGATGTTTCCATACAAGCTGCATCATGTTCAAGCATTGAAGGAGACAGATTTCATCAGACGTGTTGATTTTGTGTGATAAACACTACAGTCTTCATGCAGGATGGTGCCCCTCTGCATACTGGTAACCAGGTGAAATGCATCCTGCAGGAGCGCTTTCAGGACAGAATCATTTCACATTACTTTCATTGTGAATGGCCACCTTGTTCACTACACCTTACACCAGTAGAGTTCTGGTTATGGGGGTACC